>NW_024609882.1:45515301-46225020 GCF_016920785.2 Ixodes scapularis
TATACTTGTTTAAATTTGAAATTGTAGGCTGTGGGGACTATCTACACGTGCGGTCAATACAGAAAGTTTGCTCTATCAAGGTCTTTCAAAATGACGAGAAGCGACATATTTTCTAAATGAAGGATTATGCTAATGATGTTTTGTGTATAATACAAGCTTCTCTGTGTGCTAAGAAACCAGACATTTGCTAAAGTGTGCCATGATTGAGAAGAATTTTGTGCCGACTAAGGACTTGTGAGGACTATGCACGGCTTGCGGGCTAGGCACTGTGTGGGAAGTACCAAAGCAATAAATTCTACTTTCGACCCATAATTTGGTACTGCTTACTATACCATGTACCAAATAAAGCCTAGAAAACACGGTAATTACAATATCTCAGTTCACCATTTTCTTCGTGCTTGCCAGCGTTTGGGAAGAGTAAACATTCTTGGCATGCTGAACTTTCGTCGTAAGTTATCTTTTTAAATCCGGAACCACACCTTCAATATAGATTTTTTTTCTTCAGTGTTTTAGTTCTACGTTTAAGATAAATAACTCCCCGGTTAATTCAAGTATTTTATTTACCAATGGGATTGCGCTTGGTTTCAGCAAAGTTATCAAGGCAATAGTTACAGACGGACTTATATTTGTTGCAAAGGACATTTGCAACAAAATCTTGAAAATTATCCAAACAAAGGTCGAAATAGTCTAGAAGATTTTTTTCGTCATTAGCGCGCGAAATGTTTTTAATAGTGGTAAAAGTATGTTTATTTTGTTCAGACTGCTTGGTTGGAGAGCCACTAAACACATATTTTTGATCAGAGACACCTTGTTCAACTGTTACCGGGTGGACATTCATGCAACTACTAATAAACACAGGGTCCCAAAATTGAGCTACAATTTATTCACGATTTGAAATAAGTCATAGGCGATTATTGTATCGGGAAAAAATTGCAGTTCGCCAAGATTTACAAGATATATGTGAACATTTAACATCTGCATGATTGAAATAACTAACCATGAGAAACTTAGTTACGATGAGCAAACACGTGGATATATAGTGTGCACGATAACTGGGGGGCGGGATGGGGGGGGGGGGGGGGGATCTGGACACCTCTACAGAGCGTATAAATAACGGTGTTTGCCAAACAATTCAATTTCAAACATAGACTCTCGGGGGCGTCACTTTGGTTCTAAATTACTGCGTCAATACCCTAAGTCAGTGCACCCACGACACCGCCCTCACGAGGAGGACGGTCTTTGGGGAACATATTGTGGGAATCAGATATGACGCTGTCATCGCTTATATTATCACAAAATCAGGTTTTATTAATAACTGATGTATGGGGTCGTGGCTGCAAATAAAAGCTCAACCAGGTAAACTCTATTGATCAAACTTTTGACATTTAAATTGAGTAGCTTTAGTTGTTTCTTCACAACACTCGCCTCTCGTCATTCAACGGCTTCAAGTTGTGTGAATAAAAGGAGTTTCACACGATCAGTGGTCAATGCATCGTACATGTAGAACGCGTTATTTACCCGACGTCTGGCATTCACAAGCGATACTTTGTTCCTGCAGTTATTTTTTTAACCTTTGCACTCTCCCGCAAAAGCCAACGTTTAGATAATTTACACTGTGAGTACTCTATTATATCAATTGTAGTGTCTTTCAATTGGCCTGTGTTTCGGAGAACGGCGTGTTTTTTGGTGTAATTTTGAAAAAAAAAGGATAACAGGTATTTTCAGACTAGTCCTGCCAGGTGTGTAGTTTAGCGATCCATGAACACCGTCCGCCCAGGCTGCTGACCGCCACATCAGAGATGACCTTGCATTTCAATTGCTCCTCAGTTTCATCGGGACCCTTCGAGGTACCGTAAGCTTTTAAATTGTAGCGCCGTCTTCGATCATCCAAATCTACTATCTTCTAATTTTTAACATTTATTTTCCTTTCAAGAAAAGTAACAATACTTTTGAAGACATCGATCTTACCACGCTTGACCCTTGGTTGTTCCTACAGAAGCTTGTGACTATTGCCGCTCGCGCAGGTGGTCAAGCAGGCAGCGCGCTCGTGGCCTAACGGTTATCGCGCGTGCCTTCAGGGTTCGATTCCTGGCCGCGAAGACGCATTTTTGTTGACTCTAACATAATGTTCAGGTAAATTCAAGAACCGTGTTGCTGATTCAAGGTTAGAATGTTCGACAAGCCGAACCTTCTACGCCGATTGTTCGAGGATCCCACGCGTGTACAAAAGGGGCTCCGCGTTGCAAGCCGGAGTCAGTTTCGCCCCAGCGTTCGACTCTGCTGTCACGGAGGCTCTCTACGCCCGCGAAGCTCTGTTTTCTTTTTTTCCCTTTTTATTTTTGGGCACAAGTTCGCCCCATTAAACGTTTAGTTTCTTCAGTTATTATCGCCTCATCACTTGTCATTCGTGACACTTTCATCATTTTTTTTCTCAAGAAAACTGATCATAATTAAACTTTAGCATGACAGCGATTTTAGTGCATGTGGCGTTTTTGCTATCTAATTTTTGAGCGAATATTTTCTCACTCGTAGGACCACGATTGCTTTCAACATCCCCACAAAGAAGTCATTTGCACACATTCAAGCTATTGTATGCTACACTAAGACAAGGCCGGGCACAACACATCAGAATGACCACGTTGGTACAACTAAAGCGAGATGTATTTAGACTAACTTGCATGAAAAATAAGGACGATTTGGCAAACGTGCTCTTGTCGGTCTTTTGCTTTTCTCGGTCTCGCGTGCCCAGTGAAGATGAATTCGTGACGTGGCGCCTTTATAGCCGTTACGAAAGTTGAAATCACGAAACCGCTGAAGACTGAACTAAAGGACGTAGGTAAGAGCTTCCTATAAGCAGTGACATTCTTTGAAGCGCCGACCGCGTGACGGTTCAGTTTTTAGGAAGCGAATGGCGGCGCACAGCAGAGGTTTGAACTGAATGCCGCCATTTCGTTCCATCGGAATGTGCTTTATCATTTGTATTGGTTGTCGTTACTTGTGAAATATGTATCAAGGGACCTTATACTGAACGGTGCTGCGCCTCCGCAGTGAAGATTTTATTTATTTATTTATTTATACTGCTCGCCTTTTTCAAGGCTTTGACAGGAGTGGTACAACATAAATTCAAACATAAAGTGCTCGGTTACATAAAATGAACAGCGTTGGCAGTGCCCCGCAGCACTGCAGCACTACATACAAGTATCAATTCACACCAAAAATAAAACAAAAGCGTGCAAAGATAAAAGTGAAAATGCAGTTATTTCAAAAATCGAACACGATCGGAGTTACACGACTGGAGGAACAGCAAGGCAAACGTTTAAAAAGGTTTTGACAGAATCATATCTACTAGGTTCGCGACAAAAACGGTGACAACGAACCCCCTCGACCACGTCGGCTGGCAATGACTCGCAAGAAGAAGAAAAAAAAAACGACAAAGAAAGCACACAGCAGGTTTCAAAACAAGATTACCTATTCAATTCGTGATAGAAACTGTGATAAAGAAACGCTCTCGACCACGTCAGCTGGCAAGGAATTCCACTCGTGGATAGTGCTTGTAAAAAACGAATGAAGGAATGCATTGTTTTTAGCAGAAAATTTTTTGATTGACAGTCGGTGTGATCTTCTTGTTGCCCGTTGTTGCGAGAAAGAAATATAATTGCTTTTGTTGATTCTTAGGCTGTCGTTCACAATAAGGTACAAACATCTTAATCTGTCCCTCCGGCATCTTGGTTTCAAGCATTCAAGGTTAGCATCTGCTAAGAGCTGGCTTGGTGATACTGACCAGTTGTAGGTGTTGTAAATAAATCTAATTGCCTTTCTTTGTATGTTCTCCAGCTTCGCTATGTTTACCTCCGTATGTGGATCCAATACCACGGCAGCGTATAAAAGAATAGGCCGTACGTAAGTTTTGTAAACAATGAATTTTGCTGATATGCTAAAATGACCCAGGGACCGTCTTAGATAGCGTAGCTTTTGGTACGCGCGATTTACAGTGTAGTTGATGTGGTTGTTTCACCGCAAATCGGATGATATGATGACTCGCAAGTATTTAAATATTCCACTTTTTGCAAAGGAACGCCATCTATCTTGTAGGAAAATCTTGAAATGTTTTTCTTTTTTTGCCTGATGGTAATACATACGGACTTTGTTGCGTTTAGTGTCATCTGCCACGTTTTGCACCACTGATTAATTTTTCCAGAAAATTTTTAATAAGGAGATTATCTTCAGGAGTAGTAACTTCTTTATCAAGGATGTAGTCGTCTGCAAATAAATAGATATGGACTGGAATGTCGTTTAAGACATCCCTAATAAATACGTTAAACATTAGGGGCCCGAGAACAGATTCCTGCGGTACCCCAGAGTCAACAAAAACGGAATCAGAGAATGTACCATCAATTACAACGGCTTGGCGGCGGGACGATAGATAGTCACTGATCCAGTCCGTGATCGCGTCGTTTCTTAAAATTGATTTCAGTTTTATCAATAGCTTCGGGTGCGAAACTTTCTTTCGAAAAATCCAGGAGGACTTTGTCCACTTGACCACGCCGGTTTAAAACGTATGCAAAATAGTGCGTAGTTTCCACCAACTGTGTAGAAGTAGAGAGGGCTTTGCAGAAGCCATGTTGCTTGAGATGAAGCAAGTTATTTTATTCTAAAAAGGAAAAAGTGTGAGCTGATATTATCTGTTCCAGTACTTTTCCTGTGGTGTATAGCAATGAAATCGGGCGGTAATTCGTCACCAGCTGTCTGTCTATGGCCTTAAAAATGGGAATAACTTTGGCGTATTTCCACTCAGTCGGTACTCTGGCTTCTACAAGAGAACTCCGAAATAATATTGCAAGATACTTAGCACACCACTCCGCGTAACGGCGCAGAAAAGCGTTTGCACTGTTATCTATACCGGTAGACTTTTTATCATCAAAATTAAGCAGCAAGGAAACAATTCGTTCTTCAGAGATTGACAACTAATCTAATAGCGGGTTGTTTACCGCCAAGTCATAGTTTGGGCCCGTGTTGTTATCTATTATGAAAGTTGATTTGAAAAAGTCGTTGAAACAGTTTGCCATAGTTGTGTTGTTCGGTTCCCCATTTACTGTTCCCCATTTACTTTAAGGTTTGTGATTGCATGCATACGTGGTGGAAGATATCTCCAAAGCTTGTCAGGAGAGGAGAGCATAAAGTTTGGGAGGGTTTCAGAATGAAAGTGCAGTTTGGCCGTGTTTTTTTTTTTTCAACCGAGTTCTGAAATCAAGAAGAACGGCCATTTTGCCGTTGCTTGGGTACCTCTTACGACTTTTACTTGTTATGTTAGTTTTCCGTACTAGATGAATAATATCCCGGGTCATCTAAGGATTCTTCCTGTGCGCCGTTTTCTTGAATTTAGGTACGTATTTGTTGGTGCAGGAATGAACAAGACTTGAAAAATAAGCAGAGTTCATCGATGTTGTGTTGTACAGAATCCTCAAAGGTCAAGTAATCACCAAAGGCAATATCTAATTTGTCTAGTATACAAATATCGTTAGCTCTTGCGAAGTCAAGTATGCTGGTTTGTTTACCATGAGTTGGCATATTAACACCGACAGGAATTGATAGTAGGATTGTTTTATGGTCGGAAATGACATTCAAAACAGAGAGCGTGTATAGTCTTTCTGAGCGAGGCCGCTGCTTACGAAAATCAAGTTTATCATTGACCGGGCTGGGCCACACACTCGAGTATCCCACTTTACCAAGTGTGTCATGTGAAAAAAAGCAATGTCGACCAAGGGCTCGGCATGCTTTGAAAGGGGAATCGGAAATGTAGAGGACCAATCAATCTCGGGCGTGTTGAGATCCCCAGCGACAATAAAGTTACGTTCCCCCAAGTTGTTATTCGTGATGTACTGGTTCAGCTTTTCGAAAAATAAAACTTTTGAATTTGGAGGCCGATAACATGCTCCTATTACAATGCTCAGATTCGCGAGAGACGTCTTGACCCAAAAACACTCCAGTTCCGGGATGTCATCTAATCTGATTATCGATAAATCTTCTCTAAAGATGACCGCTACATCTCCCCCACGCCTATCGCGGTCTTTACGTATCATGCAGCGTCCGGGAGGGAGTATCTCATCATCAGCAATATCTTGATTCAACCAGGCTTCCGTTACCACAATCACGTCCGGTGACTAGACCAAAATTAAGCTTTCGATATCAACCGACTTGTTCACCACACGTCTCGCGTTAATATTTATTAAAGTTAATTCCCTGTAAGAGTCGGCTAGTGGCAGGTCCGCCCTTTTCCCTTGTGTGCCTCCTTGTCAATTGCTGCCTTCCGCTCCAGTGCCTGGTGGGGAGGATAGGCCGCTGCATATGTATCTACTTTCAGTGTTGGCGTCCCAACCATAAATTGTTGCATTTACATTAATTTTTTCATGGATTAGTTCAACTTTCGCTCCTTGCTTTTTTTCATCCGCTGCGCTAATCCAGAGACTCCTACGAATATCAAGTAGCCTTTTGGAGAAGTCGTCGGAAACACTTACCCTGTTCCCTTTTAGTTTATGGCAGTTTTTCATCAACGCCTATTTTTCCTTTTTAGACTGTTGCCTTCCCAATCTGTATGTTTTTTTTTATTTGAGTAGTCATTACTCCCAATATGGCCTCTAAGATTTCCACCTTTATCTTATCTAGCAGAATCTGTTCTGTTTCATGCGCATCTTGGTTTATGCCACTGATTATGAGGTTGTTCTTGCGAGAGGGATTATCGATGTAATGGTATTTTACTGTTAGAAGATTAATTGGCGATATGGGTTTGTTGACTTCACTCTGTAACGCTTGGACCGATCTGCGTGTCTCACCGACGTCAGAGAGCTTGCCTTCGATTGCACTAAGCAGAGTGTTAAATTGTTGGAAAGACTCGTCAGCAGTAGTTTGTTTTCCTTTGACTTCATTCAATATTTTGAGGATATCTTGTTGCCTGTCTACAACCTTGTTGATAATTGCCGTCTGGGATTTAATAATTTCTTTAATTTGACAAAACATTTCATCAGAAGTGGGCCCGGGGTTAACATCGACGTCTCCAGATAGTCCCAGTTGCAATTTGAATATACATCCACTTTCACACATATATACTGGAACACCGTTTTTGGGCACGGCAGGACTACAAGACAATGTTCGTCAGAACGAAAAAGATATTTTTGATTACCAACCTGAGCGACAAAAATGAAGAGCAGCTTAAGTGATATGTTCACGGCGGTTTCGCCGCGCCCACTGAAGCCGGCCGTGGCAGTTGGCGTTCTTATATCCAGCGCTGGAGTCTTCACGCATAGGCTCGATGCCAAAGTGCACCTGACTGGTGCTCCGATGTCGTTTTCGCGCATGCGCGCAAGTAGAAGTGATGACGATGCGTTGTTGTGGATAGCCGGTAGTTTTGTCATTTTTAGCAGATACTGCCCGCTCGGAAAAGTCGTTACCGACGCCTGCAGTAAGGGATCTGCCGAGCACCGCCTGAACGACAAAAATGAAGAGCAGATTAGGTGACATGTTCACGGCGGTTTCGCCGCCGTGAAAATGTGGTTCACTCTCATGCTTGTCGATAAGAGCGTGGGTTCGGATCTGCTTGTTTGCAGCACACGTGAGGTACCAGAAGGACGATCCGTGAAATAGAAACAGGAGGACCTGCACAAAAAAGCACCGAAGATTTGGTGAATATGTTTTTATCGGTCTCTCCTTGCTCATATTTATTTCTAGCTACACTGTCAAGACTAAATTTACAATGTGGTAGTTGATTAGGAATAATAAACAAAATACATGCAGATGAGACAATTTAAAAATTGGGCGCGACCTTCATATTCAGAGTTCTATAATGCATTAAATTCAGTATTCAGGAAGGATTGTTTTAATCATTTGGAAAACCTTTAACAGTCCTGACGGTGTGAGGTACCTATATATTTATATATTTTTGGGGAAACAATTTTTGTGTCACGGGATCAGGGAGAGGGAAGGAAAATGGGAGGCAACGGGAGAAGGGGTAGAGGGTACTGTAGAAGGATGAGGAGATGGATTTGGAGAGAAGAGAAAGGAGGACGGAGGAGAGGGAGTGCGGATTTAAATTATCGTGACATATTTCGGCGTGCATGATCGACACGAACGCTCCTCCTTTCATCTAGAAGATTCGCGCACGCTCTTAACCTGCGCGTGAAGGATAAAGAGACCACAATGACCTTACTACTCAGTGTCGCCCTAGCTCTTTCCCGAGCATTCTAGGTGGAATATTCGATATGACAAGCATAGTGGACAAAGAGCCGAACGCCGTATTGTCGATTCATTCACTGATTCTCTCTCGGGATCAGGGAGAGGCAAGGAAGATGGAAGGCAACTGGAGAAGGGTAGAGGGCACTGTAGCAGGGTGAGGAGAGGGATTGGAAGAGCGAAGGAAAGAGGACGGAGGAGAGGAGAGTACGAAATTAAATTATCGTGACATGTGTTTCGGCGTGTATGATCGTCAGGAACGCTCCTCCTTTCTTCTAGCAGATTCGCGCACGCTCTTAGCAGCGAGCATCGATAGCCAGCTGTTACGTCGACGTACCGCTGCTTGTTGCTACCGCCATCGATGCTCGCTGCTGCTTTCTCAACGTTTACTCTCTTTTTCGTTTCTGGCACAAGTTCGCCCACATTAAATATTTATTCAATTACGCTTTCGCCTGCCTCTTCTCCCTTCATTCGTGACAATATAAGGCAGGAGGAGAGAGGGCTTGGGGGGCGCCGTACGAGAGTGAGGGAGATAAGGAAAGAGAAGGGAGATGGAGAGAAAAGCTAGGGAATTAGATGTTGTTGGTGAATGAGGTCCGAAGAAGGGTAGCGAAGGGAAGGAAGAGATGGGAAGGACACCCAACCAGTGGGAGAGGAAAGGGGTGGGAGATAGGTCACGTGATATCAGTGTCTCAGCTTGGTACATAAGTCACGTGACGTTAGATCACGTCAGTCTAGAAGACGCTTAAGCTCCGCCTTTAAAACACTCCAAGTAAAAACGTTATTTTAAAGAGAATAGATGTGACAAGTATTTTTTAGAATATTATTTAAACAAAGCATATATTCACGCCATATTTACGCCGTTAGACGCAGTTTAGGTGCAGAAGGTGGAGGTCGCAGCCCCGCTAAGCCCCATCCCGTGCTTACAAGGTGGTTATATTTCTGATTGCCTGGAGAGATGATTTACGTGTGGAAGGTCGGTTGTACATTTCTATGTACGTGCCGTAATAGTTTTTTTATTCTATTATTTTTTATGGTTCAGAAGAAAATAATCAAGGTAGAATCATTATTGTTTTCAAATGTATTTTGAGATTGCCTTTTCCTCTTTGGTTTGAAACGTTAACAGACATGGCTGCCGGCGTCTGCTAAGTGCTGATGGAGCGTAGCTCGTTGAGACCGTCCGTTTTTATGAGTGTGAGTGGTTTTTAATTTAAAGAGGTGTTTATAGGAATAACTTTTTCCCCGACGTCGTTTGCTCAAACAACTGCCGCAAGTACGCGACTTTGGAAGTGATGTGCGGATGCTCGTTCTCGTAGCGGGACTGGCCGAAACCTATAGCCTGCCAGATCAACTATTCTGATAAACCTTGTTTGATTATTTTCTTCGTGCCTGTTGATACTGAATAAAGAGGTTGGTTTCCCGAAAACAGGACCCGCCGCTCTGTAAATTGGGAAACCGTCGTGATTACGACAATGGTTTGAATACCCAGAAGATACCAATATAAATAAGTATTTGCGAGCCATTTGGTTGGAGGCATTGGGGCGTTCGGCTCGCATCAAGTATTGTTAAGTATGTTCCGGTCATTGCACCTCGAAAGGCTATTTCTCAATTTTTCCAGTGCAACTGGCCCATCAAAGCGAATATTTTCACGTCGCGTTTTAGTTGTGTGTCATGGTGCTCACCCACCTTGCTCATGAATACCATCTGAAAAAAAAATAACGAAAACATTAAAGCTAGAATGACCGCATTTGTATTTTGTTAATTTTTTTAATATTTCGGCTACTTAACACAAACATCAATAGACGCTGGTAGACGCTTGTATTGTGCCACGGCTCGTGCATGATGGAACATTAGAGCGCCGCATTCATGTTTTTTTTTTTTTTTTACTCTGAGAGTTGCAGAAGTCCTTAGACGGCGGAAGAATAGCAGACGGACGGAGACGAAAACGGACGCCGAAGCACAGCATTTGTCTCCGCGTCTCGCGGCATTGCAGACGGCGATAGACGGCGGTAAAATTACAGACGACGCCGAAGGCTGCCATTGGTCTGATCGCACGAATAGCAGGCAGTCTTAAAACTTCCAGACTAGACGCACCGGATGTCGTGAAAAGGAGACAATAAAACTTGTTAGCCTGCTCGGTGAAGCAGCAAAGCCAGTCCAGTAGTAATGGGTGGGGCATCTGATCTGTGGCCGCGGCATAAAGCAAGCTGTCACCTCACCTAAATTGTGTCTAACGGCGTAAATATTGAGCGGAAAAGATTCTTTAAGAGATATGGTATCCCCATATGCCTTTTAAAATAAATCGTTTTCTTTTCCTTTGCAGTGTCCCTTTCAAAGTGAAGCGCTATAGCTAAGTATAAACATCCACTCGTTCCCAAACCGTGCAAGCGCGTCTGCATAGCCCACGAGGGGAGGGTGCCACGAAAGCGCCGCGATAGCAGAGCGCACGAGTGACGCGACAGCAGCGTCTACGAACGGAGAGCTCTGCGACACGAGAGCACGCGTCGTTAGAGCGCGCGTTACGAAAGCGCTGAACGACCGCTACTGTCACGACGGTGCCTTTCCCTCGTGGTAGAACATTTTAAGTGTCCAATCCCCTTCTGTATTAACTTGGCTGTTATACATTGAATTATCGGTTGTGTGACTGCCAGCACTGCGCAAGATGGGAGCGCAGCATTATAAGTCGTCATTAACTTTAAAAACAAACGAATTGATTTCTAGCGCGTGCCAAATTTGACATTTTCCAGAATTAAACATGATAATGATGTAACACATGCGCGCGCGGTAAGGTCCTTTAGCCTTACTCTCAGTAAAAAACTAAAAGGTTTTTTAACCCAGGAACCCAGGAAAAACCCAGGAACAAGCACATCACCAAAGCGATATTTGTTTCGACATTATTGATATGCGAGCCGAATTTTTGTTTCTGAGGGACAAAGATGACAAGTCGAATTGTGTCGGGAATGAATGTCTTAACAAATATCAATAGAAGCGGCACCGATGACAGCTGTGCGGTAATGTATTGAGTTAGGATAGATCACCCGAACAAAATTTTCACCGCGTTCATCACGTTTGTGCTTCTTCTCCCAGCTTAATTTGCGTATCCAGCCAATTAAATGACATCACGCGTTCGAAATTCGACCCCCTTGCGTGTCAAAGTTTCAGCTCCGTGAAAACATGTGTTTGGAGATCTCAATATTGATCATTCTAAAGACGCGCACATGTGTTGTCGTGACACTCGCGCTAATGCCACGCGCTCTCATGTCGCGGCGCTTTCATGTCGCGGCGCTCTGCTGTCATGGCGCTCTCCTGTCGCGGGCTCTCCCGTCGGCGCTCTAGTGTCGTGCGCTTTCGTGTTATACAGCCACCTAGGAGAAAGGAGGAGGAGGAGAAGAAAAACAATAGCCGTTTCGAACGGTCGTGCTTGTGTGTTCTCCGTCAAAAATCAATAATCGGCATCAGGCGGAGGAAACCCTACTACCCCAAGTTCTTGTACCGGTACTGAAAATCAAAATATGTTTTCGGAGAACACTTCAGCGGCACCGGTGGCCCCAAGAAACATCTCTATTTTGAAAACCGGCCAGAATAAATATAAGATTAAACTTTTACGATCTCAAACTCCTTTTGTGTCATCTCCGTCTTGCTCCAGGCTGACCTAATGGGCCGGCCCTACCGTGCAGTGTAGTTTTTCGAGGGACTTAGAGAAGTTATTGATGTAAACGGGGAGGGAGTCTATCGAACAGTTTTAGGTGAGCCATGGGTGGATGGCCACGCTGGATAGTCCAGAAGCCACAAAAAAATTAAAACTACAAAAAACCTCACCGTGAAAGAAAAAAAATAATTTAATAATCGACCTGAACTCAAAGTATGTGGAACTCAAGCTACTCGGGCTGCCGCCATACTTAGAAGAAAAAAGGTTGTCGAAGCCTTACGACCGTTTGGCACGGTTGAAGCATTGCGCGAGAAAAGTGGCGCGTGCCAGGAATGGAGAACACGGAGACGCTGAATAGGAAGGTATGCCTAACCCTGCATGACGCCGTGACGTCGGAAGACATCCCTTCCCCACTGAAGCTACACGGCATAAAATCCATTCTGGTGATTTCAGAACGACCGTCCTTGTGTCTACGATGCAAGAAAGTTGGTCATATTTGACGACAGCGCCGTGTGCCAAAGTGCCGACGTCGTGATAGATTTGGGCACGAAAGTGAAGAGTGCTTTTCAAGTTATGCAACCATACAATGGCGCTCTGGCAACGACCTTGACAACACACCAAAATTTTGATGGACATCTCCAAAATCGTAGATGCTAGCGGAGATATTCTGTCCACTCAAGCCGAGCCCAGAAAGACACAATGTTTTAGAGGAATAAAAAACTTTTAAATAAGCATTTAAACACGAGGAAGATACATAGAAAGGGGGGACGGATAACGAAGACTTCGCAGTCCGTCCCCCCTTTCTATGTATCTTCCTCGTGTTTAATTACTGTTACCAACACGCTCATTTTGTACTTAACTTAAATAAGCGTATTGAGTATGGTGTCGACTTTTCGCGACATACATTAAGGCTCAAGAAGCTGAAGGATCGCGATATGTGGACAAATGTTTTGGTGTACTGCTAAAAGCTGGTCATTGTGGCCAGAGGAGGACAAAGGTTTCTGGGCTTAGCGTTTATTTTAAGAAACCAAATCTTAGCCTACTTGCAATGGAGAAGAAAGAAATATTTGTTTTGTGCCCTGGAGCAGTATTATTAGATAAGGCGGTTTTCTTATCGTAGCTTTTTTTCACTCTTGATGGGCGCTGGGCCCATCAAGGGTTGAGGACACTGACTTCGACGGCGACATGTCCATTTAATTTTCAAATCGCTACACTTCCATGCAGAAGAGCGGATACCGCCATAGCTTTGTGACGGTAATCCAAATAGCTAAAAACCTGAAAATTCGCTTCTAGAAGCCTGTGGTTGTCGGCGTCCACGACAATAGAGACGTAAAAAACCGCGCGCGTTATTTTGAAAAAAAAAAGTTCATCTGTAAAACAGTGAAGCTAGTAACCTTAAAAAAGAAGCTGCAGCGAGAGGGTGCCGGAGTGATGAGTCCCTATTAGGGCATCGGTCGCTAAGTTAATAGGAAGTCACCTAGTTGAAGTACAGAGTGTCGACACAAGTGTTAGAAAGGCACTCGTCCAGCTCACAGAGGTCCACTTTCATTATGGGGCCATTTCATGCCAAAGAAGACGCGGCAATTTTTTCATGACTGGGATATGTAAAAAAATATATATATATATATTTTTGATAAAGAACCTTGTGACGTCTAATTAATAATCTTTTTGTGAATCAATGCATTTATTTTTGCTGATACCAAGCTCTAAATTTCTGAAGTTTGCGTATGAACAATGTATTTAAGAAGAACCTTTGAAACAAACGGTCGCTTAGCAGACAAATATAGGTGGACGCTTAATTACTTAATAATATGCCCTATCATAAATGAAAACCAATCATCTTCAAGAACTGCCACGCCCCTGGGTGTCTTAAAAGACTGGAACGGACTTCACTGTGCTAGTGGTGGGCACGGTACGCTTTGCGGCAGCATGTCTAACCCGCTCGTCTTCGCCTCTTTACAGGTAAGCAATGGGACCAGTAGCATGCGGAGCAACTGCTTGTGCCTAGTTGTCGTGCCGTGCCCCCACAAAGTGCTTTCTGTGGTAGCAGAGTGTCTAGACATGATAAGGCAACTTCTTCTATGCGGTGATGTTGAGCTCAATCCTGGGCCAACCTACACGCTGGAGGAAAAGGTGTCGATGATACTTGATGGCCAAAAGGATCAGACGAGAACGTTAAACGATATAAAACGAGATAAGCGATCTCTACAGAAATCAGTAAATGAAAATACCGAAAATTTTAAAAGCCTAGATGTTAGAATGATAAGGTTGGAATCGGCAATTCACAAGGCAACTGAACTGGAAGCAGTGGTCCGAGACCTGACAAAAACTGTCCAACTACTAGTGCATAAGGTAGATGACCTCGACAACCGCTCCAGACGCAACAACCTCATCATATTTGGATAAACGAAGCAGAAAACAAAACGGCTTTGGAACTAACGCAGACCGTCCAGGCTAATGTTTTTCAAAGAGTTAAGGTAAATCCCGAAAGTATCGAACGCATCCACCGTCTTGGTAAAAAGCGGCGAAGCCCACGGCCTACAATTGTACGTTTTTACAACTACCGAGAAAAAATGGAAATTTTACGCAACTGTGGCTTAAGGGCAGAAATATTTCTGTAAGTGGGGATTTTTCTAGGCAAGTTCAAAGTTTAAGAAAATGCCTTTGGGACTCCGCAAGAGATGAAAGAAACCGAGCCGCTAAAGTCCGGTTAGTTTATGACAAGATAGCCGTAGACGGTAGCTTGTTTTACTGGGATTTGGCATCCGGTTCTCGCCGTCCATATGGGAGCGGCGATATTCTTGAAGGGGAACTGAGTCACAGAGAGGGCCATGAAAATCAGTCGTGTTCCTGATTTACTCACCGTAGTCAATTTAAACGCGCGAAGCGTATTAAACAAGAGAGCCGAGTTGGAAGCCATACTTTTCGAACATGAACCTGACGCGGTTATAATAACAGAAACGTGGTTGAGCACTCAAGTTGAAGATACGGATTTTGTACCACCGAATTATGTTTGCTTTCGTAAAGATCGGGAGTCTCGTGGAGGTGGTGTCGCAGTTGTTATCAAGGAGGAGCTAGAGGGTGAGGTGATGCCTAATTTAGATGGTATTGAATCATTGTTTTGCAAGATCGTAATAAATAAGTGTCCAATCATGATTGGAGCTGTTTACCGTCCTCCTCTGACGAACGAAAATATTTTACAAGTATAAATGATTATCTATGTGAACATGTCCGAAGTAAAAATAGCACAATTGTTCTGGCTGGGGATTTTAATCTGCCCAACATTGATTGGTTGAACATGTGTGCAACACATGGGGAAGTTTCCACGTCGCAAGCTTTGATCAATTTAGTATTTTCTCATGATTTGACACAAATTGTTCAACAAAGTACTAGAACGCAAGGTTCTGTTAATTCTTTGCTTGACCTGGTCTTTTTAAGTAAACGATTGTCGCAGTCGCGATACTCGTGCGAAGTTTTGGACGGTATCTCCGACCACGACATGGTCCTCGTGACGTGTCCCTTAGGAAGGCGTGAAAAAGTACCACCTGAAACTGTTTCCTTTCCGGATTTCTCTAAGGCAGATGATGAAAGTATATGTGACTTTTTTAATCTACATTATGATAGCTTTAGGCAATTCTCCGCATTAAACGCGACATCTGTAGACGAGATCTGGGCAAGATTTAAAACTATGGTTCACACTGCCATCAACAATTTTATTCCCCTCCGAGTCAAAAAAATCTCCAAGCAAAACCCGTGGATAACAAAAAATATTATTCGCATGAAGCGTAACCTAAAAAGAAAAAGGCGGAATCTAAAAAAATGCGAGACACCTCAAAAGCGAGAGGAAGTACAGGGCCTTTCGGATACTTTTAAATCGGAGGTTCGCAATGCTAAATGTTTTTATATGGAAAATTCACTCACAAACTTTCTAAAAAATTCCCCAGAAAAGTTTTGGCCGTATTTATCTCCGGTTAAGGAAACTGTTCCAGGTATTGTCAAGAACGGTTCTATTATAACGGACAAGTGGCAAGTTGCTTCATCATTCAACCATTACTTTCAGTCAGTTTTCACAAGAGACGATGGCATCCTTCCCAATTTCTACGTGTCTTGTGGCATTCCTGCTATAACTGACGTGACAGTGAACCAGCAAGGTCTGTTCAATTTGTTATTAAACCTTGATGCTAAAAAATCATCCGGGCCTGACGAAATACCTAATATATTTCTAAAAAGATATGCAGAATGGTGCTCCCATTACCTGGTAATAATTTTTAACCTAACACTTGACAAAGGAATAATTCCCCGAGATTGGAAATGTGGCAAGATAATTCCGGTCCATAAGATGGGTGATAAAACTATCTTGAGTAATTATCGACCGATTTCCCTAACGAGCACGTGCTGTAAAACTTTAGAACATATCTTATCGAAACATTTGATCACTTTTATTGAGAGTGACAAACTTCTGGGCTCTAATCAGTATGGATTCAGACAGGGGTGTTCTACAACTACGCAGCTAATCGAAATTTTTCATGATTTGAGCATAACCGCAGATAAAAGGGGGCAGACAGATATTATATTTTTAGATTTCGCTAAAGCTTTTGACCGCGTATCGCACCCGAAATCGTTGTACAAGCATAGTCACGTTCTTAAGAATGATCAGGTAGTCGATTGGTTGAACTCATATTTATCAGGACGGGAACAGTATGTGTATTTTAAAAAGGAGAGAACAGAAGCATTACAAGTAATATCCGGCGTCCCGCAGGGATCGGTACTTGGACCGCTTCTTTTTATATTATTTATCAGCGAGATGGAAAAGGACTTTGACTCCGCGGTAACTTTAAAGCACTTTGCGGATGACACTGTGATTTACACCAATATCAGTTCCAATGAAGACCAACTAAATTTGGACAAGCACTTGCGTAAGATAATGACATGGTGTGCTGACTGGCAGATGGAACTGAATATAAGTAAGACGGTCTACATGAATGTAACGCGCAAAAAACAACACTTACAATTTAACTACAGTATTAATGGTCTTCCGCTTGTTAAAGTTAACGAATATAAATACTTTGGAGTGCACTTAAGAAGTGACTTAAGCTGGATCTCCTATATTGACTATGTATGTATGAAAGCCTTTCAAAAACTATGGATGCTCAAAGCAAAGTTGGAGTTCGCTAGTTCCGATGTCAAATTAATCGCCTTTAAGTGTTAATTTTGCCAACTCTGGAATAGGCTAGTCCGGTTTGAGAGCCATTCACAAATCAAAATATTTATAAATTGGAAAGAAATCAAAATAAGGCTGCTAGATTTATCTTTAATTGCTACCGGTCGACTAAGTCGGTCACAAAACTCAAGGAGCAAGCAGGCCTGCCTAGCATAAAGGCCAGATTAGAAACGAATAGAATGAAACTTTTTTTTCAGATATTTCATGGTTATTCGATGTTGGATACCCGAAAATACGTCGTGATGTCTCCTCCGGTGTACCACTGAATAAAACATAGCTTAAATATCCAATCCTACCAATACTCTACGGATCATTTTAAGCACTCCTTTTTTGTTCGATGTATTGATTTCTGGAATAAGCTGCCTGAATGTATAGTCAACTCTCAAAGTGTGTCAACTTTTGTGAAGGAAATTGAAATGTTTCTTTCTTCCCATGTCACCAAGGGATGTGACTGAATTATTGAATTCTTTGTGTGTCCTTGGTATGTTTTTGAAAATATTTACCACTCCTGCCTTGGCCTCACGGCTGGCAGAATGAATAAATAAATCAATAAAATAAATGAATAAAAAAAAAAATGTGCCATTTTGACTTAAATAGGAACTCCACAAAGAAGTGACTTGATTACATTTTTTTGTTTATTTGATTTCGGTTTCTGTGTTAGCAACAATAATTTATTCCTTTTTTTCTTGCGACTAATAATTTATATTGCTTTTTATAAATTTTGAAATCCTCGTTTTGTTGCGTTTTAATTAATTGAAAAAAAAAAACTCCAGTGTATCCAGAACCGGCCATATTGAGATCCATAAAAAGCAATGTGGTTAGCGGTGCCCAGAACTTTAGAAATAGGCAAAAGTTCAATTCGCCTTATCTGTTCACATATAAAAAAAACTTAAAATTTTTTTGTGGTTGATGAGTAATTATTTTCGTAAAGGTGAGCGTCTCCGACCATGCCTCCAGGCGCCCGCCTTATATACTTTGTTCACCAATAGGCTGAGATTATAAAAGCTCCGCCTTCAGCGCGAGCTCGCTGGCTTCCGCAATAGCCTCGTCTATACTCCCAAAACCTGGCAACTTTTTTATTTATAATGCAATTAAATGCAAAGGTGCAAGCGAGCTGGACAAGAACGACGAAAATAATCCCTGGAGAAGGGAAACAAGAGGGACAAAGGACAAACATAAATCTCCAAACACAGCTAGGTGACTGGAGAGCGACCGAAAAAAGAGGAGGAGGAGGGAAGGGCACTGGGGGGGGGGGGTTAAACTAACCAGGGGGGTCACGTGACCTTGGGGGTCACGTGACCCCCAATGCCGATGATGTCACTGACGTCACTGATGACGTCATCAGTGACGATGACGATGCGGGTACCGATGACGTCATTAGTGACGTCACTGATGACTTCACCAGTGATGATGACGATGACGATGCGAATGTCGGTGACGTCATCAGTGACGTCGCTGATGACGTCATCAGTGATGATTACGATGACGATGCGGATGCCGGTAACGTCATCAGTGATGATGACGATGACGATGCGGATGCCGGTGACGTCATCAGTGATGATGACGATGACGATGCGGGTGCCGGTGACGTCATCAGTGATTATGACGATGACGATGTGGATGCCGGTGACGTCATCAGTGATGATGACGATGACGATGTGGGTGCCGGTGACGTCATCAGTGATGATGACGTCATCAGTGATGATGACGATGACGATGTGGATGCCGGTGACGTCATCAGTGACGATGACGTCATTGGGGGTCACGTGACATCGGCGGGGGTCACGTGACCTCAGGGGAGTCACGTGACTTCGGGGGGTCACGTGACATCAAGGGGGGTGTCACGTGCCCCCCACGAGGTCACGTGACCCCGGTGGGGGGCTCGCGCGGTGCATTATGGGACATTTCCCATGATGCACCGGGGTCACGTGACCTCGGGGGGTCACGTGCCCCCCTACGAGGTCACGTGACCCCGGTGGGGGGCTCGCGCGGTGCATTATGGGAGATTTCCCATGATGCACCGCGCGGTTACGCCGACGCCGACGCCGACGCCAACGCCGACGGCGACAGCGACGCCGACGGCGACGCCGACGCCGCTCAAGCCGGAAACGGGCCCCTAAGAGCTGCGCTCTAAAAATCCGCCTGGTCCGGGTATCGAACCCGGGACCTCTCCGTTACAGGTGGGGCGCTCTACCAACTGAGCTAACCAGGGGTTAGACGTCAGTAGAGCAAACGGGTTTTAACAGCTTCCACCAGTCTGACACCAAAACAAGCTTTTCTTTTCATTTTTTGGCAGGTATTTTTTGCCCAGGGGGCACAGATAAGGCGTGAAGCCTGACAGAGCATCTGCCCCCCAACAGTTCAACAGTCAAAAGTGTAATGAATACATTCATCAAAACGTGGCATACTCAGTAAAAATAAAAATGAAAAAAAACGGCACAATGAAACATCTACTTCAATATCCAACAGTGTGAAATGTAAAACGAAATAAAAGTGCGCAATAAAACAAGTAGCACAATCACATGTTACACAACAAGCATGATTCATAGCGTACTAGTCTAACGTCGTATGAGACTGAAGCATCATATCACTAAAAAAAACATAAAAAAAACGCCTTGCATGAAAGGGGAAAAACGAGAGAAGAACACAACATAAAGTAGGACTGATGACCGCATTTTAGTTTAGCAATGAAGACTGATGGAGTATATGTCAAGTTCCACATTTGTAGTTAATTATAAGTACATAATAAAAATAACAACTTAGCCTATATATTACACAACTGAGAAGCTGATACCACCGCCCACGGGAAAGCTGCGGCACTGTTTCTTGAAGGCATAAATTGTTTTAATTTAATCTATAGTCATATCAGTTCCCATGCCTCGTTAATATGGTGAAAGAATGAATCCAAGTACGTCTCCGGAAGGTTTCGGACCATCGCGCAGGTGATCTTGTCCTTGCCGGGGGTGCTGTTTATAGGATATGGAGAGCCGATTCTAGTTTCCTCATTATAAAGGAAGAGTTTATCCTCTGGATTGATCCACGTCGCGTGACCCCCCCCCTTCCTCCCGAAGTCGCGTGACACCCCCCCCCCCCCCCCCCCGAGGTCACGTGACCCCCCGGAGCATATTAAAGAATGAGGGGAGGAGGAGGAGGAGGGGCCTACCCTCCCCTCAGTACCCTTCCCTCCTCCTTCTCAAGACCTGCGCTCCAATTTCGGATTACAGGGAGTTGGAAACGGCTTTCACTTTTTGTTGCTAGAATAATTTCTGAAAGCCGATGGCGAGATCGTTTTCTGTCTTGTTGGTGCGCATTTGTAATTCCATCGTAATATGTCTCGGTTTAAATCGACCCAGTAGCGTACGCAGGATCTGCCATACTCGCGGTGTGTCGGAGCTGACCGTTTAGTGGGTCGCATATTTGTAGCCAGTTCTACGTGGCAAGTTAGTGAGCATTCTCCTTTGCTTCCTCGGTTATGGTTTGAATGACTTTTTTAGAGCGCAGCTCTTAGGGGCCCGTTTCCAGCCTGAGCGGCGTCGGCGTCGCCGTTGGCGTCGGCGTCGGCGTCGGCGTCGGCGTAACCGCGCCCCTCCCTCTCCTCCTCCTCCCCCTCCTCCTCCTCTTCCTCCCCCTCCTTCTCCTCCTCCCCTCATTGTGTAGTATGGTCCGGGCGGGTTACGTGACCTCGGGGGAAGGGGGTCACATGACCCGTTTCCAGCCTGTGCGGCGTCGGCGTTGGCGTCGGCGTCGGCGTCGCCCCTCCCCCTCCTCCTCCTCCCCCCTCCTCCCCTGCCAAGGTCACGTGACCCCGGGGGGTGACTCCCCTCCCCCCGCCGAAGTCACATGACGGCCCGCCCAAGGTCATGTGATCCCGTCCCCTCGAGGTCACGTGACCCCCCGGACCTCTGCCCTCCTCCTCCTCCCCCTCCTCCTCCTCCCCTCATTGTCTAGTATGGTTCGGGGGGGAAAGGGTCGCGTAAGAGGACAGCTCTTACGCGACCCTTTCCGGCTTGAGCGGCAAGGAGGAAAGCAGTACGAAGGTGGAGGAGGGGGGGAGGAGAGACGAGGAGGCGGAGGCGAGGGGAGGGGAGGAGCTTGAAGGACGAGGAGGTGGTAAAGGAGAGGGAGGGGGAGCAGGAGGGGAGGAGGACTAGCAGGCATGATCACGAGGGAGGAGGAGGAATATACCCTCCACTCCTCCTCCTCCTCAAGAGCTGCGCTCCAATTCGGCGTTACAGGAAGTTGTAAACGGCTTTCACTTTTTAGAGCGCAGCTCTTAGGGGCCCGTTTCCGGCTTGAGCGGCGTCGGCGTCGCCTCGCCGTCGGCGTCGCCGTCGGCGTCGCCGTCGCCGTCGGCGTTGGCGTTGGCGTCGGCGTCGGCGTCGGCGTCGGCGTAACCGCGCGGTGCATCATGGGAAATGTCCCATAATGCACCGCGCGAGCCCCCCACCGGGGTCACGTGACCTCGTAGGGGGGCACGTGACCCCCCCCCGAGGTCACGTGACCCCGGTGCATCATGGGAAATGTCCCATAATGCACCGCGCGAGCTCCCCACCGGGGTCACGTGACCTCGTGGGGGGCACGTGACCCCCCCCCTTGAGGTCACGTGACTCCCCGAAGTCACGTGACTCCCCTGAGGTCACGAGACCCCCCGCCGATGTCACGTGACCCCCAATGACGTCATCGTCACTGATGACGTCACCGGCATCCACATCGTCATCGTCATCATCACTAATGACGTCATCATCACTGATGACGTCACCGGCACCCACATCGTCATCGTCATCATCACTGATGACGTCACCGGCATCCACATCGTCATCGTCATCATCACTGATGACGTCACCGGCACCCGCATCGTCATCGTCATCATCACTGATGACGTCACCGGCATCCGCATCGTCATCGTCATCATCACTGATGACGTCACCGACATTCGCATCGTCATCGTCATCATCACTGGTGAAGTCATCAGTGACGTCACTAATGACGTCATCGGTACCCGCATCGTCATCGTCACTGATGACGTCATCAGTGACGTCAGTGACATCATCGGCATTGGGGGTCACGTGACCCCCAAGGTCACGTGACCCCCAAGGTCACGTGACCCCCCTGGTTAGTTTAACCCCCCCCCCCCCCCCCCAGTGCCCTTCCCTCCTCCTCCTCAAAAGCTGCGCTCTAATTCGGCGTTACAGGGAGTTGTAAGCAGCTTTCACTTTTTTTAGTCGTCGATTGGTCTTGTTTCTCCGAAAGTTCTGAACCATGTTTTGCCCAGAGGTTGACTAAGCGGGAGTCCACGTATGGATGGCCCACGTCGCGGGGTATCGTTTGTGTGTGATTGTTGTACGCGTCGTGTACTGGCTTTGTCCAAGAGGATAGTGTGGCAAGGGCCAAGGGGGTTCGTCTCGAGGCTGGGTACATTTTGTGCTCTTGGTGAGGGGTCCCCGGTTCGGCGGGCTGCGAGCCTGTTAAATGTTAGGGTAGTCTTTATTATGCAGTGGTCATTTCCCAACGTCTCCAAAGAGTTCTCCCACGACGCTGCAGTGTTAAATTTCTGCCAAGTTAGTTTTGGATTGGTGTCATGCTCGACACTGCTTCCCATCCTTGTAGAGAGTGTGGTTTAGAAGCAACTTCGCCCTTTGGGTGTTGTGTTTGTGTAGTCCCATGCGGTGTTCTGGCTGTTGAAGTCACCGGCCACGAGAATGGGGTGTCACCTGTATGCGGCGACGTGCTTCGACAGCAAGCTGAGATATATGTTCTGGTGATTAAGCAGCCAATACGTGTTCGTAATTATTGTGTACTTAGAGTTTGAACCCAGGCGGCATTTAACAGTGACGTGTTCCTGCGTTGTGTTAATGGTGGACGTATCGATCTCCATAGCAGCTACATATGATTAGCTGCGTATGTGGCCACGGGTGTGGAAATGGTGGTACGGGTAGGTGTTGTTTTGTCTCGTCGGGTAATGCTGGGTTGCGTTTAGAGGTGATAGCTTGGGAGAGTTATCGACTCGTTTGTTTCGTGTAGGAGTGCAATGTCCGGTTTGACTACGGCATTCTGATAGTGGTATCTGAGGAGTCGTTTCTGCGCTTCAGGTAGCGGCAGTTTCATTGCCAGATATTGGGTTCTTTTGTGTGGGATGTACGCGTTAGAGGCTATGTTGCATTGGATGTAAGTTGCTTAGCCATTGTGTGAGAATGGGGTGCTGGCCACTGCCTTGAAAACGACGATGTTGTTTTGGATATTGTGAGTGTTGTGGCTGTCGTTTGTGGGCGTTCTCGGCGAAACATTTAGTTCCCAGCAAGAGTTGCCTGGACGTTGGCTAGGATCTCATCGTACTGTTCGATTCGCTGGGTGAGGTGGACGGCTTGTTTCACGAGGCTTTGCATGAGTGCATCGCGTTTCTCCACGGTTTCCTGTAGCTGACATATTGTTTTGTACCTGAACTTTTGCGGCTTCCATTTGTTGCTATTCGGTGAGGATAGGTTTAGTGTTTTGAGTGGTGGGGTTTGTAGCCGTGTTGCGTGTGCATGAAGGGCTGCCTGCATAGCCTTGACAATATTGTACGCGATAGGGGTGACGCGCGCCTGTTCCAACGTCTGGCTGTACGTGGAATGGGGATGTGTTGTGCGCAGGGATCGGCAGTATTTCAAATACAAGTATTTGAAATACGTATTTAAAATACTTTATGTATTTTGCATTTGTAGTTATTACAAATAGGTAATATATTTGACGTATGTATTTAAATACTAAAACGTGGGTATTTCAAATATAACTGTAATTAAATACAATTTTGTGGGCGAAAATACATCCCTCAAATTTATTGTCACGACTCATTTTGCTCATCCTAAGACGTGTCTAGAGCAGGAAGAAAACTACGTTCTGCACCGAATGCAGTGTCTCTCAATCAAGCACAAGCGTTTAATGACTTTGTGATTACAGTGCTAGTCCAGGGCAAGAATAGTGACGAAATTCACGTTCACAGGCAGACTGGCTAAATAAGTGCCTGTGACAACTTGTAATGCTTTCCAGCCTGATTTCCATCCACATTTTTGCCTGGAACATTCTAAATTCGCTGGTTGTCCCGATTTTCGTAACTGGTGCGAGTTGCAACAATACACAATTCTCTAGCTAGTGCTGCGCGTCTTGGTCGTCTCGGTTCTTTGTTGGTCTATACCAAAATGTAATCGACAAAAAAAGCTGCTTGAAGCTCTGTACTTTTTTCACCTATTCCGTCCAAGCTGACTACATTTTTTGTGATTATATTTCTATTACGTTACTAGAGCCTCGCACACTAACTCCCGAGTGTGCGATGCAAAATTAAAATGAGAAACCCAGAAACCCGTTGCAGGTGCCCTGAAGTCGCTGACGCCAATTTTGAGGAATGTATTTGGAAAAGTATTTGGAGGAGACCAAATACATTTGGTTGTATTTGTATCTTGTACTTAAATGCTTTTTTGTAAATGTAATTAGATTTCTAATTAAATACATTTTTGACGAAGTATTTTGTATTTGTATTTCGATACATATTTGTATGTATTTTGCCCATTCGTGGTTGTGCGGAGTGGCGTGGGGAGATTATCATATGGAGCTGAACGGGATACAATGCTGTCTTTCTTTGGTGGCTGCTCTGGTCCCTTGAGCGCATTTTCCTTCGACATCTCTCTGGTTTGGTTACTGTCAATGGTGGTATTTTGGCGTCACCGAAAACTATAGTTTACTCCACTGCTCGGCACTGAAGCGACTAGTTAGGTCGCTGGCTTTCCGATGGCGGTTTGTTCTCCTACATGTAGATGCCCCGAGCTTCGACTGCGGCTGCGGCTCGAGTTATCGACTGCCGATTACCGGTTTGATGTGGGCAGGGCAGGCCAGTGCCCTGTGCTTTGGAAAGGTGGTAGGCCCTTGCGGGGCCGATGAGTTGTCAGGAATTGCTCGCGGCGGTATTGTTGACTCGCTTGCGTCTGTTCGCCGACGTTGGCAGGGACCATCCATGTCGGTGTTACGGATTGGTGCTCGTCATGACAGGACAGACAAGATGGTTCGTACGTGTGTGTTGTTGCTATGGCTGTATCGGTGAAAAGGGTCATGCTACACGTGGGGCACCTTACATATATTGTATTTTTTTGGCACTCATCGGCTAGGTTGCCAATCTCGTAGACTGTGCGGGCGGTGTTTTTAAAGTCGTATCACGACGCGGTTGCAGAGCGCGTAGCATTGAAGTCGGGCGGCCTCGACAGCTATTAGGCAAGAGTTGGATGTGCCAATCCGTCCGGTCTGGAGAATTTTAGGGCCTTATACATGCAGATTTTGTCGGATTACTTGGACAGGTTTGTGTAGTTGGATCAAGTGGATCATTCCTCGCGCGTTGGCATCACTTACCGCGGAGTAGGTTCGAAGCGGGTGTGCGGCGTTGTCCAGGCTCATTCGTTCTAGTTGTAGTGAATTTCTTTCTACGGTAGGGCAATGTGTGTCAATAGCGACACGATTTTGAATGTTTCGCACCTTGATATACACATCTCAATGTTCGTTGGAAGTTCAAGATACCGTTTCGATGATTCGATCGCAGTTTTCTTGGTGTGATAGAGCGGCTAGGTTAAGGCCTTCGGTGAACTTCCCGATATCGGTCACGTATTTTGTTTAGCGGGTGGATAGACCGCCGGCAGGTCGCCACTCCATTCCATGGCTTGGGGAGATTATTGCATCTTTCTGGGGTCACTAGGGAGGCAGGCCTGGGTGAGGCGTCGAGGTGCAAACTCGGCCTCCGAAAGGCCTTAGGAGTGGCAAGCATAGTACGGAGTTGGCTCTTGTGACAAAAATATGACGAATATGGTCAAATGGGGTCACACTCACGGGGTAGCAAGGAGGTTACTGGGCCCGTGTGACAACGTTTTGTGAAATCGGTTCGAAAATCAAGGGTCTGCATCGATATTTGGCGGGGCCTGAAGAGCGCGTTTAACTTGGTCGTGTCAATTCTTCTTCCTCTACTTTCACGAATGTTTCTTATTCGTACTCCCACTTATTTCGCCATGCTTTCGACTGCGTTTCCAGCCGTCCCAGCGGGCGATTTGTGATGATTTGATATGTTTTAGCAGCCTTAGCTTGTAAATGCTCCTCGGCAATCGACAACGAAGGTTATCAACTACCAAAGGCGTGTTGTAGTTACGACGTTGGCACTCACTGATGGCCATAGTTTATCAGGTTCCTGCTCAGCGCGAGCTTACAATTAGCTTCCACAAAGCTTCTGCAGCGTGCATTGCGCACCACCAAGATTGTAGTTCTCTGAAAATAAGCCGGGGCTCTTTCTGAAATGGCATTTATTGTGGCGAACTCGCTTTTTCGCCGGCAACTTTATGAATGTTTTTTAGTGGTTGCTACATATATCTGATATCTACAAAGCAGTAAATCAACCAACAACAGTAGCCTCTTACCTGACTGATGAAAATGGCTCTTGCGACTAGGTCGGTCGTACGTTCGCTACCTTGTTATGAACTTTGTGTCAAACGATGAATCTGCAGCCGATCACAAGAGTTTCCATCATACTCGGCCGGTAGTTTTGGTTTCGCCATAGACCCCCGAAACAAAATTTGAGATAGGATGTCTACAAAACTGAAAAAGATATAAATTAAAAAAGAAATTGCACCACGTAATTTAGCGACACTTCCTTCATTGAAACCGTCGTAACCCTAATATCGTGAAAATGTGGCGGAGTTACCTTTTAACTGGACACAGATTACAGAAAAACCGATGGTTGATCGCATAATTTCCGACACATGTCGTCTGCTGTTGGCGCGACCGCGCGGCTACTGAGCTCACGCCGGGGCCGCGGACGCCATCTGTCGGTTGTTGCGCCAGTCACTGGTTGCGCGGAGAGCAGCGGGCGCAACAGGAAGAGGAAATCAGTTATCATTTTATGTTTTACTTTTAGCTCAGGTACATTATCTTTTTTTCTTTGAAAGTTTGGTGCGATGCTTCCGCCACCTTGGGTAGTTCTGTGGTAAATCGTAAAGAGATACATTAACAAACCGATGTATGCGGTCACTTTAAGGGCTTCCAGTGGATTTGTGAGTACGCGGTAGATTACGTCAACGAAATTAGCGAACGCTGAATATCTTTCTTTGTCTGTTTTTGCAAAGCGCTAAAGACGCATCGTTGTCCCGAGAAACATAAAACGTGCCCCGTTTGAATTTAGACTGTTTGTCCCCACCTCCTCGCTCGTCAGAATTGTCAGTTTTTATGACGCAACTTCGTCTATCTTTCCGTAGCCGCACAGGTGGTGAAGAGTTTGTTTAAAATAGAGCTAGAAACCTGATCAGCTAGCCACCAAATAGAACCAGTCAGATAAGCATTGTATAGCGAGAGGGAGACCAACAGTATAGATTAATCGTCGCCTTTAGACGCTTTCCGCAAGTGCCAGATTACAGCCGCCATTGCTGACTTTTTCTCGTCTAACCGAGATACCAAGCCACTTAAGCGGGCTTTGACAAGCTTCTACAAAGGCCAATGCTGGGGAGGACACATTCGGATCTGAAGTGGCAATAACCCGTCCTGTCGTTTTAATGATAGAGCGAAGTGATTAAAACGGGAGAAAACAAAAACTGAACGTCGATTATGATGGCGCCCATGAGCATCAGCTGCTACAAAGCGTTTATAATCTAACTTAACTCTCAGACGTCACGCAACTGAGGTAGCGCTGCTGTCGACCCTGCGTAAGCGCAGATGCGATCGCCTGAGGCGAATCTGGTCTCTTCGCAAGCGCGGTGCCCACACCCTGTGTGAACGAACGTGGGTTGTTTGTAAACAGCGTGTTCGTGTATATAGCAAGGTCGTAATAGGGATGCTCTACGTTAACTAGGGGAGGCTAACGGGGCACAAACATTCGAAACGATGGTGCGTCATACCGTTCGGCTAAGACTCAACTCACCCTCTGACTAAACGCGAGTTCCTGCCAAGCTCTGACTCAAGACTCTCGTGCAGGTTGTGGGCAGCATTGGCGTTTCATAGATGACGTTCAACGACCAGCAATGTACTTCGTTTGAGCTTGATTTCAGACGCAGCCGACGCTATGAGGTCATAGGACCGATCAACCAGAGTCAACCAATTTGGGATTTAATCCTCGCTGTGAAGGCGGTTCGCCAGCAAAGCTCTGGTATCACCTGCAACGACTGCCCAAAGCACTATAGACCCGTTTTTATTGAAAACGCCACCAGGTGGCGCCCCAGTTTTTGACGCCCCAGAGAACGTCCGGTTTATCAAAAGAATGAAAAAAGGCCACCTTAACACCCTATATTAAAATGCAGATCAAACTTTTAACCACCCATTCATTATGGGAACGCCAAAACAACGAATGAATGCAACATATTTTAAAATGTTTTGAGCAATATCGTAAACCAACTTGACCTCCTTCAAGGTGCAATATTGTACAACCGAAGGCCCTCGTTAAATCTCTAACGTTTTTGTACCTGTAGCATTTATGTTATCTGGCACTCGTTACATAAGCAAGCTCGACAAGCTTGCAAAGATGGAGTGACGGGATGCCGCTTGGGAAGCAAGCGGCAGTTCATGTTTGTAAAGAGCAAAATGGTATATACCATATCATTGACAAAAATAAGAAATGCACTGCGCCAAAACATTTAATATACGAAAGACTAGGTACGCTGCCGTTGCCGCGGCAGCTCTTGCACCCGCAATCTTTACCGAAAACGCATGCGGGGAGCGCTACATGCTTCGCATTATTAGCGGAGCTAGTGACGTCACTGCCCACTTCCTACCCTGCCGTTGCTCCCGCAGATTATGCAACCGCAATCTTTACCGAGAAACGCATGCGGGCAGAACTACGTGCTTCGCATTGGTTACGCGGGCGTTATCATCTACCATGTTGTTATGATACATGTTTAGTGGTTTTCTTGTTGCAACAAGTGTCAAAACCACATGATAGATGATAAGGCGCATGCGAACGATGATAACGCGCGCGATGGTCTTCTGTCGACTACTGTTCTGTCGACGGACACGCAAAAACCTGACAAACGAGTCATCTGCAACTTTACAGTAAAAAGCAAAGCATCGGGTCGCTTTTGTTTATGATTGGTTCAGCGATGATTGAAAACGTACAGAAACATGAAAAGCATCATGATGTTGTGCTTTTGACAATGTCTGACTGGTCCCCACAGCTCGTAGCGTCGGTGGCTGCGTCTGAACTTAAGATAAACCAAGTATATGGCACATAAGTGATTTATGTGGGTTGGATTTTCGGCTCCGTCACTGCGGTGTCCCCGGTCTACCGATGAGTTGGCTGCCACCAAGATAGTTCACCTGGAAAGAAGGGGATATGTTTTGTGCGTAGCGTCCAATAACCTTTTTATGACTGAAGGTCATTATAGCGGCTCTCATGGTAAGCCTGATCCGCGATACAAAAGAATACAAAGAAAGTGCGAGGTTCACAATGAGCGGGAGCATTTAAAATTCTTTTAAATGCTGCCGCTCTCTGCCCTGGTTCTTTCCATTTAGTTCCTACACATCCGACCGCGTTTGTCGACCACTTACCCCAGCTTGCAATGGACTCTTCAGAGTGCTTGATCGCCACGTAAAGACCTGCACTCTCCGCATCAGCGGTCATCAAGACGTTGTTGCAGCTGACCGCGTCGAATCGGCCTACCTGAACACCGTCCTGCCAACGCCAGCCTCGGCCAGCACTATACCTAACCGCCACCTTTGGCGTCTGCACCTCGACCTAAGCACGTCACTTTGCCTCCCCCGTTACCCATCTCTCCACAACTTCGTATGACTACTGTAATTACTATTATGCTATGAAAAATTACTATTGGTAGACGCTTCCTAACATTAAATAATTGCAATATGATTTCTAAGCATCTCTTTTTTTTTGTATTGGTAAGGACGTGTGTTTTATAGAAAGAGTTGACAATGTTCAAAGTAACTATAGACGTATTTGATACAGGTAGGAAAGATTAATCTATTTCCCAAGTATATGTGCTCGACCAAATTGTGAGTAAAGCACCAGTAAGGATTAACACTTTCATGAAGCACTTATATTTCCTTCTGAATAATCCGACAACAGTTCAATGCTAGGCTGTATCACACGAAGAACAGAACGAGGAGTGAATCTCTTCGTTCTGTTTTTTACAGTCAGCTTCCAATTGAAATAATATAATGCTTTTGTATCTTGAACATCCAAACAACAGGGAAAATATCTCAAATCCCGAAACGCGAACGGCACCGAAGTAAGCCGCTACCGAATGTTAAAGCAAATACAGAACGCGCATTTCACAGCGCGCAACCCACATTTCTAACCATCAGTTCATAACTTCGCAGAATACGATGCCACACAGCGGAAGAGGGGTGGAGGAGAGATGCGGGGAGCTCCCGCCTATATGAGTGAGCAGCAAAACCTCGCGCGGCCCGGTGGCTGAAACGTGAACCAGAGGAAAGTGGATAAAATGCACTTCCTTGACGTTATACAAATACGAATGAAAGACCGGGAACACAATGTAACACACTACACCGCGTGCATGCATCAGATAGCGGGGAACGCGGAACTTTAGTCGAGCACTCCACGGGAAACGGCGTAAACCATGCAAACCATAACGGTAAAAAGTGGCAACGCAACAGCAATAGGACGCTGAAAACGTTGGAAGTGTACAGAAGGTGGAGACGATACTGCGCCGGGGGAAGAGGAAGGAGAGGAGGGTTGCACTTGGTCCCAGATGCGTCCGTGTAAAAGTTGTTCCATAGCGAGCAAGCCGATGAAAAATGGGGGTCGGTCGGTGGAGAGTTTTTTTTCCCCTAGAAGTGTCTTTTGTCGCCAGGGAAACATTTTTCAGTGGGTTTCCTTCCCTCCCGCTGGGCGTATTGTGGCTGCCGCTAGACAGACGGTGTGATTGCTCGGAAGCCCGGAGATCGTACGCCTCTCTGCGCGTTTTGATGCGGCACAGATGGATAACGACGGTTTTTTCTCTTCCGCACAAAGAGGTTTCTCAAAGGTTTGCTTGTGACCAAGGCTACAAAGTAAGCATATTGTTGGAAGAAATTCGTTATGTTTGTGGTTTTTCCTATGGATAACTTGCTACAAAATAGTTGTGAAAATCCACTTATTATTGTTAATCTAGGAGTGCGTAACTGACACAAGAAAGATGAGGAATTAAAAGAAATTTCTTACGCAAATCCACCATTTCGCATTGACGAGTATTTTACAAGGCGACTGTAACACAATAGAGAAAAGTTGGAGGTTTCACTGAAGTTCCAACAATAATTTATTTGTCTATTTTGCACGAAGCAAGAAATACGCTGTTGTTCCGAGAAACATACGCTGAACTCTAATACGTGCAGTCAGGGAACGCTTAAGAAACGAGAGGCGTAGTAATTCTTGGGCACGTTGTTATTCCTTTACAACTGATCACATGACTGCCTTCGTGTGGCATTACCTCATAAAAGCGGCGAAGAATGAATCACAAAACAATAAAGGTGAACCCTTGCTTTTCTTGTGATGTCAGTGGCTAGAGTGTGAACACCGTTTATTATAAATTAACAGTTCCGCAGACCGCCACTTTTAAACCTTTTCTGCGTAGGTTTACTTTCTGTAAAAGAAAACAGAAAAAAAAGAGTAGTTCTGCGTGAATCTAAAATACAGTCACACCCATAGCTGCGACCGTTCACGGCGAAGTCCTTGGGCATTCATGTCGCGCTCACGCAACCCCCCCTTCCCCTCCCCCCCCCCCCCCCCCCCCCCCCCCCCCCACCAAGTGGTAAACGCGCCGAAGCTCGATTAGAGTGACGTGAAGATGAACGCTCCTGTCTTGGATTTGCCGCGTGCTAGCATCACTCTCGGCGTGAGACTTTATGTGACTCGCTGGAAGCTGCTTTTTGCGCAGGGATGGCAATAATGGGTCAGAATGTCGAGCTCTTAGTGGCTGATTGATAAAAAATGGGTAGGCCTCAAGCCCTCAAGGCACCTAGATCTGAGGTCTACCCACTATCCTTTCAATCCGAACCCAATCAGAGCTCGGCGTCGTTCAGGCTACAGTCACTGTAAGTGGCCAGAGTATCATATTCGTTAACGTCCGCTGTTATCATTCAATTTTAATTTTGATTGGCCATTCTGGCGACGAAACATATAGGGTGGAAGGGATGGAAGGGCTGCCAACCCCCGTCTCCGAAGCGGAGGTACCAAGGCATATGTATACATGGTAGCGAGGCTTCGATAAAAGCCCATAAGGAGCAAAGATGGCGGCTCCTGTGGCACAGCGCCATCTGTGAGAGGAGCGGCATTGTCATTAGACATGCTCGCCTGTGACGTACGGGAAGTGACGTATTATGAAAAACAAAAAGAAAATCACGTGAATTTATCACGACTCGACGTCATGATTGTTTTCGGCCCGAAACTCAAATGCTTTTCGCCGGTGGCGGGAAATTGAAATGCTTTTTTCGGTGTTTTACATGTCTGCTCAAGTACCGTCCCTCATACCTTGCTTCATATAAAGTAAAGTGATGGGTACTTAAGCAGGCACTTAGAACACAAAAAAGAAACAAAAAAAATAAGCACGATTGCTATTGGTAGTACATTAGATATCGCCCCCCCCCCCCCCTCCCCGCCGCGTCAAAGCCTTGTTTGTACCTATAACTCCGTTGTAATTTTTATTGCAAAAGGAACAGTTTTTTACCAGTTCTGTGAACCACCAATAAGCTAATATCTTCTTCATACTGAGCAGTGTGTTACAGCACGCCAATGAATTCATAATTATTATAGTAACTATGGCTTGTTTGCGAAGAAACACAAAAGGCAAACGCTTGTTTTACACAGTTTATTATATACGAACTTACAACACCACCGAAGGACACTTATAAACAGAGATATGGTGTTGAAAGCATAGCGAAAGGTTGTTTGAACAACTTTATGTATGCACTGAGTACTCTCAACACGAGGCGCATTTAGCATTTACATTGTATCTTTCACGTTGAGAGCTCGAAACTAAATTTGACCATATCAATCATATGTGTAAGTGCGAGGTCGTGCATGTTTTTTTGCATTTGAATGTCCGGATAAACTAACGCGTCAAGAGATTGAAAATTGAGACCTCATGTATTGTACCTGCGCTCCACAAACATATCGTACTTCAAAACTTGCTTGTATATGTCAGCGCCAGTACGCAAGAAACTGCACAAATTGATAAGAAAAAAGTATAAGAAAATATAATCAGTTTTCTCTGTTGCAACTTTTTAGAATCATAGTGACTGATTTATTTGTCATCGCAGTTTGATCCACTTTTGTCAAATATAACATTAATTGCTGCATTACTGGTGCAAGGCTACTTTATACAGATACCCAAGACAACTAAATATTAATCGAGGTTCATGTACCAAATAACCACATTGTTCAAGTACACATAGAGGCCAACGCTTGTCTTTCACAGACCCTTCCACGCCGAGAGGTTGTGTGGGGTGTTTACCAAGCTGGACAATCTAAAATTTTCAAAGAATTTGCATTTTATTGAAAGGAAAGGGTAATATCAAGGAAACCATCAAAAAGTTGCAAGTCAGAATGAAAAGTGAAATTGGAACGGCGGTGTGCAACGAAGCCCGATGATTGCACCTTTGTGCCCCTGCATTGAATAACGTTGCCCGACATGTCACTAGGCAGCGCAGACCATTAAGTACTCCTTGAGCCCAAGTAATTGTCAGATGATATCACATTTTATTTTCCCAAAGGTATCCCAATCGGGATACATTGCGTCGGGGGGGGGGGGGGGGGAGGAATACAACATTCAATGCAACAAATGAAAGGTAAACAGCAAAACATTGAACTAATACGCTGATCACACTTTACAAATGGGTTTAACAGTGTGGCGAAATTCATTAGTATTGGTTTCATGAACGGTGTGAGTGGGCAAGGAATTCCAGTCGGCAATACCAAGAAAAAGGGGAATTGCGAAATTTCTTAGTTCTGGAGAAGGGAGGCTGCATTTTGAGTTGATGATCGCGGCGCTTCGAAATGTAAGATGGATCTCGGAGATAGAGGCTACGAAATTCCGATGATGAGTAGTATATGCCATGAAAGAAAACATGGCTGCCTAGTTTAGTTCTAACGGCTAGAGGTTTCAACTCCACGCTGGTTTTAATAATTGTAGCCCTCGAGGTTTGTGAATAGTCATGCATGACGTAGCGTGATTCCTGGTTTTGAACCAATTCAAGCTTGCTTTGAAGGTATGCTTGGTGGGGACACCAGATGATTTGGTGTATTTGTGTTTCGATCTCACAGATGCTTTGTAGGCGGTTATTTTTACTATATGCGATGAACGGCAAAGGTTACGTTTGATGTATCACAGCAATTTACATCCACTTAAAACGGTGTTATTAATATGATCGTTCCAAGTGAGGTCCTCTGAAAAAATTACTGTTTAGTACATGTATGTACGAACTTTCTTGATGTATTCGTGGTTAATAAAATAATTCCTAGGCATAGAAGAAGACTCACTGGCAACTGTTTTAAATCTTGCTTTGTTTATGTTGAGTCTCAGTTGCCATCTGTTGCATCAAAGTGAAATCATGTTGATGTCTGGCTTTAGCAGTGTCCGATCATCTGGGTTGGTGAAGCGCCGGTAGATAACAGTCATCTTCAAAAAGCATTATGAAGAATGTTCAGCTAAGTGGCAGTTTTTTTTTAAATTAATAAATAAAAGCGGATTCAATAAGCTGAACTGAGGAACTCTGGAATTTACTGATAATTTAGAAGACTTACTCTCTCCGATAAATGTAGCCTGTTTACGATATTCAAGAAAGGTGGCAATCAATGGCATGATAATTGGTTTAATGTTTAGTTGAGACAGCTTGTACAACAAGCGTTGGTGTGGTAGGGAGTAGAAGGCTGTGGCAAAATCAATAAATATGGCATCAGTAGGTTTGAAAGGGTGAATGCTTTTGTACAAATTAGTAACAAATTAAAAAGGAAAGTTGTGTTTCACACGAAAAACCTTTTATGAATCTATGTTGGTTAGTACAGAGTAGGTGATTTTCACATAAGTAGCTAATGATAAATGTATGTATGACATGCTAAATAACCTTTCATGGTGCACGTGTTTATGAAATTGGCTATATTTAGAGACATGTTTTTATCACCACATTTAAAAATTAGTAGCACTTTCCGAAACCTCCTATCTGCCGGAAGGTACATTAGCTCTACAGATTGCTTGAAAATGAGAAAGAGCAGATGACAAGATATGGTTCGGGTTATCTTCAAAAGTGTGGGTCATATTTAGCCTTCGCCAGGTGGAAAGTTTAGGGAGAGTCGATCGATAATTGCCAAAATGCCTTCTTGAAGAAAGGTGTCAGGTTCACGAGATACGGTTGGGGATGCAAAAATTGAATCACATGGCAAAGAAACCTGTTCCTCAGTGAAAACAGATGCAAAATGCTCCTCAATAACTATTGCTGAATTATGGTTGGAGAGCTCCTGTCCTTGATCTTCACAAATTTTACGCAAAGTTGGCTCCTCTTTAGGACCGATGGTCTTCCGAAAGTTTTTGTGGCTTTGTTTTAATAAATTTAGGAGGTCACTCAAGTAATATTTATTTTTTGCCTTTCTAATTTCAGATTTGTGCTCTTTGTGGCACTCATTATATGTTCACCAATCTATAAGTAGATAACTTAGCTTTGCTCAAGAGCACAGCCGTTTTTTTTTCTTTTTACATTGTTGGTAAACCATGGTCGTTCAGCATTCGCTTTTAGCCCACTTCTAAAAAGAAAAGTCGACTTTAGTCTGTAAACTCAATTTTCAACATATTCCAAGTGGCCTCGAGTGATTGTTTGTGAAAACTCTTCAAGTACTTGGACGCAAAACATCTAAAAGAGGCAACAAGACCTTCCTTGTCGAATTTAGAATAATTATATATAATTTTTGGTGCCGTAGCTCTAAACTCAATCTGTAGTGTCATTTACAAAAACACAATTTTATGGACAATAATTTTACAGAGAACATAAAATGACCCACTATTGTGAGAAAAAAGCGTAAACACAATGTCTAGTAGAGCATTGTTCCTCGTAGGTTGAGTAACGACTTGATTAAGGGTCTAAAATGCTTGCTATATCCCCCCCAAAAATAGAGGCCTCTACTGGGTTTGTTCGTGCATTTTCGATTTGCTCTTCGTTCCAGTTAAAACCAGGGTAGTTAAAATCACCTTATAACAGTACACAACAATCCGGGAAGGAACATTATGTAATAGAGGCAATGCATTCGTACAATTTATCTGAAATGCCACTATCTCGTCCCGGAGGGCAATTAGAGGCACCAAGTATCAAACGTGAGTGAAAAAGTTATAATCAAACCCACGACACTTCTAGGCTACTATCAACAAAAATGAACGATGCGTTAATAGATTTCCTAAGCTGAATGAGGACCCCCCCCCCCCCCCCCCCCGGGACAGTGTGCGATCTTTTCAAAATAGATTAAATGACTAACACCAAAAGAAGTACCACCTTTTGCACTTAAGTTTTAGTCACATTTCTGTTCCCCTCGCTATCTTAGCATTGGTATCGTCGATGACCGATGCAAGATCGTCTTGTAGAGAAAAAAAAGACCATGGAAGCTAGCGAGAATGAGTGCGACGTCAACGTTTTTTTAGGCTACGTGTTAGCTCATGCTATTTCACACTCATATTGTTGTTTTGAGGTTGCCTTGGCAAAGACACCTCGTCAGTCGTCACTGTGGGGACAATAGCAGAACTGTTTACCCTATGCATATTTCTTATCATATGCAAGTTTTACTTTAATGTTTATTTCTCTTAATTGTCCACTAAATTCCCATAGCTTGCAACGGTCACAAGATTTTATCAAAATAGTAAAAACCAGAAACATAAAAAAATCGGGGAATTCGGAATGAATTATTTGGTAAAAACCCTGTTTCATCACTGAACTGAGCGACAAGACATCTAGCACTGTACAGCGAGGGCGAGTGAATGTAGCATATTCTGAATAGAATGAAAAACTCAGTTTTACATGCTGTGACATTAAATTTGATATTGATCTATGGGATACTCTCCATGTCTTTGAAATTGTGTCTCATTCAATTGTTTGCATCAATATGTTCCCATCCCAAGTTAATCTAACTGAGCCTATAAGTAAATATTGCAGTGCCTGAGCATTCAAAACGGACATTTACAATTTATTTAAAGTGTGCTCGATTAATTTGACCATCGCTGTAGACAGTTTCTGCAGGGCATGTCATAACTTGGAGGAATGTGCTCACACAATCCGGTATGCTAGCGCGAGCATTGAGGTCACGTACATGTGCAGCATTTTACGCTCCAGAAAATACTGGATGCCAAAAGAACATGTCTTATTAGTGTAATCTTGTAAGTATTTTTAAAGGCAGTGCGTTTGATAGGAGGTGGGAGTTATACGGGTGGCGTCTTCGCCATCTGCGTGATAGGCTCGGCGGACATTACATGAGGTGGCAATAATCGTTATGGTAAGTCGGTTTAATAAACAAATCCTTAATACTTTTTAATTCATGGTTTTATGCCTGATGTAATTTTAGTAAGGACGCCGACAATTATCACAGGCTTGCCCGATTTGCGAAATTAGCGGAAAGGTAATAGTTTCTAAAATATTTAACGATCAGTTTTCGCGTTTTTACTAAGTATTTTTATGTTGAATGCAAAGAGAAAGCCACAAGCCCTGCCAACAATGACGCTTGAAAGAATGACGTAGACGTTTCCTCGACCTCATTCCTATCCTGACAGCACGTCCTTGGTGGATGCGCCAACGAACTTCAACGCGCCTTAGTTATATCCGAATACATTTAAGTTCAGTGGTGAAGCGACATCACAGTTATCACTTTGCTTTGGTGAAGAACCATCCGGTTTAATTTCTTTTTACATCTGGACATACGACAGACGAGTTGAACGCGCAGTATGCATTTCCGAACTCGGGAAGTGGACGATAAAGGCCTGCGCTCGCCGGCGGTTACCTTTGCAGTAGAGCTAAATTAAGACACTAATATCATTACGTAAGGTTAAGAGGATCTTCGAGCACAAGAGTACCTCGCGCTACAAAACGCTGGGCGGCGGCCGTGCTTCTGACCTCAGCAATGAACCTTGCACCTCCGTGGTGGTGTAGGTACTGAAGCTGTGTGCTCCGTCGACTCACTGGACTCTATCTATGAAGGCATCTCCCGGTGTTTCCTCCGGTACGTTGAAGTGGGAAACATTGCGCCTTGGACGGTGTCGGCGATTCGGCGGATCGCGGAATCGCCACTCGCATAAAGATTGATATTGACCATCATAGTACTGAAAAAGGTTTTTGGCCAATATAAGCGGCTTTGGCACTGTGCATGCACTAAACGTATCAGTCATGCTTATCTCCCCAGTTCTCTTTTAATTATGTTCATCTTCCTTATTTCAAGACAGAAATATTATTTTTCAATGTGTCCAAGCACCGACGCCGGATTTAAGGGCGTGCATCTTTATACCGACTTAACAAGTAACGTCAGTGCTTTGAGGCATTGAAAAACAATTTTACTGCTTTCAAATACGCAAGAAGAGCAACATAATTGTATGAAAGTTTGGGATATAAGCATGAGTGATATGCTTATTGCATATACAGTGTTAAAGACGCTTTTATTAGCCGAAGAACGCTTTTAGTACGAAGATGCTCCATAGCTAGCTTTGTGAGGCTAGCTGGAACAAGCCTTTCGAAGCATCGAACATTTTAAATGCCCAAAATGGCGATTGCAATGGCAACTGACACCAATCAGCCAATTACCCTGAGAGGTTTTATTGTCTGTATGTTGGTATTCGTTTGTGTCCGGCTAGCAGGCGGGCAGGGAATGGGAATACTTTCCCAGATCCAGTAACTTCATCCACACCGGCTGTGGGCCCTACAGGTTAGCCGAAACCAGGTTTGCGTGGGGCGAAGCCTCTGCCCATGGGCAGTTTCGACAGCAGAGCCACTGCAGCGGCAAAGCGTCGAATGGTTGAGTTGGTTTATAGAATAGAAGGCCCGCGCCTTCTATTCTATAAACCGGAACGCTTTCTTGTACATCGTATTGCCGAAGCACCCGCTTGCGGCTCGTAAGTGGTTCTTTCGCCGCCACACTTGCGACTTAAACGGGTCATGAAATGATATCGGATTAGAATGTTCCCGACCTCACGGAGGCGTACTGGCCTTAGTCTAGCCCAAGTGTACTCGCACGGACCGCCGCTGACTTAAAAGCTTGTCGGTCGCGGTGAAATTGCGAGGATAAAAGGGGACTATTTCTTGCAGCCTTGCCTTCGTAGAGCTTGATTATGTAAATGTGGATCGAAACCACGCGCCACAAGACAGTTGAACGCGGCTCATGGATTGGACACGAGAACTGCGTGAGCACTCGACTTCGGCTCATAACAAACAATGCCTCGGCGGAAACTCCGTTTTTGGCTCGTGTCCAATTACTGCAGTGATGAGAATTGCCGAACTCCAACGATGCCTTAAGTTCACCACGCGTTTTTTACTTTGCCAAACTGAGCGCGTGGCCTTGATTAGTCTTGGCGCCATTGGATAGGTACCAGGCCATATGGCCGCTTGTTCTGGCTCTGACTTGACGGTATGAAGGATCCTCATATTTCTCAAAATTGTTTGCCGACAGCCATTGCTTAGAAAGAAAACCTAAGGCAACTGAACTGTACGCTAAAAAAGACTAAGAAAGTCATCCAAAAAGCGTCCACTCACCAACCACAATCCAACTATAACGGAACTATCCAGACTGCTCAAACTGAAGATTAAAGATGCAAAGCACAAATACTACACTATTACCATCCACAATTTTATGAAATCATCACTGCAAAAATTCTGGAACCATATATTTCCCAGAAAGTCTAAAACTTCCGACGTAAGTGCCTCGGAGGCACACAAAATGGCAGAATTCAGCAGTTTTTTAAAGTCCGTTTTCACAGCTGATAATGGCAAAGAAAACTTAACTCTACCTTCTAAAACCTACGCAGATAAAGACCTTGGTGGCTCACAAATCACAGAAGCAGGCCTTTTAAAACTACCTGACGAAATTTCTAACATGTTTTTAAAAAAAATACGCTGAATGGATGAGCGAGTATTTAGTGCTAATTTTTAACGAGTCTTTGAGTCCTTCTTTGGTTCCTGCAGAGTGTAAAGTCGCAAAAGTTATCCTTATTCATAAGTCTGGCGATAGCTTCTTAACTTCCAACTACAGACCTATATCCTTAACGTGTACTTGCTGCTAGATAATAGAACACATAATTTTGAAATTTATGACAGAATTCACTGAGAAACATAATATACTAAATGCACACCAGCACGGCTTTAGGAGAGGTTTGTCAGCGACTTCACAGCTAATCGAGACTCTCCATGACTTTTCGATGGGTATAAACAACAGAAGACAAATTGACAAAATTTACTTAGACCTATCAAAGCCTTCGACCGTGTTTCGCACGTCAAACTTGTGAAAAAGCTTAAACACATTATGGGGGAGGGGCCGATAATAAAATGGATAGAGGAGTATTTAAGAAGTCGTTTCCAGTTTGTTTATCACGGTTTCAAAACCAGTTGCAGTGCAGTCGGGAGTTCCACAGGGCCCACTCTTAACCCCACTCTTAGCCCCACTCTTAGCCCCACTCTTATTTATTCTGTACATTAATGACATGGTTGAAGGCACTGACGCAAACATAAGGTTATTTGCAGATTACTGCATTATTTATCGCAATATCTTATGCCAAGATGACCGAGCCATATTAAACAGATGTCTAAAGAAGGTAGCACACGGGTGCAGTGAATGGCAGATGGTTTTAAATATTGAAAAGACGGTTTGTGTGTGCTTGACCAATAAGAAAACAAATGTTCTTGAATTTCCTTACAACTTAGACGGTCAAATTTTGCGCAGAGTCACTGAATACAAATATCTAGGTGTCGTGTTAACGTCTAATTTAAACTGGAATGCGCATGGCAAATGCGTATCTGGTGGAGCGCTCGTCAAATTATTTTTTCTAAAAAGAACGTTAAAAAAACTAGTCGTGAAAAAAGGTTGTTCGCATACACCACACTCGTTCGCACGGTATTAAAATGTGCACTCACAGCCTGGTTGCTGCATACACAAACCAATGTCAACATCCTCGAAAGTGTTCAGAGGAAAGCGATAAGATTTGTTCACCCCAAGTATGGTCGCTTTGATTCCCCTACAAAATTGCTGAAAAGATCCGTCCTACTGACCATTGCTGATCGCGCAAAATAAGGAAGACTCAAATTTGTGTATCTCCTTTTAAACGACGCCTTTAAAAAAGACAAGAGCAAGTATGTGAATTTTTCCCAGGAAAGAACAACAAGACACAAACACTTCAATACATTAACCGAATACTCTTTCAATAATAATACTTTTAGGTACTCTTTCTTTCCTTCAGCTGTAAGAGATTAGAACAGCATTGATCCGCTATTTTTAACTACACAAATATGGATGCGTTCATTCAAGCTCTTGAACAAGACCTTCTTAGCGAGTTCATGAGTTAGTGTTTTCTGCTATGTTCTCTTTTGTTGTTTCAATATGAAAGGAAGAGACGATTTCTAAAAATTACTGTTTTTCGCGCGCCTCAAAAGTTTTGTGTTTTGTTATGTGTACCATACTTGCTATAATCCCTCAATTGGAATTGCCAGTCTTTTGAAAATAAATAAATAGAAAAATTTGCTTATCAACGTTAGGGAGTGATTCTGAGTAGTATTTAGAGCCAGTAGAAAGGTTAATTTATGTCCCATTTATAACTGAGCTCATTAGCTCAAAAGGAGTCGAAATTATTTTTTGCAAAGAAACAACTTTCACTAATATGATTTAGAAATGATATACGTATATCATCGCTCTGCATAAAGTACAGGTCTCGGGCATTACCAACCCACGCAGAAGAATATCGTAATTTAGTTTCCATCGATCCCACGAGTGATCATGCTGAAAGTGTGGTTTCCATTTTGCCAAAGGCTTCAGCGCACGTTTTCAAATGAGCCGATCCGTACGTCAGATTTTCGCTAAATTTACCTTTTATATTGAACTAATTTACCAACGTTTATAGCTATTTCACGTCGAATATGTTTGTAACTTGAAGAGAAATAGGCCACCACCGCGTGCAGGAATGCTGCTTGACATATTTTCACGAAATGGCAACGCATTAAAGCTGAGTAATTGACCAGAACTGTGCTCCACTTTTACTCTATACGGCGGATAGTAGACCAAGGCCTCACAGTCACCAGCTGATACCCCTGCCACAGGTAAAAATTTATGTGATTTTCATTTAATGATGTTATCTGATCAACCAATCCGCGTGCACCGTTTCTAGAGCAGCACCGTGTACAATCGATGCTCACAGTCAGCATTGTGATATGCTTAGCCAATCATATATTGTGTTTCGAAGGAAATTACACTAAATGTCAGCGTGGTGCAAGGGTATTTATTGCGTTGTAAAAGCAGAGCATTGTGTACAACTTAGTTCTGTCGATTATTATACTCTTAAATACGAACTTTATGGAATTAGTCCAAACTATAGAACAATACACTGATAAAGATAAACCACGATTCTTTTTATTAAAGAAAACAGAACGACATGAAAGCATTTTCGCTCCCATGTAGCATTCTGCGATAGGTTAAGAGAAATAAAAACGAGCCTCGATCACTAGGAGCATTGGCGGACTGTCGACGACTAAAAAGCAATACGGTTTGGATCGAAGACGTATACACCTCCTTCAAAAAGTACATATCGCGACACTGTTAGCGCGAACACGACAACGGCGCATTTTTGCATTTTACTTCGAAATAGTATTAGCAAGCACGAAATGTTATCGCTTACATTATATAACTAAATTAGCTCTTTCAGCAGCAATAATAACTTGGATTACATCCCTTGGTTTCAAAAAGAAAAACTAAAAAAAACGGCGATCGCTTGTTTGCGCTAAAAATGTCGCTCTCTGTACAACGATATCCCTGGAAATAAGAGGAATTCTGTGACTGTATAGAACCGGCTGTAGCAGGTGACGTATATGGTGGAGGGAGCGCAGGAGAAAGAACAAGGGCAGGCGTGCTACCAAATACTTCACTAGGGAATACCTCTACACCATGAAAATTCAATGACCTTGGAGCAGACATCTCATGCATAGTAGTTGACACGGCTGGATGCTTCAAGACACGGGGATTTCCCCTTTCAGTTTGGAAGGGTGTCTGGAGCCATCTGTCGTCGTGAGCAGCCTTCGAGACAGCGGAGACCCCCGTTTCTGCTGTATTGCCGAATCATGCGCCTCACTGTGTCGGCGGCTGCCCCCTTCCTCGGCGCAGCGTGAAAGCGGGCAGCGTGAACAGCGCGTTCCTGGTGCGTTCCCCGGGACGAGGTATGTTCACACCAGTAGGGGAGGAATTCACGTTCTAAACGCGCAGTGTAATGAAAATGAGCGGAGTATAATGTATACTCCTTGTAAAGTAGTCGGTGTCACTGCGCTATCCTCTTCTCTCTCTCTCTCACTTCCTTTAGTCTCACGTAGTAGACGCTTCCGGAGCAAGGAGAGAGCATACAGGACGACCCCATAATTGTTGTGGCGCCTCGCGCGCTGCCTTAGGAGAGTTATGCCACTAGTCCATTGGGGCAGGAATAATGCGCATGATATCACGCTTGCTCGATGAGAGCGCAGATTACATTTTCAAGTTACTGGGATGATTTGAGAATTAAAACAGCGCAAAAGACAAGGAACCTGAAGAAGAAATGCACAGACACAGCACTGTCTCGCAACTCCGGAGTTGTGAATCAGCGGTGTTGCCTGTATCTCTGTCTCCTTCTTCATCGGTTCCCTTGTCCTTCGCGCTGTTTTAATTTTGAAATATGTCATACAAACTAGCCCAAACTTCAACTATAGTAGTGTGATGAAAGTACCCTGTCATTTTGTGAACGGTTTCCTTAAAAGTACTATTTGGTTCACTGCTTGCTCTGCGGGAAACTACTGATGGAGACTTTGTATCAATATATTCTAGCTGCAGTAGCGCAAACCCAGAAACAGTGAAGAAAAAATAGTTTAAGCGTTTATTGTAGAATGTAATTATGTTTCAGTGATAAAATGCTTATGAACGTGTAGGTAAACGCTTTCCTAATTTGTAGATTGAACAGTTTTTTAGCCAGCAAAATGGTGTGAGGTGCCCTTGTCATCGAATGTAAAACGTTCAGCATTTTTATTTGTTCCTTTCTTATTCCGAATCCGAAAATGGCAAATTAATGTCTCTAATTTTGAACTTGACAGTATATACAAGTTATTCATCATCTAGCATTTTGTCATCTCCACGAAAGGACGCACCTGAATTTTCCGAGCGAACAGCTATGCAGAAAAATAGGCGATACTTGTTCACGTCACATAGTCAAGTCACGCGTTCTCCTTTCTCAAATGTAGCCGACTAGTCTCGACGCTAGAATTTGTGGGCCATCCGTCGTCAACGACCGGGAACCAAAATAAGGCCTTGCCCCGGCTGTCAATCACCGCGGACTCATCCATCATGAGAGGCCGAGGGAAGTAACCCCCGCTGATGGATTTCCCGGACCCTGGCTCGAAAGAACATATCAACTGATGCTTTTGCACGCAGCTCTCGCTTTCGAATCTGTCCACTTAGATTGAGAGGACTGCTGTGGGCACCAAACATCAAGTTGCTTTCTGGAAAATGTCGGCTACAGAAACACGTATACTTTGCAATTAGACGCGCCGTCTTTCTTTGCGTTGTGACCAGACATGTAGACGTCACAAAAAAACGAAATAAACTGTGTATTTGTTAATTGGTAAGAAACTAACTATAATCAGTGGCAGAATAAAAAAACTAGTAACATCTCCTTCTCCAGCAGGCCGTCTTTGCTTTCGGCCGGCTTTGACTGCGCGTGGGGTGAAGCGTTATCGAAGATAGAAAGATCGCTCTGGAGGGGCAGCACATGCTGGGTTCTGAACATGTCATGACAATAGGTGTACTTTAGTAGTTACCAGGATTCAAATAGGACGCGCCCTTTAAATTCAACACTAATGAGTTACTCTTCTTGCAACTGAAATAATAAAGCATACAGCTGCATCTTTTTCATGCTTTACTAATTTTTCTTCAAACTTTGTAGCACTTAAGCAGTAGGTGTTGCAGAAAGTTATCGTCAACAATATTTCTCCGAATACTTAAGGACACATATTTTGCGACACTGATGAGGCGTCTGTCCTATCGACGATCTTAAAGGTACTTTAGTGTTGATTGTTAAGAAGCCCTCGCCGAAAGTTCGGTAGCTTAGTGTTTTGTGTGGCCAAAACGAATTATTCCGGCACAAGAGGTCATCGTTGGCAGTTCTTCTTTTTGCACCGAGGGACGTCGTGATCGATAACTAAAAAAAGAAACGTCGTCGGCAGCATTATAAGTATCCAGGTGCAGCGTTTTATTCAGGCTTTCTTGAGATATTATGGGTTCAGTCTTCATCATCTGGAAACTATCGAAGCAGCGTTAGCTATCTGAGCTTGGCAGGGTTCTTGCCTCGACAAGCAGCGGCTGGTCATTCATGGAGCGAGACGACCTGTCAGTAGAAAAAGTAAAATTAAGCGGGTTCCTTTTTTTAATCCTGTGTTTATCAGTAATAAAACAGTTCATTTGTGAAGGGCGATTAGGTGTGTGGTTTTTCAGCTCGCACTAGCAAAGGCAAGAGGAGGCTAAAGGCTTTAGAGAAATAAATGTGACCGTGCGCCTTTACCGTGTGTGGAAAAACCAGTGAAGTTTATTTTCCTGTGTAAAAACCGTATTCACTGCTACAATGGGGAGCAGACATTTACAATTTCTGAATATTGTAAAAGAGAGAGGTGACAAAAGAAATGCCGGACGTCAGGAACATGTGAATCTCCTTACAAGAATAAAAAATTGGGCGAGTTCGTAAGAATCCATTTGAAAAACAGCGCGAAAGACACACGGACAAGAAGGAGAGACACAGGACGAGGCGCTGTCCTGTGTCCTGTGTCCTGCGTCTCTCCTTCTTGACCGTGTGTCTTTAGCGATGTTTTTCAAAGTGAATTTCCTTTTGCAACATACCCAAAGCACACGCCAAATGCTTGTCGAGGAATACAAGAAAAAAAAACGTCGCTACTATGTCCCGTTTAAATCACTAATGAAATGAGCGCTGGGCATTTTGACAATGTGAGCTCAGCACTCTTAGCAGGTATTTGTGCGTAAATATACGTACTCGCGCCACAATACTATTCGATTAACCACGTTTTGTTCAATCGTTTTGCGGTTCTTCAGAGCCTCTGGAAGATTCCAAGGAATTTGGTATTGTTATCTATGATTTTTGGAATGGCCGTCATAAACAAGATATCGATATACAATGTAGTCTCAGCGGGCTGGAACACTGAGCGCGTTATGCAGAGGCCAAGGAGAGTTTTCACAGTGTCAGCAGTTTCGGTTTACTATCCTCGATTGTTTCTGAGTGAGTTACACTTGCTAAACACGCGCCTGAAAACATTTACGTACTCTTCTTTGGTTTCAACCTGAGGGGCGTTGTTTGCGACCGCAAGATGAGGTGCATTGGCCGCGACGTTATGATATGAAGGAAGTTAGTTTTCAGTCATTGTATGATCTTGATCCGATCTTTAATTATGAGTCACATCGTTCGGCTAGTCCTTAGTGGTTGCCGTTCGGATTTTTCTCACTTGTCACATACACATTGGTAATAAAATATCTTAATTGAAACACGCACGTATGATTCACTTCGTTTCCACAAGAAATGTATCGAAAATAATGCAACTGATGCATTCAAAAATAACGCGTATTACTAGGTCGATACCTAATATTCAGTTGGTGGTGTTGCCAATCACTGAACACAGCGTAAAATACGCATTTATTTTATAAAATATTATTGTTTTTTTTTTTTATTCTCAGTCGTTTCAGTTTTAATTTCTGGCATCCGGGGTCTCAGGATAACGCCACACATCACGGATGTAAACGGTATTAGATTAACTAAGTTACGGAACTGCTCATAGACACTGCATGCACGAGCAGAACCCCACTTCGCTCACCACGACTCTCATCCCACCGTTCGCCGCGCCAGACGGCTACTATGGTAACTGAAGTGTATTCTTTGGAACACGTACAGTCAGCACGAAATGAAACCCGAACGCCGGAACGCGTGGCCGTTGATACAGGCTGCTCCACCTGGAGGGCTCCTGAGAACTAATGAAAATGCGCCGGGGTGCGAGGATGCGGGTCTTACTAAGATGTGCTCGACCCTCGCGGCGGCGCGTCTGGGAGTTCCACGTTTCGCCGGTGGCGCGCTGTAAGCCCCGTCACACCCGATACAAAAAGCATTGTCACTCGCTTTGTGTATCGGATCCCCAGCGATATCTCCTCAGCGCTGCTATTCATTATCGCTTTGTGTATCGCAAGGGCGAAATGAAAGTTGAAACATTTCGCACACAGAAGACCCGTAGTGATTGATGACGTGCCACCGGAACCACGCTGGGGCTCCGGTAAACAACGTGCCATGCGGGGTTTCTGAGAAATAGTGAAATGTCATAAACGCGAAGTAAAATTTGTTTATTCGCACGACCATACTCTTTATGAAAAAAACAAAAACAAACAAAGTGCTGCAACAGACCGACGCGGATGCCTCGGTCTTTCTGAGCAATTCCCATCTTTTTGTTCGAGGTTATCAGTCGAATCTTAAAAAGCGAGGAATTGCTTGCTGACGCTCTCTTTGGTAACCACCGATATGCCGGGCGCATTGATTCCGGAGCGGAATAAATTCTTCATCCTGTCTGAGCAGGGCCTATTGTAAAGAGCTATAGCCAGGTTAAGCGGTCGCCCGGTGTCGACCGGGCGACAGTGCGGCGACAGAAAAGCACCCCAAGTGACGGCGCTTACAGCGCGCCACCGGTGAAACGCGGAAGTCCCAGACGCCCCACGCGAGGGACGAGGACATCTTAATAGGACCCGCACCCTCGCACCCCAGTGCATTTTCATTAGTTCCCAGGGGCCCTCCAGGTGGAGTAGCCTGTATCGATGGCCACGCGTTCCGGCGTTCAGGTTTCATTCAGTGCTGACTGCACGTTTGGAAGCACACCGTCTAGATTGCGTTCTAGCGTACTCTATGGAACACGCAGTTGTGGAACGAAAATCGTGACGGCGCTTCAAACGACTCGAGGCGGGCTGAAGTGGTTAAGGGAAGACGGGAAAATCCCCTCCTCGGGAGTTCCACAACAGATGCAATCTAATAACGTTGACAAAGATCGGCTATGACGGCGGCCACGTGGGTCCACAAGCTGCGACGCGGTAGAGGCTTCATTGCCTTTTCTCATTCAAGAAAGCACACATTGCCGTGTCCGTGGCCTAGTCGACAATGCACGCGGCTGTAACGCGGTTAATTGTGATTCGAACCACAGTGTAGAAAAGTATGAATGTTTTTATTTAATTTAAACTGATCTAAATAAAAATGTTTTTATTTAAATCACAGATGCTAAGAAATACTTTCTCTTTACGGCTAGATCTTTTTCAACGTGATATATAGATTATTTATTCATCGGATCACTGATAACATTCCGGAAGAAAAATTTACTGAAAATGGTATACACAGTTTAATTAAAATCGAATTGCTGGAAAACATTCTACTAGAACAAAAATAGCTCGATTTGTGTAGTTGGTTAAAACGAAAGCAAAACAAAATTTATTTCGATTTACTTAGTGTTCTTACTTAATTACAGTTAATTTTCTAGTTGTTTTCTTTTTTTTGCGTTTGGATTTTCATGCAATACGACGTTACGTAGCTGACGAACGTAGTGAAGGGTAGAAGTCCAAACTCAGCACTTCAATTCGCTAAGGATTGCACACTTTTTTGAAACGTGTTTAGTTCTGTTTTTTTTTTTCGATGGTTATTTGATTTAAATATATAATAAATCATCACACGAGGTATCAAACTATAGACAATCGGTAAAGAAATAAAAAAATTCGGGATTGCTTTTGCACGGCAGCTATGATTGAAATCATCATAGGAAATTTTGTCTGATTAAAATCAAGGTTCAAATCTCGGTATAAATCCCAATTTAATGAATATTGAGATTTATTCCCTACCGTGGTTTAAACCCTACTTGAGAGGTTTCGCTCTTTTATAATTATTTACTTTCCTTGAAAGTTCTAGCTCGTTCGCGGCTCTCATTTTGCGCTCTGATTCTTAACATACCTAACTTACCGCCTGCAAAAACAAAAGCAGCGGAAAAGGCCTGCTTCCGGGTCAGTCGCCATTTCGTTGATGACGCCAGACGCTGGTACATTTGTGGCGAACTTGTTAATACATTGTTTGTGGACAGAAGTTCTCTTTATTTAATATTTATTTGAAGTTATCAATTCATTGCTTTTTTTATTTGGCACATTATGACTAATTTTTGGGCCCGCAGTCCCACCGGTACAGTGTCGTCATTACGAGATCCTGGATCCACGCAGTCAAAAAAAATAATAACACAATATCAACTTTTAGGGTTTTGGCGAGTTCTTCTAGAAATAGTAAAATAGCAATTCAACACGGCTTACTTTAAGTTAAAATAACGAGGTGTCAATCAAAATTGTGGCTACTTCCCTTCTTTACGTCTAAAGAGATACGGCTACTGTTTCCCCAAAATATAGTTTGCAAGTTACTTCGTAGATGTTTTTATTAACCCCAAATTATTGCGTTTTATGTTTAGCCCCCATTTGCATCTGCTGTTTCAGCTGTAGATAATAAGCTCAGCCAGTGCAACACAGATGTCAGCTGGCGGTCCTTAGCGCGAATCACGTAGCAATGATGCTCGACCACATGCCGGTACGATGCTCATCCAGATCAAGCCGGGATGGGTGGGAAATAAGCCCAGGATCACTGCCCTTTCCAACGTGGGCATTTTCTCGAAGTTATGTGAGCTGTGTTGCGTTACTACCCTCTGACTCCGATCTCGGCTACACATACCAAAAAACAAGTAAGAAATAAGTGAAGCGAAATCGAAAAAACAAAATGCTGCAAACGACCTTATAACAAACAAACGATGACTGAAATGTTCTGGGAAAGATGTCAAAAGCATCGAAACGCAGAAAAGCCCCATAAATAGGCTTTTGGGAACATTCATTTATAGGGTGTACTTTGGGCTCAAAAGAACATCAGCACCATAAAAGCGTTATTCATAAAGAATTTTTATGCACCTCCTACGCCCCATTTATTATACCAATAACATCAGGTCTCTCGATAAACAAGAAAACATATGTTTACTTTTGCCACTGCCACCGTCTAGGCCATGAGAAATCCTAAGGATACTCAGGAGAATATACAAGCCAGAGTGAATTGCAACGTGACGCTACAAGCTCCAAACATTAGGATCGCTAAGTCATACGCAGGTGCAAGCAAAGGGGAGCGAAGTAGGGAATCGCGTGACACGAACGAAAGCGTTGAGTGGGTAACTACATGTTTCGCCTTTGTCGCGGCGCACGTCTAGGAAAAACGGGACGTGGTCGTTTCCATCGGGACAGCCTCAAGGAACGTCAGTCGCTGATACGCAGAGTCATAACCCCAGCCTCGTGCCCCCGAGCAATCTTACTGGCTTACTTAGTTCGATATTCAGAGAGAGCTGAAAGAAAGGGAAATAGTTTCCCACACCACAGGCGTGCGATATATTGAGGCATCTTGTATACCCCGTTACAGGAACGTTTGCAGTGCGGTGAAAGCTTGTTGCACCAGTCATACGTGCATCCTTCGCCGCATGATGACATTCCCACTTATCCCTACACGCAGATAGAGGTGTGAAGCGAAGGAAGGAAGACGGTTCATTGGTCCGGCGAATGCGTAGTTCGGCGGGACCATTTATCTTTTGTGGCTCTAGGAGAACTCGTCACAAGCCAACACGTCGCAGCCAACTCGTCATAGCTAAACTGGTCAAATTAGGAAACCCGTCATAGGGCCTCTCGTACACGGGGAAGACGTAACAGAGGGCAACTGGGCACTTGTCCAGTTCGTCACAATTTACGTTTTTTGCCAATATTGCTTTTGCGATTCGGCTTCGATAACTAATGTCAAATAATAATTTACAAACCCCCAAAAAACGCGACATTGTCGTATAAAACGTTTTCTTAAAAAGATCTTCCGGCTGCTGCCATCTCGAGAGTTCGTGAGCATGGGGCGTGCCTTGCCCGCTTTCCGAAGCGACGAACACGCACGTGCTGGTCTGTACATATCGCACCCTGGGCCATACCTGAAAGTGGTGTATTGTCGGCGACAAGGAAAAAACATGAACATTAGCTTCTGCCGTGTTTTGGTTGAGCGTGCGCACTCGTGCTGTCAAGAGGAGCAAGCGTATTAGCCCATAACCGAGCATAACACCACACTAAAACATGAAAATATTGGGTCTAGAAGTTATCACAAGCCAAGTCGTCATAGGGCATTTGAGGGTGGGGATTCTGGGCTTGAAACGATTTTATTTCTAAAAACCAAGAGCACAGCGTCGGGGTGTTCTCGGCTACCCGTACACGAGTACCCTTAGTAGTGAACCATTAAGGATGGGAGCGCCACGCTGGGTTTTAGTTAGCTCTATATTACAAAACGCAGTCGCGCTATCTGAAGGTCTACACATTTCGCCCCTATATATATACGTATTTAAAGCCGCCCAAAGCAGAAACCCCTTTGAAATAGAGATAGCGAACAGAAAGGCGCCCTTAAGAGGGCGCGATACCTCTATTTATTCGCCCGTTTTAGACACCACATGGCGCGCGGCTGGTGACGTGGTTGAAAGCGCGACTTCTAGATTGCGCCAGTATCGAAGTATGAAAAGGCCCGCGTTAGCCGCTGCGTGAAATAGATCCCCGAAACGTGTCGTGTGACGCTCGTCTCCATCGAAGGAAGTTTCTCCCTCCATCGCGCGCGCTTGGTATGTCTCTGGTCAGTCAGCTCAGTGTGCATTGCCTCGGATGTCAGTGATAATACGCGCGGTGGCCGAGTCCGGCCTCTGCACTGAGTTATACAGTGCGTTGCGCTCGTTTCTGTTAGGAGGTGGGAATAAAAATGTCGCTCCGCTTTTTTACGACGCTCGTTTCTATAGCTTGGGTTTTTACCTCAAGTGACGTGCAGCACCGCCTTTTCAAAATCGTGTACTTTGCGGTGAGCGATTGAAAGTCATGTTAGCATTTTATTTTGGTTAGCACTACACGTTGAATGTGCGCGAAATAGTAGCAGGTAACTGAGCAAAATTTAGATGTTGGGTCTCGAACACCGCCAGACTCAGCCGTGTTGGGGCCATCTCTCGCGAGTCAATACGTCAAGAGTATTGCGCGTCGAACTGTACGTGTGAGTTATCCATTTTGAGCGAAAACTTGATTTCGGAAAACTACTGTGCGTTAGAAATATACATCGTGTTAATGAGCTATAACTGTACCCTATCTCACTATCTGGGCGCAGTACTTGGAAGCCACGAGCGAGAAATAAATGCAAGTTGGTTTTGTAGAACAATCGCGACGTGGAGACCCATAAAAAAGAGTCCCTCAAAGAAGAGAGCTCCCCCTTCCCCTTCTCTTCAAGTGTTGGGTTTCGCTTTCAATCCTGCACTTTTGGTAACACTGCGCGCAATCAAAATCGCCTTTTTCACGGAAAAACACGGTGACCTCGAGAATCGAGGGGTGCTACGCGATAGCGAGCGACATGTCACGGGAACGAAGGCGAGTTGCTCCGGGCTTTGAAAACGCTCCTGACCGCAAAAAAACAACAAACTTTTCTTTCTTCTTTTTTGTCAAAGCACAATTGTTTTCTTTCTTTTTTTTCGTCCACCTTGATACTGCATCACCGCAAGCACTAGCATAAACAGCAAAAAAATAGTACGCATATAACGACAATGCCCCCACTGACACACGTATCAAGGCAAGACAAACCAACTACTAGAAGAAAAAAAAGAAATTAATACGCATACATAGACAGAACACATCCATCGAGAGAAATAAATCGCGCGGTTGGTCTGCCGGTCTCTCGTTGTTCTTCTGTCAAAAGCCACAAAGGAGGAAGACAGTGAGTGCCTAAACACCCCCCCTTTCCCTTTTTTTTTTCGCCCTAACAAAATAAGAAAAAGGACGAAAATAATCCCTGGAGAAGGGGAACAAGAAGGACAAAGGACAAACAGAAATCTCGAAACACAGCTAGGTGACTGGTGCGCGGCCGACAAATTCGCCTGGTCCCGGTATCGAACCCGGGACCTCTCTATTACAGGTGGAGCGCTCTACCAACTGAGCTAACAAAAGGTTTGCATGTAATTGCATTAAAATCATGAAGAAAAAATAATCTTTTTGACGACCATGGTCCCCCAACCGATGACTTTGGAAAGGTATGCGATCGTAGCACGTTTGTCCCGCGGCGGTTCCCGTGTCTATATTGCCACAGTCCATTTCTCTCAAGTACCAAGTCTTCGAGACGGAGAGGGGCCTGCAGACTGGTGATGCCCACAACAAAAGCACAATACTTAGGCGTTGTAATGCTGTGCTTTCCCGCGTTCTTTTCTTTTCTTTTTCTTTTCTCATCTTAGGTAAAATGGGTACAAGCTATTTTCGTTGATTTCTCAGTTTTCTTTCTCCTTGTGGGTGCGTGTGGGTCCATAGAACAACTACTTCTTGATTCCGAGTCAGGAGGTCCAACCCGTCAAAAGGTCCAACGAGTCAAGAGGTCCAATATTGGACCTCTTGACGCGTTGGACCTCCTGACGCGTTGGACCTCTTGACTCGCCGTGGATCTCTTGACTCGTTGGACCTCTTGATGTGTTGGACCTCTTGACCCATATTGGATCTCTTGACTCGTGCCTCGATGTGTCAAGAGGTCCAACGCGTCAAGAGGTCCAATATTCCCAGAGTTATTTTTATTATTATTATGTTGGATTGTGTTGGACAAGTCACGGATTTGGACCATGGATTTTGCCGACGGCTTTTTCGCTCAAGAGGTTCAGCGCGTCAAGAGGTACAATATTCCCTGAGTTTTTTTATTATTATTATTATGTTGGGGGGGGGGGGGGGGGGGGATTGTGTTGGACAAGTCACGGATTTTGACGACGGATTTTGCCGACGGATTTTGCCGACGGCTTTTTCGCTGACTGAGCCAGGTAATGCTCACGCATTAAAAAGCAGACAACCGAGATGCTAACAATAAAGGCGGAGAAGAAAATGTCCAAAATTGAACAAAAAGTTGAGCTGTGAAGACTTCCACACGGCCGGGGGGATCTCACGAACGCGGCTTTGATACATCGTTTCTGGCCGGTGATGGAATCAGTGTTCGTGCGTATGACCCGTGATTTGATTGGTTTCTGAAGCGACAGATACGCTGGGCTCTGGGGTTCACATGCTGAGGACTGGATTTGTAAACACCGGAAGTCATTGTTGTTATAAACCGTCAAGCTTATAGCAACATTCGTTTGTTGGGGAACTGTGTGCCTTCTCTCTTCTACCCCTGACCACAAAGTCGTAAATCTGCATCTCCCGTGTTGCTCTCCCCCGCGAATATCAAGATTTGAGATGCATTTTTTTAGGAAGTGACTACTTTGACATCCGGGTTCGAAATAATTTAAAAAAACTATTTTGAACAGATCTTTCATCGCATACAAAATACATGTCAATAGTTATTTGCTATTTCGACGTCTACAATCACACTAAAGCACAACTACGGCGTTTGACGTCAGTATAACTGAACGTAGTTTTTTTTTTATTTCTGTGACATCATTTTCAAAAGTTGTAATAATCGTTTAAATTTGTTCACGTCTCGTCAAAATAGCTTCCTTAATACTTTAAAGTGCTTTGTCTTCAAAGAACTTCAAGAGACAGTTTGCCCTGGCGCAGCATGGCATGTAAAGTTAGCCATTTTTTCCATTCGCCATGGCCTAGCACTGGACACAGTAGAGATCTATCGGCTTCAGAGATCGACCGGCTTTCCGACACGAACAATTCTTCAGTCGACTTCAGTCTCTATAACCCAATTTTCTAAATATGATTGAGCAAGTAACCCACCATCTTACAATTCCAACCGACTAACACATCGCGTAATTTCAACTAAAAGCAAATGATATCGACAAACAAGTGTTAGGTAATTCGTGTCAAGAATGCTTAATCATGAAACGTTCAGTTTCATGGTTTATTTCACAGCATTCTAAAATAAAGAGCAGTAAAGGAGTTACATATCGCTATCATAAGTATTTTTGGCTGCTCCCTGCTTTTAAGTAAGCCAACGACCAAAATTAACCCGCTATAGCTTGCACCGGTCATAACGTTTCAAGGACACAACGCTCGCATTCATTAGCAACACTCTATTGAACGCTAAGTGGCATATTTTGGGCTCGTTTAAAGACGCCCTCCAGTGATATTTGAGCTTCTTCCCATGTTGTGTTATTTACCTCTTTAGTGAATCGGTGAACTCAGTGAATAAAGACTAAAGCATAAAATAGTAGTGCATCATATTTTTAATAAAACATACGAAAACCCTAGACTGGACAAAGTTACCCAAGGAAGTATTTGCGTTTGCAAATACTGGGATACATGAAAGGGAAGGCTAAATGCGAGATGGGGCTGACGTACATTTGTATTTATTTCTCGGAAATATGAGAGACACTTCCGTAGATATGGCATAAATAAGTCCTAGAACAGAGAGACTTGAACACAGATACGAAGTTCTACAAGTCCAAATTATGTCGCCAGGCACTATCCATTATTTAACACTGAAATACATATACATTGTGGCAAATAGTATCTGTCTACTTGTCTCCAGAGGCTATGTAGTACTTGTATTCTTCCAAATGATTAAAATAGGTCAAACAGTCAGTAACCGTCACAAGCAGTCCCCCATTAATAGCAATATCACTATAAACAGAGAAGATATAAATAAGACTCGATGAACCTATTGACGCGTTGGACATCTTGATGCGTTGGAAATCTTGACTCGATGGACCTCATGACGCGTTGGACCTCTTGGCTCGAATTGGACCTTTTGACTCGTTGGACTTCGTGACTCGGCTGTCACGTGGCTATTGGACCTCATGACTCGTTGGAGCTTTTGACTCGTTGGACCTCTTGACCATAAGCGCTACTTCTTCCAGCATAAAAATTAAGAAAACAACGCACGAGAAGAATGAGTACAGAAAATTAGTCGAAAACTTGGAGTCGGTTCTGAAAATGCTCGATTGGAGTGTCTGAACCACCTCCTTCTCCTCACAGAGATTTGGCGTAGTCTCTCATTCTTGCGGAGGAATCCCTTTTTTGGGGATGCACTATTGCTTCGCCGAAAGTCACAAGTTGCAGATGTTTTACAACGCGCGTTCTAACACATCGCTTGCGCGAACAGCCGGAGTCCTCATATGAGTTTCCATTAGAGGGGGCTAACTCTCGTGTTAGTCGTTAATGGCAACGTCCATTGGGGACGCCCTCCTTAGGAAGCATATTTTCATTTGTGTAGATTACAGTCTGCGTCCGCCCGGCCAAACTGCAGACGCACAACAAAAGGGTGGCCCCCTCGCAGCTGCCCCTATCTACAGATCTCGCCTCTCAACGAACAAACAAAACGTAATTTCCAACGAGTTAGAACTACAATAGTGGACATTTTGACTTCAAGGACATTACGAATTGCTCTGGCTAGTGTGTCTCCTAGGTCACGTGGCAGCTACAATAAAAATATGCTGTAATATTCCGATAGCGGCATTCTATAAAAGCACTAAACATACGACCAAAAAATCTATTATACGAAGCGAGTGAAGAGTTAGCTAAAACGGGATAGCAGCGTCAGTGGCGTTCAAATGCACAAAAACAAACAAACATAACATAAAAAATGAGCTTTATGTGTTGCTTTTGTTCGCAAATATTTACAAATCTGTCTTTTTAAACACGGGAATATTGCTAACATCTGAGAAAACCTCAGCCTCTGACAGCTAGGTCAGTGAACCTAGCGACATTGGAATTTTTCAAATAAGTATAACCAATGACACCTACGCGGACCGTCATAACAACAAATCAAGGAAGCAAAACATTGCCTGACACCGCAGCAGTGTTCACGTCCTTGCTAGAACATGCCTCGGTCGTTCGAGGAGGTGACTCTGACTCACTAACATATTTCTTGTTGCACATCTTGCAAACGAACGCGAAGGAACTGTGCAAACCATTCCTCCGTTCCGAGAAAAACAGCGTGTCCGCAAAGGAACAACTGAAAGGAGCATGATCGCAACTCCTTTGAACAGACTGAAATAAGTGCATTATGTCGACCAAGCGACGACCTTCGAACACGATTGCCTCTGGTTCCAAGTTTTCGGACGTTTCGACCGTGGATTCAACCAGATTAGAGTCTAAAGCGCGAAACACATGTACGACGAAAACCTTCCGATCCGACGTGCGGACTGCCGGAATGACCTTGGGGGCAGAGGGTTTTCGTAGCATCGGAGAGCGTTGAAAACCCTCGCCTCCGACCGTCGTATTGCGCGGTCGGACGTCGGATCGGAAGGTTTCGTCGTACATGTGTTTCGCGCTTAAAACGTTACCTGTTCCTGCAGCCTCAGACCGCTCCGAAGAAACGACCACCGCCGCTACAGGACGTACCGGGTCCTCTTCGCCGAGGAGCGTGAACGGCGAGCTTCGCACGGTCGTGGCTTGGGGACCCCTTCGCTATACTCGCTAACAAAACTATCCGGGCTGGAACACGATGGCTCGCCATATTGAGAAATATTTTTTACCGGAATGTAATTTCCAGTAAAAGTCTATTTTACTGGATTAGGGGACTGTTTTCACTTCCAGTAAAGCCGTAATTCACCGAAATGTCGCCGATTTTTTTACCGGAATGTCACCGGTTGTTTTACAGGAATGTTGCTGGATTTCTACCGGAAGTTCATTTCCAGTAAAAATCTATTTTGCTGGATTATAGGACTCTTTTCACTTCTAGTAAAGCCAGATTTTACCAGAAGATCACCGATTGGCCGGAATTTATCGTGTTTTTTCTTTCTTTTTCCGGACGTCAACGGAAAACACTTAGGAGGAAGCCTGTGAATCGTGGTTGGTTATGTTTACCAGATGCTGGACGATTCGGTTACAATTAAAGTGGTTAGTCCACATAGACCCGAAGGTTCTATGTATTTACTTAACAGGGTCGATACCAGTGAAACATTTTGCACAGCTGTATACAAAAGCAATCAGACCAGATAGGAACAACCAAGTTCTTTGCCGCAAAAGATATCTTTCAAGGTACTCACAATGCCGCTGGGTAAATTCCTAGACGTACGGTAGTTCAACTAATAAAACCGCGCAGGTGCACCATATGAACAGACACAGCTATACTGTCAGCAGCACGTTTAGCGAAAACCGCGAACGCGCGGAGCGAAAATCCGCCGCCGTTGAGAAATCCCGAGCACACGTACTCACGATGTCGTCCATGATGCCGTCGCCGCGGGTGCACCAGGTGTTAGTAGCACGCTTAGCGTAAACCACGAACGCACGAAACGAACATCCGCCGACGTTGAGAAATCCCGGGCACACTCACGATGTCGTTCCTCATGCCGTCGCCGCGGGTGCACCAGGCGTCAGTAGCACGCTTAGCAAAAACCACGAACGCGCGAAACGAACATCCGCCGACGTTGAGAAATCTTGGGCACAGTCTTTTTCGCTCGCTGGATGCTTCTGAAGACGGCTGGACAGAGAGGCGTAAGAAACACGTCACTGAAAAATATATTCTTTTCTTCTGCACACCCAGCTGCTTTGGGAGATGCAGGTCGCACACATGGAACGAGAAGCCGAGACTGAGCGTTCGTTCCTGGCCGGCCGTTGCTCGTTGACAGACAAAGAAACCAGTTTTCTTTAAAAAAAAAGTCAGCAAAACGACCCTTTTGCAGTTTCCCCACGAACCCAATGCGAGGGAGAGAGGGTGCGCGGGGACTCGTCCTTGGTGCGAGGCACCATGGTTACACACCCAGTCCCCGGCTCGTCTCGGCTTCCCCCTCCCCTCGCGTCGGCTTCGAGTGAAGGTCGGTAAACAGGGAAGCGAGTAACCCGTTTCGGGTAAGATGTCTAGGAAAATCGGGTCGTCCGCATGGTACACGAAAGGGGCTGCCGGTGACATCCCAGTGAAATCTGTTTGCCGGCCTATAATCTACCAAAGACTGGCAAACTGGTTTCGGATGAAAACGGGTGAAAGTGTCCTCCTTTTTGGATCGTCAAAACATTTCGCTGCACGCACTCCTTGCAAGATTGCAACGTCGTTTCGAGCTAAAACACGCACTCACGAGAATGCCGCTGCATTGGCGGCCGCCATTACAAACACAGTCCCCCTGCTCGTCTTGGCTTCCTTGACTTTAGCCGTTCGCCTTGCGTCGGCTTCCAGTGATGTTCAGTGTCCGGCAAACGAAAGCGGCTTCCGGTAGGATTCCAGCGGCGGGTAATCGAAAGTGGCTCTGGTATAACTTCCAGCGAAAGTGGCTACGCTGGTTTCTGGTGAAAATGAGTGGAAATTAACCAGTTTCCACCGAATGTCACTGGAAGTTTTTGCAGGATTTTTCAATAAGGCGATCACGCCGGAAACCTCAACGTGCGAATCCTGGACACACTCTCGCTTACGAGTATTCTCAATTGGGGACTTCTGAAGCTTTCACTTGCCAAAAAAAGCCTGCTTTCGACCCGTGACGGCAGAAGAGAACGCAACACTTCCGAGCGGCAAATATTTGAACGCACCAAACACCAAGCGCAGCTTTGTTGAACTGAACCGCGTCCGCGGTCGCTCGAACAAAAGAAGATCGCGTATGAATGAAAAAAAAAATGTGTGCACCAAACTATACAAGGATAGATGGATGGAGGAATCCGGCTGAGCCCTTTGGATCGGGCGGTAGCTTACGCCACCTAGCCATTTTGTTTTACCATTTAAACGTAAAATATTAAATGTGAAAACTATATTAACTTTGACTGCAAAGAAAAAGAGCCAATGAAAACCCCTTGCCATCAGTTAATAAGAAAATACCTAGTTTTTTTTCGCTTTCTGCCACCATTCACTTAATCTTTGCTTAATACTCTCTACTGTCTCGAAATCCACTCTTCCTTCGCTGTCTCTAAAACCCAATGTCTTTATTAAATCTATGTTGTCTTCAGTAGGCATAGGGAGAAGCCCATTACAGCAGAGTATCAAGTGCTCAGCCGTCTCGTTCTCCTCTCCTGGTACTTCGCTCTGCATGTTCTGGTTAACAGAACACCTGTCCTCGCCTCAAACAACAATGCGCTTCCCCTAGAATTGTCATGACATGCTTTCGTTGGCAATACCTGTTTTATTTAATCTATAGCTTTCCAGAGCCGTCTTTGTCTGCATTCCCTCCAGCCAACGACCTCTTTCTGTGGCCTTAGCTTTCTTTTTAACTGAGACCTGTTCTCCTGTAACTCCACTATAGCCCAAAAACTTTCCTCTTAATTTCCTAGTGTGCTGTCTCCACTTCTTTTATATACTCCTCATGTATAAATAGCTGAACACCTTTCGTGCCCATTGCTCCCCATCCATTTGCCTCAACCGATCCTCAAATTCTATCTTGCTCACCGCTTCCCTGCTCTCAAATGACGCCCATCCCATGTCTCCTCGTACTCCCTGGTTTGGCGTTTTGCAATGTTCCCCCAAAGCCATCCTACCTATTCCACGCTGTTTTATTTCTAGTCTTGCATGCACTTCGGATTTCATGCATAGCGCTGCGTTTCCAAAAGTCAAGCCAGGCACCATGACCCCTTTCCACTTCTCTCTCACCACCTCATACCTGTTGTAATTCCAAAGTGCTTTATTTTTCATTACAGCTGCATTTCTGGTGCCCTTACCTACTATATACTTTTCATGTTCACTGAGATATTCTGCTTCATCACATATCCATACTCCTAGATACTTGTATTTACTAGCACTATCAACTGTAATATTCTGTATCTTCAGCCTCTCAACTTCACAATTGTTAAAAATCATGACTGCTGATTTTTCACTACTGAATTCTAAACCTGATTCCTTTCCTGCCCTACCACAGCTGCTCATTAATTTTTGCAACGCTGTCCTGTTGTTAGCCATTAGCACGATATCATCCGCATACATCAATCCCGGTAAGGATTGCTGAATTGTTTGGCCTAGCTGACTGCAAGAAAGGTCGAATCTAAGCCCACTCTTCTCTAGTCTATCCTCCAATCCTGTCAGATACAACATAAACAGCAAAGGCGATAATGGGCACCCCTCCCTAAGGCCTTGTCTTATCTCTATTTTCGCCGTCGCCTTTCCTTCCCATGTTATAATCACCTTATTATCTTTGTAAATGTTTCTTAATATTGCTGTTAGTCCTTCATCTAGGTTTAAGCTCTCCACTATGTCGCACCGGGTCCTTTGGTTCACATTGTCAAAGGCACCCTTGATATCCAGAAATGCCAGCCAGAGCTGTCTGTTTTCTTTTTGCGCTATTTATATACACTGCGTTAGAAAAATATATTGTCCTCCAGCCTTCTTTGTTTCCGAAACCCGTTCTGTAACTCGCCCAGTATGCCCTCGCAATCTACCAATTCCTCCAGTCTGTTCTTTATAACCTTCATTACCAACCTGTAAAACTACGGACAGAGACCGCCATCTAGCGGGAGGAGAACAAAATGCAAAACACACAAAAAATATTTTTGCTTTCTTTTCCGAAAGAAGGTAACTTGTTTTCGGAAATATTGCTGTAGTTCCGAAACGGATTAAGTTATACTAATTATTTTTATACCAATCGATTCCGTATTAAATTTTAGAGTCACTGGGTCAAGCACAACTGTTTTTTTTTTAATTTGTAGATTTGGTAAAACGTCGTTAAACCCAAGTGTCACAACTACCGTTTTGAGTCGATTTCACAATTAAAAAACAAATATTTCTACTAAATACTGAGGAATATTATTTCCGCCAATGCACCAATAAAGTTTTAATCTCTTCATCATAAAAGTTTCAAGAAAATACAAAGAGCGGTTCTCATGTAGGAATGTTTTGAAAAAGTCAAAAATCTACATGTATTCTTACGGCGCTTGGAGGTACTATGCCCTCCTAAAGACGAAACCTAACTGCTACGCCTTCTAGCATCCTGGTGTGGAGGTGTGCACACCACAGGGTGACACCTGTTTCGTCATTGCGCAGTAAGCTCCGACCTAGCAAAGCTTCCAAAAGGGTGTAATAACAAAGGGACGTCGAAAGTAAAGATAACACTGAAAAGCAGATCACAACCGCCCGCAGCAAACAAACAAAAGAAGAGGTCCACTTTGAAACTGCTACAAGTTCGATTCGACCACATTTCAGGTTGAAGCAACCCGACGCCCCCTTTAAAAAAGTCTGTGACGAACTTTCCAAGAACGAGAAGGCCACTGCGACAACTTAACATACTACGGGTTCACCTAGAACGAGATGCCCTCTTTGACCAGTTCACCTATGAGCAGATTCCCTATGACGACTTGACTGTGACGAGTGGGCCTGTTTACAGCTTTTGTCAATGGCGGCACCAGGTAACATTGACAAAGGGAAGAAATTTTTATGCCTCATGAAAATGAAGCAGCGTCAGCCATGTCCCGTTCTTTATTATTAGGACGCATAAAAGTAGAGCGCATATAGGCTCAAACTTTATGTTGAACAAATTTGCATCTCTCATTTTAAAGGCAGGCCACACTACATTTTTTTTGGTTTGTTTACACAGTATACAGTAGTGACAAAAGAAACAATACTCTTTAATAATATTAAGTTTGTCTCCACCAAGCTTGACTGGGTTACAAAAAAATGAAAGGCGCTTACAATTACGGCTAGAGCGCAGCTCTTGAGGAGGAGGATGGAAGCGTACTGAAGGAGAGGTGACTCCTCGAGGTCGCGTGACCTCAGGGAGGGGTCGTGTGACGTCAGAGGGGTCACGTGACCTCGGGGAGGGGGTCACGTGACCTCATGGGGTCACGGGACCACGTGACCTCAGAGTACCACGTGACCTCGGGGGGGGGGTCACGTGACCTCAGGGGTCAGGTGACTTCAAGGGGTCGCGCGACCTCAGGGGTCACGTGACATTGGGTGGTCACGTGACCCCTTGAGCTCACGTGACTCAGGGGGGTCACGTGACCTCATGGGTCAGGTGACCTGGGGGGTCACGTGACCTCGGGGGCCCACGTGACCTCGCGGTTACGCTGACGGCGACAACGACGCCGCTCAACCCGGAAACGGGCTCCTCAGAGCTGCACTCTAAAAGTAATTTTTGTACCCCGTACCTCTTGGAATCGTGTTCGAAGCCCTAGTGTTTTTATTTTGATATATCAGTTAGAATCCTTTCTGCAGTTCTCCTGGGGTATCTTTAGTTTGGAAATCAGTTATGTTCAACTGGCATTCAAACTTTTTGTTTTTGAAAATGATGCAATCTGATGGGTAGCACCTCGAACGTGTTACTTTCCGGTGTGACACTTCGGGGAGAGGCGAATATATTACCTCACATAAAAGTAGAATCACTTGCCAAACAAATAAGTGGTACAACAATAAAATGCAAGTCATTCAACCATACATGGAGCCATGGTACAAAATGTGTGGCTGTTTCCTAAAGCCGCCTGAGAAGCAGTGTCTAGTCCCACCCTTTAAGCATAGCAGCGCTCTGGTGGCAAGAAAAAGAAGGGTGGGAGAGGAAGAAAAAAGAAAAAGGTCGAGTGATATAAAGAGAAGAAAAAAACGTAGAGAAATGGTAATGTCCCAAAATCCCCAGAAACAGAAATGAGTCACCTGGCAATATCTTTTGATTCCAAAGTTTTGCTTAATGGAAAACCATACAAAGCCTAGAAGAGAGCGAGAAAAAAAAGGAAGTGGTAATCAAAACGTTGGTGGAAAGGAAAAGAAAGTAGCGAAATGAAAGCGCGGTGAGAAAAATTGGTCACCCACAAAATTGGTAATGTGTGGGTGTTCGCACCCCAGAGAGAGTAAGAGAGAGCGTTGGGAAGGACTAAACTTAAATAGGCGCAAATCGATCGAGGAACTTTTGACGGTATAGAAAAGGAGACGATATAGGTTTAGGAACGAGGCTTAGGTGTTTTAAGGCAAGAAAAGTAAGCTAGATGAGATGTCGGATTTCTGTGCAATACAGAACATAAATATTCAAGTTTTTTTTTAATGCGGAGCATTTCAGGGGCAAGTTTTAAGAGCTTTGGTGTCTGAGTCTGAAGTTTTCTCTGGGTGCGATATGCGGCAGCGGAGCGGACTACATGTATAATTGGAACGTCCTTGCTGGCGACTTTGTGCACCACCAAAGTGGCACAGGAGCGATAACGGCGGGCGCAGCAATATAAAAAAGCGAAGAGCAAGGGACGCGGCCCCAAAACGAAAGCTACGAGTCCAGCAGCGACCGGACATCAGTTGCCAAGTTTCCTGTACGCAGCGGCCGGTCGGCAATTCTAGCATCAGTTCATAAATATTTATTTCGGTGCCGTATGTGAAGTAAACTGGCACGATTTTGTTTAATACTTTATGGTGCCTGGGAGATTATGAAATAAATTACAGCCGCTGCGGATGTGGTTCTCGAGTGCAACTAGTCGTTGAGACAAAAACCCTAACGGTGTAATTGAGTGCAACATAGATCTGACCAAACATGTTTTCTTTTTAATTTAGGGAAATATATTGAAACCTGCTCTTCCCGATTTTTATTTACCATTTCTTTCGAGTGCTAGGTAAACAAAATTTGAAAACAAAGCAAGGATATGTTTTTTTAATAGCCTTGAAAAACTCGCTATATCTTGACTTCTCGAATTTGAGAAAATTCGTTGCGTAATGTAAAAGGCACTGACAATAGTAGAGCTCTAACTTTTTTTTTTGTTAAAGTAAACAGAGAATGAACAAATCCGCTCACAATGTTTCACTTCCAAGACATTATTTTAAGCTGTGTTACAAATGCGGCGAAAATACCTCAGTACGAAAATGTTGCGTAAGATGTCAAGCCTCTCATTTTATTTAAATATGTGCTTAACTGAAATTAACTTAACAAAGTCTAGTGCACCAGTTTGTGTGCTCAGAAAGAATACTTAGTAGACCCTAACCAATCTTCTCAGTGTACCCGACGTTTTGAAGCCGGTACTGCTTCCTGTTGACTCAGGACCCAAGGATAGCCATATATTGTTGTTTTATTCTTCTTTATGTTAATTTGTATTCCTATGTTTTTGTGTGTGACGTATTGTCGCCCGTGTATATAGCCCCTTGGCAGCATTCCAGTGGATCGGTTCAGGTTGTTCGTAGTTTGTATATGCCAACACTCTAATAAGAGCCTTTCCTCCAGTTTCTTTTTTCTGTCGAGGATGCAACTGCTGCGAAGGAGGTAACGTGGCCGACATTCTCAACATGATCCTCCAGCGTTTTGCCTTGGACGTCCTTCTTCTTCACCTTATACATATATATGCGCAGACGCACGAAAAAGTTCTTTGTTTCCCCCACATACGAGGGGTCGCATTCAGAGTAAGGAATTCGGTAAATCATCCCTTCGGCTTTTCGTTTGGGGGACGATGCTTTGGAAGAGGAAGACAATGGCCTGTGTTTGAGAGGGACCTATGTGTAATTGCGATGCTATAGGGTCTCAGAGCGCGGGCGAGGACCTCGCTCATGTCATGGAGCCTGGAGGTAAGGGGCGCGCATACGGCTGGATGTGATTCTGTTCTTGACTGCGGGAAAGTCGTGCAGTTTCTTCTACATCTTCTTGACGAATGTTGGTGGGCAGTTGTTTTATTCGAAGGTTGCCTCTATAAAAGGGAGAGGTCGAGATCTTTCCACCAAAGTGTTTCACGGCACCCTTCTTCTCTGGCATCTCGTAGAGAAAACTCTGCTTGGTCGGTGATGCGAAGACCTTCATCCGAATGAACTAACTTCCTGGGGTGTCGGCTGCAGGTTCAGATTTTTACAAGTCTTGTTAAATGTTAGGTGAATCTTGAAGATTGTAATGAATTATATAAAATGTACATATTGTATGAAAAGTTTGACCATACCTGGCACGAGTAATCAAGTGCATTTTTTTTGGCAAGCTGGTCCACATCTTTGCTTTAGTAATCAAGGGTACTATCGGGGAAAAATGAAATGCGAACAGAGGAGCGCGTGTCCCTCGGTACAGGCTGCGCCACCTAGAAGTGAGCCTAGGAGCGAGGGTTTGTGGCCTACTCCGATGTGTCTACGCCCCTCGCTCGGCGCTCCTCAAGCTTCGGCATTGCGCCTCTTGGTGCGCTGAAAGCTATCACCGCTATCGTTGCTCGCTCGACGCGTGCGGCGCGAGGAAGCTCGCCGCTAGTAGCAGCTTGCGCGCGCGCTGGCTGCGCTGGCTCAGCGCGGCCGCAGCGTTTCCTCCTCTTCGCTCGCGCAGCTTTTTTTTTTATTGTTTTGTTATACGCATCATGAGTTTGTAATAAAAATTACAGGAGGACACTTAAGGCTGCTTACGGGGGTGTAGGAAGACGAAAGCATTATAGTCCCGCGGGTGAAATGTATTCGAGTAATATTTCGACACGTATAACAGTTTAGGACGGAGATCGACGCCAAGTACAGCGTCTAGGACGACGCCGAGGACGAACGCTCGGACGACCTAAAGGACGAAGTCTAGGACGACTTCTAAATGACCTTAAGGACCACGTCTAGGACGACGCCTAGAGGACGACGTCTAAAACGATTTCTAGGACGACGTTGAGGGCGACTTCCAGGAAGACTTATAGAACGACCTCAAGGACCACGTCTAGGACGACGCCTAAAGGACGACCTCTAGGACGACGTCCAGGACGACGCCGAGATGATGACGTCTAAAACGATTTCTAGGACGACGTTGAGGGCGACTTCCAGGAAGACTTCTAGAACGACCTCAAGGACCACGTCTAGGACGACGCCTCAAGGACGACATCTAGGACGACGTCCAGGACGACGCCTAGAGGACGACGTCTAAAACGATTTCTAGGACGACGTTGAGGGCGACTTCCAGGAAGACTTCTAGAACGACCTCAAAGACCACGTCTAGGACGACGCCTCAAGGACGACCTCTAGGACGACGTTTAGGACGACGCCGAAAGGACGACGTCTAAAACGATTTCGAGGACGACGTTGAGGGCGACTTCCAGGAAGACTTCTAGAACGACCTCAAAGACCACGTCTAGGACGACGCCTCAAGGACGGCCTCTAGGACGACGTTTAGGACGACGCCGAGAGGACGACGTCTAAAACGATTTCTAGGACGACGTTGAGGGCGACTTCCAGGAAGACTTCTAGAACGACCTCAAGGACCACGTCTAGGACGACGCCTCAAGGACGACATCTAGGACGACGTCCAGGACGACGCCTAGAGGACGACGTCTAAAACGATTTCTAGGACGACGTTGAGGGCGACTTCCAGGAAGACTTCTAGAACGACCTCAAAGACCACGTCTAGGACAACGCCTCAAGGACGACCTCTAGGACGACGCCTAAAGGACGACCTCTAGGACGACGTTTAGGACGACGCCGAGAGGACGACGTCTAAGACGATTTCTAGGACGACGTTGAGGGCGACTTCCAGGAAGACTTCTAGAACGACCTCAAGGACCACGTCTAGGACTACGCCTAAAGGACGACCTCTAGGACGACGTCCAGGACGACGCCTAGAGGACGACGTCTAAAACGATTTCTAGGACGACGTTGAGGGCGACTTCCAGGAAGACTTCTAGAACGACCTCAAGGACCACGTCTAGGACGACGCGTAAAGGACGACCTCTAGGACGACGTCCAGGACGACGCCAAGAGGACGACGTCTAAAACTATTTCTAGGACGACGTTGAGGGCGACTTCCCGGAAGACTTCTAGAACGACCTCAAGGACCACGTCTAGGACGACGCCTAAAGGACGACCTCTAGGACGACGTTTTGGACGACGCCGAGAGGACGACGTCTAAAACTATTTCTAGGACGACGTTGAGGGCGACTTCCAGGAAGACTTCTAGAACGACCTCAAGGACCACGTCTAGGACGACGCCTAAAGGACGACCTCTAGGACGACGTTTAGGACGACGCCTAGAGGACGACGTCTAAGACGATTTCTAGGACGACGTTGAGGGCGACTTCCAGGAAGACTTCTAGAACGACCTCAAGGACCACGTCTAGGACGACGCCTAAAGGACGACCTCTAGGACGACGTCCAGGACGACGCCTAGAGGACGACGTCTAAAACGATTTCTATGACGACGTTGAGGGCGACTTCCAGGAAGACTTCTAGAACGACCTCAAGGACCACGTCTAGGACGACGCCTAAAGGACGACCTCTAGGACGACGTCCAGGACGACGCCAAGAGGACGACGTCTAAAACTATTTCTAGGACGACGTTGAGGGCGACTTCCAGGAAGACTTCTAGAACGACCTCAAGGACCACGTCTAGGACGACGCCTAAAGGACGACCTCTAGGACGACGTTTAGGACGACGCCGAGAGGACGACGTCTAAAACGATTTCTAGGACGACGTTGAGGGCGACTTCCAGGAAGACTTCTAGAACGACCTCAAGGACCACGTCTAGGACGACGCCTAAAGGACGACCTGTAGGACGACGTCCAGGACGACGCCTAGAGGACGACGTCTAAAATGATTTCTAAAACGACGTTGAGGGCGACTTCCAGGAAGACTTCTAGAACGACCTCAAGGACCACGTCTAGGACAACGCCTAAAGGACGACCTCTAGGACGACGTTCAGGACGACGCCGAGAGGACGACGTCTAAAACGATTTCTAGGACGACGTTAAGGGCGACTTCCAGGAAGACTTCTAGAACGACCTCAAGGACCACGTCTAGGACGACGCCTAAAGGACGACCTCTAGGACGACGTCCAGGACGACGCCTAGAGGACGACGTCTAAAACGATTTCTAGGACGACGTTGAGGGCGACTTCCAGGAAGACTTCTAGAACGACCTCAAGGACCACGTCTAGGACGACGCCTAAAGGACGACCTCTAGGACGACGTTTAGGACGACGCCGAGAGGACGACGTCTAAAACGATTTCTAGGACGACGTTGAGGGCGACTTCCAGGAAGACTTCTAGAACGACCTCAAGGACCACGTCTAGGACGACGCCTAAAGGACGACCTCTAGGACGACGTCCAGGACGACGCCTAGAGGACGACGTCTAAAACGATTTCTAGGACGACGTTGAGGGCGACTTCCAGGAAGACTTCTAGAACGACCTCAAGGACCACGTCTAGGACGACGCCTAAAGGACGACCTCTAGGACGACGTTCAGGACGACGCCGAGAGGACGACGTCTAAAATGATTTCTAGGACGACGTTGAGGGCGACTTCCAGGAAGACTTCTAGAACGACCTCAAGGACCACGTCTAGGACGACGCCTAAAGGACGACCTCTAGGACGACGTCCAGGACGACGCCTAGAGGACGACGTCTAAAACGATTTCTAGGACGACGTTGAGGGTGACTTCCAGGAAGACTTCTAGAACGACTTCAAGGACCACGTCTAGGCCGACGCCTAGAGGACGACGTCGAGGACGATTTCTAGGACGACGTCTAGGACGACGTCAAGAACGACGCCTAGAGGGCGACGTCTAGGACGACCTCTAAGACGACGCCAAGGACGGCGCTGTTTTGAGCATACGATTGAGCGGCGCGTGCTTGATGATGTATTTTTATGTCCATCTTTGGGGCCAACACGCCGCTTTTTCGCGAAATGGGACAAGGCTTTCGCCTTAAAATACTTGGCAAAAGCAGCGCGACATACGGAACGAAAGAACAAGAGTGAAGCCAGGACGAGTGCGAAATTTCTTCGAGAATTTATTATTTGGATAAATTATAAAACAGCCGGGAGGACATTCATAACCAGCTCCCCAAGCTCGTGCTGCGTGATTTCTTGTTTTCTTTTTGTGTTGTGTACCGCGCTGTGATTGACATAGTCTACCAGCTCGTACCGTCAGCGCACATGTTATTCAGATGCAGTAAGTTAAGCATATAACGATAAGTCGTAAACCGAAGAGCACACTCATTAAAAAATATGACTTCATATATCGGAAGTGCGGAATAAAAGTGGAAACAGTTGCTTTGTGAACGGAAGACGACTTCTGTTGGATAAACACGTGTTACCAGAAACGTCCGGTAGGCGAGGCCAAATAGCTCGCGTGGGCAGGCCCTGCGAAAAAGTTACAGCGTGAACAAGAAATAAAAATTTGTTGGCTGATACAACAGTAACCTCTCAGCAAAAAAAAACGAAAAAAAAAGAACGAAATAAAGAACTGAGATAATGCAAATGGCCAGCTCGGATACCTCGCTTTGATAAGGAATTTGTATCTTCTTCCGTGGCCCACAATGGAATCCTATTAAAACTGGGTGTTCTTCGCTGAATATTTTCTTTTTGACAGCGATGCCAAGCGTTTCACTCCCGGAGCGTACTCGAATCGTCGCCCTTTCTGAGGCTGGCATGTCGCAGAGAGATATAGCTAGTTTAACTGGCCGCCCTTTATCCTCTATCAGTAGAATCGTGAAGGCGTTTCGCGACGAGCAGCGGCTCGAGAACCTCCCCCGTGGGTCGAGGTCGAAAGCCACAACGGACGATGAGGATAGAATGATTGTGGCCGCCGCAGTTGATGACCCTACATTGACCGCGAAGGAAATTCAAGCGGAATTGAACCTTCAAGTGAGCGTCAAAACAATTCGAAATCGACTGCACGAAGCTGGTTTGCGGAGCCGCGTGCCTGCAAGAAAGCCGCTACTTTCGGCCGTCAACCGGCAGAAACGGCTCCAGTTTGCCCAAGAACACGCATCTTGGTCTCCGGCCGACTGGGAGAACGTGCTGTTCTCCGATGAGTCAACCTTTACAACGCGATGGGACCAACGTCAGCGGATTTGGCGAGCCGACAACACCAGGCAAGATGTTTGACTTGTCATGCGGTAGCTGCACATTTGCCTTTCGAATACTAGCCGTGAGATGACTAAGTTTACTCTATATTACTGCTCACTAACTAAGAAACAAGCACTTGCTTGTTAAAATTAAACTCTACTCACTAGTTCACAAAATACTTGTCAGGTGAGACAGCCAAGCCCGACAACCGCTGACAAGATATATATATATATATATATATATATATATATATATATATATATATATATATATATATGTATAATCTTTTTTTTACAGGTTTCAGGCGCCTTATCTGCAGCGCGTCGCAAGTAGCGGCCGCTGTGCGGTGAGCGTGTGGGGTGCGGTTTCGAAGGACGGACTGGGCCCGCTAATCCGCCTTGATGGCCGTTTCAACAGCGCCTCTTACAAGGAACTCGTTGAGACCGTGCTGCTGCCATACGCCCTGAATGGCCCGTTTAGCGACGGCTGTTTCTACTTCCAGCAAGACTGCAGCCCTATCCACAAAGCACGGTCCGTGAGAGAACTCCTGGAGGACAGGGGGGTGATGACCCTCGATTGGCCCCCCCAAGGTGCAGATATGAATATTATTGAAAACGCCTGGGGGGCCCTGAAGAAGGCTCTGTCCCACCGGCCTCTGCACAGGGGTTCTAAAGACGAATTGTGGGCTGCAGTCGAAGCTGAGTGGGAGCGGCTACTCGCGTCGGACCTGTTTGCTCGTCTCTTCGAGAGTCTCCCGCGCCGAATGGCTGCCGTTGTGGCTGCTGGAGGTGACTTCACTAAGTATTGATACGGAAACCAGGACCAGGAACGGCGTCTAAAAAAAAGCGTTAGCGAGGAATGCAACGGTTTAATAGGAATCTATTGAGGGCCACGTGAGAAGATACGAATTCCTTATGAAAGCGAGGTATCCGAGCTATCCATTTGCATCATTCGAGTTCTTTATTTCGCTCTTTTTTTCTTTTTTTTTTCAGAGGTTACTGTTGTATCATTCAACAAATTTTTATTTCTTGTTCACGCTGTAACTTTTTCGCAGGGCATGCCCACGCGAGCTATTTGGCCACGCCTACCGGACGTTTCTGGTAACACGTGTTTATCCAACACAGGTCGTCTTCCGTTCACAAAGGAACTGTTTCCACTTTTATTCCGCACTTCCGATATAAGAAGTCATAATTTTTAATGAGTGTGCTCTTCGGTTTACGACTAATCGTTATATGCTTAACTTACTGCATCTGAATAACATGTGCGCTGACGGCACGAGCTGGTAGACTATCTCAATCACAGCGCGGTACACAACACAAAAAGAAAACAAGAAATCACGCAACACGAGCTTGGGAAGCTGGTTATGAATGTCCTCCCTGCTATTTTATAATTTATCCAAATAATAAATTCTCGAAGAAATTTCGCACTCGTCCTGGGTTCGCTCTTGTTCTTTCGTTCCGTATGTCGCGCTGCTTTTGCCAAGTATTTTAAGGCGAAAGCCTTGTCCCATTTCGCGAAAAAGCGGCGTCGTTGGCCCCGAAGATGGCCATAAAAATACGTCATCAAGCACGCGCCGCTCAATCGTATGCTCAAAACAACGCCGTCTTTGGTGTCGTCTTAGAGGTCGTCCTAGACGTCGTCCTCTAGGCGTCGTCCTCTAGGCGTCGTCCTGGACGTCGTTCTAGAGGTCGTCCTCTAGGCGTCGTCCTAGATGTGGTCCTTGAGGTCGTTCTAGAAGTCTTCCTGGAAGTCGCCCTCAACATTGTCCTAGAAATCGTTTTAGACTTCGTCCCCTAGGCGTCGTCCTAGACGTCGTCCTAGAGGTCGTCCTAGACGTCGTTCTCTACGCGTTGTCCTAGACGTGGTCCTTGAGGTCGTTCTAGAAGTCTTCCTGGAAGTCGCCCTCAACGTCGTCCTATAAATCGTTTTAGACGTCGTCCTCTAAACGTCGTCCTGGACGTCGTCCTAGAGGTCGTCCTTTAGGCGTCGTCCTAGACGTGGTCCTTGACGTCGTTCTAGAAGTCTTCCTGGAAGTCGCCCTTAACGTCGTCCTAGAAATCGTTTTAGACGTCGTCCTCTAGGCGTCGTCCTGGACGTCGTCCTAGAGGTCGTCCTTTAGGCGTCGTCCTAGACGTGGTCCTTGACGTCGTTCTAGAAGTCTTCCTGGAAGTCGCCCTTAACGTCTTCCTAGAAATCGTTTTAGACGTCGTCCTCTAGGCGTCGTCCTGGACGTCGTCCTAGAGGTCGTCCTTTAGGCGTCGTCCTAGACGTGCTCCTTGACGTCGTTCTAGAAGTCTTCCTGAAAGTCGCCCTCAACGTCGTCCTATAAATCGTTTTAGACGTCGTCCTCTAGGCGTCGTCCTGGACGTCGTCCTAGAGGTCGTCCTTTAGGCGTCGTCCTAGACGTGGTCCTTGACGTCGTTCTAGAAGTCTTCCTGGAAGTCGCCCTCAACGTCGTCCTAGAAATCGTTTTAGACGTCGTCCTCTAGGCGTCGTCCTGGACGTCGTCCTAGAGGTCGTCCTTTAGGCGTCGTCCTAGACGTGGTCCTTGAGGTCGTTCTAGAAGTCTTCCTGGAAGTCGCCCTCAACGTCGTCCTAGAAATCGTTTTAGACGTCGTCCTCTAGGCGTCGTCCTGGACGTTGTCCTAGAGGTTGTCCCTTAGGCGTCGTCCTAGACGTGGTCCTTGAGGTCGTTCTAGAAGTCTTCCTGGAAGTCGCCCTCAACGTCGTCCTAGAAATCGTTCTAGACGTCGTCCTCTAGCCGTCGTCCTAGACGTGGTCCTTAAGGTCGTTTAGAAGTCGTCCTATACGTCGTCTTTTAGGTCGTCCGAGAGTTCGTCCTCGGCGTCGTCCTAGACGCCGTACTTGGTGTCGATCTCCGTCCTAAACTGTTATACGTGTCGAAACATTACTCGAATACATTTCACCCGCGGGACTATAATGCTTTCGTCTTCCTACACCCCCGTAAGCAGTCTTAAGTGTCCTCCTGTAATTTTTATTACAAACTCATGATGCGTATAACAAAACAATAAAAAAAAGCTGCGCGAGCGAAGAGGAGGAAACGCTGCGACCGCGCTGAGCCAGCGCAGCCAGCGCGCGCGCAAGCTGCTACTAGCGGCGAGCTTCCTCGCGCCGCACGCGTCGAGCGAGCAACGATAGCGGTGATAGCTTTCAACGCACCAAGAGGCGCAATGCCGAAGCTTGAGGAGCGCCGAGCGAGGGGCGTAGACACATCGGAGTAGGCCACAAACCCTCGCTCCTAGGCTCACTTCTAGGTGGCGCAGCCTGTACCGAGGGACACGCGCTCCTCTGTTCGCATTTCATTTTTCCCCGATAGTACATATTGTACAATACTGACAGAAAGAAAAACAAAAAAAACACACGAAAGATTGCTACTTTTGGACCCATATACGGTCACCCGCAGATAAGAAGCCGACCCGGCTTCTAAACGTCAGGCATGTTGAAGAAATTGATTAGACTCTCCTAGGTATTTTTTCTTCTTGTTCATCTAACCAGCCGCAGTTCCGCCGAAATGGTATGAACTGAACACAGCCCAGATGTAGTCTAAAATGCCAAACGATATGCACGTTTGAGCAGCTCCGTTTTCATCTTTAAGACTCACCTTACATTTAACAAGACATGTAAGAATCGTCAGCTGGTACTGAATAGCCTACGCCTGAAGAGGTTAGTTATCAAGGTGAAAATCATCGTAGCATCGACCAAGTCGAGCGTCGTCTACTAGACGCCAGTACATAAGAATGACGCGAAACCCTCCAGAGAAAAGGTCATAACCTTTGCTTTCTACACAGGCACCTTGAACTTTGGGTGCTTGAAGCTTTTACGGTCATCGACGAATTTGCCAAGTCTGCTGCTCCCTCAAGTACATTGAGGAAAAGATTCAAAACACGAGAAGAAGCTGCTCTATATCCAAGGTCGTCCCAACATCCCCCAACATCGCCTAAACTTCGAGCAAAGGTTTTGTCAAAAAGCTCTATTTAAAGATGCTTCCTCCAACCAAGACACACGTTTTGGCAAAAGGAAAACATTTCAACTTCACTACTGTACATCCTCCTCTTTCGCTACTGGCAGCGTCAGTTGATGAGAGTTAACACAAACTAGACCCCTGCATTCAAGAAAAAGCTCGCTTGAGTGTCATTTGCGTACTTTCATATGGAAACTAAGTGAGGCATTTGAACTATAGAGAGAAGGAAGGTCCGCCCTCCGGGAACCAAATAAAAACAAAAAAAACAACGGCATCGTAGTTCTCTCTGCTCACAAAGGAAATACCGCAGTGTTGTAGAACCGTGCGAACTATAAAAATAAGGTGCACGAACGTCTGAACTACAAGGCGTACATGATGCTACCGAAAGACCCAACATTAAAAATCTGAAGAATCCTAAACATTGCGCTTATGCTGTCTTCACTAAGTGTGTGAAATCTAGGGCCTTCTGTCTAAATCTCATCTGCAGAGACGGCATGCCACCTGCGTTCAACAGCTTAACAAAAATCCAGAAGCCGGGAATCCCGCTTTGTCCGGTAGTTGACTTCACGAAGTCACCATTGCGAGCACTCTCAAATTATCTCCATCGTGTGTTTCTTCCACTCGTGTGAAAGACCAACAAACATGTCGAGACACCGTACACTTTATTGAACTGACTTCGGACCTGCAATTGAACGATGCCGAGAGTCTTGTTTCCTTTGATGTTGTATCTCTCTAGAGAAGTATTCCCAATCGACTCACCGTGTTCGTTATCAAAACAGCACTTCCGTCGTAAACGACTCTACCTGAAAAAACCCTCTTATCAATGAATGCGATATGCCTCCTTCTAAAACTGTGCCTAAGGAATGCCTCCATTCCTTTCGCTGCTCGCTTCTACAAGCAATTTAGTGGCACAGCCATGGGTGCTGCGGTGTCTGCCACGGTAGCCAACCTTACAATAGAACCCATCGAGCAAGAAGCCCTAAGCACGTTTTAGAGCGCAGCTCTTAAGCGTCCGTTTCCGGCTTTAGCGGCGTCGGCGTCGCCGTCGGCGTAACGGTGACGTCACGTGACCCCTTTCCCCCCCTCCCCGAGGTCGCGTGACCCCCCCCCCTCCCTTTAGAAGAAGAGGGAGGAGGGAAGGAGGGAGGAGGAGAGGAGGTTTAAGGATGAGGAGAGGAGGAGGAGGTGAAGGTGAAGGAGGGGGAAGAGTAGCAGGCAGGACCACGAGGTGAAGAGGAGGGAGGAGGGGTATACCCACCCCTCAGTACCCTTCCCTCCTCCTCCTCAAGAGCTGCGCTCGAATTCGGTGTTACAGGGAGTTGTAAACGGCTTTCATTACTTTCGCGTTACATTTTCCCCATTCCCACTCTGTTTCTACTTTACGTGGGTGATTGCTTCTTTGTTGTCGAGATCAATGAAGTCGACCGCCTTCACAAACATGTGTTCCCTAAAACCACATATTGAATTCACACTCCAACGTGAGTCTAACTGTTGACTTCAGTTTGTGGATGTGTCCGTGGAGAAAACAGGGAACCATTTAACCTTCAAGGTATACAGGAAAGCAGCGCACACCCGTCGCTACCTAACCTTTTCGTCAGACCGCTCCACAGCTCACAAATCTTCTGTGGCGTCCGCGCTATTTCAACGCGTCCTCGTGGTTTACTTAACAAAAAAGTCACTTCAAATGAAAGTCGACCATATAAAACGAGACTTTCGAAAAAAAAAAGATACGTAACAACATTCGTCAACAAAACATAAAAAACTGCGTCACTCCCCTGCAGTCAAATACAAAAACACCTCCAACCGCCTCATTTGCGTCCCGTACCTCTATGGCACAGGTCCTCGCCCGCGCTCCGAGACTGCACGGCAGCGCAGTTACACACGAGCCCGTCTGAACAATAGGCCATTATCTTTCTCTTCCAAAGGATCTTTTTCCAGAACAAAAATCTCAAGGGCTGATTTACGGAATACCTTGTGCTGAATGCGGCGGCTCGTATGCGGGTGAAATTAACTTTCCCGAACGTCTGCGCCGACAATAGTATGACGTGAAGAAGAAAGACATCCAAGGCAACAGGCAGGCGGAACATGCTGAGAAGACCACCCACTTCATCGCCTTCGGCAGCACTTCCATCCTCAACACAGAACGAAACTGGAGGAAGGGGCGCTTATTAAAATTTGGCATGTTAACAATACGATAAAGAACTCAAACCGATCCACCGTAACGCTTCCAAGGAGCTATAGATACGGTTTACGAAGCGCCACGAGCAAAAACACAAGAAAACAATATTGACAGAAAGAAGAAGAAAACAGTGACGGAATTCTCCCTCTGGGCCCACATACAGTCACATGTGAACAAGGAGCCGAGCAGGCTTTGAAACGGTGGGAACATTGAAAAAAATGATTCGAGTCTACTAAATTCCCTTTCTTATTACTCGCCTAACCAGGCGTATTTCTGCCGAAATGTTTGAAATTTGCGTGATCTATACAAAAAAAAAAATTCCGTTGTAGAAAGCTGTCTTCTTTCTAACTACGGCCCTCAAAGTTGCGCCTAGCCGCACTTAAAAAAGTCGTTGTTCCTCCTCCTCTTAGCTGCGATTTTTCTTTTACAAAGGCAAGAAAGTATTTTTATGAAGATAAGGTTCATACACTTGCGCGGACACATTTTTAAAATTTGTAATAAAATGCTATTGAAAACAAGAAAATGAACATGACCACCCCTGTGACCTTCATTTTCTAAACACCCCCAGTGCATGCTCAAATAATTCTCTAAGTTCTAGATAAGGCCTTGTTTCTGCGTGAGCAATTATTATAGTGCAATGATTTTCCAAGCTAACTTTGCACATAGCTGTGAATGATATTAGCTGTTCTCCTTGGAATTGCAACCACACACTAGTTGCTTTATGTTCTACAAGTATCCAATTTTAAACCAAGCCGAGTTTTCACTCGACGTAATTTATATTTAATGTCTTACATTTTGTTTTAGCATACTGCCATTTGGGAGGCTATTGCGGGTAGGTGGTCATCCTAAAAGCAAGCCTGCTTGAGTATTATACTATTATCAAGAAAATCACATACAATTTTACTTTTGACATAATCCGTGAAAAGGCAGTTACATTCGTCAATACATTTGATACAATGAGTTTGTAAAAGTGTGCATGTTGAAGTGATGAAGCACAATCTTTCGCTGTACATATTTCGTTCTAGTTAAGTTATTGAAGTCAAATAATGCAACATAATATTAATACCAATAAAGTAATGACCACGTCGGTACTTAAAAAAAACGTTCATTCGAGTAAATGTTGTCCTGGTAATTTGGGGCAGAGTATTCTATGGATCGATGGCGATTGAAAATAAATCGGACAACTTCACTTTGCGTTTCAATTTAGAAATGTTTTCTTGCGTGAATGGTTCGCAAACTGGGCTTGCCTATTCATTTGTTGCTAATATCAATGACTTCTATGTTATTAATATGAGTTCTAGACTGGCAAAATCTAACTTCCGTCTGAGTATCAAACGAAGTTTTAGTGTTTAATTTTGACACATTCACTCTGTGTGCATTTCCGGTTCCAGTCTTGTAATCTCACGTTTTCTAAATAGACGTAGGTTTTATTAAATTTTGTGGAAATCTTAGTAAAGAGGCGTCCTCCACGAACTTTCGTTTCCAACCGCGTGTTTTGAGAGTCTAGAACATCCGAAGTAGAGATGAGTTGACTTTATAAAGTCCAAAGCGTTTCAACGGTCACGCAAGGAATCTCTGGCGAGGAAAAGCGTGCAATCTAGTGAGGTGTCTCAGCTATAAACGAGGCTGGAAATAGCTTTAGGCACGGAACCCTAAGCCACACGGCGGCACCAAGTGGGGCTATTACATCCTGCGACATGTCAACCATCTGCGATTTTTCAGCGGCAAGCCGCCGACCAATTCGCAGCAGACAGCAACGCCCCAGAACCATATAGCCCGCTTAATCGCGCCATGTCGCTTATGGCCCCTGATCAAACAGTCTCTGGTGTGACACCGAGCATGGTAAAGCAAAATTCTCATTGCCACAACACATACCGTTTTTTTTTCTATGTTTAAATATATTTTAAGATTCGCCATTTGCCGACATACTCCCATAGATTGCAGCAATTGGCTCCCCCGAGCGTTCTTTAATAAAGTAGACGTTCAAGATATTTTGGAGCATTGTATAACTTTTAGGTGCGGACAGAATAAAAAACGAAGGCCTTGGCGAGTGGCAGCCGTCTTTTTTTCGCTCCGCAGCAAATGAGATTGGGGCAAAAGCCGATAGGATCTAAAGAAAGACCTATCACGAAGCAAGAGCCCTGCTCGTAATAGGCCAAGCTAGTCGCCTGTTAAGATTTAGTAGGCTTGGCGGCACGGAGCGAGTGAGGATGCCTAATCCACTACTGTTTCTTGCACAGATAATGTTGCTGCAGGGAGGACTCCCTACCGGAAACATCGCCACATCAGAGCGCTTCAGGACAAAAAAATTTCATTGGGAGTATTATATTTTGCTCTCGTTTTTCCTCCGAAAAATAGCAATCTTTACGCCGGTAGACGTAATTTAGTTGGACATAACGGCACGCTTAAGCCCTGCCCACAGATCAGTGGCCCCGCCCATTACTACTCGATTGGCTTGGCTGCTCGGCTGGACACGCTAAGATGCCTAGTATCTCCCTTTCGCAAAATCCGGTGCGTCTAGTCTGGGCGCTGCTTGATAATCGTGCGAGGAAAAGCTCAGGAGCTACTGGTATCGTCTGCTATTTCGCCACTGTCTATCGTCATCTGCAATGCCCTTGAGACGCGGACACGAAAGCTGCCTGTTGGCGTCCGTTTTCGCCTCCGTCCGTCTGCTATTCCGCTCGCATCTAAAAACGTCGGCAACGCTTGCAGACGCGACCATAAAAGCGGCGCTCTAGTGGCCAATCATGCACGAGAATAGCCTCCTATTTACTGACAAAGCATGGCAGATCACCACGAGAAGCGGCCGCCCGAATGGAAAAGCTGGAGCGGCAGGCAACGGATGAGAAAAGAGCCACGTAATTGGCGCCCCGCTGCGGCGAGACGCCGCAACACGCTTCTCCCTAGCGAACAACTGTGTTTCGGGTCCACGCCGCTGCAAAATCTGTGCGATGACGTCCAGGTTCTGGGAAAAATGGCTCTTTGATGTTCTGTGCTACCAGATCCTCGCGCTCCAATCCTGCGACCGGGCACTCTATGGCTCCATTGTCGAACTGCAAGACTTTGTGAGTATAGACGAGGCAATGCCAAGAGCCACGGTTCAAAACAAGCGTATGTCTGCGTCTGTCACCGTGTGTCGATGTGCGGTAAAACTTGACCGAGAGGACTAAAACAATTAACAAAATAAGTATACAGTCCTTCCAGCTTTTCTGTTGTAGCTTTTTTTTTCTCATGGCAGGCGCGAGCAAACTGGTGGGCGTCATGACGCACAACTAAAACGCGACCTAAACAAATTCGCTTTGATAGATAAGGTGCACTGCAAAACTTGAGCAGCTTGCCTTCGAAGGAAAATGACGGGAACAAACCTGGATACGCTTGATGTTAGCGGAACGCCCGACTGCCTCCAGTCCAATCGCTCGCAAATTATTACTAGTCAAGGCACCTTCTCTGTATTTAAACCATGGATGGAATCACAACGGTCACGCAATTCACAGGGCAGCGGAGCCGCTCTTGTGGGAACCATTATCTTTATTCAGCACCAACACACCTAATGGAAAGAATCAAGCCAGATCAAACCGACATGTTTAAAGTGGGACGCTAGGTTTAGGTCAGTTCCGCTTCCGCCAGCTGCGAACCTAAGCATCCGCACAGCGCCAGGACCTATTCCGAAATCGTGTACTTGCGACACTTGTTAGCTGCAAACTAGATCGGTCGAGGAGACCTTCGTCGAAACATATCGGGGAACGCAAAACGAGTCGCACCCATTAAGATAGACGAACTTGACGAGCTGCTCTCGTTGGTCATTCCGCACACGCCGGCAACCATGTTTTTTATCGTACTAAACCTAAGCGAAAAGGCAACATCGAGATATTTTTCAAAAGAGTAGTAAAACTACCTGGATTATTCGTTTTTTTTTTCAAAAAAAGAAATACTGTTAATTAAATACTATTGCGGCACGGAGAGACAATTTTACAGCCAACATTTGACACGTCAATCATCTCATCAGCCAAAGAAAGTTGTAAGCAGCTTGATGGCCGCTAATTTGTGTCTAACCACGTAAAAGCTCCTCGAAACAGTTTTAATGGAAAAAAACAAAAAATAAAATTATTAGGCCTATTACAAAATCTTTTGAGTGGTTCCTTAAAAGCCTTGGAAGACGGACCCTTTCCGACATTTTCGAGTTGAAATGACGTACTTTGTCAGCAGCAACTTGGGACTAGCATAGGCCTCAATTAAGCAAGTGACTGGGATCTATCTTGTTAAGCGAATTTGAGACTAACAACAAACAAAGCTGGTCAAGCATTAAATCGGCCAAAACCAGTGGCCGTGATGGTATATTTGGTTAAGGTGTCGCCCCTATAGGCAAAGCTTTTGCCAACTTTTGTACAGATTTTTCGCCAGCTCTCGTTCCCTTCTGCCTTCTCCTGACTTCCAAGCCATAAATTCAAAAATAACTCTATCGCCTCTTCGGTCACAATATTACTACTGCTGCAGTTTTTAAATATACATGTAATCGAATGTAAGCAGATGAATGAACCATACTTGTTGGAATGAACCAATGTTTTTTTACGAAATCGCCAAAAATCTAAATAAGCGGCGGTGCCAGGATTTGATTTCGGGGCCTCCCTCTGCCCAGCCCGGAGAGTGTGAGGCTCGGAGTTCTAATCCAGGATCCGCCGTTTTTTCTTGATTTTCGGCGGTTTCGTAAAAACTTTATTTCTTTCAATCAAGTAGGGTCCATTCGTCTGCATACTTTAGATTATTTTCTATTTCGAGACCACGTACGAAATTAAGTGCTAGTGATATATATATATGTAAGATGACTAAAGTCCTGATGACTGTAGTCTTTCCAACTAGACAAAAGAAAATAGCAACGATCTTAGCACAAAGTAGTATTTGAGGCTACGCCAAAACACCCCTCACTAATTGCTCTCCTAATTAACGTAGTCTTCTCGTTAAGGCTAGTTGCCTTTCATGTAGATTGGGCTCATATCCTGACCCTGGTAGACAACGTGTCAGCATTGAACGTGAGTCAGATACTTTTTTTCTTTTTCGGGCAAAGGTTTGGCAAGCTAGGTTCCGTGGGCGTTGTTGGGAGTCGGCGGATCCGTAGGCAATCATGCGCATCTGGTCCTCCCAGTTCTCTTCTTTACTTGTCTTTGGTAGCGCTCTCTCCAGCACGAGCTGTTCAGTGTACCGATTCATAGAAACATTCCTCGAGGTAACAGGTCTTTATCGTTAAAGAAAGAATGTAATCACTGTAGGAACAAGCACCGAGATGAATTTTAACAGCTTCGAATCACGTAAAGCGATCTAAAATAATTCTTCTTGGGCTTTAATTTTCGATATTCAGTTCCTTTATTTTTTAGGCTTCTCTTCCGCTTCTGATAAAATATAAAAAAAAAACGAAATGACATTTTATGAACGTATAATATGCAAGAATGAAGAGAGTTGCACATAATATAAAGTGCAAATATCTCAGGTAGAAGTTCGTTTGTTCTTGTGTACATCCACCTTCCACCTACGAAGCTTGAGCGGAGATAGCCAGACCCACCGTTTCTTCAGATATTAGTGAATATTGACGGTCTTTGCGAACTCAGAAGGAACCATTAAATCTTCTTATCCTAAAAAAAACAGAAACATGCAAAGCACCTGGAAAGCACATGGAAAAGAAACCGCTGCAATCTACTGAGAGAGCTGGTCAAATGACGGAACCAATAGTAGGTTTGTAAACCTAAAGAACGAAAACTGCCTAGCCTTTGCACTCACCACGGCAAAACGTCACTCTCAGGGTCATAGCACTCATTTTTTTATGGATTAAAATATATGGGCCTTGTCGTCACTGAATATTGCAGCGAATGGCTCCTCTGCCTGCTTTGCGGAGCAGCCGTCGTTACGGATTTCTAAGCGCGTTGGATTCGTGCGCCAATTAAAAAAAAAACATATTTCACCTTTTTTTTTTCAAAATTTAATGTATTTTGTGGGGGGGGGGGTGCGAATATTCGAAATTTCAAATGCGAATCGAATATTTTCCTTATTCGATACGTATTCGATTCGACAATGGCATATTCAGAAGTTCTCGAATATTCGGCCAAACCCGAATATTCAGAAAAAACGGCGAATATTCGCTCAAACTGCGAATATTCGAACAAGTAACGAATAATCTGCCTGCCACGCATTCCCCTATGAATATGTTTATTCACTGAGAAAGGCGTATGATGAGTGCGTTATCGGTCTGCTCCGTCTCTATCTCTCCGATGGTAGCAAGACAGGATCAGTTTCGTTTTTTTTTTTTTCTCCAAGCCCTTTATTGTGTGGCATTTTTATAGCAATATATTATGTAATTCCGCATTCTATAAATTGATACAATAAAATAAACCTCGATAGTAAAATATAAATCTAAAATAAATATTGAGAGTGTTATCTAATGTAAATGTTTGAAAAGTAAACAAAAAAAAAAGCTAGGTTAGAGCAGAACATTGCATCGCCATTGACAACTCCTCCTGCCAATCCCGCGCTGTCAAAACTAGGGGTGTCGCGAACTTTTTTCGAACCGGATTTTTAGGTCGAACTTTCGGGGTTCGACTGGGTCGGACCCGGTCGACGAACCTTCGAACCTTTTCACCAGATTCGACCGGTCCGACTTTGCGGACAGTGTGGCCAGACCTTGATACAAGCATGTCTAGGTTTTGAGAATTTAGTTGTATGCAAAGGTTTATTTTATTTTATGAACAGTTCCAATTAAAATAAACCAATTCCAATCACTGCAGAAGTTAATAACTTAATTATTTTGTGCCGTAATAACTGAAATAACCAATCAGCGGTTCCCTTAAGTCATCCCTTAGCCATCGCCATCCAATCTGAAGCCAACTGGCCAGCTTGTCGCGCATGCGCACACGGGTCCAACCTCGATACAAGGTTCGTCAAACATTCCACTTAAAGTTTGAAAAAGTCGAACCTGGTCGAACGCAAACCTCGGCCGGTTCGCGACACCCCTAGTCAAAACTAGGGATGTTGCAAATCTGCCCAGGTCCGAGTTCGACCCAGTTTGACGTTTTCGAACCTTCAACGGATGTTTGACAAAGATTCGACTGAAATTCGATTTCTGTGCGCATGTGCGAAAATTAAACTAGTTGATTCCAATTGGCGGAGGAAAAGTGCAATATCTGTTAGGTTTATTGGTATCACTGGTTTACAATATTAAATAATAAAAGCGTTAAAAATCAAAGTTTCGCTTTTATATGGTGTAAATATTGGAAACCATTTTATGAAATATAAAATGAAGTACTTTCTAAATTATTTATGTCCCAAAATTCGAAATATCCGTGTAGAAGCCGGGCAACACTGTCCACAAGTCGAACTTCTTCGACTTTTAGTGAAATTTCGCAGGCTTCCCTAGGGAAAGGGTCATTCTACTGGTGGAAATGGTGTCACTGCGCGTTGGGAGCGCTTACTTCCTAAAGACGTTGAGCAATTAATTTACCTACAGGATAGTTTGTAATGAGTGCATTACTGGAAGTATGTTTAGCCTGCTGCAGCCCAGTAAAATGCAGTTGCATTTAATTATTTGAAAAGGGCAGTAAAACCTAGTGTTACTTCTTGTTTCGCAATTTTTTATTACTAGACACATTTTCGATATTCGATTCGATCTTCGAAGCCCGTTTTTGTCTTATTCGTATCCGATCCGTATTCTAAAATTTCAATATTCGCACACCCCTAGTAGTTTGTGATTTTACCTGAAAGAATAATTGCCACTAGCAAGCACTTATACAGGATTCATGTTGTTTTGCTACATTCCGTACGTTCCATACATGAATTACACTTGAAACGTTCTCATCTCAAGTGAATTATGGTGACCGGTAGAGTTTCAGGTAATGAAGTAAAACCGACACTCATGGATTTCTAGAAGATGCGTTTCGAGGTTATATAAAAATTTTTGTTTAAACCCATAAGTTATTTTGCGTTTTGTTTTTACTTTATTTTATTCGCTGAAACTTAAATTTCAGAACCCCTATGAAAAAAATGTCCGAGTCAGCGCTGTATATAAAAAAAAACCTTTACTTCAAGAGAAAAAAAATATTATTCTCAAAACTTCTAACGCGGTTTTCTATTCCTTTTTTGTCTTTCGGATGGCCACATTTACCTCTCATTGATCAGCAACATGACTCGAAAGCTTTTAGGCACTTATTTTTTTCTCACTCAGGGATGCAGCCGTTTCTTTGCCACTTCCTTGCACGCGGGTACTTTGCTTTCGAATCGTAGAATTAAAAAAAAAATTATTTTCAATCGTACGGAGTTTCTTCCAAAAGAGTAGTCAGTCGCGACACTTTCAGAGTAATTCAGCGTCGTTTTTTTTTTGTTCTTTTATTTCTACCTAGTCATTTATTAGTTCGCTGACACACTTGTCATCGATATCTAAGGCTGTGTGTGCTGGTCCAACGTGATAAACTTGCTAAGTCGAAACACAATCAATTGGTTTTAGGGCTCAATAAAAAGAGTGGACAGGAATCTTGACAGCCCAATTAGATGCAATAGTCGGTGATTGTATTACTCAAAGTTTTTTTTAACGCTCCTCGTTCCTGATCAAACCACAAGATAAAACGTTTGAAAAATATAAGTGCAGGCAGCTCTCGTTTTGTTAGTCTATATACAAAGCAGACAATGATAATTTACATAGTAAGGTCATTCATTTTTATGAAACTACAATGATTCTAATATGATTAATAATTTCGTGCAAAGTGAATCTTGACTGCTACCACTTAAGATTGCTTAAACAGGTAATTTCGGTCTTGAACAGTGGTTTTAGATGAACTTTCTTTTGTTAGGCTTTTGGTTGTTTTCTGGAATATTAGTGTACTGGAATATTAAAATGATAGATATAAACAAATCTGTCTCCACTAATGAGTGTCGTGCTAAATATACATTTTCTCAATCAGAATAAATTATTCCAAATTTTAAAACAACAATTTATAAAACGCACCGAATGGACTCGTATTGCTGCACCACTCTACAACCCTGTCGGTATGTTTGAGTGTTTTCTTGTGCAGGTGCAGATACAACCGAAGAGAGTTGCTTGTGTTAGGCAATGTGCCTGGAACTTGCGTTTTGCTGTCGCATTCCAGTGACTAGAAAACAAAATATAAACAGTTTACTTCTACGTCTAAGACTGTCGGTATTTATATAAATTTTCCGCTTCCATGTGCGAAGGGTTCGGTTCTCAACACCAATATTGCTTGAAAAAATTTCGGAATTCTGCTTTGCAGAGGGCATAGATGGTGGGTTTATAAATCACGCCACTTGCGTCGTAGCGCCAAAGAAAGGTACTGCCTAAAATCGTAAACTAGGTTGTTGCCATCAGGGTGGTATAACTTAAACGGCTCTCTAAACTTTTAATTATAACTAACAAATTCCACAGCTTAATAATCTAACGAAATAAGCTCTCAACGCACATTGCCCCCAAGATTATATTTAAAAAAAACGTTGTGAACTTACGCCCAGATTACTAAGAATGTTTGATTGTGATCTGTCAAAAAAAATATATATAAAATGTCATATTTTGTTTGTATTACTGTGAATGAAACTTGGAACTTATCAGTAGTGAGTTGTGAACGCGTTCTCGTGTAGGTAATATTGTGGTCAACATTGTGGCATTAATATGGTTGATTACACCAAAATATTATTTAACACGTGTGTCTAAAATACTTGAAATTCTGCTCAATGAGAAGTAAAAGTTTTTTCAATCCACAATAACGCTTCTCTTTTACCAACGCGCATTCAGAGACTCAAGTTTTCTTTCCGGTTATATACACAAAATACTATATTTATTTACATTTCATGATAGATCATGATAATACCTTAGTAAATAAACCATATTTAAAAGATAACATCAACATTTTATTAAATAAATTATTTTTATTTCAGCTTTTTGGTTATATCAAGGTAATTAAAATATCTTAAAAAGACTTTACTTAAGAACTTGCTAAACTTTGCCGAATATCACCATGCGGGAGATTGTTAGACATAATATACGATGATTATAAAATACGACATTTTATTTACCATAATGAATCTATTTTAAAAGTGGCAGAGAACATTCCTAGTACACTGCTTCAGAAGCGACATAATAGTGCGAGCGGTAAAACTTGCGATCTCCGACAGGTGGGAGAAGGGTAATTATTTCTGGACTCGACCGCTTCAGAGGTAAACAACATAGAAACAAAATAAAACATCCGCAGAACTTGCCGTTTGCGTTCTCTTTTATTTAAAAAAATAAATCGAAACTTATGTATTTTTATAAAAAATAAAAATATTCACACAAACGTTTGCATAAATTGATATGAAAACATTCCGATACTGTTTACTCTTTGATGGCAGTGAAGTATGCATGCGCAAAGGCGCGGCGAAATATCGAGTATAGTTATGGGAGGTTATGGGAGATACCTAAACCGTCTACTCAAACTACCTAACATAATCCGTACCTCAAAAAGTACAGTTGTCTGCAGGTCCTGCTTTTATCAAGGCACTTTGATTTAACCAGTTTTCAGCGCCTTCCTGCGACACCATTTTTTTACAAGAAACCTTGAGACTGGAGCAAAGGCGAAGGACGACAGAACCAACGTTACTAGAGCAAGCTCAGTTTCGCAGCTCCCTATTCGTGCCTGCAGAGGCGAGTGGCCCAGGTGGCGGTCACGAGAACTAGCGGCGCTACAGTCGGATCTTGCTTCCCTGTCTCGCGCGTCGTCTACTACCACTGCGTCGAGAGCTTTCTCTTTTTTTCGTTTCTTCTTTTTTTTAGCTCCATGTGTATATTAGCAAAAAAAAAAGATGATGAAGATGAAGTGTAATACACCACAGAGATCAGAGTTAGCGCATTGCGAGTGCTCTTTTTTTGAGGGTTCGAAATTTATTTTTGTGTGCGTCTGTTTCTTTGCGCTGTGAATTGTTAGTATGAATCAACAACTCGCCCAAGCTCAAGTATTGCTATTCAAGCTTGGAAGGCTAGACAATCCGGACGCAAGGCTCGACTGCAGCGCTGCTAGTTCTCGTGACCGCCACTGATCCCACGTAGCAGGCGGAGCTCTGAAGCTGAGCTTGCTCCAGTAACGTTGGACAGAACCAAGGCCTTCGTGTATTTTTTCCAGTCTCGGGGTTTTGTTGCTCAATCATCCCCAGTTAGTTTCAGCTCTAACGTTTCGTTCATTGAAGCACTTTTTTTGTTATCCTGTGGTTTTTCCGTTGTTATCGTATCGATCAGATAAGTCAATCGCCAAGCGTCACTACCTGTCTAGCAGACGTCCTTGTCAAACTGGTTCTTGAGATAGAGGGACTACTAACTGCTTAGCCCAAGCAATTTTTTAATAACTCAAAACTGACACGTCAAGCCGCTTTCTCACATCGTGATGTCTTGGACAAAAGCATGTAGACATTACTGCACCGGGGATCAGAAGCCCATATTAAAAAGTAAAAGCCACCCAGCCTGGTATCCTCAGATAGATGAGCTGGTTGGGCTAAACGGTTTCGACTAGCAGCCGAGCGAACTAGGCAGCGCCAGCGCCGCGTGACGTGGGAGAGAGCACGTGGTGAACGTGCAACGTGCACAGGGGACTATCCGGAACTTCGGTGCCACGAGCCATACCACAGTTGCTCGGCCACACGAAAGCCCCTTCATAAAGGCGTTTTTTACACGTAGTGCCAAGCATTGTTGTGGAAACGCGCAAAACACGTGCACCGAGAGGGTGCTCCGCCATTCTCCACTTCCAAGGGCCGCTCATTTCAGTGCTGAACCGCCACTTGCTTTCAAGGGCAGCTCGAGACACGGGCCTCGTGCACTGGCGCTTTTGACTCCACTTCCAAGAGAAACCCAAACACATCGAGGGGCATTAGACCACACGGATCGGTGTGACCATTTAGGGGTCGACTCTTAAATTTCTTCAATATAGCCGCCGTGGGACCTCAAACTTAAGGCTTCCACAGTGCTTCCGCAACGTGCATTCCACACCATCAAAATCGCCGTCCTTTGCAGACGATAGGTAGGAAGTTAATCTGGAATTCTGAAGCGTCTGCCAGGCCAACCTTACCACTCACCCCCACCCCCCCCCCCCCTTCCCACACACGCACACACATCCGTATGCAATGCGAATAACGCTCTCATATATGGCACCCAGTGAATACCTTATATACTTAACTTGCAGGTTTCGCCTTTCCTTCGAGCTACTACTCCTTCTGTGTGAAACTAACACGGTGAATCGAACGCTCCTGGCACATAACATACCGGTATGGCCGCGAATGACGTTACTGGGCAAGCTATGCCTACGCTAGAGCCACACACTACCCTATGCTTGAGAGGAAGGACACTTGAGCCATTTTGGTGCTTAAAATCATGATCACCAGTTATCTGAAGGTGTTTTTTAAATCGCAGGAAATGTATTTTCGTCCTCAAGAAGTGGTAAAACAGTTCGCGACAGAGCAAAACGATAACACCGGAGCCTCCTACCTCCAAGTCTAGAGCCGAGGAAGTCGCGTTTGAATTGTGATGACCGACAGTTGCGTCTGTCCTGCTCTGAGCATTAAGATGGTGGCGCCCACAAGCACATCGGGGAACGCAGTGTCAATACTCCAAGCGTAGCTAAGTTAGTGGCTCTAGTACAGGCCATAGGGCGTACAGTCCTAGGACATTACTGGTCGTTTTCGCGATTTGTTTTCGTAAATGCCAAGTGCTTGACATTGTGATGATTTATAGGTTCTAGGCTTGTCCCTAAGCCATGAGGAGGAAGCAAGATAAGACGGATGCGCACCGCTACGTGCCAGGAAGCAACACTGCGGTTCCACAGTTTTAACTAATTTGCCCAAGAAAGCTTTAAACATTAATTCATATATGTTGCAACACCCATGAAGCAAACGTCGGCCACACTAATAAATCGCTGAGATGTAAAACAGCCACCGTTGGCAGAACTACTCCCGAGTCGAGCACCTACCTGGTAGTTTCTATACGAAGCGCCTCACCTGAGGGCTGCCGATTTTTCCACTACTCCTATTCTAGATCACTGTAGCACTCCTGCCTGAAAGTGTCTATAGAAGTATGCAAGGAAGGCTCCTGTGCGCTGCCATTTTGAGTGATGCTTACTCCACGTAACGTTTCCGCCATGCTGGGGTGCGCCGGGGCATTGCCTACTCTATACTGACAAAGCCTGACAGACAGCCACGAGAACGCGGCCGCCGTAAGCGATAAGGTTGAGTGGCAGATAACGGATAAGAGGAGAGGCATGTAAACGGCGACCCGCTGCGGCGGGACGCCGTAACACACTGGTCCCGAGTGATGGAATGTCCGTTTCTGCTAAGCGTTCCTCGCGCTAAAGCTTCTTTTTCTGTCGGGTTTGAAAATAACCTCCGAGATCCCGAAGCATGCGTGCTTTGGGATCTCCGAGGCAATGGTTTGAAAACCATGGTTCTGATCCTCATCGCTGCAAAAGGTGTGCGCTGACTACAGGCTCCCCTAGAAATGCTCTATCTTCGTGCTCCAAATATCCGACCGGGCACTCTATGGCTGCGCGGTAGAATTTCCAGGCTTTGTGAGTAAAGTGGAGGCTATGTCCAGGGGCACGTCTTTGGGCTACGCGATGACAGGATGGTGGCGTCTGGTATATCGCCGACGGCCAGCGTTAGTGACACACTTACTGTTTCGGAACGCAGGAGGAGGTGTGCACACGGAATCGCAGCAATAAATATTGTAGGACGGCCATATTGAAGTGTTATAACGATCGCAGCCTATGTTCCAGCACGCCGAGGAAGCCAGTGCTGCCGCGAGCGCAGCCATCATTTCTGGCGCATTCTGATGAGTGCTTTGAGATTTTAGGATTTTTTCATGACTTTTGATTTCTTACTGGTTTTATTTATTTATTTGTTTGTGCTCTTTCGCGGTAAAAAAACAACTTTATGTGTTTTTTGTGGTTTTTTTTTTTTTCATATCTTTCTGCGCTCAGTGGTATATGCTTTTGAAAGAGCCGCTTGGCAAAATTGTACGACAAGCAGCGAACGTCCTGGCTGAAGTGAAGGTCCGGTTCTTTTAGGCGTGGGGTTCGAGGTTAAGCCGGGATCCCCCTCGCAAAGGTGTTTACCTGGCAAGCTTTCAATTGCACACGTGACCACCGAGCAACGCACCCTTGGCGGCCGAAAGATCCTCTTATAAGGTAACGGCTGATCGGAGGTTTTTAGTATTTTCCAGATTTGTATGTAGTTCAACTACTTTACTCAAGTTACTCTAGTTAAACTACTGTTCTGGGTAGTTTAGCAACTTTCAGTTACATTTTTATTTCGGTAATTAGTAGTTTACCTTAATTGCTTTTTCCGAGTAACTTCTACTCAAGTTACAAATTACGTTCGAACTTTAGTAATAGGTTTCCTTATCAACGAACATTCTTGCACAGAAAAGGATGACATGTTGAAAGACCAGCTGGTACCTGCAAAGAGGGTGCAGCATGTGGCGTAGGCAAGTAAGGCGGGGGGGGGGGGGGATGGAAGGTTTCAAACCTCCTAAAATTGTCACGATCCCCCTACTGAAACAACCCTGTAACGAGGCACGGGGAGCGGGCAAACACGTCGCAAGTGAGGCCAGTTAACTGCTGGTTTAGTGTCGAAGACTGGCATTTATATGCGTTCCGAAGCTCAAAGAGATTTGACGCATTTTAACACAGGGTTTTCCCGGTTTCTCCAAAACGCAGAAACTCTCGACCACTACAAGATATATAAACACTGCATTATCACTCAACGGAGGCCACAAAATGCAGTATTCGTCCTGAACCTCATCTGGTGCTCCCCTAATTTTTGCTTTACTTCAAGAATCGCGTGCGAAGAAGCCGCGCAAACGTGAACTCTTTGCGTTGCCTTGCCTCCCGAAAGCAAAAATATGCAGGTCTTCGAATATTTGAAGATCGTTCGGGAAACTTCAGTAATTCCCTCAACATGTTTATATAAAAAAATATAAACAGCCTGTGTTTGGAAGTAATCTAAGTACATGATACACTACTTCAAGTACGTTTAGAAAACTTCTACTTTACTTGTAGTACATTCCCTAAGCATGAACTTGCACTTTACTAAAGCATTTTTTTCTGGTAGTTTCCAAGGAATGTGCAACTCCCGACATCAATAGATATTCCCCAAGTTTGAAAAAAAAAGTGAAAGCCGTTTACAACTCCCTGTAACACCGAATTAGAGCGCAGCTCTTGAGGAGGAGCAGGGAAGGGTACTGGGGGGGGGGGGGGGGGGTGAAGTGACCTGGGGGTCACATGACCTTGGGGGTCACGTGACGATGCGGATGATGTCATCAGTGACGTCACTGATGACGTCGTCAGTGATGATGATGATGACGTCGTCAGTGATGATGATGATGCGGACTCCGATGACATCATCAGCGATGATGACGATGATGATGCGGATGTCGCTGACGTCATCAGTGACGTCACTGATGACGTCATTCGTGATGATGACGATGACGATGCGGATGCCGGTGACGTAATCATTGACGTCACTGATGACGTCATCAGTGATGATGACGATGATGATGCGGATGCCGGTGAGGTCATCAGTGACGTCACTGATGACGCCATCAGTGATGATGACGATGCGGATGCCGGTGATGTCAGCTGTGACGATGACGTCATCTGGGAGATCACGTGACCTCGGCGGGGGGTCACGTGACCTGGGGGGCCACGTGACCTGGGGGCCCGAAGGAAAAATCCATCAATGTAACCCTGTTTGGCAGTCAATGTTTTCTAGTGGACCGCTGACTGTGCCTGACTGTACGTCAAGCATGTCTGATTGGCCAACAAGTTACTCTGACCGACAGTCAAACTCCAGTCAGACTCTGCTTGTCGGCTTTCTGATGGTTTCCTGGTCGCAGTCGGCCGCCGCGAAATTCCATCAGGATGTCTTGGTGGCGATTCTGACTGTACATCGATTGTCTCTGACTGTACGTCAAAAAGCTTTGACGTGCAGACAGACGTACGGTCAAAAAGCGTAAAGTTCGTTCGGACACCACTATTTCGTCAAATCTATGAATACGAAAAGTAATCTATGCACGAGAAAACGATTTCGGGACGTGAGCCCATAAAACCGCTGACGTTAGATATTTGACACGCAACCGACCGACAACCTTGATCAGAAGCCCGCCGAAGCGCCGAAAACGACACTTCGCTTCGCCCATAGAGGCTTCGCCGCTTCGCCGAGCTTTCATGAACGATCGCTCTCGACTCGTTTTGTTTGCCCGCTTGCTCCAACCTGTCGATCCTGCCAGGGTTCTACAATGACTTATGTTTTAGTAGAATTTCTACCCGACAAGACCCAGCCTGTTGCGAGTTCCGACGATGTAAGGGACTTTAGCGGTGTAGTTGAAGACGACAAGGTGTACCAGGTCTACTGGGCCGGTGACGCGCGAACAAAAGGATCGTTCTACGACGCGAAAGTACTCTACATGGCAGGTGAGTAGAACTGAAGTACGGCGAGTGATGTACGAGTGCTTTGCATAACATGCTGACGGCTTAACTGCATTTGCAGCCGAAGCATCTCGTATAAAACGATTAGTGAAATCTAGTTTCGAAAACGGTTCCATAGCATAGTGGTTAAGGTGTGCGATTTGTACGCGAGTGGTCGCGGGGTCGAATCCGCGGTGGTCCTGCTTTTTTTTTCTTTTTTTTTTTTCTCGAACATTTTCTTTTATCGAGGCATTTGGCGATATTTATGAGTGCGTATAGCTTTACTCTTATATAAATGCTGCCCTTGTTGGTGAAATTCCCTTGGCAGTGGCAGTCAGACGTCATCTGATGGACCATCAGATGACGTCTGATGGTCCATCACGTTCCACCAAGGCTGCTGACTGGCAGTCAGTGTCCCAAATTACGTACCTTGATGGAATTTTCAATAGGGGGGCCACGTGATCTCGGGGGGTCACGACACCGTGGGGGTCACGTGACCTTGGGAGGATCACGTGACCTTGGGGGGTCACGTGACCCCCATGGGGGTCACGTGACTTGGGGGTCACGTGACCTGGGGAGTCACGTGACGGGGGTCACGTGATCGGGGGGGACACGTGATCGGGGGGGACACGTGACCTTGGGGTGACCTTGGTTACACCGACGGCGACGCCGACGCCGCTCAAGCCGGAAACGGGCCCCTAAGAGCTGCGCTTTAAAAAAAACGTATCGTCATGTGGAGTCCGGCTATCGCCTTTCGAGAGGTCATGTGGTCATTTCTCTGAGTGAGGTAATGGCGGCTATAAGACCGAATATTGTGCTAAAATTATTGGTACTTTACTTTAAAAGTACATTGTATATACAGTAATTCACTTCAAGTCCATTGCACCCAGTATACTTACTAGTTTACTTGAACTGCATAACCTTGAATTTTCTTCGTATTTTACTGCAAAGTATTTTTAGATGCACTTACTTTAGCACACAAACATTGTGTGCTAAATTAAGATCACACAGTGCTAAACCTCAAAGTAGAAATGATACATCCGCAGTACATCAGTAACAAAAAAACGAAAAAATACAAAACATTTAAGCATGCAGAAGGAGAACGAGCTGTAAGAGTATTTCTGCTAAAACAAACCGCTTTATGCTGGCTAGCAGATATTCGCAAACGGATCAAAACCTTTCTACTTTCTCGTTACCACAAAAAAATATATAAAAGTAACTTCAAATGTATTTAGCTACTTTTTAAGGGAAGTTAATAATTTAGTCAATTATAGTCAATTACTTTTGATTTGAATAATATCTACTCTACTCAAATTCCTTCTGAGGCCCATACTCAGTCAATTAACTTAATTATGATTTTTGAGTAACTTGTACATGTCTGGTATTTTTTCGCGTTTAATTACATCTTCGGGTAAAACAAGCGTGATATTCGCATTCATCGGATAAACCTGCGCTATCATCAACCTCTCTCCCATGTTTTTTAAGGTGGGGTGCAACGATATTGGATTGAAATATTTTTTAATTTACAGGAGCTTACTGGCACTAGTTCGGCTCAATGATACTCACACAATACGCCACTGGCATAGCCTCTTCTATACTCACAAAGCCTGGCAGTTCGACGACCGAGCCATAGAGTGCCCGGTCGCAGATTTGGAGCGTGAGGTTCTCTTAGCACCGAGTATTTTTCGGGTAACCTGCAGTCAGCGCACAGCTTTTGCAGCGGCGAGGACCCGAAACATGGTTTTCAACCCTGACGAGAAAAGAAGTGGTAACCCGAGGAACGCGAGAAGCACGAGTGGACATTCCATCGCTCGGGAGAAGTGTGTTGCGGCGTTTCGCCGCAGCGGGGCGCCCGTTACATGCCTCTTGTCTGCCGCTCTATCTTTTCAATTTCGGCGGCAGCGTCTCGCGGCTATCTGCCAGGCTTTGTCAGTATAGAGAAGGCTATGCCACTGGTCAAGAAACTACTTTCTTGCGGTGTAATTTCAAGGATAAAAGCGAGCTTCTTCATTGCATCTCTCCCTCGCGAAACTTGATGACGCAGCTCGTCGGTCGCAGTACCGCCCAGTGGCGATTTTTGAATTCGGCTCATAAATTGGACCCGAGCATTCCATGAGCACTCGATTTGGGCTCGTGATTATCGATAGCTCGAGAAGCGTTTGGGTAGTGGCCCGTGTCCAATAGCTACAATGACGACAATAGCCGAACCATAAGAATGTCTGGAACTGAGCGCGTGTCCTGTGCCCTGCATATCCCAGCTTGTGACTATGATCGACATTGGCGACATATATACCTCGACGACGCATACCTTGTCTCATCCTACACTGGACTAAAGGCCACAGCCATGTGCCGCCAGGTCCAATTACGTTCCGCGATTAACAATGACATGCTTAACATTGGTGGCAAACGAATAATGCTCAGAATCATAAAACTCTGCATCATTTCTATTGGAAGTATTCACTGACGGCCATAGCTGTTTGCGCGACTGCGGAGCGCGTGCTGATGGCGAGCTTCCGCAGTTCTTTTGTAACGTGTATTCTGCACCCTCAAGATTGCCGGTCTTAGCAGCTTGTTAATGTGGGCTCGTTCTGAGCATGCGCTCTAAACAGCACCCACAAATATGGCGCCCACTGAATACTCCTTATAGCTTCGACACTGCAAAGAGCCAGTATGTAGTGGCTTTCTTTGTGCAGTGTAAAATTGATGAGTCACTCAGTGCTATCCGCCCATCCCTCTCAGTGATCCGAGACGCGGGCACCGATACATCCATGGAAGCGATATACCACGCACTTTCTAAATGGCTCGTGATTGGATCTGGCGGTCAGTAGCTTTTGCCTTTGGTCCATCGTAGGGTGAGACCACGGTGTAAGATACACTCTTTAGGCACGGCGGTGGCTAAACGCGCGGCGAAAGGAATCAGCGTTCATTCGGCGGGCATCCGAAAGGCTGCATCATTCCGCGGCCACCGTACCCGCGGCTGACAGTGTCGCCGGCGGCCAAACAGAGAAACTGTGTGAGAGCGAAAACAATTATCTCGTTGCCATGACAACCCGGTACACCGTGGTCTTTCTGCACGTGCGACAATCTCGGTGGAGCTCTGTGCGTGTGGAGCATGAGGCGGCACGAGCCGTCTTGTGCACTGCTGCCTGCCTCCTACACCGTGCCCACGGGTCGACGAGTCATCTGCCGTCGCCGCTTGAAACCATAGTGAGAGAGAGAAAGAGAGAGAGTGAAAAGCGAACTTTATCTGCACTGCGCGAGGAGCACGCTGTCCTCACCTGAACAGGTGAGGACAGCTGTCCTCACCCGTCCTCACCGTTCACACGGCTCAAAAAGCACGAGCAACCCAAACAACTCAGAGACTTTTGGAGAGGAAGCAACCAATAAGTAACGCAGTGTTTTCACGTGTCTCCCCATGCCCGTGATGATAGCAGCTAAAGACTTGCTTCTTGTTTGAAATTGACCGTTTTGGCGAATAACCCGTTTTAAAAAGTTAAGATATATAGTATTCTCAACGACTTTTAACGATATAAAAACACGTTTATAGCGCTTCACTGTGTGTATAAATAGAGCAAGAAAAATAAAATTTAATGATGATGATGGCGAGTCGTAGCAATTGGTTGCTGCGTGCGAACGCGAGTGGCCCGTGTTGCTGGTGTCACGACGTCAAGTTGCTATGAAAAATTGCCCCGTCTGAAGCGGTCCTTAGTCCCGTTTCAGCCGGAGCAATTTTCCCAGCAATAGCGGTGTTGCTTACGAGTTGTTGCCTATAACTTTCACTAGATTCATGCGCTGCAACACGAATTCCGGGGATCGGGTCCGCCTCAAAATAATACCTCACACAGGACGTTTCAACGATTATTGAGTCAACGATCGTTGGCATTTCCCAACTGTAATTGAGCTCAGGTTCTGCCAAATACTCCACTAATGTATTTAAGATAAGACACTAACTACCCATTTGAAAATGTATTTAGAGTAGTATATAAGTTACTTTTAGTACGAACTATCTCGAGTAGAGTATAAATACCGTGGAAAAGTAATTGAATTACATTCGAAGACACTTGGCAAGTTTTGCAAGAATAAAAAGTCAGAAAGGGGTGCTCTATTTGTGATGACTTCTCTCTGAAAAGTAACATTTTGCTGTAATATTTATGATCTTTAAAAAAACGCCTTGGCTGCTGCGATTGAAATATACTTTGAAATAATTTCTGATATGCAGCATAAAGCTTGCCGAACTATTTTAGAAACAAACGGAACTCGTGTGTTCTTGACATTGCAGTTACCGTGCCTTTGACGGCAGGTTCGGCTCATGACGCATTCAGCAATAACTTTTGTTAAATGCCCCGCCGCAATTCGCGGTACTTGAGGTGTAGTGGCATTGCATATCCATAACAGCAGAACTAGAAGTGGAGCAGGCAGCCATACTTGTTGATGAGCACGCGAGTGAACGACACGCGTGCACACACAGGAAAAATATCTACTTGAGTTAATCAGCCTTGGACGCTGATATTAACAATCAATAGCAATTGCTTTGTCCCTAAGTCAAAAGCAAGAATAACCGCATGCACCTTCGACCTGTAAAACAATATTATTAGGAATGGCAAGTGGGAAACGCTTGAAGGACAGGAGAGTGTCCACAAAACATATTCTGAACCATTTCTCCATGACCCCTTCTCCACCAGTTCAAACCATTTTTGACGCACTGAGGTCAAGATTGTCGAGATTTCTAAATCGCATTCCGCTAGTTCCTAAAGAACTCCACCCGATGGAAAACTTTTATTGATTATTTTGATGACGGAACGACTCGCGCAATAGACCCTTTTCTTGAATTCGGCACCATCTGGTGGCTCAAATTGCAGTTTAACTTTTACCGTACTAAGAACGGCAATGAGCCTCTAGTCTGCAGTATTTTATCGGGCACCGTCACTTTCGCAAGTCCGACAAACGAGAATGTGCGCCTTCACTGGACAGTTCTTTCTCAATCTCTGTTAGTGTCGATGGCGAAAAAGATTGAAATAGTCAGAACGAAAAGCCAACAGACATAGGCGCATTAGTGAAGCTCTATACATCAAGTGTCTTTGAAGCTATGTGTGTGCTTTTAACAGATTGACTGGGCCGGAGTTAGAAATAAGTGATTACGCAACTCTTGCGTTCGATTCCTGCTTCGCATTGCGTTAACATCTCGAGTATAGAGGCCTCGAATCATCTGCTTAGAAGCATCCTCAACTTCTTCCTTTATCACTGAACAGAAGGCCGCCATTTTTATAGCACATATGCCATTTTCAGATGATGACAGTGATCGAAGTGGCCATACTGAATTTAGAAAAGAGTATTTGAAGGATTTAAATTAAACACTTTTGAACGAGCTTCGTAGCAAATATTAGGCCGCAATAGGCACACAAGGAGTATTAGGGAAGCCCAATCTAAGTCACTGCAGCTCAATAAAGCAAGCAAGACCTAGCATCTTTGGCTGAGATATTGTCTGTGTTGGCATGAAAACATGCTCGCGCATTTTCATACTGGAACCCCCCGAACCTGTAATTCCAAAACTGGTTCATTTTGGCCGCACCGAGCGCTTGCGCCTCAATCCTCAACTGACGGAACCACTTGAGCTCCAGGCAAAAGGTGGGGTCTCAGTGAAAAACAATTCACGTCGCCGTGAAACTCGTGCAACTAGGGTAGCCATATAAACAAAACGACGAAATAAGTCCGAAGAAAAAATTACGACTTTTGCATCTAGTTGTCGCGCGACCAGTTCGGCACGATTGGTTTCTTCTGAGTTAGCCGAGTCCGCGGACCTGGCACGAACGTCGCCGGACCAGGCCAAAGCGACAATTGAACGTTGTTTAAAATCTTCATAAATGTGGTACGAGAGGTCCGCGAATATATTTTATGATGATCGCTCACGTGGTGCTACACCACATTGAATAGGTCTGCGGACTCCTCCCCGGATACGTTCCTGTGACCCACGGACAAGCTCTTGAGCTTGGAACGCGTTCTTCGGCTGTACCATGAAGAATTTCGCACAGCAAAAAAAAAAAAAAAAACATGTGACGTCACGGCTTTCGTCGAAACCTTTCCGGGGAAATGTCCGCCGTGTAAACACACTTTTACGCAAAAAAGTGAAGTCTCCGGTTTGACACTGGGAATGTCATTTCACATTCTCAAATCATGCTCAGTGTCAAAGTAGCGAGAGGCCTGACTTCTAGAGATGGACGTGAGTCTAAAAAAAAAAAAATAATGGAAAACGCTTTGACAGTTAACGCCACGACATAAATTCTTTTTTTCGTTATTTCTTAAGGAAAGCTTGTATGCGCACCCACCACACGAATGTAAACTTAGCACTGAAGATTTGCAGTATGATGCTCTTCAACTGCATCAGCTGAACGACACAACTAAAAGCGTTTACAGCTGGTACACATGAGAAATCCGAGCGTGTCGGCGATCACGTGACCTTGTCACACGGTCAAAGGATTGCATCGCGCGACATCAGATACTCCTATCTGAGGGTAGCTTCGGGCTGCGATAACATATGGTCTCAAAGAATGTGAAAACAACAGCGAGGAGCTTCAGTTGTCCCGCCCCCAGCCTAAGCTCCGCAGCTTCGACAACGCTTCGACGTCTCGTGCACACTGAGCACATCAGCGCAGCAACCAAAGAACGACCATAGCCTCCTATATGCTGACAAAGCCTGGCAGATCGACACGAGAAGCGGCCGCCGAAATGAAAAAAGGTAGAGCGGCAGACAACGAATGAGAGGGGAGCCACGTGGCTGGTGCCCGGTGCGGCGAGACGTCGAAACACACTTTTCCCGAGCGAAGAAGTGTGATTTGGGTCCTCGCCGTTGAAAAAGTTGTGCGCTGACGTCCAGGTTCACCGAGAAATGGCTCTTTGATGCCAGATTCTCTAGCTCAAATTCTGCGACCAGGCACTCTATGGCTCAGTCGTGGAACAGCAAGGCTTTGTGAGTATAGAGGAGGCTGTGGTACGGCTAACGTATGAAGGGGGCGCTGGAAGTTAGACGTTTAAGCGACACTCCCTGCCGTTCTCATTCTGTCGGTGACTGTGTGAAATTTGTAGACACCGACATATGGGATATGACTTCAGCGCTTCGACAGGGCCCTTTTGAGACATGTGGATTCACTCCGTTTGAGGACGTATCCCTGACACCAGAGTGAGCGGAAGAAAAACGACGTCCCATCGGCACCCGAATGAAGTGAGGTCCATCTCAATGCTACGGATAAAAAATTGACACTCCTTGTGTCTACCACGTATCTCCCGAACTACACAACAATATCCATAAATGAACTCCCAATATTGCTCTTGACTGGCAGCTCATTCTTGTGGTTCTCAGCTTTATCTGTACAATTATACGTTTCAAATATTGTTTTTCATATCTATACATATTTTCGGCTTCGTCATTTTCCGCTCGGACTTTATGGATTTTTGACATTGTCTCTCCACGTGCTCCGCGGAAGACGAAAAGAAAGGCGAGTTCTTGACGTTCTGGTTGCGGCCCTTGTATTGCTGTCGATGTAAAAACGTTATTGCGTCATGACGGTTACCCTTTTGGGGGAGAAAGTGTCACATACTGGTAAAAATACAAAACTTGAAAGTATAAAACAGAGAGGACGAGGACGAGAACAGGACATCTTTCATTTAGCAACAACATAGAATGGCACAACGATAAAAAACCGCCCCCAAGGGTCTCAGCGTTCTCAAAGAGGGAAAGGAGATACTAGTTATGAAGGAAAGGGAATACACTAAAAGAAAAGTTTGAAAAGCGCATCAGTAATCAAGTTATTTTCGATTAGTTAATTCTGCATTATCATTGACAATGACCAAGGTTAATTCTAACTACAGACAAAAGAAAGGAGTTTGTATAGGCTCTTGCCTCGCACCTGTTCTTAGCGAAATATTTCTTCTTTTTGTTGACAGGGCTATCAACGATCAGTTGAAAAAGTCCTTCCAGGGTTGCCTAGTTTTTAGGTATGTTGACGATTACTTGGTCATTTATCCAGATGCTGCGTCCGCTGACAGCATCTTTGAAGTTTTCAAAGACTGTGCGGCAGGGCTTACTTTTACCCGGGAAAATCCTTCAGTGGAAGGATTACAATTTCTGGATTTACGATTGCATCCTCATTCCTCAGGTGTTTGTTGGGCCTTCCAGCAGAGGTCGGAGAAGCCAGTCCTCCCTTTCACCAGTGCTCACTCCAAGTCAGTTAAGCATGGAATAGTAAGGTCACTTTTCAAGTCCTCATTCTCCAAGTCATGCACGCATTTCTCCGAAAGTAGCCTCAAGTTGCAGCAGCAGAGGTTAGAAAAAGCAGGCTTTCCTGCTGACCTACTTCGCTCCACCCTTGAGAGGTTCATTATCAAACCACAACTTCCGCCAGTTGTTTCAAAACAGAAAAGTCGTTTCGCTGTGATTCCCTACATGCACAATTCCGCGCACCGTTTAAGGTCTATCGCGTCCAAGTTTGACACGAGGGTGGTTTTTTCTTGTCGTATGCGCCTCAAACATATGTGCAAAAAGGTTAATGGGAGCGACAGTCCCCGAGGGTGCAATGTAAAACATGCAAAAAAGTTCGTAGAATGCGAAGAAAGGAAGGTTTATTCAATTCCACTAAGCTGTGGCAGTCAGTACATTGGACAGACTGGGAGATGCGTCAACCACCGACTCAGAGAACATAACTTGGAAGCATCAAAGGCTTCAACCGAGTCGTATCACCCCATTGTCGTTCACAGCCGCACATGCGATGACTGTACTCCTCATTTTTCTAATACTAAGATACTGGGAGGGCACAACAACAGATTTGGGAGAGAAATCATCGAGTCATTTGCCATGGGGACTGTTAACAACAACATTTCTGCACCGTCATTATCATTGACAAAGACAGAGGTCGAATTCTTAACACCAGAGATAACTAGAATATTGACACCTCGTCGTGACGCTACAGATTTTTAGACTCTTATATTTATAGTACAATTCCCTTTTTGGACTGCAACAAGAATAATTCTGCATTATCATTGACAATGACCAAGGTTAATTCTAACTAATCGAAAATAACTTGATTACTGATGCGCTTTTCAAACTTTTCTTTTAGTGTATTCCCTTTCCTTCATAACTAGTATCTCCTTTCCCTCTTTGAGAACGCTGAGACCCTTGGGGGCGGTTTTTTATCGTTGTGCCATTCTATGTTGTTGCTAAATGAAAGATGTCCTGTTCTCGTCCTCGTCCTCTCTGTTTTATACTTTCAAGTTTTGTATCTATTAACCAACACGCTCGTTTTCAATTGTAACTGGTAAAAATAATAGAGCCTTTCCGAAATTTTGTGCTGTGTGGTGGATCAAATGGCAGTTTAATTTCTACGGTACTAATGGCGGGAATGAACCTGTAGTCTGCAGTATTTTATCGGGCAAACCTCACCTTTGCATGCCAACCACAAACGAGGATGCGCTCTTCACTGTACATTTCTCTCTCGATATCTCTCAATGTTCATGGCCACAAATAGGCAACCAGTGAGTACGAAGCGCAAACCGACACAGACGCCTTCATAAAGTTTTATACATCAAGGACATTTAAAGCCAATTATGTGCTCCTAACAGATTGACCGGTCCCGAGTTACAAAATGAACGCTTACGTACCTCACACATTCAATTCTTGCTTCGCACCGTGCTAACATCTCGAATGCACAAGCCTCGCATCATCACCTTAGCAGCATCTAAGTTTTTTCCTTCATCTGTAAGCAGAAGGCCGTCATTAGTACGGCACATATGCCATTTTTCAGATGATGATGATGATGATAGTGATGAAAGTGCCCAGACTAAGTTTTGGAAAGGGTCTATTCTACGCGGTTAAGATATGTAGCTGTCCGAATGGAGTTCAGCAATAGTCAGTAACAGCTTAAAAAAGCACTGACGCATCAAAATAATATTTTTTTTATTGTTTAAAACAATTGAAAATGATGCATATTACCCTCAAAATTTGAAACTTAGAAATTCAGTATTTGTGAAGTAAAAAAACATATTTCTAAATGCCGAATTTGAAGTTCCCGCGCGATTCGCGCCAGTGGAGTGACGTCAAATTTTGAGGGCTCCTGAGAGTCGAGTTTCTTTCGCGCCTCGGTACCGAAACGTGTCTCCGCGACCCGAAGCGAGGAAAGATGGGCGCCGGCGTCGCGGAAACTACCGTACTGGGAAACCGGTTTCCTGCGTGAGTGCTGTGCTGCCTATCGCTTCGAGCAGACGACGGTGCCCTGGTGGTGCCACAACCGAAACTACGATACACAGACATAAAACCCAGGTGTTTTGACCGTTTGACGATTGCCTTTTCGAACTCTGAGAGGTCGTCGGACCCCTATAAAAGGCCACTTTGTCCGATTCCCCGACTCACCGATCACCCTCTGCTACATGCGTCGAGCGCCGCCATGTTTTCCAAGGGAGGATAAAAATCCAGAAGGCGACATCACAACGGACTCCGATTTTTGGTATTTAAAAAAGAAGGGCCCAAGTGCATACGCAGTTGCTTTAAAAAAAAAAAAACATGTTTTGTGATTGCCGTTATTAAATGTTATATAAATGTCGCCTACAAAGCTTCTTACTTTCATGAATTTTGAAGTCACCAATTAAAAGAAGAGAGGAGGTGAGGAGCGGGAGAGAAGAATGCCAAAAATAAAAAGGCGCGCGCGCGCGTAAAAACTTTCTTTTCGCGATGCGGAATTTTTTTTTTTTTTTTTGTGACTACGACTACAACGCTTATTGTTTTAGACAATAAAGAAAATTCGACCTTTGTGTTGTCAGTGCCCCTTTAAGAATACCAGAGAATGACCAATTATAATCGCGCTTCTTGCTTTGAGATTAGTCCCTCTTATTGGCTGATGCTGATACGGCTTCGGAGTGAAAATGAGGTGCTTGGATCTCGCCATGTCCTGCATTTTTTCAGACCATGACTGTAACAATCGGGGATAATGGAGCCGTTGATGTGTACATGGCCAATCAGTGATTCGGAGAACTAAAGTTTGTATCCCGGTGCCGCAAATTTTTTTTTCTGTCTTTTTGCGGCTTAGTAACAATTAATCTATTTAAGCAGTAAGGTTCATTTGTCTGCATATTTTTGAATATTTCATGGAAATATTAGAGGGTGCATATTTTTTTTAGGAATCCTGTAACAATTTTTACCATATTACGGCTTTACGTAATGTTTTCTTTCTTGCATCTGCATTTCGTATTTCCAGAGCCTGGTCCACTTTTTAAACTTAAATACATCAATTACTTTATTTAATCAGTTATGCACTCCCAAATATTAAAAGTAGATATAGCCGTTAATTCTTTGCGCACTGATAAGGGCCAACTCGCAAGAAGGATTGCCGATCTATTTGCATTTCCTAAGTTAACCTAGGGAATTGTGGCATTGTGAGAGATAATTGGACAACATCGTTTGCGTTACAATGCTGTTTAATATTTCGCAGATTTTTAAAATGCCAATCAAAATATACCTATATTTATGCCAAAAACTTTATACCTAGAAATTATGCTAAGGTTTTCTGTTTCTTTTCCGAAGACTTTCGTAGTTTCTGGCACGTTACCTAAGCTAAACTTCAGGTGTTGAAGGAAAACACGACGCCCTCGAACCATATGCTAGTATTCGTGCAGTTGAGCGCCCTATGGGGTGGCTATAGTTGATCTTACGCTGTAAGACAAGCCGGAATTATCCGCGTCAGTGCATAGGAAACTCAAACTTTCACCGCACGTGCGTTGAGGTGGTGCATATTATCTTATTTAGTCTAAAGCCGTAGTTTCCTTTTTTTTAAAAAGTTACACCAAGAAGCTTGCCAGGGTACATGTCGGAGAGGTTCGCAAACGAGTAAATTAGCAATTGTAACGCTTGGCGCCGTCTCCCGATAGATGCAGCGAGCAGACGACAGGGTGCGTCATCTGCTCGCTGCGCTGGCTGCGCCTATCAGAAGATGGCGCCACACATTTCGAGCGTCGCTAACACGGGCGTAAGCGAACTGTTCCGGCGTCCACCCTGGCAAGTGTTTTGGTCTTATTTTTAACAGAAATTATTCAATGACTTAAAATAACTTTTATCAGCTAAAACGCACAACCTCAGCGCACATTCGATGAAAGTTTTAAACTTTCTATGGGCAGGTACCTATTTTTCCGGTTCCTTTTACGGCGCAATTTCCACTGTAGCTTCTTTATAATTTAGTCTAAGTCCTTACCACAACAGGCATATGTTTTGAAATGAGAACAGCCGAAAAAGATGATCAGCCAAACCAATTACTACGTCGTCCAGAGTTGGGCCTTGATAGGGAGGCCCAGAATGAACGTAGACATTCGCGGATTATATGAAACCCAAGACAAAAACGGTCGTTCATCTGCCGGAAACAATCACGGAGTGCCCCGCGCTCTGACATGAGCACGCATCATAACTTCCCCGGGTGGCTCTCTTTTTGCAGGTTCTTATCATATTACACGCTGCTTTTTTTTCTATATAGTTTTGTGGTCATCAGAGAGCTTCTGTTGCTAAGGTATCATTTTTCTTCCGATGATTACCGCGATTCCTTAAACGTGAAATGGAACCACACTTGCGCTATTTCGCTACAACGTGCTACGTTCCTCGTTCAAATCTGTAGGATGTCCACTCTCGTGGTTGTACGTTTGGGAGATATATATAATAAACTTTTTTCTTCATTAAAACGTCTCTTTATATCTGATGCGCTGTTTAATTTGTGTCGGGTTGCGTAACCGTTTTCTTCAAAATTAATGTTATAATTGAAATAAATATATTATCTACAATTTTGCCAATGCAGCATGCACGGTGTATTTATTTTTATTGTTGAACTGAGCTTCAGCTTCAAATACTTTTTTTTTTTTGTAAGAATTGTTTATGAGGTCAGCGTAGAAATAATTTAGGAATAATCAAACTACGTTGAAGACGAGACGATGTTCGATGCGATCTTCAGAAGTTTAGTGCTTAAGATTCTGCCTTTTTTAGTAAGCTGTATACAATACCAAAAGGTGCATAATCTTCGTCTAGTATGCGAGCTCACGAGCGCCTCGCGTACGCAAGAAAACATTCTGTATGAACTTACGACCCATATCAGTACAATTAAATGTTACGCTCGTGTACAATGATCATTGGTAAAAATTCAGACTGACCGAACGTTGTGAACGTCTTACATGAAGAGGTAGGCCTTCCCCTGGAGCATTGCGGCCCGTATGTTCAACGCTGCGGAAAAGAAATGCATCCAGTTCGATAATATTCCTGCCTGGAGCCTTCAAAACGCATCACGCGGTAGTAATTGCCCGACCTTTCGCCGGTAAGATTCTCAACCATTTAAAAGTGAGCAGTCTCTCAGATGGAGTTCATTAATTACCCCCGGTGTTCTGTAGCGCTCTTTTAGGCTCAAAGTATAGGTAATTCGGTAACACAATGCACTATTTTTCCCCACTGGATATAGTGCTCATATTTCTACAAATAGCTCTCTCTAGAGTTCAATCATATGAGACATCCGGCGACCTTTGATTTGCGTTACGTGTCGTGCTTTATTTAATCACTTTCATTCCACGCGTGACTTCAAGTTTCAAGCGAGTGTGGAAAACCGATGGCTCGGTTTCTTCGAAAGTGAACAGATGCTCAAGACGACGCCGGCTTCGGGTGCCACTGAATATCTCATTCGTGAGGCGTCCCTCAGCCGATCGTTTTGCTTTCTACCCTAGTGTAGCTCCCGACGGAGCTTGTAGGTACGGCGATCCTTTCTTCAACGCAGCAGTTTGAGGCTCGTTTCCTGTCACCCTCGCAATCGACGCCTGTTCTAACACAATCCCTTTCGACACGCCGTATAACGTGAGGTTTGGTGTCGCAGCATAAATAACGCCTCGTGGATTTGTTCTTGTATGACTCTACGCGTCTCCATGACACGTGAAGTAGGGCAATAGGCTTCTTCGGTTTCGTAATGCCGAAAGAGGGCTCGTCTTCGGTTCAAGCTTGATCAAGAATGTCTCCAGTTTGTTTTACTCTAGGTCGGATCTTAGTCTACACTACGATACAGTTAGGTCAATCAATCACCCCCAACAGTGCCTTGTCAAGGCGCTCGTAGTCTTCGTGCCCTCGCTATCACGTACACTGAATGCTTCCTGATCCTACGCCTTTTCTAAGCACGATAGGGTTAGCCGGTGATAGCAAACGCAAAACTTGGAGGACGCTTGAGCTTCTCCTTTAAGAGTGGGACGCGATAGCGAAACACGTAATCATATAAACTCCTGCTGATTCCTGAGCTGTGCAAGCCTGCCTTGCGCATCTGGGTCGCAACCAAAGGGTCGAGGGTTCGAATTCTGCCAAAAATTCTTCAATTTTGTTTTTTCGTTAAGGCAAACGAAATACTCTCTAGAGTTAAATCTTATGAGACATGCGGCGACCTTTAATTTGCACTACGTGTCATGCTTTCTTTAATCACTTTCATTCCACGCGTGACTTCAAGTTTCAAGTGAGCGTTGTAGGTTGTTTGGAATTCCCTCGCTAGGTCATGCGACTGCAATGGCATAACCCTATGGACCAACCCTGGATTTTTTTGCACGCCACCAACAACAGCTTTCCGGCACCCGTTCTCCACCTTTCTTCACCTTTTCTGCGCCTTTTTGAATGCTGTCGCTTTCAAAAAGACGACGAGCATGTGAGGATGCACGTTTTCGTGCCGCTTGATTCACTCCAGCGAGTTGTCGCGTCGCGTGAGGTCGGACTTACCGTGAAACGGCATATAGGTGTTTTCGTTGCTCAGCATTCGCGGACACTACGGGGAACTCCGGTGCAGCGGGAATGACTCAGCGGGAGGAAAGTCTTGGGAAAAAAAAAATGGAAGCCTGGCGCAACAATCGATAAGTACATACATCATACATAGCGACACTGCGTTTCTCTAGCGAGTCTCCTGGGCTCAAAAAGCCAGTACAACTCAAAAGAGCGCTCTATAATCCGCGCGTGGCAAGCACAATATTTTTATCGAGAACTTCTTAGGATGGTTCGCATATAATATGCGATTTTTTAGACATAAATTTAAAATTGTGCTTCGAATAAAAAAACGCGTCTTTCCTCGATATATTTTTGTACTTGATTTTCTGCGTATGGGGCTCATTGAACAACTTAGGTTAATTTGTGGTGCCAATTAACGAAGTAATTTTATTATTAATATAGTACATGTTTAAACTGCCACCTACAAAGTCCATTTAAAGCAACATGGTTATCAAGAATGCCTAAAACACAAGTTTATATTATAAACCTTTCTAAATTCCACGAACTTGGATTGTATTGCGGGACCGATCTTGGGGTCAGTTGGTGCTCAACTTTAAAATAAACAGCAGTGCTCGAAGAGAATGAGAAAGAGAGGACTGGAGACGGCTGTGAGTTCTACAGTTCTCCTTTTGCGTTTGTCTTTGAGCATTCCCATGTATTTTTATATAAACTGTGGAGTTTGGTAAAGATCAACCTTGCGAATTAATAAATTACACAATGCTGCTTAAATGCAATAGGACAGTATTTAGGCAGCTTTTTCTATACCTCACACGTAAAACAAAGTGTGGCACAACTACCGCAGTTCACCAGGAGGTATAAAAATAAATTAACAGAAAATATTTAAACGTTAGTAATTACGCTTATGAAATCACTTCATCTATTGTTCACGTTCGTCACTGTTGAAAAAGGTCAGTGCTTTATAATTGCATTTCACGACCGTGTTATCTATTAGTGTAAGAGTTAATTTCGTTGTGAATACTGTAAAAAATTACATATTGCCTCTGACGCGTATCCCCGTTTTAAAACTAGGGGCTCCGGTCCCACGGCGGTCATTCTAAATTGCTTAAAAACATCTTTTCGTTTATTAAAAACATAAAAATACGCACCCAAAAGTAACTTTCGAAACATATTGCTTGTGTTCTTGGGACTTATTGGGGAAGCTTAGCTAATATGTTCATTTGTTAAATGTTTCTTTTAATATTTGATGAGTATTTATTGCCACGTGTTTCACATTTTCTCCTTCAATAATAATTTAATAATAATGTAAAGAGAAACATGATCTTTGACCGAGTACTCGATATTAAAAGAAAGAAGTGGACGAGAGTTCTTGAGAAAACATGTTTTAAAGATTTCTTACATCCTGCGCGTGCTAACTACAAACCCTCAACCAAGATCGTGTTCATAGGAGCAACTGACCTGAAACCGTTTGATGCCATCAGAAAATCTGTACGACTAAAATAAAATTTAGAAAAGTGCAACGACCGTCAACAACTGTATGTAGCTTAAAAAACATAGAAGTAAATTAAATTCGTGATTTAAAAAAAAGAGATTCCCAACAAGAAATGAAGCAACGGAGAGTGATACTTAGAGCCGACACGATACAACCCTATCCGAGAAACAATCAACGGTCGGTATCACTGAATTACACTCCAGTTCTTTTTCGGTGAGCAAACGGCAAGATAAAAGCCAGAGATTGAAATACGAGTCCAAGCGGCAAACCCGAGATCACTCAACTCCTCCCTTCTCTTTCCTCCGGCTCCAGTTGCCAATTGGGTGGTTTGTACTCCGAGTCACGTTTCATGGTGGGCGAAGAAGAGGTCGGAGACCTCGCCTCTTGGTTCCAATCGAACAAAGCGTACCAATCACACCGTCTCACTTCGTACGGACCAATTGTATTACCTCCGCGCGTTCCTCCTTCGTAAGGGTTCCATTGTACGTTTTGCTTGTGTCTTCAGCTGTGTGTGACAGCAATAGTTGTAGAGTCTCTCGTGTTCGAAATACACAGCTGGATAAAACAAATAAAGCCGGTGGACACGGTGACACTACCGAGAAATTACCCGGTTGTTGGAGTGAGACGCCGACCCGTTCTTTGTGGTTTGTCGTTGGAGAGGCCGTAATTTAGGAGGGGGCCAAAACATGGGGCCCTTTTGGTGGTCGGCGTTCGGGGTTTCACGTGCCAGAATCATTTCGTATTTAGGCCCCGAAGGTGCGCCAATCTTCGGCTTGTGTTCACCTACGGCACGGTGACGTTTGAAGGGCGCCCTTTGCGTACGGGGGCGTCGATTCTGTAGTAACCCAAAATGGATGAGGAAGTGGGCACCTGAACGTCGACACTGAAACTTCACATACGTCCATCGATAAATATTTACTTACATCTTAACAAATGTTGGGCCTTGCGGGTTGCGAGGGCCTTTTAATTGCTTCAGAACAAATGGCATGCAACATTAGACAGTAAGAACGCCAAGGGATAGCTCATGACGCGAGAAGCATAAACATTATATTATACACCCTCCTTCCCTCAAGCTATCGGTCATATTAAGAGGGTCACGCTTTAAGCCAGGCGCTCTTATGTTGCTGCTGAATGGAGAATTAAAAATGTAAAATTATATTATCATCATTCAGCATCGATTCTAAAAATGGACTGCATCTTATAATATCGGTGGTACCTCTTAATTCTAGGTTAAAAATCCTGAGTATAAAAAACAACACTTTTCTTCGTAATTGTTTATTTTTGATATTATCAAACAAGAAGCCTCGTAACTCTCTAAATGGGTAAGTATCAAACATCTATAATGCAAATGTACAAACGAACCGTACATAATGTATGAAAATGAAAATTGTAAAGTCAGTCAGAAACAATATGTGGAGGAACCCGGATTCGAACCAAGATCCTTTGATGTCCCTACGGATTTGTTCATCACTGCGGTAGAGCAGTGCTTGGAATAGCTGACAAATTATGAGTGATCTCATGGTTTAATATCTGGCTCTATCTGTTATTGAATTGATCCCGTTTCTGGAATCCTCATTTTCATTTGATTAGTTCGGTGCGTTTTTCTGCGTATTTAGATTATGTACTCTTTAGGCACCACGCAAAGGCGACGCAAAGGCGACGCAAATGCGTCGTTATATCACAAGGAATATAAGCGGAAAACAACTACTATATTTTCTTATATAAACTGTGTGTTGTTTGCTACGCCATTTCACAATTTCAGTCTTTAAAAAAGGTTTTATTTCCAGAGCGTCCAGGAATTTAAGGAATTACAACGCAAACAAACGTTAAAGAAACGTTATTTTATCGTTAGCGAAGAATTGATTTGTCTCCCCAAGTTCTGCAAAGAGACAGCCATGCGCCTTAAACAAATTAGCAGCATTCCTGTTTCTTGTTGTTTTCCTCAAGTAAAAAATGCCGCATGTTTTTGTGACTTCTACACTGGTAATGTGCATCGGCGAAGTCCTGTGAACCATGTCTTCATAACATTGCTTAATCTGCAACCACTGTTTATTTGCAGTGTTTGCCTGAGCTCTTTTTTAGAAAACTCTAAGAATCTAAATTGCGCACCTTTAAAATTCAGGTTCTTTATGTCATCGGTGATCGACCACTGTCAATTCGGTTTTAGCAAGCATAATACTAAATAGCTGTGTCATCAACTCCATTGGAAGTTTCGTGGGTAAAACCTAGGCACGCGTTCTTGCAACAAAAAGAAAGCAAGGATATATTTCGCAACGGAACATGTGCGGGATGTTTGGCACTTGAATCAGGTTGTAGAGAAAACCAATATTAATTAGCATGTACTTATGCTAGACTTCTATCAAGGACTGCATATAGTACCAATCGAAATGCTCTTATTGAACATCACCTACCACGCAGATGTGACCATCTAAACACGCACAAAACTTGGATTAGACTCATCAAAGGGTAAAATAGGTATTAGGTGTTCCATTGATGTTACGGAGCTACATTGATACCTTTGACAAATAAAATTTCACCCCAATTATTTCTGTGTTAAAATCGCAGGCCATGAGAAACTCGGCAATGATTTTTCTTAATACTATGCAATGGCCATTCCTCGCGAGCAGCGACACTTAGGGAGCCCAACACAATCCGCAGAACCATGTTGACTATCTTAATGCAATAAAAATGGCTGGGCTTCGAACGCTTAATATTACAAGCCGGCCATTTTTCGACTGTAGTTATGGATATCCAGAAAGTTATAGGCGCACAATATACCGCTTGTTTCTGAGAAGCCTTTAAAAAAATTCCTCAAACTTGAATGGATGACAAAAAAAAAAAAAAAAAAACATTTTTGGGAACAGATTGCCAGCCACGGCGGACGGTAAGGAATTATAAAGCACATACCAATTAACAAATTAATAACCTTAATCTTACAAAGTTTTCAATTAGTAAATTGGCGGACAATTATTTAGCTGTCCCCACGGCTTGAAAAACATAAGATAAATTTGTCCAAGTTTATATTTTCACAAAGCGACTGGCTGCAAACACACGACACAGTTTTCGAACAAAATATCCTTCTTATACAGTGCACCGTCGTATTAAACGCACCGAGGGATACTTTATATGCGCTTTTATTTTAGGTATATGAAGATTTACTGCGGAAATTTGCCTCGGGGGTTATATTTTCGTTCGATTTGTGGCGAGAATATTGAAACTCGTCTCAGCTTGTCTGTATATCCCGATCACCATATATACACGCGTTCTTATTATTTCAGCTTCGGCGCGCATGCCATACTAATATATCAGTCCGACTTATGCAAGGAACTTATATATGTACCAACTGGTTTTCTTGAAAGAATGCCGAATTGAGGGGAGTTCCCAGGTGGCACACCAGAGGAGCGCCTTACTTGGCACAATCTTCACGATCCTAGAGGCCTAACTTGGGTCTAATACGTTATTGCACGAAGGCGTTAATTAGTGGCGGATTACATTTTTCTGGGGTTTCTATGGCTTTACTTCCGTTCTTTACATAATTGTCAAAGTTTCCGACTCGAGTGCAAGCTGCTAGATGCCAGAAAAAATTACGAACAGTGAAACCTATATCTGGCAGTTGCTTAGTACTTCAGGCCCATAGTGGCCACATGAAAATCGAACAAATAGAAGTGAAGCCTTACTCTGGGCACTTTCTTGGCGATATTGGCCTCAAGATGCCGCACCACATCAAACCACTCGCAATAAAGCCTAACGTTGGCACTTGTTTTCTTGGTTAGGGCCTAGATACCCAAACTCTTTCCAAAGAAGGTCAAGCCTGGCTCTACCTTGAACTGTTCGAGCAATGACCCTAAAGTACCAGGCAATAACCAAATTTCGGCCTAAAGCACTGAGCAGTATGAACCGGAAAATACAGTATACGCCGTGGATGCCGTTTCTGGGATCAGTCCTTTTTGTTCCGTGTCTATAATTCGGACGTTTGTGTTTCGAAATCCATTGTGAGATCCTAGAAGTGTCCAAATGTGTATGGCTATGTCCAGAACGAAGCGAGCACCTGAAAGTTCCGCTTCTCCACTTTAACACTTACGTTGCGGAAAAGTTACACTTGCAAAACGTCTAAGCAGAAGTGGTCCATAGTGTTTATATGAATGAAATCGTGGTAACGGACAGCTTAAGAAGTGCAAGGCGTGGTATGCCGTTAGCATCTTAACATTGCTCCGCGGCAGATGAGGTTGCGACATTAAACGATACGAACGCCGAAGTACAAATCATGAAGCAAGAAACGTGAACTTAAGAAGCCATGGGTTTTAAAATGGGATAACATTTTTTTCGCGTAGGAGCCAATGGTCGAACGATATTTTTCAGAACGCCCGAAGCGTCTGTATATAATTTTTCCACTAAATCTGGTGCCAACGAACCAGTGATGCTAACTGTATGTGTACGCATTATTATGCCACAAACGTTCGCTTCATCGAAGTTCTTTGCAAGACACTAGGTGCTCACCGTTGCGCATTCATTACTGTTGTAAGGTTTTTTTTTCTACTTTCCGGAACAGGGGCTGTTATGCGTTGCGTTAACATGCTCTTACGTGCTCTCAATAGATACGTCACTATACCTCGTCTCAACTCGCGTCAGATAGCAGCCAGCACTACCTGCTGATGGCGCCAACGAAACAGCGTCAAATGCAAAAAGTCATGGCGTTCGACGTCTTTCTGAACACATTCTATCATATGCTAGATCAATCACTCACATTGAATGACGGATGAATGGCGCTTTTAGTATGCGTGTTGTCGTTTGTACACGTTCGAAGCTTCCACTGAGAAGGCACGTGTAAGGTAGCGAACTATATAGAAATCGAACATCACTTAAACTCTTCTGCACCAATACAAGTCAACCTTGAAACTTAGAAAAGTTTCAAGCTACGTTTAGTACTCATTTTATTCTTAGCCCGAGACTGAGGCAGGAAAAGAGGAAAGTTTCAAAGTAGAAGAAAATGAACAGTCGAGGACACGTCTCTAACACAGCTAAAGACAAGTTTATTTGGTCACCTTCTTATATACACTCCACGAACTTCACCACAGAACCTTCTCTATCTTTAGTAGCTTTTTGTCCTGTCTCCCACTCCATAGATTAAGGAAATAAAAATTAAATCGAAATTGAATTTATGACGAGTATCCTTCACTTTTGTTAAGATCCGGACCAATGCGAAGCGAAAGTACGTCTGCTTCTTGCGAAGTGGTTGCACTGGCGTCAGAACGCCGAGCTTTATAGGTTCTGAAGGAGGCATCGGTGGTAGAACTCGAGGCTATCTGCCTAGAGGCCTACGCATGTATCCTTCCAATCAGGGCCAATCGGAGCTCGGCATCGTTGTGACGTCACCCCTGCTCAAGAGGCAGGCGAGTTTGCGCTCCCCATAGGGGTATACCACCACACGTGTAGAAGATGACATGTCAATTTTTTACTTTGTAAGTCGTTTTCAAGCCCACTGTATAGAAGGAGGGCGGGGTGGGAGGGGGAGGAGGAGGCAGCACATTGTTCTCAAAAGGAACAACATTTGACGCAAATCTGGAAGAAAAAAAAAAGAATTATCCAGGTTTGAATTTTGCCTAAACAAATACCTGTTTTACTGAAAGGCTGCTAAAAACAAGTTTCTTACGGCAAAACAAAATCAATTATAGAGTCCTTGACCAATATGGCCAGGCACATGCTCAAGCCTTTTGCAAACGAGTTTCTGGAACCGTCTTGTGTCCATTATCATTTTAAGAAAACGATGTCGGAAGAGATTAAAAAACAATTTTCCGCATCGCAATTTTTTCGTTAACATAAAATAATCTATAACGCGAGGCTTCCCCCGAAAATCGTTTTGTGATGACAACTTCAATTATTTTCAGGTTCACCTGTAGCATACACCTGCCTATTTGGCTTTTTTTTTCTATTTGTTCCGCGGGCTAACAGCATTAAGCTTGGATGTTTGTTCTTTTTTGTTCTTTTTTTATTTGCAGGTTTTTTTTCCGCGTATACCAAGAACACCAACACATTGGTTTATTTAATTTTTGATATTCTTTTCCCGGTAGCCATCCTGTTTTCAGTAATTGGTTGTCAAAAATCCAGTTTTAATTTTGCCGTCCGCTTCCTGACCGGGAATATTGAAAGCTCACTTATAGTTGTATTCTTGGAGGCCGGCTAGCTTATTTACATTTATGTGCAATTTTATGTTCAACTTCGATATCGGTTTAGCCAAACCGGACACCAGTGCGTAGACGAACTATTTGTTAAAGGGGATTGCAAGAAATCGTCTGCCGTTGGTAAATTCGAAACTTTTTCTAAACGCTACGATCTAGTTCCTTATAAAACTGACTTGGTGACTTATTTTTGCAATTGCATGCTTTGGCATAAATTGAATAAAATAAAAAAAAACACGCCGGTAAAATTTTTGTCACTTTAGATTTAATCGAGAAACTTCGAATTTATACCATTTACAATGGCAAATAAAAACCGATAATTTTGGTCAGAGCACAGGGCTAAGGGTGCGGAGTAGAGGCCAGTTCTGTTTCTTTTAATCTCATTCTATTTCCCCAAGGGGGTTTTCCGTATATGTCGTCAAGGTTCCTTCAGGAAACCGAGTCACTTCCCGTTGGGGTCACGGCAAAGTTATCGTTCTGGTTTTCACTTTGCAAGATACTCTTTGTGCTTCTGTGAGGAAGGGTCGTGCTTGCACAACACAAAAAATACGAACCCGTAAAGTTTATAGGGCACCCTCCTATAAACGTTATGGTTTCTTTTTTTTTTCCTGGGCAGCTTGAGCTCGTACGATTCCTAGCGACTACGTTCATGTGTTTAGTGGTTATAAAGCATCGACATTTATTCAAGCGACACTTGGGCAATCTTGTGAGACATTCGTTATGTGGTCACGTACGCACGCACCGACCCAGCGGCTCCCGAGAGAACTTTTCTCCACTCGATCGAGCGGCCCCGGAGAGCGTCATGTTACCTTACCCGGCTCAAGTGCTGCGTCGTCGACGAATGTTGCCGCACGCTTACATAAGTCCGCGCAACATCCATTGCACCACATTAGACAACATCTTGGCAATCACCCCATAGCACTGCCAATACTGCTGTCTCATCTGGCTGACGTATTGCCTCGCGATTCCACCAGTTCACGCCATCGCGAGGTAACCCTCAGCACGAGGATTTAAAAAGAAGTCGGACAGAGGAAAAAAGGAAGACGAGACGGAGTGAGCAGCGAGACGACATGGGACCAGCGGCCTGAACAGACGCCGACAACACTCTTTCATCATTATTATAAATTTGGCCAAGTAATAATCAGTTAACGAAATAAAATGTTAGTGTTCTCACCAACCGTTCCAGACCAAGTCTAGAACAACCCGAGATACTACAGTGGTGACCCGATTTTCCCCAGCGCAACCACCAACAACCCCAGCTCAGCCATGCCGGACGAGGAGCCCGTCTCCAGCACTGTTTCCGCAGTCGCCCTCAAGCTTCCCCCGTTCTGGCCTGCGGACCCGCAGCTGTGGTTCGTCCAAGTCGAGTCTCAATTCGCCACTCGACGGATCACGGCTGACATGACGAAGTTCCACCATGTCGTGTCCAGCCTCTCCCCAACCATCGCCACAGAGGTGAGGGATCTGCTACTCACACCGCCAGCCGTCGATGCCTACAGCACCCTAAAGGCACAGCTGATTCGCCGCACAAGCGCCTCAGAGGAAAAGCGTCTACAGCAACTCTTGACAGCAGAGGAACTTGGCGACCGCACTCCAACGCAGCTGTTGCGTCGGATGGAGCAGCTCCTCGGAGACAAGGCGACGACCATCGACAAGTCCCTCCTCCGCGAGCTCTTCCTGCAACGCCTGCCGAGCAACGTTCGGATGGTGCTGGCATCAGCGGGGGACATCGGCCTCGCTAAGATCGCCGAGCTTGCAGACAAGATAATGGAGGTCTCTACCCCATCCCCGAACATTTCAGCAGCCCACACCCGATCCAGTCCAGACGAGGTCCGTGAACTACGAGCCGAGGTCGCGCGTCTCGCTGATCTTGTGGCAAAATTGCAAGCTCCTCGTGGCCGTCGCGCATCACGCGGGCGTTCCCCCGCCGGACGCCGGTCTCGCTCTTCCTCCCGCACGGACTCAGGCGAGTGCTGGTATCATCAACGTTTTGGCGCCGAAGCTCTTAAATGCAAGCCCCCTTGCACCCAAGCGGAAAACGAGAAGGCCGAGCACTAAGGGCGGCAAGTGCTCCCGCCGATCTCCACAGCCGCCGATCCTTGTTTTTTGTGACGGACCGCATCTCTGGTGTTCGCTACCTCGTGGACACCGGGGCAGAGGTTAGTGTCGTCCCCGCAACCGTACAAGATCGTCGGCACCCCAGCACGTCGCAACTTCGTGCCGTGAACAACTCGGCCATTTCGACATACGGTGCGCGTTCCTTGACACTCGATCTCGGACTGCGGCGCACTTTTCGCTGGGTTTTTATCTGCGCGGCCATTCCGCACGCAATTCTCGGAGCAGACTTCTTAACGCGTTTTGGGCTGCTGGTGGACGTCAAGGGGCGACGTCTTCGAGACGAAGCGACACGACTCACCGTCCAAGGCATCGCCTCGTCTCTGCAGTCTATCAGCCCCACATTCGCATTTCCAGCTGAGGACTCCCCGTACACGCGGCTGCTCGGCGAGTTTCCACAGCTAACGCGCGTTGGACCGGACGAGTGCCCTATCCAACACACCGTGACACACCACATCGAGACGTCAGGAGCACCTGTCCACGCGCGTCCCCGCCGGCTACCCCCAGACAAACTACGGGTCGCCCGACAACAGTTCGAACACATGCTCGAGCTGGGCATTGAGCGCCAGTCGGAAAGCCCTTGGTCCTCGCCTCTCCACATGGTCCCCAAATCCACGCCAGGGGACTGGCGTCCGTGTGGCGACTACCGAGCCCTCAACCGCAACACAGCAGAAGATCGCTACCCAATCCCACACATTCACGACTTCACTGCATCGCTCGACGGCACTACCATCTTCTCCAAGATTGATCTGGTACGTGCTTACCATCAAATTCCGGTCGAGCCCTCGGATATTCCAAAAACCGCCGTCACCACACCCTTCGGTCTATTTGAATTTCTGCGCATGCCATTCGGACTCAAAAACGCTGCGCAGACCTTCCAACGTTTCATAGACCAGGTGCTGCGAGGGTTTCCCTTCTGCTATGCCTACATTGATGACATCCTCGTGGCCAGCAAAACTGCCGACGAACATCTCGGACATCTCCGAGCTCTGTTCACTCGCCTGGCCGAATTTGGACTTGTAATCCAGATGGACAAGTGCGTTTTTGGCAAGCCCGACCTCGAATTTTTGGGCCATACTGTCAACGCTTCCGGCATCCGCCCACTCGATACCAAAGTGCAGGTGATCAGAGAGTTTCCTAAGCCATCAACCAAGAAGCAACTCCGGGAGTTTCTCGGCATGATAAACTTTTATCGACGTTTTCTCCCGGGCTGCGCAGAAAAGCTCCACCCGCTGCACGGCATGCTCTCAGGCTCACGTAACCCCAAAGCCGAGCTCACTTGGGACGAGCGCTGCACATCAGCATTCCATCGTGCCAGAGAACTTCTGGTTACAACAACCATGCTTGTGCATCCCAAGGAAGCGGTCCCACTTTCGGTAGCCACCGACGCTTCGGACAACGCCGTCGGCGCTGTGCTTCAACAGGAAGTACACGGAGAGTGGCAACCTCTTTCTTTCTTTTCCCGGAAACTAACTCCCACCGAGCAGCGTTATAGCACTTTCAGCCGCGAGTTACTGGCGATATACTTAGCCTTGCGGCATTTCAGGCATTATGTCGAAGGTCGGCAATTTTTTGTCTTGACCGACCACAAGCCCCTCGTGCACGCTTTTCGTTCACTGCGACCCGACGGTGGCAGCCATTCTCAGCGAGAGCTGCGACAAATGTGATGTGTCTCGGAATTTACATCGGACATCCGGCACGTTCATGGCGCAGAGAACGTCGTGGCTGATGCTCTGTCACGAATAGGCACATGCACCAACGAAACTCTGGCTGTCGTCGATTTCGCGAAACTGGCAGCTGCACAACGCAACGACGCCCAACTTCGCGACCTTCGTGCCACACCCGGACGGCTGGTATTCAGTGAGCTCTCTCTTCCTATGTGTTCGATCGACCTTATATGCGACACATCAACGAGATCACCACGCCCCTACGTGCCACTACAGTTTCGCCGCCAGATCTTTGATGCCCTTCACGGACTTTCGCACCCCGGAATCAAGGCTACCCAACATCTTATAACATCTCGCTTCGTGTGGCCCGGCATCAACAAGGATGTTCGCCACTGGGCCCGCACTTGCATACAGTGTCAGCGCTGCAAAGTTCAGCGTCACACGGTCACACCCCTGGGAACCTTCAATCCACCCGACGCACGGTTCGACCACATCCACATAGACATTGTTGGACCGCTGCCGCCTTCCCAGGGAAATGCCTACCTTCTGACTTGCATCGACCGTTTTACTCGCTGGCCGGAAGTCGTCCCCCTGCCCAACATAACTGCGGAAACGGTGGCACGCGCATTCGTTGCATACTGGATTTCGCGGTTCGGCACGCCTTCCACTATCACGACTGACCGGGGCCGACAGTTTGAATCCAGTCTCTTCTCCAGCCTCACTAAGCTGCTGGGATCTCGGCGCATTCGCACCACTGCTTACCACCCCGCCAGCAATGGCATGGTGGAGCGCTTTCATCGCCAGCTGAAAGCCGCCCTCAAGACCCATCAACGTCAAGATTGGATGGAAGTTTTGCCCCTCGTTCTCCTCGGCATTCGGACAGCCCTCAAATCTGACCTCGGTTGCAGCGTAGCAGAGTTGGTCTACGGTACGACCCTTCGCCTCCCCGGCGAATTCTTCACATCCACACAAGCCGACGCCTGTCTGGACTCCACCAACTACGTGACCCAACTGCGGGAGGCTATGACACACATCCGTGCCACCGCACCCCGTCAAAAACCCAGCCAACCCTCCTTCTTCAGCCAGGACTTGGCAACGTGCACACATGTCTTTCTGCGAAATGACGCCGTGCGAAAGCCCCTGCAACCGCCCTACGACGGGCCACACAAGGTGTTAAGGCGAGGTTCAAAAAACATCACACTTGCAATTCGTGGTCGCACCGAGGTCGCCGCATTAGATCGCGTTAAAGCAGCTTATTTAGATGGCGCCCCAACAGACACTTCTGCAACGGCACCACCCCACTCGGAAGTGCCACCTAAACAAACAACGCTCGCGCCAACCTCGCCTCTTCCTTCTCCACCCGACCACAAACAGATCATCGCCCCGGACAAACAGCGCCCGACGAAGATCCAGACACGCTCCGGTCGCCACGTGCATTGGCCACAGCGTCTGGGCATCGCAGCTCCTTCAACAGCTGCTGCACACCTCACTCGCGCGCCCGCGGCGAGTCGAAAGCCTAGGCTCGGATAACGGTGGTCTCTAAACGTTCGCCTACTCTCTGGGGAGGGAGTACTGTGGTCACGTACGCACGCACCGACCCAGCGGCTCCCGAGAGAACTTTTCTCCACTCGATCGAGCGGCCCCGGAGAGCGTCATGTTACCTTACCCGGCTCAAGTGCTGCGTCGTCGACGAATGTTGCCGCACGCTTACATAAGTCCGCGCAACATCCATTGCACCACATTAGACAACATCTTGGCAATCACCCCATAGCACTGCCAATACTGCTGTCTCATCTGGCTGACGTATTGCCTCGCGATTCCACCAGTTCACGCCATCGCGAGGTAACCCTCAGCACGAGGATTTAAAAAGAAGTCGGACAGAGGAAAAAAGGAAGACGAGACGGAGTGAGCAGCGAGACGACATGGGACCAGCGGCCTGAACAGACGCCGACAACACTCTTTCATCATTATTATAAATTTGGCCAAGTAATAATCAGTTAACGAAATAAAATGTTAGTGTTCTCACCAACCGTTCCAGACCAAGTCTAGAACAACCCGAGATACTACAGTTACTTCCAATGGCGTGAGTGCCAATGCAAAAACCAGGCGAATATATATACTTGATGCAGGTAAATTTATGATTTGTTTTGTTTGTATTTGCTTTATTTGTAATAATAATTTTGAATAACTGAAAATGGGGAAAATAAACTTTAATATTTTTAAGTATACCAAACCAAGCAAAAAAAACTCCGGTAAACACCGACATTTTTTTTCGAAAAATTCACTCCAAAAACACCCTTCGAGATTCACAGAGAACATACTCCGTAAACACGGAATGCTACTCATTTAAGATCAAGCGCCTGTTGTAAATAACTTCACAGCGCATAAATACGACGAAAGGCATTTGATGTATAAAGATTTCTCCCACTGCACAACTGTGCTACTTTTAAGCGTGATTCTAGCTGTAATTCCATAAACAACTTTCCTCTGAATAAACTAGGTCGTAAAGGAACTTTAAGATACAATGTTAATATATCGCAAACACGAAACGTATGATTCCAAGGGCTGTCGCAGTTACGTAAATAAACCGCTAAAGAAACAGAATTATTACGCTATTTTTTCTCCAGCTAATTTACAAGCTGATGACGCAAATTAAACAAAGCGTTGTACGAAACGCCACTCCAAGGAACGACATTCCAGAACGCGTTCCTTTTAGGAGGATTGGAGGAACGTCGGTCGTTCCATTTTACGTCCTTTGAGTTGGAACGCGAAAGCTTTTTCCTTTTTTGGGAACGACAGGTAGAATAGCTTTTCATTTGAAATTTTACCCGAATTTAGTAGGAATTTATTACTTTTATTAGCAACTACTTGAACCTCCCACTTTAAGTGATGGAGAACTGTCCGAAGGATAGTCGAAAACAAAGTCTTCATATATCTTATTGTGACTCCTCGACATGTAGGTTGATGTTGATATTTTTAAGTGTTTGCTTTAGTTTATGCAGGTATTATCCACCTCAATAAATGTTTTTATATTACGAAAAACGTAACGCTAATGAAACGACTCATTCAGATCTTAGAAAAGAAACGGGAAGGCGTTCCTTTTGAAATACAGGAACTTGTAAGGGAAACCCGTTCCAAGATTGAGAAAGAACTTGAAATGAGCTTTTGTTGCTGTTTTGGAGCAACGCGCATACAGCACTGGTTAAACAGGATAAAATCTATGTAGCTGGAACTGATAGAGAAGATGAGACCACAGCCCGCGCGTAAACCAGAACGCCGAGCACTGATTGGAATTATTAGTAGGTATAGACAAACTAGTTGTCTTTATCTGGATAGCACTCTTGCGCGTTTTAACGCGAACGCCGAACGGCGGTTGGCGGCGTTTCGCGTTCTAACACGTTCAAACAGTACAGTGGAGACAAAAGCTTCCCTTGGCATTGTGCCAAAATTTACTCGGTCTTACTCCAGAGTAAGGGTTATGTAGCTTCCTGTTCGAAAAGTTACCCACGTCCAGCGTCGCTCCATCTATGTTATCACGTGACACGACCCGCCGGAGTAACTCGAATCTATTTCGGTAAGATTTGAAACGCAGCCCTTGTCTCCACTGCAATAACCTCCTCTATACTCACAAAGCCTGGCAGTTCGACTACGGAGCCGTAGAGTGCCGCGTCGCAGACTTGGAGTTTGAGGATCTGGTAGCAGAGGGCATCAAAGAGCCATTTCTCGGGGGAACCCAGTGCTGTTTGTTGGCAGAGTTTGGCCATCCATTGGTTTCAATAGGCGAGCATCTCGTGGCCAACCACATGCCGGGAAACAATCCCTAGCGGCGGTCGTGAGCCTAAAAATGCGACCCGACTAATTTAAGCCGTTTCAGCGTCGCTAGAGTAAAAAGGTGTAACTTTTAGTGACCGAAAACTTGGCGCGTGTGAAGTTTTTGTCAAGTCCATAATCAACGGTAGAATAAACGAACGCGCGTTAGAACTACAGCAAACTGCGTAGTTGCGATCAGTGCTAATGTAATGTAAGGTAATGTTTTTATTCGGTTCTAAAGAGCCGCGGCACAGCGGAAAGGCAAGAGCCCGTACCAGCGTGTCTAGAACCACTCAGTTGGGAAACTGCCATAGAGACTGCTCTGAAAATTTGGCGCCGATCCGTACTCGCGAACCGAGCTAATGGCGATCACAACGCCGCCATTTCTTCCCGCAGCGGCCACTCAAGGAACTGCACGTGACTTCTACTTTTGTTTTAATCAGCCATTTTGGCGCCGAAACAGATACGGTGGAAGGGATTTCAGGGTTGCCACCCCCGTCTCGCAAGCGGACGCGCCGTGAATTATTACCGAAGTTAGGATCCACCTAGGTCGGGACTCGCTACCTGGGGCCCTATGTTGCGCTTTTTGGACTCCCACGACGACTAAGGAGAAGGACGTGACGTCAACAACGCAGCAAACGGAAATAGGATGTTGATTGGTTCTCACCAATCAACATCCAATCTGCGTTTGCCGCCTTGTTGATGTCACTTCCTTCTCCGTAGTCGCCGTGGGAGTCCAAAAAGCGCAAAAGGCGCAACCCCTGAAATAACCGCTGAGGCATGGTTGTATAAAAACAATATTAATTGTGCTGCAAAACCTTGCAAACTAAAGATTTGAGAAAACATCACGCGCCCTTCATTTTCTAGTTAACTCAAATAAAATTTACTGGAAAAGGAGTTTTATTAGTTGATTTTTAGGAAAAAACATGCCTTCTAAAAGCTCATGGTGACCACAGTAAAAAGAAATGATAAAGAATGTCGCTGTTGTTGTATTTAGCTCGCTCTCGGTGGACGCCAGCGGCCCAAGTTTCAACGGTGAGTTTCCCAACTGAGGGTTCTAGTAACGTTGGCCCGTATCATGCAGGCCCTCAATGCCGCGTCTAATAAAATTTGCAAAATGACGACGAGATGGATTGTTGCGATTGCGGAGGATGTCAGTCCGATTTGAAGATGTCCACATTTGATTGAGGCGGGGTTAGCAGCGGGCTAAGGGAATCTGCAGCCAGCCTTTCGATCGGTGCACGGTTGCACAAAGAAGCCCCAGGAGCATGATGGTGCTGTCGCTCACTGGGGTTGAACCATCAGGCTCCAAGAGGGTAGCCCAGTTAAAGCAGAAAGCGGCCGCCTCCGAGGTACCGAGGCCCAGGGCTTAGCTTGAGGCACCACCGACGCCCAGTGTGGCATCCTCTCAACGTCGTCGTCGTCGTCGTCTTGCTGCTGCGAAATTGAACGCTTCTATTTTGCGCTTTAAATGTCATTTCTAATATGTGACGTAGTCGCATATTAGAAATGACGCGTAGTCGCATATTTAGTTTACGCTCCAACCACAGGGGGAATATTCGGCTCCGGCGGCGGCCTTTGCTCTGCCTATTGGAGAAACTTTCCCACTATACGGCTCTGGGGGAACCTGGACGAAAGCGCACACACAGCTTATGCAGCTGGAAGGAACCGAAACATACTTGTTCGCTCTAGAGTTCCTGTATAGGATCCCTACGGGAGCCACAGTTGGGCGTTTGTTTTCCACCTGCCGCTGCGCCGCAATTCGCCGAGATTCGATCACGTGAGGAGCCGGATCAATAGGCCCTTCCCAAAAGTGAGCGCCTCTGGTGCCAAACGAGCGAACTACACAAAATCCGCCATTACTGCGTCGTCGAGTTTTCGCACCGCTCGGCTCAGTGCTATATTGGTGAGATGCCGACTCACTGCTGCGTCCCCCAATGCAGCCAAAGAGGACCAAAAGATGAAGAAAAAAATAAGGTAAGTCATTGTTGTGAACATAGTACTTTATGGTTGTGAAGATGCATGCCAAAAATGCTAGGATTAATATAAATGGGGTTAGGCAGATCCGCGCGGAAGAGGCAGCCGCCATCCGTTCGCACGGGGTGAGAGTTTCAAAGGAACTGCACTAGGACGCTGATAACACATTAAATCAAAGTTAACCTGTTGCAAGGTCTGGTTGAAAAGTCAGCTGCACTCACGCTGCTCGATTTAGTTGCATAGGTCAACACGTTCAAAAGTATCGGGCGTGTGTTCGCCGCTTCGTAGTCGAAAGCACTCATGACGAATGTTTTCGACTACAAAGTCATAAAAGGATAACTCGCGTCCACGGAGCATAATCTTGAAATATAGTTGAGCTGCACCAGTGATCTTTCGCAAAGCAAATATCACTCTTTGTAGCCGCGGGAATATCTGAGAACTTTACCGAGTACTGGGAGTTTATTTGTAGCAACGTTTTGCGGTGCAGTGGTGTAAAGTTCAATCGATGGTACGAGCACCAGGGCGTAGTTTTGCAAAATATTTTGCCTGGACAAGTACTCGCGCGAGAAGTGTACATCGCTGGGACTGCTCGCGAGTCGCGCTCGTTCTTGTCACGCCAGATCCCAGAAGCAGTCGCTCGAGAAATGCACACCGCTAGGACTGCTCGCGCCCGTCCTTGTTACGCCAACCCAGAATTTCTTGGCAGGATTCATGGTGCGTCACTGTGAAGCATGCTTGTGAATCCTGACCTGAAGCAGTACAGCAACTATCTGCTATACCAGGGACCATTTCCTTTCGCAAAGTGAATAACAGCTTTAAAGAGTGCTGGAAGCGCAGAGGGAACTACGTTGCCTCAGAAGGTTGCCCTTAGCATAGAGCCCCCTCATTTACAACCCTATTACATTGCAGGCCAGTTACACAGTCATGTTTGTGTGCCATGACATAAACTAATGAATGAATGATTGAACAGTGAGGTGACGGCAGCACTGTAGAGTAAATCAAATATACACATGGGTGGAATGGAAAGCATGACTTTATTAGGGCAGTTTAAGCAGCTTGCTTGTTGAGACAAACCGACAGGGATACAAGATAATCTGTTAAAGCTTATCACGTCAGTTCCTATAGCTCAATACACTCAGTTGTTCATAAAGAGAGAGATAGCTGTTAAAGAAGACATCTCTTAGTATAACAGCCAGAAAAGAATATGTGTGCTTTGCAATGTTGCACCTGCATTATTTTAATTATATAATCATATTATGCAGGTTTCCTACTTCGGCTTTCCAAAGGACAAGGGGCTGTTCAAGAAGTGGATTGTTGCTATAAGGAGAGATGAAGGGAAGCATTTCAAGGTTTCCAAGTCGACAAAAGTGTGCTCCAAACACTTCAAGGACAAAGACTTCCTGCCTGGCTACGTGAATGGCAGGAAGTTCCTAAAAGAAGGGATTGTGCCCAGCACATTCCGATTCTCAGCTCCGAAAGTGCCGAGAAGAAAAGTTCAGAGGCGCAACACTCAACCAGTAAGCAACCCCATCAACATGATTGCTGCTGCTGCAGACGATGAATGCGACAGCACAGCAGCTTTTGAGAACCAGCCTCCACCACATCCAGGGGTATGCGTGCTGGCTGCAGGACTTCAAGGGCAAGTCGCCGTACAAGCTGCGCGAGTGAGTCAGCTGACGTCTGATCTCCAAGAAGCTCGAGAAGAGCTCGCTGAAGCCAGAAATGAGGTCCAAAAATTAACAAGGCACATTGAACTTCTAGAAGAATCGAAGAAGAAAATGGAAGAGAAACTGAGCCGAAAATTCTCAATAGAATGTTTCAAGGACAGCCCCGATGATGTGCTGTTTTACACGGGACTGCCAAACTATGGTGCCTACCTTTCCTTGCTAAAGTATGTGAATCCTGGAAGCAACGGTGAAAACATCAAGGTGTGGTCAACCTCCTACTCCCGAGGTAGCAGCAAACAGGGGCGACCACGAAGCTTGCCCCCTCACGACGAGCTCTTCTTAATGTTAGTCCGCCTTCGGCTTGGCCTTCTTGAGAAGGACTTGGCGTACCGATTTGGGATTTCAGTCTCCACGGTGTCAAGACTCTGCATAACGTGGATCAGTTACCTCTACCTGTACCTATCACAACTTCCCCTGTGGGCAACACGGCAGGAGGTCGACGAGGACATGCCACCTGCTTTTAAAGAAAAGTATCCAACAACACGGGTTATCCTCGATGCAACCGAGATCAAGTGCCAAGTGCCGAGCTCCCTTGTGCTTCAATCCGCGAGCTTTTCGACATACAAGTCGACGAACACCTTTAAGGGACTCGTAGGGATATCTCCAGATGGAGCTGTGACATTTGTGTCGCAACTCTTTTTGGGGTCAATGTCGGACAAGGAATGCGTACGGCAGAGCGGATTTCTGGAGCGTTCCTTTGATGAGAATGACTCGGTCATGGCCGATAAAGGATTTTTGATTTCCGAGCTCCTGGCGAAGATCAATGTACAGCTCAATATCCCTCCATTTCTTGGCCAGGGTACATTCACGGAGACTCAAGTCAAAGAAACTGAGAGCATTGCATCACTTCGCATACACGTGGAAAGGAGAATACAGCGAATCAAAAGCTTTCACATTTTTGATCGTGCCATCCCCCTGTCACTCGGGCCAGTAGTGAATGAAATATGGACCATTTGCACGATACTGACAAACTTTCAGAGCCCCCTGTTACGCCAGCATGAGGATGGTAGCACTGCTCTGGATTAGCTGTATTCGTTTTGCTTAATTTCTGCCTAAGCGTTTGAGGACGTCAATGGTCCTCCTTACACCATAAAGCTTTCCTTCAACTTTGTCTCTACGTGTTTTACATATCTTGCCAAAAGTCAAACTTGGGGGTTTTACGTGCCAAACCAACGACGGGCATCTGGCATGCCCCAGCGGAACTGTGGAACACAGCACGATAGATGAACATAAGAATGGAGCTTTTCACATTTTAGTTGTTTAGCCTGGCGTCGACCATATGTTACAGCCTAGGCTTGTGCCTTGCATATGTACATTTCACTACACTTTGGGGCAACCCTGTACTCTGGGGGCAGTCTTAGCCATACTGTACATTTCACTACACTTGTGCTCTGGGGCAACCCTGTACTCTGGGGGCAGTCCTAGCCATACTGTACATTTCACTACACACTTGTGCTCTGGGGCAACCCTGTACTCGGGGGGGCAGTCCGAGCCATACTTTGGTTAGCCTCAGCGGCACATCTGCTCACGAGTTCAACCATTCGTGACGTACCACGGAGCACACCTACAGTGTTATGGCTCGCAAAAACAAAACAGATGACCGGATGTGGCGCTGCTGTCAACTACATGAGGAGAAAGTGGATGTAGGTGCTGCTGTGTGACCCCTCTTAAGGCCCGCCCACACACTTGCATTTGACTAGAACCAACCGAGGAAAGGCTGGTTTTCAATACTGTTGTGATGGCTTGCGACCAGCTCAACAGCAGCGCATCCAGTTGTAAGCCGTTGCAAGAGGCTTAAAGACCGGTTTTTGTCTCAGTCGGTCGTACTCAGTTGCAAGTGTGTGAATGGGCCCTTACCCTAAAAGACAGAAGCAAAATACTGTGAGCAACAAGGCCCCAGTCTTGTCACTTCTTCTCGAGGTGTCTGCACCAGCACCATACAACAAATCTATTTAAAAAAACACGACAAAGTGTTGCATTTGCCACTACAACCTCACTAAAATGCTGACAATTTTATTCAAGTTTCATCCTCGAAAAATGGCACTGGTCTATCAAAGCTGCTGCTACTCTCCTTTCGAAAAATAGAACTTGGCGATTGGTATTGATGCTTCCCTGCAACACGCATTCCCTCATTTCATAATTGCTTCTTTTTCTTTTCACTAGTTCTCAAGGAATTGGCTATTGGCTATTTTATTTCAGAATGCATTATGCTGGAACCGAAATGTCCGCGACATTTTAAATGGAGGTATTTGCACACCAGAAGAACCTTGGTGCAGTAGCTGAAGTTATGCACCTGCACTGCAAGATGTCAAAGAGTGAGCGTTCTACAAGGCATACAAAAGGCAGGTAGAAACGTGCTTGAGATGTCACTGTGCGCTTTGCCACTCTTCGTAGTTACCGACGCTGACAGCGCGCTTGAGAGAAAAATGCAAAGAAATTGCGAGGAACAAAATAGTGCTGTAGTAGTACCAAAGTGAGAAGATTGGGAAGGGAGATGGGGGTTCGAGCACATGCTCGCGGACAAAATAAACAGTAAAAGCATTTTCACGCAAAATGTGTGGGTGACACCACCCAAAGACAGATCCGTGCACATAAAAGAACTCTACACTAGCATGGAAACACAGTATATAGAAACATTTGGAAGCTTTTCACGAGACAGTGCAATGTCCGTAACGATCCCAATGAATTCAGGAAGGTAACTCATTCTACGCACAAAAGGCAAATGGTTGAACTGAATTAATTAATGTGTCTGTTCAGCAAGAGGTATAAAGGAAACTTTTACTGCATGGCACATAGGGATAATCTATTCAGAAGTTCACTTGGTTACTGACAGCTGTACTAGAAATAATAAATTAAGCATGAGCATAAGATAATTACTGCTGTCATTAAACTATTTAAGCATGAGAATGGATGTGTTTGTATTTACTGCTCGTGACTGACTTGGGATTGAAAAACTAAAGTACATATCTAAGTGCAGAAAAATGTTTTATGAAAAGATTATGAAAAGAAAACAATGCCAATAATGCCCGAGACAAATTTGTAGTCGACATATCTGAACATGTATGACTCAATCTGTCTCTTGTGTTTAAAGGGATAGTTCAACGAAATTGGGAATACTCCTGTCGTGTTCAAAAATAGGTTGAATATGATCCACAATATCCGTAAATGACAATCGCGCGTTTGTATTTTGAGCCTGGTGGCTGTATTTTTCGTTATAAACGGCCGACTCTGGCAAGCGCTCGGAGAAGGCCCAGCGGAGACCACGTGACATGGGTCGTCTTGGGACGAGCAAAGCTACGGAGAGGCTGACGTCGAGAGGATGGCCTAGTCGCTCCAGCCACTGAAGCGGCTGCTTTTGTACGAATTTTGAGTGACAGGTTAATCTTGTAGGGGGACGATAGCGACTTCTGCGACACACAAAAGGCATCTCGAGAAGAGGGAAGTTCCTCCTACCCCTCTTCTGTCGTCGTGGCCGGAGGCGAGACACTCACCGTCACTAGCTGTCAAGGTTCCTAGACGGGCATTACAAGCGAGGCGTTAGCGACATCCACCAGGTGCTCTTTGCTAATCGTTTTAAAATTCCTTTTCGAGGCTTTTTTAACAAGATATTGGTATGTTCGATGTGATACTGCTCCTTTGAACAGATATAGACCAGAAAATGAGCGTCGAAATTTCGTTGTAGTATCCCTTTAAGATATAAAAAAAAAAAAGACTGCTTGTTAACATGACAAAATGGCACGGTTGCTCTGAGGTGAAGCACTGGCTTTACACAATTATGCGCGACTTTTGCACAAGTATGGAAGCAAGACGGAAAAGTAGAAGTCGTCTAGTGCTGCCTTGCATTCTGACCAGTTTCTATCAGAAAAATAAATTCTTTCCACAATCAAAAACTGATGGGAATAAACCACAAAGTCACCCCACAGCAGCCCAGAGAGAGCCATCTGTCCAAGGATTTGGTAGTAGTTCTTGTGATTCCTGTTGAGGCGGTATATGCCTGCAGCGTCCTTCTCCATGTAGAAATTGACTGCAGTGTCGAGGCCTCCATCTTTCAGGGTGTAGGGACACTTTACCTCAACGACTCCATGAGGAGTCGCTTCCGCTGGATCCCACACGAGCCTGTCCGGAGACGCCCCAAGCCACGGGCAGTCTGGACGAACAAGAATGCCGCAGGGGAATGTCTGGATGTCATGCCCCAGGGCTCGCAAAGAACTTTCGTAGCGCTGTACGGCGACCGGCTCATACTTGATGCCATGCCTATTGGAATATAAAAGGCGTGTAAAGGTCAGAAACCGGATGCCGAGAAAGAATTTGAAAAAAGGCTCTGGAATTAGACACAAACACGGCAATGGCTACCCCACATTCAGACTGAATTTAGTCATACCCACTGCTCAGTCATGGCTGCATGGTCACTGACACTTTATCGGGAGCTTTGTGTTTTATCGCTCATCACTGATGAGACACATGACAGTAATGGTGTGCTTTCACGACGAATATTTTTCCCGCGGATAGAGCTAAACGTTAATCACGAAGGTTCTGTAGGTGGCTCACAGTCTTCCGAGAGATTCTCGAAAACAGGAAGGCACCGTCCTTTTGGGAAAGGACTAACGGCAGTTGCAATAAACTGCAAAGCACTTTTCTTTGGTTTTTTTTTATTTTTTTACTCTTCCTTTTGTGCCTTGAGAATGCGATTGTCACAAACAGACTCATGAGAGCACAAGAACTTCAGACACCGAAGACATGCGATTCCGTCGTGCGAGCACCCGCTCAGATTTTCCTCACTACTTCCTCCTCCTTGTGGCTTTCCCCCCTCGCAGGTCAACGAAATACTTGGTACTCTCTGCAGAAATACCTCCCTCATGTGTATACATCATAAATAGCGTCGATAGCACCGCCATCTTGGTTATATAAACCGGTGTTCTCTTTTGTTGTAAATTATGAGAAGAAGCAGATGCACAGAACAAGTTCACCACTCCTTCGGATGGAGGGAAGTTCGTTCTGCCATAATGCCTTCCCAGCAATAGGCTTCCGCCAAACTGTGGGCACCCCAGGGTCCGAACACGCCAAGTGACGCTCTAATGTAAGCTTTAATTCAAGAGCTGTTTCCTCCAAGGAAATTTTATAATCACCTGACTGCACGGACGTGAGAGAGATCCTTGGGTGAAGTCAAGTTGATGAGGCCTTTCGTAGTCCAGCTCTCTCGTGTGGCAGCATCCCCAAAGCAGGAGGCTGTGAGTCGGGTCTGCCGGGCTGCCTTCCACAGCGGACTTTTAGACTGTTGTCGAGTGTTTCTCTCCAAACATCTAGCCTCCGTAGAAGTCACCAGGAGAGACTGAGAAAATAGTAGCCTTTGTTAGTTGGTTGGAATCATTGACACCCAACGCATGAAAGGGGCGACATCTGAACGCATAGGTCACAACGAACATGCAATTGATTAATTCTCTGCTGGTACGCAAATAGGTGCCGAAGGTCTTACACACCATTGGTGCCTATGGTGGCTTGGAGCTCATGGCCATGAGCGACTATGTGAATAGCTAATGCCACATCACAGACTTGTTTTTTGAAACGGGTTGACGGTTGTAAACAAGGGATAAATAAAGTTAAAAATACTTGAAGGAATAACCTTGTGCTGGTGTGCATTGCTTCTAGCACTGGCACAGCTACAAACATGACAGTTTTGCAAAGGCTCTTGTTCTACAAGGTCCTATGTGTGCGAGAAACGGTATGCCACTTTTACCACTCGGACTCATCAAGTTCTTTTGAGTTGCAGTCAATGGTGCCAGCCAGAATAGTGAATGACATAAAGAAACATCAGCTTGTACTCTATTTTTACACATGCCAGCCATTACTGATGTTTGGGCGATAGGCTCATCAGCAGCCAAAATGGCCCTGGCAGATTCACTTGGGCGACTCCAAAGAGAAAACACAATAAGAAACAGTCTAGCGATCCAAACACGTCCCCAATCATGCATATTGAGTTATCTCGTTGGTCAAACCACTCGTCATGCTTCTGATATTTAAAAGCACAAAACATAAAACTACTGAAAAGTCACTTGCATGTAAACGAATAGTGCAAATGACGGAAAGGTGGTACCAGCGTGGTTGCAAACTATGAAATTAGAGTGGAATGGTGCTAAGGGCGATTCACACACTTGCGTTGAGTTTGACCGAGTACAAGGGTTGTTACGGCAACAGCTGTGTCGGCTCCAACAAAACCAATTTTTACCCCGCTTTGTTGGAGCCGACACAGCTGTTGTCATAGCAACCCTCGCACTCGGTCGGACTCAATGCAAGTATGTGAATCGCCCTTTAGGCGATACCATCGTATAATGCAGTGTGTGCAGCTGACCAAGTAGGCAGCGTGCTCGTGGCCTAGCATTTATTGCGCGTGTCTTCCATGCAAAAAGTCAAGGTTTGATGCCTGGCCGCAGGTACACATTTTTGTTGACTCTGTAATGTGATGTTCTGGTAAATTCGAGAACCATGTTGCTGATTCGTGGTTAGAATGTTCTACATGCCAAGCCTTCTACGCTGATTGTTCTACATGCCAAACCTTTTACACGTGTACAAAAGAGGCTCCACGTGGCAAGCCGTGGTCAGTCTTACGCTAGCGCCGGATTCTGCCTCTTCGCCGACATCGTCGCTCGCTTACAACACCTTTTCTTTTTAACCCTTTGTTTTAAGCCCAAGTTCGCCATATCAAACGTGTCTCCTTCCTGTTTATTTTTGTTTGTTTTGATCACCATTCATGACAATATCAAGATCTATTGCGAAGGTGCAAGCGAACATCCAAATATTACTTGTTGGTGTTTGCTTTGCTGGTACCTGCAATAAACACCTGAAAATGAATGATGTGGAGATTACACTCTCAGGCTGTTTTGGTCTGCCTTTGTTTTTCTTGTTCCTTCTTATATATTTGCCGCATGAACGGTGTTGTTGTAAGCATCAGAACACAGCTATGTGTAAAAAGGTATGGTACCTTAAGGAGCAGGTCTTGTTCCACGGGAAGGCTCAGCCCAGACATCTTCCAGTTTATGCAGGCGTCGAAGAAGGTCGGCTCACAAGGCAGCGCCTGGTTTCTTTCCTGGACATGGCCCACCTCCGGGCTGATGAAAGTCTCGTATCCGAAAGGCACCAGCGCCTGCTGGTAGGACAGGACACTGCCAACCGGAGCCAGGCCAAACTTCGTCTTGACCGGATCAGCAGCAGTTGCCCTTCGGAGGCGCTTTGCAAAGGGCGAGGCTTGACTTGAATAGAGACTCTCTCCAAGGGCTTGGATCGAGGCCATTCTATCACTGAAGTGCATCGCGTTTCTTTGGGCATCATACAACTTGGACGTGATAGGGGTTTCCAGCCCGTCCTCTCGAACGCTTCTCCAGTCGACCGACTGCACGCTTGTGGAGGCAACTGCTTCCCCTCGTGGACGGCGCCACTGCTGGGGCAACTCAGTGCAGGCTACTGCAGGGGGAACTTCTTCATAGTCCTTCGCTCTTAACAAAGCGAGAAGCTTGAGGAGGGCCAGACTGTGGTTGCACGCCCCACTTTTGCCAGCTGCACACTCACAGTCGGCACCCTTCACAACTCCACTCTGAAGGAGGTTCACAGAAACCTGGTAAGGCTTTGCTGCTTTCTTTTGGCTCCTGAAGCAACTTGCTTTGGCGTGGACACCAGTGGGTGAGCTGAAATGAATAAAAATAAATGTGATCATTAGCCTTTTTGTTCACACATATGTGCTCCATAGATAGTTTAAGTAAGCGACATGATCTTAAATCTCTGGAAATATGTTGTATACACTCGCTCGAACTATCTTTTGCGCGAGCGTGATCGTGCAAACACACCGAATCGTCAACGGGAAACCACCAGCTCTGGAAACAACACGACCAAAACAGACGTACGACACGAGCGATTCCGTTTTGAACTCAATCCCCCACTCGTCACTTCGCACGCCACTGAGTCTCGCAACATCATGTCAAACTGTGAGAAAGCAACGACTATGGTTTGTTTCAACATATTTTCCCAGTGCGGAAGATGCCGAAGATGGAAATGCAAGCATGATTCCTAACGCGCTTCGAAGCGTTCAACGACACAAGCGCGCGCGCACGTAGCTGGCGCGCTCACAGCCTGATGCTTACGTTTGTAACTTTGGATTCCCTCAGATTTAGGTCGAAACAGGGGACAAGAAACAGGCGTGCTTCAATGCTTACCTGTACACTCGAATCGACGAAGGCTCTAGGTAGGCCTCGGTAAAAAACTTCTGGCTTCGGACGACTTGACGGCTGGACGCCAATCTCGACGCGCGGTAGGCCTCAATCTTCTCTTCATTGAAGCTCCGCGGAATCGTGACAAGACTAATGCTCCAAGGCGAAGCTGATGAGACGTCAGCGGTACCGGCGGTACCTACACAGGCAGATGCCATAGCCGCCATAGCCCGCTTCAAGTGCGACGCCGCTCTAATGGCGGCGGTTTCGGTTTCTCAGTGTTGCTTGACTGACTTTCGGGAAGGGCCTATTGTCGTGCAGGAAAGAAGACGTCGCACGCACACCGGCGTACGTTCGGCTGCTTTTGAGCGCGCCGCGCGCCTCGAACGCACGGCGCCGCTATTCGCCGAATTCAGTCACGTGAGGAGCAGACTCCGCATGCCGCGCAGGGAAGCCGGTGCTCCGGAGGTGAACGCGCAACTCTGGCTTCCGTAGAGAGCCTATACAGGAACTCTAGTTCGCTCAGGAGAAGTGTGTTTCGGGGTCTCGCCGCAGGGGGGCGCCAGTCACGTGGCTCTTTTCTTATCTGTTGTCTGCCACTCCAACTTTTCTACTTCGGAGGCCGCTTACGTGAGATGCGTGTTGACAAATGGGGATGTACAAAAGTGGTTCAAAAGAAACAAGGCAGGTGAAAATTGGCATCTCAGGGACTAGTTCTTAAGAGGGAATCAAAATTGACCGACAGATTTTGAGCTAGCTGCGATTCCCAATCATCCATCCCATTAATTTATTGTGAGATATGGACCCCTAAAAACCGAAGCACGTTATGCAATAGCTCCTAATTCAAACTGATGGTCGCTACGTAGATATGATGGGGTTACTCGGTTAACGTTTTTCTTGTGAGTAAAATATAAGTCCTGTATTCGGGCGATCAAAAAAAAGAATTCTTGGAAGTTGAGTGCCCCTTTAGAGAGACGTGGCGCCACCTCTCAATAACTACGTCAAAGAGGATCCCTCGCCTCAACCAATACCATGCAGAAGGGAATGCTTGCGTGTTTCCTCCCCGAACGTCATCGTAGATCTGCGTAGCACCGCGCCGGTTGCGTCAGCATCGTCACCAGCACGTCTTGTAGCATCTGACGACGCGCGACGCTAGCACGCGGTAACACCGAGATGGGAGTGCCTGCCGTTTTGCGGTGTCTCTTGTGAAGCTTCTGCGTTCTTACCACTCGGCGCGCGTCGGAGATTGACTAAAGATGACCTATAATGAGCAGGTCACGTGTTCTACGTGGCATTGGCTTAAAACAGTCGTCTAAGTCGGAGGCAATCTTAGAAAATGTAAACTATGTTCTAACTTCTTACACGGACATCAGTAGCCACTAGCCACCTGCAACTAGAAGTCACTTTTAAAATACACAGTTAATAGAAAGTGTACCATTCTTCATGCAGGTGCCTTTTTTGTGCTCGTTTACTGATCAGCAGCTCACTTTCACCCAATCCATGCATTTTACCGAAGGAAGCCGTGAGCGACGATAAACATTCGCTATTTAAAATAATGTAGCAATGCGAAGCGTAAGCTCTGCTTCTTTCACATGGGTTTCGATGACGTCAGTACGCCAAACTCTTATTGGTTGAATGAAAAAAGGGGTGGGTACATTTTAAACATATTTAGCATTTAGGTCTATCCAATATCCTTTCGATCAAAGCCAATCAGATCTCTGCGTCGTTCTGACGTCGCCGTAAATCCTTCGCAAGATGCAGACCACCTGCTCTCCGCATAACAACTTAGCATATTCCTTTTTACAGGTATATACATTGAGATTATAAAAGCATTAAGATGGCCTACCCGAATGTATTTGTTCGTATAACTATTCAAACAATGCCGCCTTAGCAGAGGTGGTGGAGGGAGCGTCGATGGTAGTTCAGGGTAGAAACACTTCAACCCTTGTAGGCTTGAAACCAATATTATGAATTTTCAAATGTCTGACGAGGCGCCCGCCAGACTTGAAAGGTTTCTACTCTGAACCTATAGAAAGGGTGCCCTCCCCCCCCCCCCCCCCCCGCCCAATCATTAACAATGGGGGGGGGGGGCACCAAAGGAAAAAGAGGTCTTTATGCAGATTGACGAGCCCTGGATAAACCTACAAGGGAAACAACGAGAACGTGCTCATTAAAAATATCAAAATTAATAATAATTTTTAAATAAATTATTCAGACGATGTACGCTTTTATAGAATGTTGAGTGTAGCAGGTTTTCTTTAGTGAGATAACATAATTTTTTAGGGACGCTAGGTGATTTAGTAGTTCAGACACTGTATATTAAACTCATTGATCGCCAAAGTTAGCGCGCCAGTTAGGAATATAACATGAATGTATATATATATATATATCTGAAGAGTTGGATGTACTGAATTGTGGAAAAGAAGGCCATCCAGATTTAGAAAGATTTCAAGTTTACCTTTTATAACAGACTGACATATTAATATTAAGCGCTGGGAATACCTTTTTATACAGAGGTTATAGGCTTTTAGCTCACTTCTAAAACAAATAAACGATGCAGAAATTAAAAGAACAATAGCTAATTCTCGGAAGCATACCCTTAAATTAGTTAAACCAGTTATTCCCCAGTCTAAATTCCAGTAGCATAAGCTCTGATAGAAAACTGATTCATAACTGGGGAGATCTATACTTCTTTGTAAAATGTTTTTTTTTGTATTTAGCTCTTAGGCCTAACAGTTTTTAAAGTGTAATACGAACGTATGCAATGTGCTTATTTCAAGACTAGTTGTAAAAAAATTAAACGGAGTTTTTTTATGTGATCTTCAAAGTGGATATAGTCAGGGCCCTATTTTAGGGGAACGTATAAGTTCAGTTGAGTTCTTGAATGTAGCTATAATAGTAGTTTTTTCTTACTCCAAGCTTTTATTTGGAACACTGTTCGTTTTGTTAATAAGTTGTTCACTGTTCGTATCGAAAATAATTATATTTGTATCGTCTGTATAACTGACAATTTCGAAACTAGAGTCAAAAGTAATAATTACGTTTGTACAGAAACGTGGAACTAAAATGCTTCACAGGAAGAGTATTCTAAACCAACTCTGGCGAGTGCCCGTTTTTTTTTTTAACCCATATAGGTCATTTTATTGTATAACTATATGAGTTTTCCCACTTGGACAAATTTGGCATGAAAAAGCATTGTGTGTCTCCCTCATGGTATTGGATTACCTTCACACGACTTCAGCGTTCTGAGGCTTTGGCGGCTCTCGGTGGCATTGGCTACAAGTTAAAACACGACGCGGCCAAATTTTTTGATGCCAGCAAAAGATACCGAACGCTCTTGTACCCGGCCCTGTGTACAAGCCTGCAAGGGCAAGGGCCTTCCGACCCGGTGATTTCTCCTCATATCACAGTTCAGCTTCCGAAGTGCCATGAGGACTTTGTGTAATAAAGGCACATGGCAGAGTTTTGAATAAACGATACATCTGAGATGTTGTATGTTCTACCGCGTGCACACTATGATTTCGATCTTACTTTAGACGGTCCACAAACATCGGCTTCTCCACCTTTCGCGTTGGGATCTATTACGTGGTGCCCGTATATGGTACATTCATTACTCAAGGGTATCAATACATTAAACCTCTGGAGTGAAAGTTCAAAAAAATAAAAACTGGTTTTGCCTATGCAAAAATTACCGCTAAGCCTATTTTTTTCGTTCAAAATCATAAAAAAAAAGAATTGTTTCGGGATATTCTATTATTTATTACGAGTGACAAAATCTGTAAAATGGAAACCAAATACAATCGGCTTCCTTATTCTTCACTTCATTTAACCCTAAAAGCGCCAAAGTGACAAAAATAATTTTAAGTGTGAATGCAAAGTATAAAAAGTCGTAGTTTTTTTTAACATCAGGATGATACATAGAAAGGTGGTCGAACAATTGGATTTTTTGTTATTTCTTCAAGTGGGCCAATCTTTTAAAAATTTTAGTGAAAGCTTCCACCACCTTCGGGCACCTCTGTAGTAAATCTTAGCGCGTTGCGGTAAGAACCCGGTTTATGTGGACCGTCGAAAGTGGGATCGAAGCGCTAGTGCACAGGTTGTATACTAGATCATGTTTGTGCTCTTGGAGAACAAAACAAAACGATTCAGCAATCATCTTTTTTAAGGAAACACATGTCAGCTTTCGGAGGCCTCCACCGGGCACAGGTTGGCCACGAGTACTCCGTCGGCGTTGAAGTTCAACTACGGCGGAAAGAAGTGAGAGGTGAGGTGCCGTCTTGCCATAAAGCAAATGTTGTGAAGGTTCGCTTCCATTTCCGGAAAGCGCCGTGAGATGGCGCAACATGTAAAGTAGCATCTTAACCGGTATTTTGGGGCCCGTGAGTGCCACTCGAGGAACCTCCCTCCCTTATTTGTGAACGCGTTTTCGCAAGGCCACTCGACGCGCTTCCGCGCCATCCCGATGGTACTTAAACCGACTTTGCCTACTGCCAAGAAATGCAGAAAGCTCGAAAAAAAAAAAAAAAAAAAACTTTTGGCGTCTTGATTTGCCTTGTTTATACACGTCTTTCTTCTTCTATCACGGGCGTGACCCCTGTTCAGTCAGCGAGCACTCCAGTTTCAGCAGCAAGCTAATGCAGTACACACAACTTAGGTGTCGAGTATCGCCTCTGTTTTTGTTCGTTTTGAATCGCGTCTCTTGTTTTTACGGAAGCAAATAACGCTGACATTAAAATTCAGGCATCAAATCCGGCAGACACAAGAAACGAATTTGCGGCGCTCACATTCGAGTAGTACACCGTTTTCTCTCCATTCACTCGAAGGAAAAGAACATATTAAGGCTTCGTCGTTGCTTCTAAGAGAGTTCTTTTTTCTTTTTTTCTTTTTTTGCGACTCTTGACAATTGTCGAGATGTCACTTCCACAAAGCCGTCGGAAATGAACTGCAAACTTGAAAATTGCTTTTCCAAGGACCGATGACAATAGAAGACGTGACAAAATTCCTGAAAGGAGTTGGGCTGCTGTATTACAAATTTGATCTTGGAAACCTCACAGCTTTTGGGAAATCCGTTACCATGCCTTGAGGTCACGCTGCTCATAAATACGGACGAGACGTATTGCATCTTCACCAAAACACGTTGTGACTCAGCTGCCGATAACAAAATACGAAATGGAGTTCGGACGAACGACGAGGATTACTCAAGATCTACTCTTCGCCTTTTATGTGATCATGTTAGACGAAGCTACGATCAGGAGTTTCGATTTTGGCCAGTGCGAGAGCAGAAACGATATCTGATTTGGGTTCCATAGAGCGAGACGACATATTTTTAGCAGATGGTACGTCTGCTGGTGGGAGCAAAGGTACGAGTTGTTTGTACTACGAAGTATTATTGAAATATGAATATTAGACAAGGAAACTCCCTCCCGTATTTTGTTATACTCCGTTGACATTAAGAACAACCGCAGAAGATGCTATCACCGGGAAAGCCAATTAAGCACCGCAAAAAGTGCATCGTCATGACGCTCGTCATCTTTATAAACCAGGTAGAGGGGCTTAGGCCGATAAACTGGCAGCTGAAAGGGACCACCCGGACGCCGCCATGTTGCAAATATTTGACCATTAGGCAAGTAGCCTTAAAGCGCTACGTCTAGAGTTTAATCAAATACCGCGCAAAAATAATTGCTCATTGCTCTTTAATAACAGTACCGACATAGGTATTGTTTCGTTTAAGTCCAAAATGTGCTTTTACGACAAATCTCGGGCGCTTCGAAATGCGTCCGCAAGATGCCATCAGCCGCGTTGGTGTATACTTGGGTTCTTATTGGAGCTAGAGACTGATCCATGCGGCTTACAGTTTTGGAACAAAATAGTTTATCATGTTTTTTTACACCGACGGCAATACGAATCTCGGCTCAGTTTTGGGCGAAACCCTCAGGATTTGGTAGGTCACGTGTCTAGGGGTCAAAATTGTACAACATAGCGGTACCCAAGTTTGGCTCCCTTTTGCTTGGTGAACGTGATAACAGTTTATCGCTCTAAGCACCCCTACCTCATGGTCTGTACGTGTTTGCCATGACAGGCGAAACATATCGGGTACCGAAGGAACAGCGCAGAATCACTGTGGCTCAGCCGGGATAGCAAACGGAGTATAGGCTTGTTGATCTCGCCCTTAAGTTCTCGTTGTTTTTTTTTAGGAGGGGAGGAGGGGGGAGGGCGAGGTCGTCCGTGCGACGCGATCATGTACTGGCTGCACCGAGAATAAGGCGGCATTGCAGCGTTCGATTATGCACGAGTCACGATTATTTCCAAGCGTTTGTTGGCACTTGTTTAAGCGCGGTAACAGATCATCTGAAATAAGAAAAAAAGATAAAATAGACAAATTAAAAAAGCAGCTTGCGCTTTTGTGGTCCTATCAAAACGATACGTATGTTTTTAAAATTTATATCCCACAATAAAATTATTACAGCTTAGCGTCCACGAGTTACGTGAACAAACCTTATGGCGCACAAGCCAAACACGACCTAGAAATATTCCACATTGCTCGCAAGAGGCGCTGTTGTTTCCAATTGTTGAGCTAGTTATAATTATTTTGATATCTTTCTTATCCAATGTATTTTCACTTACATATTGCGCTACTATATGATAAAGTTGTGTATATCCGAACAGACGACAATATTCACGACTGACTTTCATCAAATATTTTGTAAAAAAAAAACTGTCAGTATATCACAAATGTCTTGCTTCTATATTGAAATCAACACTTACTTTCACGCACTGACCTCAGCAGGTGGCTGCCCTCTTTTTAAAAGACGTCATCATCTCTGCTCTGCAAATTAAGGATGCGTTTAGTTTTTTAGGTACTTGGAGCGGTTTGGTCACAAAACGGCCAGACTCATCATGTCTCAAAAATTATTAATCTAAAATGTTTCTTGTGAATGCTCTTTGCTGGGCAGACAGAACAGTGGACTGTTTCATAGTAGAAAAGGCGGGAGCCGATAATTGAATAACATGCAGTTCAATCTACAGAAAGTTTCCGAGGAGGATAACCGGGTTTTTGGGCCGGGTAAATAAACTATTGAACGCAGAAAGCTTAAACTTCTTGAGAATGCGACGCTATTGGTTTCAAATTTTTTTATGACTCGACATCCATCTAGGCCTTCATATCGTAAAACGAGACATGACAATGTGCGCCCCAGTAGCATCAATTTCACTGGGGGAAAAAACACTTTTCAGCAAGAAAACTTTATTGGTTCCTTTCTTGCCGACAAGGTTTTTTTCACAGAAATAAATGTTACAGGTGCCCAGTCTCATTTCTTGTTTTGACGATATTAGGCTTAAGTGAACGTGTGCTCATAAAGAAATTTCGTTTTTCGCACTATTCTTTTGAGCCAGGTAGCGTCATGTTCTCAAAATTTGCGCGTTCTGTCACAACAGCTTCTGGCACATTCTCCCTGAGATTGAGCGTTCTGAAATGCATAGTTAATTTACCCGGGACCAAAAACACGGTTCGTTTTTCTCAGGAACTCCTTCTACATTCCCTTTCACTTGCAACCTCTACTTTCAATTTATAGGAATCAATAAAATTTAACATAACATTTCGCAAGTTGTAGAATCATACAAAAATTTACTCACAAATCCTACAGTTTCATACAAAGAATAAACAGCAAAACCATAGAGAAAAATAACAAAGTCTAAAAAAAGGGTTACGTTATGCATTTCGAGTAAAGTATCTCCGACCAACTTCCTCCTGCCTTTTGGCTCAAGACATTCACCTCGTATCTCATATGCAACCCGCGGAATCGCTTACGAAGCGCGCAGTTCCCACTTAAAAAATCTCGTTTCACTGGTTCTCAATATGGCAGTTTTCATTTCTTATTCTCCTGCAAAAACAAGAGAAACCATCCGACTCCTCTAAACACCGAAACTTAAAACTAATAATTTAACTAATAATAACAAAAATCTACCTCAAATCGACGCCATTCTAGGACATCTCTCCGAGGCGCGAAATATTAACGCCAACGCCACCCCCGTCGCTGCCGCCAACCTCGTACCAGGTTTTCCATTATATACAGGACCTTAAATCACGTCCTCTGTCCAATTACGGTCCTGGCCCGAAGAACATACAGTCTCTCGTTATCAAGGGTCTCCCGTAGTGCGGCGCCAGTATTCAGAGCCTTTTTGCCTTATGTGTCGTTATTTCTATGCCTACACGAAACGAGGTCTAGGCCTAACGCGGCGCACGATAACAGCCGTTTCGGGAGGGGAAAATGGCGTCGCCGAGGTTTTACGACCTCGTTTATCGGAACATTGCCTCCTCTTGGTGGCTCCCAAGACGAACAAGGGGAGAGAAAGGGGAAAGCGGTCGGTTTGAAGCCCAGGTTAGAACGCTCTCCAGGACGCAGCTATGAACCGCGAGATTCGGGCTATAGGTCAACCCGATGCGCCTGCTTTCGGAGCGAAAACGCGTTCTGAATTCGAGTTAACTGCAATAACGCGGATTAGCCCGATAGAGCTTTCTGTTGGCTCCTGAAAAACGCGAGACTTCTTACCAGTAATTCTTCTCAACGTCGTTGATTACTGCGTTTTTATGCTGAACGTGCTTAGGGCTAGGTTTGCACAGAAACGTTTCAAAAGTGTACAAAGCAAAGGTGTAGCGCGAAACATAGGCCCAATGGCACAGTTGATTGTAGTTATATTTGTTTTGGCGGTTTTTTATTTCAACCTACGTAACCGAATGCAGGTTGTATATGTTGATATGCCCCAGTAAAATACTTTCAATAAAACGATGCGTGTTGTAGTTATGATAGCATGTCCGGCGAAACTTGATGTAATAATATTTCACACTAGTTTCTTCATCCTAATTATACAATTTCGTGCCCAATTGATCACAAAAAATGTGGTGGCGAGGTATCCGTACAACTAGTGTCGTCACTAATAATAAACCTTTAACTGCATTTAGTGTGTCAACGAATGGATATGAAGTTCTAGCATTGATTTAAGGAGTGTAGTATTTTTGCCGTTGTCTAATGAAAATTTGGCCAATTTATTTCTGCTTTTGTAAGGAATTCTTGATTTTGTATGTGTCAGCAAATACATATTGTATGTAAGTTGTGAGTTTAATAAGTATTTATATTATATCTGGTTCTCACGCTGAATTTATCTATTTTTTTGGATCAAGTGATTGTAAAAATTAAATTACAGTCCAAACGGTGTCACAGGTATATTATCTACTATCATTTAACTTTTCATAAAAAATAGTGACAATTAACTTGGATATTCCGGTGTAATATTAAGTGACATCAGCAACCATTTCCCCATTTTTATTTATCGGAAACACTCGTCATAACACATCCAAGCAAGAGAGAGAGAGAGAGAAGTGCTGAGAAGAAAGGAAGCCTGCACTCTAAAAAAAAAAGGTGTCAAGGGAGAGTAAGTGCCCTAACTTACTCTCCTTTAACTCTATCTGCATGGAAGTTACTCTTTCCCGACCGCTTCTTTCGATGATACTCTCCCTTAACCCTCCCTCGACCTCGAGAGTAACTGTAACGAGAGTTAGTTTCTCCTCGCGATATCACGGGCTGTCGATAGATGGCGCCGCTATGGGTTCGGCGCAAGTTCGACGCTATTCGGCGCAGGTATTTTTTTTCGTTTTCTCGGGGGAAACCTTTTTTTCCTATCCGCTTTTCTTTTTTTCTTTTTTTTTCTTCTTCTTTTTTCTTTTTTTTTTTTTGGGGGGGGGGGGGGGGGGGAGATGGGCAAGGATGTTTTAATAAATGAGTTGGTACAGCCTGCCTTGACGGGTTTATATTTCAGTATTTATTAACTTAATTATTACCTCCGGCAGGAAGATCATTTGAGCGGGGGACACTCCTTTATCCAAGCAATAGGCAATTAATGTTTTTGCTACACAGATATATTAAACAATAAACATATAGATCAGTGTGTAAACGGGTGTATGAGCGGATGCTGACGCGCGTGTGCGATTATGTTTCGTTACTTAAGTGCCTAGGGTTGTTATGTAGCCCAGGGATGTTTTGGGGGCATTGTTATATTTTTGGGGGGTCGTTTCAAGTTACTGCTGAGCCCGACCTCACTGATCGTAGGAACAGGTATATGTATAAAAAAAGTATTTTTTTCACATTCGCATTAAAAGCAAGCAAAGAGGAAAACCTCCCTCCGTGACGGAAGAGGTCGGCTTCGCGCGGTCTATTGTATACGCCACGTGACGACCATTTCATGAAACGTCGTCCTAAACACGGCGTTCGTTTCGAAGCCATGTATAGGTTCAAAAAACCTATACATGGCGGCAAGCCAGGTTTATGGTACGTGAGGGGCTCCCTTATTTTCACCGCCGTGGAGAAAATAAGCGACGGAGCCAGAGCGTTTGGAAAAGTTGTTGGCGATGATTTCCAAACTTGTTATGCGGTCTTTGCTTTGAGTCATTAAATAAACCTGGCTTGACTACTACTTTTTTTCAATCTTTACATCTTACTTTCCGATGCTCGGGAGTCGGGCAGTCTTCTGCTCGGTTCAAGAAAAGCTCTGGGGGGTTAAACCTTTTAACTGTGCACAGGTTGCTACATCCATAACTGTTTTAACCTCGCTCTCCGAAGCTCCCTTGACAGGAAGGTTTTCGATATAAGGGAACATTCAAGACCGCTGCTCTTTTCCGCTGTTCATCAAACAGTTCGTAATGGACAACTGAAGCACCATGTAGCATTCCGGATATCAATATTTGTGGTGCGGATCTGACGGGCTTTAAATATAGATACATTAGTGTGGATTACAAAAGTCTTATTTCGCTGTCCAACAGAGCCACATTTAAACTGCCATTGACGGGTTCACTTTACGTTCAGTTGATTCTACACAGCAAGCGATAGCTCAATTATTTGGGGGAGAACGTAGACTGCTCTATGTCGCCCTACGATATGTTAAAAAGTATGCTAAGCTTCTTATGTTCAATGTCCCCGAGGTACGAAACACGGACGACAGAAGCTCAGTTAAAATGAATGAGCGAAAATGTCTATATGTTCTGTAACTAGCGGTGGCTTCCTCCATCTAGCATGGCCTTTGAAAAAGCCTGTGTCTAGAGTGCCGTGGTACTCTTGCGAAGCGTTCAAGTGCCCACGTCCGATGGCACTGTAAGCACGCATTGGAGTGCCGTCCGAATGCCCTAAATGGGCTGTACAGAAGACGTGGGTCAGCGCGTCCCGAGAAGCATAGCCTGCCGCATCCGTGAGCTAAAGAAATCCGATTCACAAAACATTTTTCACCATCAAAGTGCTTCGGAAGTGAGGGAAGTGTCGCAAGTGGAAATTTAGAGGACCCAGAGGAAATTAGAGAGTAAATAAATTTAGAGGAATTTAGAAGATAAATAAATCTGTCTTTTAGAGACAGCCAAATTTACTTATAAGCTTGGTCTTGGTACCAATCCAGCCAGCTGAAAGTCATGATGTGGAAAGATTGTGAACTTTAATTTGGTCTCCTGTGTTTGTTAGTTACCGAATCGACAACAAACCAGCACCGACCAACCAGCTCTTTTACGACGCAAATATTTTCACGAAAAAACTTAAAAAAAAAAAATCTTCGAAAAAACAAATAAATAAACATAAAAAAGATAGTGTGGAATGGGCATGCTGCGGACACTAAAGTTCGTTAATATTTTTCTCTTACTTTTTTTTTTTTTGTATGAAGCATTAGTGCAAGCTGGGTGCAAGGTGCGCAAGGAACGGGCGAGGCGCCCATTGAGTCCGGATTCCCTGGATTACCGCCTTCGGAAGCACACGCTGTCCTGAGTTGCCACACCTTTAGTCATGGATCGGGACTTTATCCCCTGTAAGCTGACAGCGCGGTGGAAACTACGTGCTTGTTATTGTTAGACCGTTTGACTGTCAGTCTCGCACCACGTGATCACCCCTTCTCCGCATGCACACGCGAGGCGAGCGAAATCAAGCGATAGGAGTCAGGCCACTGAATGGTTGGCTAACGCTTAGCTTCACCGCATTGTCAACTTAGAGATGAACGAAATAAGAGCTCACCTCTACAATCAATTTCCGGCCTGTTATCGCCTGACATCACTTTCTGCGCGCGAAACCTCCAACCTTGAAAGCAACAAGATCGTTTTGCCCACGAGCAAGCTTCCCGGAACTTTAGAACGGATGCCTTGCGAACGATGGGGCCTAGGAAGAGTAGCGCTGCCATATATTTTTTTTTTTTTTTAATTCTGTTTTTGATTTTACGAACGGTTTCGGAATATATGACCGAATACCGTTTTGGCATCTCCACAGAACTAAGATTTAGTGACACTATGAATGTGTCATTGATAGTAGGTATTCCATGCGTAATTATGCATGGAAATATAGGAATTATTTAGGAATATAGGATGTAGGAATTAATTAATATATTTATAAAAGTATCTGTTTCACATTTTTTCTCAAGAAGGTCTTTCTCGCGCGCTTCATGGGTAACAACACAATCATTTAAGTACTGACGTGTGCACTTATATGGCAGAATTTTTTTTTATACAAAAGAACTTTACGTTAATTTACCTTAATTACTTTTCTCGATTAAATTTTCCCTATAATAAGGGACGTGCTTAAATGCATATGTGCTTCTGTGCAACCCTGCTGTCATTGCTGCCAAAAAAAAAAAAAATCTTTTTGATAGGACAGGTTAGCAGTGCTTATATTATAAATTTGAAATAAACACCCGTGCCAAAATCACCGGTGCATTTCCAATGAGAGGGGCCGCCATCCCGTGCTCGCCTGGCGTATAAATGATCAGTGACTCGTCATTCGTAATCTATAGATAGTATTTCGGATGAAAACATTATTTCAAAGCAAATGAGGGCGAAATTACAGTCGATGTGCCATAGTGAATCGTTAATTAAACAAGAGTCCCACCTACACCAAATCTATGACGTTGCGCTTAGGCGGTGGTGCAGCCTGTTGAACGGAGCATGGCCGAACGCTTCACACTTCGGAAAATGGGTACATGCAGCGCGTCGTGCGCGGAGCTCTTGTGTGCAAACGCGTGCTTGTTTACACGCAATGAGTTGGTGTACACTCGATTCAAAGGTCAAACTGTTCGTGAGAGATTATTCGGCGTGAGGTCGGTCTGCCTTTCAAGATTTGCGACACTGGTTCACGCTGTACATGAGACATGAGTAGCTATACTCTGTTTCATACTTAGCGTGCAACGCTGTGAAAGCTACTGGCGCGAGCGCGTGGCTTCATCTATGGTTTTGTTTGAGCGAGAACGCGTGCAAATGATCAACGAGATCAAGCCCCACGCTCGCGCAAGTAGCTCTGACAGCGTTGCACGCTAAGTATGAAACAGAGTATAGTGCAGCACGACCGCTAACCTGAGGTCGTTAACGTGCATCACGCGCTATACTTAGTTTCACCTCCGAATGAACCGCAGATGCTGTTTCAGTGCTTGTGCACCCGCGAGCGCTCGTGTGCCCGCCGAGGCGTCATCCAAAACAATTAGCTCGCGCTTTTAGCACGTGTGACCAACAATGGTCCATGCTGAGTTGAGACGAAGTATTCCTGGTGTTCATAGCACGTTCTACAGAATGAGCTTGCGCTCCTCGTGCTCCTAGCTCCAACCAGCCAGCGACACGCGCGGGCTAGCGCGTAAACCTCCCTTTGAAACAAAAATTTCTAGCGCAAGCGGTCATTCCGCGAAAACACCTCGGAAGGCTGCACTTTCGTACCGGTAGCCTTCGCTGTTTAAGGACAAGCCTCGGGCACGTGCAGCATTCGCGCGGAAATATATGTTGGTGGTGTTGTAGTATTTTGAAGTGCAGGAGAAAAGCTGGAAGCCACCCGCATCTATTTCACAAGCAGAGTGCTCGCGAAAGTAGCGTAAGTGCTTTTAACGTAAGCTACCACTTTTAGAAACAGATTGTAATTGTGCGAATAATCTTCTTTCTTTTTTTCCCAAAAAATTTATTTGTGATAGGAGTGATCTCCGAGAATACGGGTCACCAGTGGTACCTGTATAGTGCCATATTGGCGTGATATTTGAGTGCTGTGTTCTTGATGGATCGTGTTCCTTCTTATTATTCCTGTTTTTTTTTTTCTTTTTGCAATTTGAGAACTGGACTTTTATGTAGTCGGACGCTGTGTTTCTCTACCTGTGACAATTTGATAGTTTATGTACGAAATTAATCCCTAAAATAATGCCCTCTGCATACCGTAGGTATTTTATAAATAAATAGAACAAATAAATATCCGCGGGAAGGGTGCGCTAATAACTGATTGAATAATTTTCGATTAGTCTTTCATAGGTTGGCACTTTACGACAGTTAATCATTCAAATATTAAGCTGAGATCTGTTTTTGTAGTGAAGGCAACGTGGAAACCGTTCGCGAGTTTTAGAGATTCGAAGAGCTATATCGCTGTAAAACGCCAAACACTATCCAATGTACTTTTTTTTTTTTTTTTTTTCGGACATGTTGGTTTGAATATATTTACTGTGGCGGATGCTTTCAACGCGTGAGCTCTTGTTTAGTGGGGACATTCCTTCAGTAGTGCACCCGCTCTCTCTTGCCTCGGTATTACGCAAATCATATGATTAATAACCCCTCCAACTAGCAATCCGGAAAATGGGTTTTATCGACGTGTTTTATCCGCTATGGCAATCCGTTTGTTGGAGGATGCTTCATCGACAAAATCGACTCGTCGGCACCCTGTGCTGTCCCATCGACTGTTTCATTAAAACGAGCGTTGTATCGTTTCATAACATAGCTTGCTTTGTGGTAGCATTTATGGGCGAGCCCTGCGCACTTTACGCGCCCGTAACGGTCCGCCGGTCGGTCGTTTGTAACCATACAACAGATTGGAGCCACCACGTAACCACAGTGGAAATAGCGCTCCATATAATAGTCACAAGGTCACGTGACTATAATCCATGCGGGCGATGTAAACATCCTCACTGATGAATCCATGAATCCCGAACAAGAGCTCTGCCGGACAAAAGCTTTTATGACCTGTACTAAACCTCAGCACATTTTTTCCAGAGACCCGGATAAAAGTACATCATTTTACGACTACACATGAGCAAAGGGTGCATGAAGAATTTTTTTTATTTCATTGCCGATCTTGATATGAGGACCGTATGTTTGTTTCTGGGGCCGAAAACTGCGATCAGAAATGTCTCGATATGGGCTCATCGGCGCCGCCAAATGGGGCTGCCGATGTCCGCGTCAATGCCTCGCAGTTCTGTCGCGGCCAAATGCATGGGATCTTTCGCTCCAGATTATTATGTTGACTCTATGACCTCGAGAGAAAAGCCTCGTACTCTAACTACGGGTTTATGGACTCCATTTCGTGTCCAGTGAAGAACCCCGGTGCGATTGACAGGACAAGAACATATTCTGAAACGTGGTTATACAAGGACGGCTCTATGACTTTACGGCACTACTGCTGCCACAATAACACGCCGAATGCCTCCAACATGGCACCAAGGCACTGATAGCAGACGATAACGTTGTTTTTGATTCAGAGTTTAGCCGGAAATAACGTCAACTGCAAAACGCAAAAAAAAAAAACAAAAAAAAAAAAAAAAACGAGCACAAAGAAGTATGAGTGCACACTCGGAGCGCTACTGGCTACTGCATTTTATTTGGAAAACACGCACATATATACACACATCATTATACCTCACCCCAAATGAATCTGATTTTCTTGTTTGATGAAACGAGTGACGACGCACTGATGCAACCGTCATCCTTCTTTACACTGATTTTGAATGCCTCGAAAATTTTACCCTCTGTTTTCGGTACCTACTTGCCCGGAATAGGTATTTTATCTAGGAAGAAATCATACGAACGCTTATCACAGTGGACTGCCAAGTTCCACAAGGGAGACCGCTTTACAGAAAGTTCGTGCCCTGTGTACGATCTGGTGGTGCACGAAAGCACCCAATGTCAAAAGCCCGTGCCAAATGCCCCACGACTGACACCTCACCCTTTAGCCCCGCCTTTAAAAGGCTAGCTTGATCAGAAGCCCATGACGCGAATCCCGAGATCACATGGCCGGGTCCTCACCGTGACGGCGGAGCATTCTGCTTTTAATTAAGAGACAGCAAGTGTGCACGCGAGCGTGTGTAACGTAATCATGCCGTCATTTGTAGGCCCTCAACGTATTAGCTTAAAGGGGCGGTGCAACAATTTGCGGACTTTGGCTAATTAATTGCGGGAATTGATCCCGGCCACATATGAAACGGAGGACCGAAAACCATTGTTTCCTACTTGCCCTAGTTTTCATTAAAAAAAATGAAAAAAATTGATATCTCTGGCACCCCTCAACTCAACATTGAAGCGGAACCAGCTTCGCCTGTGACGTCATTCGGAGTGGCGTTGGTTTCCGGTTGGGTTCTTCTGGCTTCCGTTTCCCCAGCGCTCGCCGGCTCGCCAGGCTCGCTGCTCTCCCGCCGATTCCCGACCAACATGGCGGCATGGGCGGACGGCCTGAGCGACGTCGAGCGCAAGATGCTTGCGACGCGGCGGGCAGTCGAAGTCGAAGTCGAGGTCGAGGTCGAGACACCAGGAACAATAACGATACCACGATACTACGGACCACGACCAACGCGCTCCGTCGAGCGAGGGAAAGACAAAACGTCCGGGTTGCTCGTGTAGCCGCCGTAGGCGCCTTGGGGCGTCGACGGATGACGGCGACGGCAGGTTTGGTTGACTTGCGGTAGATGGCGCCACAAATAATTCATACCCTTTTAGAGGCAATATTAGGCTTTTGAAGCGTTTCTGCATGCCTAAACAACAAGATGTTTTAAACTTAACCTTAAATCAAGCTTACAATTGCCTAACGCTATTACTTACAAAAAACACTCCGAATGACGTCGCACCACAGGTTCCATTTGCGGCCACGATGTGGCCGCAGGTTGGGAGAAAGAGCGTTTTTTATTTTGCGATTACGCAGCGAAATAGAGGTATTTTGGGGTATGGTGGCACTTTTTCTCTTACTTATGCCGAAGTAAACAATATAAAAAATACAAGTTGCACATTCGTTCAGTGTTAAAATAATTGCACCGCCCCTTTAAGACATGGAACAATGCTGGTTGAAGCTCGCACAGGGATTCTGCACGAGAGGCTATAATGCTACACCCGTACGATCGCCCACATGTGGTTGGTATTTTAGACTACCGATCTGGCGCAATCCACATGTTTGCGTGCATGTTTTTTTTTTTTTTTTTTTTTTTTTTTTGTGCGCATGTTTTGCTGTTTTGTTTATTTTTGAGCTTCGCTGGTGCTCCAAGGCAACGCGAAAGTGGCTGACAATTTTCTTGAAAATCATATTGCCTCTTTTTTATTCGTTGGGAGACATTTGATTTATCATTCTCTTTTTAATGTTGACATTAGACTTCAGGCTGAGTTCGGAGCGTCGTGTCTGCCAGACTCCTTTTGTCTTCTTGCTAGAGCTGTCATGTCTAAGCAATCTCTACCACATTGGTTTTTTGGATATCCGGCAAGCAGATACCAGCAGAGACAAACGAAAGAATTCGAGCGCCCTTCCCCCGCACGGCGGGGGGGGGGGGGGGGGGGGGGGGGGAAGGGGGGGGGGGGGGGGTGAAGGAAGGCGCACGCACCGACGGCCTCGAAACGGAATGCTTACAAGGTCGCTCGGCCTGGTGCAAGACCTCTATCTTTCCCTGGGAAAGGGCGAGAGAGGGTGATGAGAGGACAGTTCCCCACCCGTTTTCCCCACACTGCCCTACACCATTACCAATATCTCCAAATCTCTTTGTAAGCGGACTCGGCGTCCTTGAGGCGGAACTCCCTTCATTTAGCTGATAGTGCCGGGCGAGCTAAGCGCCCACCGGACCAGTTACCACCTGCCCCGCTCTCTGCGCGTGGTTACAGGAGGGAGCGTGATCACGTGATTATGGACAGACGTGCGATTAGTTCACCGGGCACCCCTTAGCTTCCTCTACACTTTCAGCTTAGGAGTGACGGAGCCCAACCCGCAAGACACACACGCTCTAAAAAAAAAAAGAAAAAAAAAGAAGAGAAGAAGGCGTTGAAGCGGCGCGCAGCAAAACGCCGTCGAGGCGAGATCGGCGAGATCTCTTTGCTCTGGCGGCATTTCGCCATCGGAGCGGCGGAGGGAGACGAAAGCCGGTGCACTCAGCTCGCGGACGAACACGTCCGTCACGTGATGTTTACTTGCCGCACCATCGACAACGCTGCGTGCGCTCGCTCGCGCGGGAACCACCACAGGCGGTCCGGATGACAGCTCTTCCATAACTTCGCTCTTGCCGCTATCACCTGTCACCATTCAACCGCACTTAAAAGGTAAGTAGATCATTTTCGCATGCGCCTTTTAGAGGTATCGAAGTGCAGAAGGAATGAAAGACGCGTAACTTAACGCGATAGCGCGTGTTGTGTCAGGAAACGCGCTCAACCTTGTTGCTTCCGCTTTCCCCACTCAGTCGCACGAGGTCAACGTTTCCTCGCATCAGACTCGACTCGATTGACGTGTGCAGGACAAGGGCTCATTGCCATGGGAGTTTGGTTTGTTCTGGTTTCTTCCGAACACTTCCTGTTCGTACCTTTTCGCTTTCCGGCGCCGTAAGAACAGAAGAAATCAAAAACATTGAACTGCGCTCGTTGAATAATTGTAATGGGCGCTCTCGTGTGCTGAAATTTAAGAGAGCATGTCATCTTTTCTTTAGTCGATATATATATATATATATATATATATATATATATATATATATATATATATATATATATATATATATATATATATATATATATATTTAAAAAAAAGTTTTTGTCTTAGGCAGTGGTGTGTTCGTTTCACATCGCGCATCCCCGCTCCGCGAGTGCGGTCACCGGACGGCCATGTTACATGTCGAAAAATTGCCTATTTGGAGCGTTGCGGATGCTGGCGGCAGCGTGCTGAAGATACGTGTTCTACTCGTTCGCCGGTATTCGCCGAAGAAGTTATTTAAAACCCTGTGTAAGCCGTGAGACTTGCCGTTGAGAACACGTGAAAAGTTTTACGGAAGCGCAGTGCCGAAGGGAAAAGACGCAACTCGTCGAGATCAAGTTTACCGCGGCGTGATCAAAGCTTCCTTGGCACGCCGAAGCGCTGCGTCCCTCTGCCTTCGCGCGCTCGGATACCGATCAAGAATCGGCGCCGCGGCAAAGTTTTGAAGGTGTGTCGCGCGTATATGTCATTGCATCATATATCGGGCACGGAGTTCTGGGTCGTCCAGCTGTTCCGGCGAGTTGCTATGAATAAAGGGGGAAAACAATATGGGGACGGTTGCTCTTATGCACTATTAACCATGGCTAATAACCAAGTTCCATATCTGCTCTAATGAATCACATGGCAGCAAAATAGAGCAACGCTGCGGAGCAAGTTTGGTTTTTGAAGGCAAACCTACAAGACAGCGAGAATTAAAATTTTTGAAGCGCGACCCATACGGTCGTGTGCAGTCCCTTGGCCAATCCCAATTAGGCGAGTCGCGCTCAAACGTCAAGTGCAATAAAGTAGGTTTATAATGCGTCAGCACTGATCATTATAAACCTACTGAGGAGCTGTTGTGCACAATATTCTGTAAACCGTCTAACGACGAAAAAAAGACGTGCTGAGTGCGACACAATTTGTGCGAACAAGTGATCGCTGGTTTTTCCAGTTTTTCTCTTTGAAACCAAGGGATGTCATCCAAGTTATTATTGCTACGGAAAGAGATCATATAATGTAAGCAAAAACATTTTGTGTTCGCTAATACTATTTGGAAGTAAAATGTGCCGATGTCGTGTTCGCGCTAACAATGTCGTGATGTGTACCTTCCTCTCCTCGTTCGTTGCCACTGGACACTGGATCAAGCTCTTTCTGGACCGCTAGTGCCGGAAGTTACAAATACAGCCGTCAGAGTAAAGTAAAACGCTGCTCCAGAAGCACATATGGCTTTATGTACATTGCACTCGCAAAGCACATTTACACATTGATTCCTGATAGTTATCTGAGCATGGGAAGGCACAGAGACAGCACTTTTTTGGGCCAGGGAAGCTTTGATCACGCCGCTAGACCGGTGAAACTTGCTTTCGACCAGTTATGCCTTTTTCCTGTGGCACTCTGCTGCCGTAAAAATGTCCACGTTTTCTCAACGGCAAGTTTCACGGCTTACACAGGGTTTTAAAGAACTTCTTTGGCAAATGACGACAAACAAGTAGAAAACGTCTTCAGCTCGCTGCTGCCAGCCTCCGCCACGTTCCAAAAACAATTTTTCGACGTGCAACATGGTTGTTCGGTGGCCGCACTCGCGCTGCAGCGAGGAAGTGGGGATGCGTGATCCGGCAATTGTCATAGAGACCAGTGGTTCGTTCGTTTCGCGGTAGGCCTACCGAGGTGAACGACGACCGTGCTTGCATAACGTACCGCAGGATGGCGCCACCGACATCATTAGATGCTGGCTGGAAGCAGACGAAGACGTGCCACCTGCTTTTGCCACTATGATTTATTAAATACTTTCAGCGGATATGATATGTTACCGCTCGATAATAAATAGGACTGAGGTACACGAACCACTTCTGTCCCACGGTGAGCTGAGCAAGCACTCTGCCATAGACGGAAACAATTTTGTCCTTTCATGAAATTAAGGAACCCCAAGTTACTCGCTTATATTTCTCTACGTAAAAGCAACCATTAAAATATGTGCTTGAGCGAAAAGTAGCCACTTTCCGAGAAAAGTTAACTTTTACTTTTCCTTTATGGTTGCTTCCCTTTGGCTGGAACGATTATTGATGCCTTGCATGGGAGGAAGTGAGGTGTCAATCATTGTTTCAGTGGCCCCCAATTGCTTGAGGAACACTCGTACGATTCTTCCTCGCTGTATTTGCATTTTAAAGGGATGCTGAACCCAAATCTGGATTCCACAAAACACGGCGGCAAAAGCGTGCAACGGGATGCTACAAACACCAAAACATCACCCGTATAGCGATATCTCGACCATATTTTCTAAAAAAGAAGGTGCATTTGACAGATATGTTGACGTCTTGTTTCTCCGAGAAGAGTCGAGAAGGAAAGGGAACGGTCTCCCGTCTTCCCCGCCTCGCCGCCTTAATAGGGCGAAGCGAAGAGAGGAGAAAACCAGATACGTTGACGCCACGTCCCTCGTCGGCCTCGTTCAATCTTGACCTCTTTTTCCAAACATACGGCCGTCAATTCAAAATATCGCCTTACGAGTAGTCTCGTAGGGATTCTAGCGTCCCACCTACAGCTCCTGCATTGTTTTCTGAAATCCAAATTTCGGTTCACCATCCCTTTAAGGAAAAATGCATGTTGCAATGTGTGGTTTATTCGCTCTGTTGAAATAGTTTTATTGCCCTGCAGTTGTCGAAGACTGAACTGATTTAGTAAATGGATCGAGATTTAAAGGCGTTTTGCGTTTTTACTTTCTATCCCCTTCTATTACAACACTTCCAACAACAATCTTTTTGCTGCAAATATTTGTCTGTGTTTAATCACAGTTAAAATAGTTTTTATGGCACTTTGAGGAACTGCGGGGTTTTCTATAGTACTTGCATCGCTTTTTACAAGGTGATGAACCAGAACCACCTGCTCCAAAAGCTGAATTCAGAGGGGGGGGGGGGGGGGGGTCACACTACCACAGCCATGATGGAGCACTCACACATATTTTTGTTGCAGACTCTATTTCTGAGCATCGCCAGCAATGACGGGGCCCATGTGCTGGACGGACCATGGGACGCCACTGAACCGATCATTTTCGAGCCAACCACGGGAAACAGCGGCTCCCAAAACCCGTCCTGGTGGATTTCAAGTTAGGAGCATTAGAAGCCTGCTAACATTGGTCGTCAGCTGCGATGCCTCTACAAAAGCCGTTATCCCATGCCGGTCATTCGGGGCACGCTACCACAGCCGTGATGGAGTACTCAAACATCTTTTTGCTGCAGGTTGGTTATTTGAAAACTTCAGCTTGCTGTCATTCTAGCAACTAATGTCTGCTAGTGGTATTGTGGCCCAGTGATTGCCAAATTTAACATAGCTCTCTCAAAATTTTCTGACAATTATGATGTAAATTTTTTTTTAATTGTACAGTTAATGACAACTAGTTACCTTCCAAACAGAAGTTGCTAGAATTTATTCTTGCCTTTGTTTTATGCTTTCATATTTGGTTAGACAGCACTAAACCCCGGTACAAGGAAGATTTTGAAAACTAGTTCAACAGAAAGAAAAGACTACTAAAGATAGCCAAAAACTCGAATGTCGAGGCAGCCTGGACCAAATATAACTCTTGGGCCAAACTCTGTATCGAACGTATGCATTTCTTCGAAGACAAATTTTATAACTGTGACCTGCCTTTAATATTATAGAATAACCAAAAAACGTTTTGGAAACTTATTTTCTCATATCAGTCATCCTGTTCAATACTCTTGATGAACGATGATGGCAGTGTTATTTCGGACGCTGTATGTCCCACGGTTTTGAACAATTGCGTTTAGTCTACTTTTACTGATGGAGATAGTTCCTTCTTACCTTTTGTACCAGATGTCGATTTTAGGTATATGAACACTATTTCTATAACACCGTCTGAAATCGCGATATTGATGATAACCTCAAAATTTTCAGCTTGGCTGGTGTCGACTCAATTAATACAAAAATTCTAAAAAATACCAAGGGTGTAACCAGCGAAATATTGTCACCAAAAATAGGTGATGAGGCAAAGTAAAACTGAACAAAATGAACGTTTAACGGGGCGAACTTTGCCCAAATTAAAGGGAAATAACAGCACGTCGGAGGCGTCGAGTGTCTTCAATGCAACAGGGTCGAGCACAAGCGATAACTGGTTGCATAAGGCCACGCAGGGCTTCTTTTATAGCACTTTCCTTTCTAGATCATTCTCTACTCGAACATTCCGTACTAAAATATAGAATTAACCACGGCCTTCTGAAATTTTCCAGAAGCATCGTCTTAGGAGTAAATAAAAACATCCGCCGGTCCCAAAATTCAAACCCGGGACCTCTGCATGACAGTCGGGCGCGGTGCCCACTGGGCTACCCCTAAGCACGCCGTAATATGCAGTCTACTTTTCCAGCATTCGTCCACTGGTTGCATTCCACACGAGCGGAAGGTTGGGAAGGTCGTTCCAATCTACAAAAGTGGCGACCGTCACTCTGCGGGAAACTACCGTCTTATATCATTAACCAGCGTTGTATGTAAGTTGTTAGAACCCAATATTTTCTCATGTAGTATCGCATTTGGAATTTACTAACAACTTTTTCTACCAAGATCAGTACAGGTTTCGTAAAAGATATTCATGCTAGAGGCAGTTGCCGGAGTTCACCAATGATATTCATGTTAATATGAACACTAACTCCCAAATATGATGCCATATTTTTTGATTACTCTAAGGCTTTCGATCATGTATCTCTCTGTCATTTAATATCAAAACTTTCCTCACTGAATCTTGATTCTCTCACTTTATCATGGATTCAAAATTTTCTTTGTGAAAAACAGCTCAAAAGGGAAAAGGACAAAAAGGAAGGACTACATAGGATAAGTTCTGAATAACAACTGATTTTTCATTGGAATGTGTAGATGGCACTATGTTCGCACGGGCATAGGGCGCACCGTGGATTTTGCACTTCTATCTTCTTCATTGCACACTCCACATGCTAACCAAGATCCAGAAAATGAATCTCACTGTTCGTTGGAGTCAGTGAAGGTTGGCTCACTCAAGATGGTCTGTTTTTTATTATGTAGTAGGTTTCCTTCATTTCCTTACACATTTGGCCTTGGTGTTTAAACAATACAATGGTGTTGGAGAACTGCGGTTTGCACCCGCAATCGCGACAGTGCACCGCTAATACTAGTATTAGGTCCCTTGCAATGAGCTTTGGTGTTCTCAGAGTTCGATGTTCAGGCATCGCCCGGTCACCCAGGTATCCTGGTCACCAGATAGAAATCAGAAACATTAAAAGATATATTTTTGTAATTATTGGAACTTTATATATTCTGAAATGTTTTCTGTATGTCCAGTAACCTATGGGGCTGTCATGTAATGAATACTCTTACTTGCCTAATTTCTGTGTCCTGGCCCCTTTCAAGTAATTTCATTTGGGTTTACAGCTTTCTTGAATCACACTGGCACCTGCAGTGCACTTACGTGTAACTCATAGTTTGCAGGTATCGGGTGGTTTAGTTCGTCATTGCATTCTGTTCAGAACCTAACCACATTCCACATTTTTTTTTATTTTTCTTTGTTTTCGAGGTTCTATAATTGTTCATATAGACTTGATTGCTGTGCAAGTTACGAACATTGCCTTCCACTTGAAAGCTGGACGTAACCCACTAATTATTTTTCAAGAAAAAAGATACGAACATGTTTTACTCAGTGCTGCATCTTGTGTGCACTTGCTTGAAATTTCTTACTAACACGGTGTTCAAACACCTATCTCTGGGAGGTGCACTTGGCAGTAACCTCTGAAATTAACTTGTGACAGCAGGCTTGATGAAACTCATTGAATGTGGAAATTTCATTTTGAAAGGTATTTTTCGAACTTGCCTTGTTAAAGTGGTTTCATAGCATAAGTCACAAGTTGGTTTCACTGCTTAGTGCCTGCCAGAATGAATCTGAGTTACCTGCACTGCGCTTATGTATAACTCATAGTTTGCTGAAATCGGGAGGATTAGTTTGTCATTGCATTCTGTTCAGAACCTAATCACATTCGACTTTTTTTTTCCAGGTCCTGTAGTTTTCCGTATGGACTTGATTGCTCTGGAAGTTAGAGATTACCTTCCACATAAAAGCTGGACATGGCCCACTAATTTTTTCCCAAGAATAAAGGTATGAACAGGTTTTACTCCGTATTGCATCTTATGTGCACTTGCTTGAAATTTCTTACTAACATAGTGTGTAATTATCTCTGAGAGACACAGTTGGCAGTAACTTTTGAAAGTAACTCGTGACAGCATGCTTGAAGAAACTCATTGATTGCAGCAATGTTGTCTTCGAAGGCATTTTCGGACTTCCCTTGTTAGTTCGTAGCATAAGTCTCAAGTTGGTTTTGCTGTCTAGTTCTCGCGAGGAGTTAAGCTGAGGCTCTTGCAATGCGCTTACATGTAACTCATAGTTTGCAGAAATTGGGAAATTTATTCGGTCATCGCACTCTGTTAATAATCTAATCACATTCCATATTTTCTGTCTTGCTTTTCCAGGATCTGTAGTTCTTCATATGGACTTTATTGCTCTGAAAATCAGAGATTGCCTTCTACATGAACGCTGGAAATGGCCCACTAATTATTTCTTGAGAAAAAAAGGTATGAACATGTTTTACCTAGTACTGTATCTTGTGTGCACTTGCTTCAAATTTCTAACTGTTTAAGCACCTGCTAACCGCTGGGATGCGCAGTTGGCGTTAACTCTTGTAAGTAACTTGGGCCCACAACCTAATCACATTTTATGGGCGCTAGATATTTAATTTGAATTGTTCCGGCATCAAAAATTAGTCGGCGTGTTCTCCGTAACTTGCGGCACCAGAAAGCTGCAACTCTCAATTACTGAGCTGCACGTCAGGCGTGACAACGGGAATCATTCACACATTAAAAATTAGCTGCCGTGTTGTCCACACCTTGCAGAAACGGCTAGAGCCTGTTGAACTGCTAGCTGCAATGATCTAATGAAACGGACGTCTTAGTGAACAATAATTATATTAGTAAAATGCCATATTTATTGTTCACTGAGGCGTCCATTTTGTTAAGTCACTGCAGCTAGCAGTTCAACAGGCTCTGGCCGTTGCTTCAAGGTGTGAACAACACGCCAGCTAATTTAAACGATTCCCGCCGTCGCAAGTTACGGAAAACATGGCAGCTAATTTTTGATGCCGGAACAATTCCCGTATCCGTGCATCACGAGCGGTACAGTGACTGAGAGTTACAGTTTTCTGCCATGCTTCTACGGGTCAAGTTACGGGGAAAACCGTAGGGCCTCATTACTCTCATGCACGTAAGACATAGTTAATGCTATGACCATGATGGAAGACAACGGTAATTGTACCGGCATCAAAAATTAGCTGGCAATTTCTATTAATTTGACGGAATTTGTTTTTACAGTGAATGTACTTTTTGTCAGGATCCGATGAGCTTGGATTGTGTCTAACTCTGGACCGGGAATCTCTGACAAGTCCAGCGTGTAATCCACGGCGAAAGGCCCTGTACAGCGCTATTTGTAAGTGCTTTTTATTCTAATAGTTCATGAAAGACGTTATGATTGGTTACTTTTGTGTTCGAAGTCGTGTTTATTTCATTTTTGCTGTTAAAATATGGCTGTCTTCTTGGCGGTAGATGTGTGCTGTAGTAAAGTCCTCCCAGTAGGTCCAAAGCCGAATGCCACAGAGCGTTGAGTTAGTCCTTATTTGCCAAGATTCGGCTTGTTGGGTGCGAGTGGAGTGTCAGCTACGTCACTGCAATATGTGAATGTATTTGCCAGTAATTGTCTTTAGTCGACGATTTCTTTTTATATGACTGATTTATTTTAAATTCTTGATTCATTCAAATGTCATGTTCTTTCCTATAACAGGGTATTTATTCTACTTAATTTAGTAGTACATTTGACGCTAGTGAGCTGAAGAGGAAGGCCAGCGGTTTGATTTTTAACTTGTAAATGATATGGAGGCAATATGGGTACATTTATGACTACAAATTTCTGTGCCGCAAATACCGTAAGCCTTAAAACATTTTTTTGTTTGTTTTCAAATCAACATAGAAATATAGGTGTGAACTTAAATGGCGAGGTTGTAATTATCAGTTCTTAAAAACCGGTGAAAGGAAAAAAAAATGTTTTTTTAAAATCTGGTTGGGGCAGCGTGTCAAAGAAAATTGAAGTGAAAATTTTTTTTTATTTTAGAGAAATATTGATGGCGCGAGGTGCCTTGCAACTAAGTCAATAGTCACCTGCTTTCAACTGCTTTTCTCTTGGCATTCGGGCGTGCAGAGGAGAGGTAGATCGGCTTCGCCTTTACGTTGAGGTGGAAACAACGAATGACCATCTCGTTGAGGTGGAAAGAGCAAATGACCATTCTGGGATGTCATGGACTTTGCCCGCATAATTTCAAATCAATCTTTTGCCGTCAATATTGCTCTAAAAATTATTTTTATTTTTTTTCGCATAAAATTTATTTTTTGACACGCGTGTCCCAACCAAACTGCTTAAAAAATATATATATATATATTTTTTTTTCAAAGCCTCTTCAAGGTTAGATGAAGGGTTGAGGGTCACTATGATGTTGCAAGGTTAGGCCTAAGCAATTTATAGATTCACCTTCCTAATATTTGAAAAAAAGAAAAAAAGAGCTCTAAATTCGACCTTGCAATGAAATGCATTCAGAGTGGTGCAACCAGTTCATTCACATGCAACGAGAAATTTAGAGCCCACATCTATTGTGCAGCTAGCTGCATGATGAATTGGCACACATGAACAGCTCGTTGACTATCTAGTAGTGTCGGTTGTGGCGGAGCTTAGGCATTCCACGATGCATTCTTTGTTTTGACATGTGGCACATTTATCAATTATTTTAACTCTTGCGAATCAAAACCTGTGTGTTCTTGGGTTGGGGTACTTTTATATATATATATATTTAGAATTTGTGCATTTTAGTATGTATAATTGTTTTTTTTAAGGTTAAAATGTACTTTATGGCAAATTAGCTCCTTGTAGAGTTGAAATTACTTTTAATTAATGGTCTCCCCAAACTGAGATGTTACATGCATTCGCTAGCCTTTTTTTTTTTTTTTTGTAAAGTTGTAAAATAAACTAGAATATATGGCAGTCAGCACTGAACCACCACAATAGATTGTTCACACTAACTAATCTATAAAAACTTGGACGAGTCTACTTGGACAAATCCAGATGTTAAGAAATTGCATTCATCCTACCCTTTGGGAAAGTCTGTATAAATATAGAGCTATGTCTTTTGCCACTGTGGGCAGAGGCCAGCTGAATTGCTACCGTTTGGAAGGTGGAGGGGTGATGTGCAGGGAAGCTAAACCCTGTCCCCCTCTCCCATATTGTTTGCTATAATTGTTTCAAATGTCAGGAAAAAGGGGGGGGGGCAACTGCCCCCTCCCCTTGCACCCTTGTCCCGATGCCACTGGCTGGGGGTGCTAGATTGGGGATGCCATAAATAAATGCAACCACTTACGGCTGCCATTGCATACAAAGGAAAACATAGAGAGAGGGAGAGAGATGTGGATTATTTTTCTTTTAGGTGTTCATGTCAGAAGGGGTACTAAAGGTTTTGGATGGTTGCGGCTGAGTGAGCTAGCCATGAGTGCTGCCTAAGTGTTTGGTTCGGACTTTTGTTCAATCGGCAAAAATGCAAGTCCCAGCCAACTATTCAAGTATATTCTATGAATGGCTCCTGGGATTTTCGAAAATGGTCGATTGTCTTGCAAATGAGTGCACTGGTATTAACTAAGGGTACTTAGCAAGCTTACCCTTTTTTAATATTTCTGACTTTACATTTATGCATTCATTCTTCACAGGAGGAGTGGCACGACGGATCGACCTGCCCGGTGATGCGCAGTGATGAAGAGGACTCAAGTGCCATAACTCTGGTGTCGGAGGACCACTTCTTTGAGGTGACGGATATTGTGGCTCGTGCTGTGCTCGTTCTTGCACTGCACTGGGTCCACGACATATCTTACCGTCAAAAAGCAAGCCGGTCACTCGCAGTGATTGGGCACTTCATTGGTTTGAAGTACAAGATAAAGTACGTCCTGGCTTTGGATCTGATATCAAAGTTAAAAACTTTTAGCCAGAGGGAATTTAGGTGCCAGTTTTGGTTTTTTGCCATGTGCTGAAACTAAAGTCTTGGTTTATTAAGCTTTTTTCTACTGTTTTTATTCTTTCCATGCTGACTTTTCATGAAGACCTGTAGCCTCTGTACAGGCTCATTATCTATGTGCCGTTCCACATTTCCTATGCAACCATCTTGTAAACATGTACATAGCCGATTTTAGATTTTAGGGCTACTGTTCATTGCAAAATACTTGAGTTGTCCCTAGTTGTATGCAACAACTCCTGCAATAAGGCCAAAAGCATTCCACATTACAGTGAAATCAAGAGAGGTATTGACATTCATAAAATAATTGCAAAAAGAAAAGTACAGTGGTCGCACTTTAACTGGCTAGAAATGCTGATTGCCAGTAGAGTTTTTTTTTTCTTTTTTTTTTACTTTTTTTCCAGCAAACTTTTTATTAACAAACAGCCAAATTTACACTTCTGTTCTAATTTTCTTTTCAGGAGTTTCTGTTACTTTTTACTGAGTTAACTTGCACTCAACAACACTACAAAAACAACATAGAGTATAATTGAGTGGAGTTTGTGTGACCCCTTCCTGGAGAGTGTGTTTAATTCTTTTATACAGAGTTTAGGCACACGGAGGTGTACTTTACACAATTCTTTATGGAAAGTAATTGACTCTATTAAAGAGTCAATTAATTAGCAAAGTAATTGACTCTTCGAAAAGGGGTCACACAAACTGCTCAAGTGTGCTGTTATTTGACATTAACTCTCGCTAGAGAGCATACTTAACTCTTTAGTATGAAGTGTATGCAACACTTCTAATGGAGTTGTATTTACTCTCCTCAGAATGGTCATCACAACTCTTCCTAGAGAGCGTGCTTAATTCTTTAATACAGAGTTTAAGCAACACTTCTATGGAGTTGTAGTTACTCTGCACAAACAAGTGAAATCAACTCCTGGAGAGTTTTTTTAACTCTTTACACAGGGTTTAGACAACACGTTTAATGGAGTTCTCATTACTCTACACAAAAAAGTGAAATCAACTCTTCAGGGAGAGTATGTTTAACTCTTAAGTACAGAGTTTAGGCCACACTTCTAATGGAGCTGTAGTTACTCTACACGATGGAGTGAAGGTAACCCTTCCTGGTGAGTACGCATAACTCTTGAATAGAGTTGAAGTTACTCTACATGAAGAAGTGAAGGTAACTCTGCCTGGAGAGCCTCCTTAACTCGTTAACAAGGAGTTTAGGCAATACTTTTGATAGAGTTATAGTCACTCTACACAAAGGAGTGATATTAATTCTCGTCAAAGAGTTTAGACAACACTTTTTATGGAATTATAGTTACTCTACACAAAGGAGTGAAATTAACTCTCACACTTACACATCGAAAGAGTAGTGCTGACTCTGGCAAAAGCATTGGCATGACTCTTTATAGAAGAGTTAAGTGAACACTCGCATGGGAGAGTTAAACTGACTCTCGTCGTTGAAGAGTAACCGTTACTCTCAATAGAGAGTGTGGTTTGCGACAACCCAGATACTCTCCAAAAAGAGTCGAGTCGACCCTTGTCGACTCCTTTTTTTTTAGAGTGTGGAACTACATCCAAGCGATTGCAAGGGTCGTCAGTCGTCAGAAAAACAACTCACCAAGGAATGAAAATATTTCATACTATCATAGCTAATTACGATTGCATTTTTTTATGCTTGAAGAAATGTATAGATAAAGCTTACTACCTTTTCTAATAGATTTTAACCAAGATTTATAAACATTATTTTCCTTACAAAGAAATTAAGGAAAGCAAAAGTCAAGATAGCCATGGGTCGCGCGTGAGAAACTTTATAGAATAAACAAGAAAAACAAGATTTTCTAAGGCTTTGCAGAAACAAAGATCCAAGTCGATTATCCGCGTAAAAATCTTTCTGTAACAAGTTAAATTCTGATCTGGAGCAAGCTAAAAAATATTAATGTAATAATTTTTTCAATTATGCAACAAACAAAAAAGGGAGATAATTTATAGAGACGTATTATTCTTTGATGAAAACAGTTCAATGACTTCATGGTAATAATGTAGCAGCGCTTGAACTTTGGTGCCACTTTTAAAAATTACTTTGTAAGTTTGGTTCAAACGCCAAATTATACTACATATCCGCCTGTAACTTCGAATTAGTTCTTAATAAATCTATGTTATTTTTTCCTACTACAAAAATTTAACTATTTGCTCGTTCTTAAAATTTAAAAAATACCAGTTCCCAAGATATGAAATGCCTGGAATTAATCCTATCAAATATATAATTCACGTTATTACTCCCTCTCTCACGTGCATTTTAACCTTGTTTTAACGACCAGTGTTCTCGCAAGAGAAATGTAAAGGGCAGAATTGACTGGGCTGCACAAAGGTGGATGCAAAAAAAGTGAAAGCTGCTTACAACTCCCTGTAACGCCGAATTAGAGCGCAGCTCTTGAGGAGGAGGAGGGAAGGGCACTGGGGGGGGGTTAAACAAACCTGGGAGTGGTCACGTGACCTTGGGGGGTCACGTGACCTTGGGGTCACGTGACCCCCAATGCCGATGATGTCATCACTGAGGTCACTGTTGACGTCATCATTGACGATCACGATGCGGGTACCGATGACGTCATTAGTGACGTCACCGATGACTTCACCAGTGATGATGACGATGACGATGCGAATGTCGGTGACGTCATCAGTGACGTCGCTGATGACGTCATCAGTGATGATGACGATGACGATGCGGATGTCGGTAACGTCATCAGTGATGATGACGATGAGGATGCCGGTGACGTCATCAGTGACGATGACGCTGACGATGTGGATGCCGGTGACGACATCAGTGACGTCACTGATGACGTCATCAGTGATGACGTCATCAGTGATGATGACGATGACGATGCGGATGTCGGTAACGTCATCAGTGATGATGACGACGACGATGCGGATGCCGGTGACGTCATCAATGATGATGACGATGACGATGTGGATGCCGGTGACGTCATCAGTGATGATGACGATGACGATGTGGATGCCGGTGACGTCATCAGTGATGATGACGATGACGATGTGGATGCCGGTGACGTCATCAGTGACGATGACGTCATTGGGGGTCACGCGACATCGGCGGGGGTCACGTGACCTCAGGGGAGTCACGTGACTTCGGGGGGTCACGTGACCTCGGGGGGTCACGTGCCCCCCAGAAGGTCACGTGACCCCGGTGGGGGGCTCGCGCGGTGCATTATGGGACATTTCCCATGATGCACCGGGGTCACGTGACCTCGGGGGGGTCACGTGCCCCCCCACGAGGTCACGTGACCCCGGTGGGAGGCTCGCGCGGTGCATTATGGGACATTTCCCATGATGCACCGCGCGGTTACGCCGACGGCGACGCCAACGGCGACGGCGACGCCGACGGCGACGCCGACGCCGCTCAAGGCGGAAACGGGCCCCTAAGAGCTGCGCTCTAAAATAATCTCACTAACTGTGGTCCAACGTAAATGTTACTCGTACTATCTAAGGACCTTGAGAAAATAATTCATGTAAGACTTTGAAACGTTTTTAACCAACAAAAACTTCCACTTAACTCACAATTTGGGTCTCGAAAGCACAGAGCAAAGCAGCAGAAACTGCAATATTAACACAAAATGAACTAATTGCTGATGCATTTGGGAGTAGAAAACTCATTATTGGAAGATTTATTGACCTCACTGAAGCGTTCGACCATTTAAACCAGAAAATACTAAACTTTAAACCCCTTCTTGTGGAAATACAGGAAGCGCATCGTTACTAATCAAGTATTGTTTGGAGTACCGGTCTCAATGTGTTTGCATAAATTCTACTTGTTCTCCGCTTGAACCTATTACAAAAGGTGTACCCAAGGCAGCATATAGGCCCTCTTATTTTTTTTAGTTTAGATTAAAGATGCTTTTGAATATAATGACATCAGCAAGATTAATAACCTATGTCGACGATGTGAGTCGGTAATACTAGTACAGACATGTCTAATATGTTTTAATAGGCGAACAACTCGATATTTTATTTAAAAGAATATTTGAATGCAAACTGTTTGAAAATAAAACCTCCCGATACTAAAGCAATTTTTAGACCTAGAAATAAATTAGGTAGTGTACAAAAATACCTTTATCTTGACAGCCAGAAAACAAAAATTGTAAAAAAAAGAATACTTCTGGACGTTTATTATTCCGAACACCCCACATGAAACATTCATAAAGCTAACAGAATACACGGCTCGATAAATAAACAAATACAGCGAACAGTTTAATATGAAAAAGTGCTTTACTATGCTCTAATTATGTCTCACCTAACTTATTGTCATCCCATATGGGGTACAAGTACAAAACAAAACAAACTTGACCTTCTTCGTACTAAAGAAATCAATTAGATTAATCGCTAGTCTCAAATAAAACTAAAGCATCACAAACTATTTTCTTGCGCTTGCGCATCCTAAGTATGTTTTTTTCTGTACAAGTTCAAACTGACCTGCCTTTACTCATCTGTTTTATACACAAACAACGTTTTGGATCTTGAAATTCTGAACTCTGAACATGCATGTCACACTTCATAATGCACGATGTAGAGAAGCATAGTTTGTCCCAACATATCGCACAACATATAGGCGTCAATCAATAAAACACAATCTACCTGTATTACTATACGAATTGGTAGAATATCAAGTCATACTTGAAGCTGTCTCAAAGTGCAAATCATTTTCCTATTTATGATGTTCACAGTCACTAACTCATTTCAACTCGCTCAGCTTTTGCTTTATTAATGCTTCGTTTTATTGCGTGTATACTTTCTTTTGCTGGTTTGTTCGCTTGCTATATGGGCATCACTGGTCCTTTAGCCGTCTATACCATGGAAGCGACCTCGTCAAGCTAGTGATTGTCCCTGCCCTTTGGCTCCCTGGACAAGGAGTATAGACTTATAATTCTTATAGAGTGGTAGTTGACGGCACTATAACCGTTAAGACTATTAGCGATTTGCTCCTGGGTATTTTACTTGCATTTGGTTGCATATTTGTTTTTTATTTATATCAACATTTATTTTCGTGTATGGCCACCGTCATTTGACCAAATATGTGTGCGTTTTTTTAACGTAACTTTCCTTTTCTTCTTTTAAATGAATTAATTGCATTTGTTTACTTGTTTCATGCCATTACAAGTTTTTCTTTTTTTCACCTGTGTTTTTTTTAAATTTTATTTTGTTTCATTTTATAAGAAAACCTAATATCGCTGAGCGAATAAAACATTCCTCCAGAATGAATTTCGCTGTGCCGCACTCAACATTATAATTTGCCCCCATGACAGTCATGTATTCACACAAATGTCACCAAACATGCAATTCGTACGCACGTACATTCGTAGCGGTTCAACAAATATTCCACCTTACCGCACTTTTCTTGACCAAATACCAATTGAATCCTTCGTAAGCGGAACCATTTTTTTAAAAACCCAGCAACCGGCAAAATGAAAAAAAAAAAAATGAAAGAGCGACGCACGAAAAATCAGGCGCTTTTTTTTTAATTTATTACGACATCCTCCGAGAATGAAACATCGTCAAAGGAAACACGTGTAATACTTTAATTACAATACTTCAACGAAGCCTCAACCATTATCGGCTACCAAATAAATGTAATTAGGAATCAGAAAATAAATAAAAAAAAAACATACTTTTGAAACCTTCAGAATATATAGTTGTTGTTTTTTTTTTGTTTTTTTTTTATGTCTGCAGGGGATTCCCATTACGTCAAGCTATCGATCCTTTCTGTCTGGTTTCGGTATCCGCGTCATTGTTGTCCAACTGGTGGCGTGATTTACGGCACCAGAAGTAATCTCCCATTATTTCTGGCCGGTGGCATCTCTGTCTCCCCTTCCTGGGGCCGGGCGCCACAGATTGTCTGTGATGACGTCAAAACACGTCAGATGACCCCCTTTTCTCTTTTTAACTCCTCTCTATTCACGTAGTGCATACTAAAGATAGCGAGTGAATATAAACCAGTGTCCGAAATCCTAGCCCCAGCGATAAAAATGGAAAACGGTAACCCCAAGCGCAGCCACTTTTTAAGAAAGGGGCTGTACATAGAACAACATATGTGCTTTTTACAGCCCTCTTGGCATCGGTGTTGTTCTTGAAATTTCCTGACTATGCATTCCTGACGCTCTTGCACTACAATGTTTGAGAAGGCTTGAACGAAAAAATCGCAGTCTTGGAAAAGGTGCAGCCCCCTACTGTGGCATTGCGTCAGCATAAACAAACTTGGTGGTGCCCTAGGAGTAGACCAGACACTCATTAACTGCTACAACCAATCTGTTTGTAAGAAACGCGGGAAGTGGCTAGTCCTCGAGCGTCTTATTATTATTCCGCAGTCAATGAGATTGCCATATTAGCCAATAAGAACACATAGGAATAAATCGAAAGGCAAGAATCGTGCACGGAATAAGCTGAGTCCTGCGTTCCTTGAGTTGTCAGTTATTGTAGGCAGGGATTTTAAATATTTTCATTGTTGAGCAGGCGAACATTTATGTAGTCTGTACAATAGGCGATGAAACATCTTTTCCAGGTTATTTCGGCATTGAATTTCTCTGATTCGTTTCACGTTATATCAAAGTGCCCTTGACGCTATAGGAGCCGATGACACCGGTAAAGCGAAGCTAAAAGCCCAGCTTGACATCACTTGTCTTCTTTCTTTGGACTTGGTCTCAAAGGCAACACCAATCAAATGCAGAAACTAAGCTGTGAACTTGCGTTTTTAGTATGTACATCTGTGTTTGTATGATTTTCCTAAAGTGAAACAGTAAAATAGAGCACACCACAATTTATTACATTTTTTGTTTAACGTACATGTGCTTTTGGATGATTTTGCTTAAATTGAAACAATAGAGCACAGTACAATTTATTACGTTTTGTGTTCAACGTTTGCAGCATAATTTCCACATAAGACACCAAGGCTTCTTTGTGTCTGGGAGGCCGCTGCAGCCGCAGAGGGAAAATAAGGCGGCCTTATGTTGACACAATATGGATATTCAGCGAAAAAGAAAATAAAATCTTTGTAATATTTTATAGAGTTGAAAGTATTCGCTACGACCAAAAAAAAAAAATAAACACATGAAAGCTAGTGATACCTAAGCCTCACTGCGAGTACTAACGATCTGTGGAAATGATATAAGTTTGTATTAAACCCCCCCCCAATACATCAGGAATAATATTTAAAATGTTCCCTTGAAATTACCTTTTTACTGGTGTATCTTTTTTTTTTACTTTCCCATCGTTCGTTTTTTTTTATTATCCAATTTTGTCGACATTTTGATGGTTTTAGAAAATTTCATGTTAACTAGTAACTCATTCAATACCTTTGGCACATATTATTTTCACACCTCTACGCATTTTGCATTTACTAGAGGGTTTTTGCTCCGGTTTATGAAAACCTTTGGAAGAACGAAAAGTTTGATTTTCCTCGGAACCCTATGCCATGTTAGTAGCGGATTAAACGTGTATGTGTGGTGTGTGTACTAATATGGTTTAGATCAACAATATGTCAACTGACTAGATCCGTAGCAACCGGATCTTTAAGTCAGTTTCGAGTTCAGCAAATTTACTTCCATACGCAATGTTTCTTGTTATGTTTAATAGAATGATATTTTTTTATTTAATACAAGAAGAAGCCGCAAACCGTTATACCGTATGGTAGTACAGCCTTTCTTAGTGCCTGATATGTCTTATATTTAATACGCTTATAGCTAAGAAAACGAGGTCTGGATATATAAGCATATGACGTTCGCAGGTGCCTCTCCAGGTAGTCAATATGCGCTTTCCATGACAGATGTTCATCGAAAAGCAAAACAGTATAAGTTGTAGATGGCACGTATTCGACTCTTTTGCTTCTGCAGTTTTTTCAAGTGAATGAGTAAATAACAAAGGAGGACGAAAACACAATAATTTTGTGCGGGTTGTGAAAACACATTCGTAAAATTTTGACGGCCTAGACATTGTACCAGCGATCGGAGAGCAACGCGATAAAATAAAAATCTTTAGGAAACTATCTATGGGGGGTATTTGCGAACGACCGCAGTGGTGGAAGCCTCCACGTAATGATCTTTGACCTGCGCTACATGCATGCGCTAAATTCCGTTCACCCTTAAAGATAAACTCTGCTCGATTTTGAAAATTTCGGATGTTTTAGTGATTTTATTTTAAGCAAACAGCGACAGTACATAATTTGCTTAGAGGAATATTGAATACATTTTGTGAAATCTTGCATTAAAAATGAGGAGAAACCGACATGGAGCCTTTGCATATGTCGCGCCACATTGCCCTTAGGCACCCAAAAAACGTGGTTACCACGTGGTAGGAGCAGTCCTGTGACCTACTACGCGACGCCGGGCGCGGTCGAGGCGCGCCGCCGTTGGGGCGGGGATGTGCAAGGCGCAAGAGTCGTCTGCACCAGTGTTCACCACGTTTGAGTGTCTACGATATCTGACGACGTTTGCTTAACTGCGGCATCAGTCTGTGCACGTAGTGTGAACAGAACTCCGAGGTACAATATTCACAGCTGGCGAGACGGCAAGACGACAACGGCGGTTGCGACATAGGAGACGGAAGGACGGCCGCACGGATTCCAGGGCTGACAAGCGCGCTGCCCAGGCGCGTTACACCAATCACGTGGACACCGCTGAGCAAATGTACAGTTGGAAAACGCCGGGAGGAGACGCTGCTGACGTCAGCTCTTACGCTTGCCAGGAGAAGTAAAACAAACAAAAAGTAGGATTGTTGATGACGTTTAGCTCGATTTGTGACTTCACCAACACCTTAGCCTTGACTGCGCTGTCGATTACGCCTTGTTGGAATCGGCAACGGCGGCGGCGACGGGCCGTCGGTGGCCTTGGCTCGTCGTCTCATCTTGCGCTCACGGGCGGTGCTCGTTGTCTCATCTTTCACCACCGAAATAACGTGGCTTCCAGGCGTCAAACCGGCCGGATGTCTGCCCTTCTTGGAACCCAAGTCAAGATATCCAGGCAAGGTCAACCCGGTGGGCGCCGGACACTGCGAGCATTACGCCAGTATCTCGTCGAGCCCGTCCCAAGACACCTGGAAAGACGACCCCTTAGAAACGGTGTGCGTAAAAACATGACGCCATTGAGTCAGACGATATCTTCGGTGCGATGTGCGTGAATGTGTGCCGTCACCTGGACAGATGATTCTTCCGAGGAGTCGTGGGTGGTGTAAACTGGTGCACCGCCGCGACTGGCTGCCACCCTACCGCATGGCAACCGAAATACTTTAAAAAGAGCGGACTACCGCTACTAAGAAACCCACCTAGATTAAGACTGGGGAGGCACTCCCTTGATCGAATGACGTTTTAGCGAACGGTCACGTTTCACCGAATGACACTTTAGCGAATAGTCGGCCGCCACGATACGGCGTTTCCGGATGGGCGAAGTTGGTTCACATTTTTGTAATGAACCACTGCAGACTGTCGCCGCGCAGTGGCGTAAGGGCAGCGCGGAGAAGAGGGAGGGGGTGTTAACACGCGCCCCTGTTATTCACAAAAACTTCGATTCGCTCAGATGTCGCTGTTTGCTAAAACGTTATTCGCTCATGTCATATGGACCCAGAGAGTTCGTCGTCGTCGTCACCTGCTGATATTCCTGCCCGGAGCTCCGTTCGGAACTGGCCCCCGGTCGAGCTCGGTCCATCCTGGGGACCCACGTCGGTCACGACAACCTCAATTCGCCCATTAGAGTCGGCCGATTTTGGAAACTTGCCGCGTTCCGAAAATCGCTAGAACGTCGAAGCAGCATTTAGGCAGAACTAGGTCATAACATTTGACGTGCGGTCTTTATAAAGGATATTGAAGAGGCTGCATTGTTTCTTCAAAAACAAAAATTAAGCGGATTTGCCCTTCAATACACTTTCCTTAACAGCTCAGTGTAATATTTTCTTTAAACAGTTCTTATAATTATGCAAAATTTGCTTTGATCTCTAAATGGTTGAGTTCCAAATTCGTTGCGAATATCGCTGCAGTACCTGTCTGTCCATTTTTGTGGTCAATAATTCTTATAATTCCTTTCGGAATAGATTATATTTTTTTCTGTAAATATTGGGCACAGCGTCAATAATCTGTTCTATCATATCGTACCTCTGATTTTCCTAAGAAATAACAGATCATTTTATGTACCATACAAGAAAAAGTCTTGAATGTCACACTTGCCTATGTGTCATTACTATTCTTATTCATTTACAAACTTGTTCGATAAAATGATTCCATTTAAAATGGTTGTCAACACGCATTCCTAAATTATAGGACAAAATTTGCAAATAAAATATTGGCGATCAATGGATTGGACAACACCACCTAGAATAATCAAACCCTATGAAAAGGATTTCCTACCGCCACGTAAAGTCATCACACTCGGACGCCGCCAACTCACAAATTAGTCCCGTGCTTGACACCGACCATCCTTCGACTCATTGACCCAATATGACGCCCAGCCCAACACTAAAACAGCGCTTGTGTTCAAGTTGTGTGTGCATTCAATAGCACTGTATCCACGTCGAAACTCGTTTGCGCGGATTTGAGTCTGCTGGGTGGTCTTGATGGGGCTCAACGAATTAAAAAAAAAAAATACATGAGAAATATTTTTACCGAAGAAGTCTGCGATATAACATTTAGCACATTTCGCATTTGCCTGTCATAATCCGTGTCCCGTCAGAGATTTCTTTTTTTGATAGAGATATTTTGTGAACCTTCTCAATCAGCTGGCTCCATTTGTACCCGCACTTTTAGCCATTTCAGTTGTCTACGGAACGTACGAGGAATTTTCTATTATTGTGCCTTCTCGGTGAATTTTAGCTCCCTTGCAACGCCAAATGAAGTCGCGCCCTTGTTTAAAATGAAAAAAAAAACAATAAAGTGAACGATCTCTCGGGAGCGGGCGATTGTCCGAGATGTTAGAGTAATTGATTGGACCAGGAGTCATCGAATTCTAGTGGCAAAAGAGGGACTGGTCTTCTTCCACGAATGGCCTTCTGACATCCTCAGGTGCGCACACTTTAACCGGGAGCCTTCTAAAATTCTATGAAGGTCATCTATGAGCTAACAACACCTGTGCTGACCTCGCGCTCGTGGGAAGCGACAGCCTTTTCTCCATTCTATGTGCGGCAACCCGTAGATCCCATTTGTTTTTTGCCGAGTAAACTCTGCACCATGGACGGTACTTTCTTTACCCCCGATTAGTATTTGAGATGTTGTGCTTGGTTTTGAGAGGTAGCATATTTTCGTATTATGACTGAGTGGTGTTTTTCTTCTGCCATTTCGCCTGATTATACGAATGTATAGGCTGATGGTATAGAACTGAAGGCAACTCTTTAGATGTGTTTGAAAGCAACACTTGCAAAGACAGTCCGCAAGACGTTTTAGCCCTACTTAGTTGTAAGTCAACTTGCACTCTAATTTGTGCTTTAAATAACAACCCAATATTCTTCCAGCCTCCAATCCCATCTTCCTTCAAAAACAACTAGGCCCCCCTAGCTTTCACTATTGCTAAAAATATCTGTCCGCTCTAACAGAGGAAAGACAGAATAGGTATCTATTTAGATGCAAACAAATATGATTTTATTGCACCTTTTACACAGCATCACCCCATCAAACGTAGTCCCACATTTGAACTATTATAAAGCGTAACAACAATTTTGACATATCCTTTCTTCGACTTCTCATGCACGCGACTTAAAATTTTCGCTATTCCTGCCAATGGAGATGGAACAAAAGACGCTACTATGGATTTTTTTTTTAAACTCCCAGCTCTCCCGCTTTTGTTTCTGTAATAGGTTCTGCTCGAAAATGCCGGATAATATCTTAGTTGAAGAGGGTAGGCAGCGAGTATTGTGTAGGAAAGTATTGTGTAGAAAATGGTTTTTATTGGATGGTGTGAGCTGTTCTTCGCTCTATTTGTTGGCGGAAGCCGCCTTTAAGGGGAGGTTAGAAAACTTTAGTCCGCTATGGTAAACTGCAGCAACAGTAGACGACGCCCCAATCTTTAGATTTTTGGTCAGGTGGCACATATAAACGATTCGGGCAAGGCTCTTTGAGACGTTCAGTAAAACTAACGAAGTTAAATACTTCAGCAAACCAGGAGCGTCTACTTTCCCGCAAAATACGTAGAAGAGCAAATCGCCACAGTCTACGGTCAAAGCTCGGCGAATTACGAAACTGAAGACAAGTTTATACCTTAAATCGTAGTCTGTGCAGTAGCACTCAGCTTGAAGAATCGTCATGCTTACTGTCACAGCGGAGGTTGTTTTTTAGGCCTAAACATATTTTCACCTCGTTATTTGCCGGGATAAAATTTTAGAGAGTGCATAATTTGTTTTGAATGAAAGTACGGTAGTGTTCTTCATTTTTTATTAATATACTTATTTGCATACCTTCAGCGACGATGAGGAATTACATAAGGAATGGAGGGAGAGAAAAAAAATTTAAAAAAGTTTAGTAATACTTTAAATAAAAGCATTGGTTTGGTCACACTTTTCTTCACAGAAACAGGTAGACTGCTCCAGTTATACAAAATAAGTATATACAATTTAAAACATCATATGTCAAAAGCAGAGTAATATGTTTAGTTTGGTACAATATTTACCACAGCAGAGGAAAAACTGTTCCAGTCCCGTATAGTTTTTTTTTTATGATTTCTTAAGAACATAAGTTTGACAACGGGATTATTTTACCTCATAAATGTGATCCATTTTTTAACATATGCATTTTGTTGCTGGTGGAGATAGCTCTCTTAGTTAGCTCCTATTCTATCGTAAAATGCGTTATTAAACGGTTTAGGCCGAAGGCGCTTTATATAAGGATATGTGGACCCTTAGGAGCGACGCCTCCTATCGAAGCCATCTCGATGTGGGTACATTTGAAGCACGCTTGAGTATTTTTTCAAAGGTCAAGCACCTTGGCATTAAATCGAAAATGTTCTCCCAAAATTACCTAGAACGGTCGAGTAGCTTATTTGTTTGCAACTATATGCAGGGGCTCATAGTGAAGACGTCAAAATAGGAGCCCAATGCAAATATATGAATTGTCAAAGCATTCAGCACTAACATATCTGCGGTTGCTCTACTTAAATGTTTTCTTTAACGGTTTGATTTTATCGAAATAGTATCTTAGGCTGTGGAGAAGGGACCCTCAATCGTTTTATGATATGAAGGGAATGTCTCCATTTAGAACCGTGCCGACACAAATATTTTGATGTTTCGCGTCATTTTTAACCCATTAAATCTATATAAAAAGCTACAGAATATAAAATAAATCCCTTGCTTCGTTTGAAACAAAATTCATGTGAACTTTTATGATGTAGCGGCAAAAATATATTTAAAATCCCACAACCAAAGAAGCAAAGGCACTGCTGAGCGATTAAGTAGAGCTTGATTTTAACAGTCCGATAATTTGACATTATAGATGAAGGAATAACTATCCACGACGTACTCAATCCAGTGTGGGTTCTTCTTTATTAGGTGGAGGGGGGTTTGATTTTGTTCTACCAATTAATGTGTTCGCCGACTGATTTTAACAAAGGCAATCACCCGACAAGAACGTTTTATGTTTAGCTTCCTTAAAGATAGGTTTCCCAAATCTTTTGTAATTTCTGCCAGTGAGTGGAAAATTTAAGCAAAAACATTGAATCGGAAAACGATTTTTTATTGCATTTAGAAGAACTCCAGTGTTAATCAGAGATTAAAGCAATGAACATTTTAGACATGTATTGACATCTAGAACGTAGTTGATGCACATTTGTTTTTCAGTCGAAATCATCCATTTTTGACCATTTTCTTTGTTTCCCTATTAAAATTTTTTTTTTATCCCCAAAACACACGCCGACTATTTTTTTTTTGCGGTTATCTCAGTTTTATACATGACTATTTTAAAAACTTCTAGATATACATACGCTATTTTCATGTGGCACCCTCGCATATTTTTCTCCTGCGAAAGTTATAAACCCAATTACTTCTCTATACGAATGCCCGACTCAAAAAATAAACCTAATCATCGCTATCACGACGCGAGCTATTCATGTTACATATTTATGACCTGATTCAATCAAAAGGATTGCAGCCAAAACCTTGGTATGGGTTCTGCCGAAGGATATCATAAGATGAAAACCCACGCAGAAATGCGTTAGGGAATCACGCGGACCCATATCTAGGACAGTCTTTTAAAAATAAAAGATACAAAGAAAACCTTGCTCAACATATTCTCGCCTTCTCCAATACCAAACACGCACACTTAGGTGCTTGTCTTTCCTTGGAAGACAAAAGAAGCTTAAGCGTACAAAACTATGCAGAATCTTTCCACAGCACTCAAGGTGACAAATAACCCAACATTGTTTATTCAATTGGCACAAACACGCAACAACTGGCTGCTCCTGCGGAAAGAAATCTGACCTGAACAAAAGCATATAAAAAAATGGCCGCGCGGTGTCCTACAACAAAGCCTTCACGTATTGATTTTATATAGAAATAATACTTTCCCTGGTATGGCGATTAATTTACAAAAAGGTCTAAAATATCGAGATCATGAAAGTCGTTGTTGTTTAAAATATCGCTCCGTATAATAGATGGCAGATCTTGACATCATTCCGAAACGTCACTGTGTTATGAACAGAAAGATGTTTTTGAAGATAACTTCATTATGACCAATGATTTTTCCTTGCAGCTTTTGTTAAGTGTACCATATGAAAGTCAGGTTATTCATCAGCTCAATAAATATATTTTATTCACTAAATATTAGCATCGCTTGAAATGATGATTTTACTGATTTCTGTATTATGATAACTTCATGTCACTGACACAAACTAGAGACACCGGCAGCTGAAGAAACACAGAGCCGGACCTATTAAACTTACGCCCGTCGAGCTCCGTGAATCGATATTCGGCGTTCTTATTGGGTGATGACACAATATCATTTGCTGCGGACCATTATGAGATGTATTGGGTTCGCCCTGTCAACTGTTATTTGAAACATCAGCCCAAAGAAAATGTGCTTTACGCCGGAAGGTATGACTTTTGATAGGCTTACGCGCGGTCGAACATAGTCGAGAAGGCATTGAGGCCTGGGAAGAGAAAAGAAATCGGTGTATTAGAGAGACAAAAAAAAAAACTCTATCACACAACTGAAGCATGCTGACTTGGTACTTTGTGCTGTGAAAGGGAGGAGAGGGAGAAAGCAAAAACAGGCTTGTACAGGAAGGAAGAACTAAACAAATCAACAGATAAAGACTAATATATATATAAAAAAACGTCCCATAAAGCAAGTAAAAAAAAGTGAGTTCAAACAAGCGCCCTGAGAAGAAATAGCGTCAAAAAGGGAACATAAACCACGTTTCTTTTTTCTTCCTTTTAACTTTCCATATTTAAAGTGGCATGCCTAGCCATGTTGCATTTCAACATTTAGTTAGTCCATTGGTGGACATCTTAGCATTTCGTCATATTTTTTTTTCATGAGTAAATGGATGTATATTGTGCGTTAATTTTCGAAGTGAAGACCTTGTCTTTTATTGCAGGGGTACACATTTCAGTGGACACAGTTCATGTCCACACTTTTTTTATTTTTTCGACCATTGCATGCATAGGTTCCGCAGGAAATTCGAATCTTTTCTTATAAAATATTAAAATGTGAGGGACATTGTGTTTCAACGAGAAGGCGGAGTCTGGAAACAGTATAGGGCATTAGTCTAGATTGGCCGATGAAAACAAAATAAACACACTATTTGTTGGTTTAGTCTCACCCAATCTAGTTCTGATATGACGAGAGGTGTTTTACTCTCGAAAAAATTATTAGTTTCGTTCAGTCACAATAGAGCTTACAGGTCAAGCGCTGGTAAAATGGTGCTTCAGATTTTACCGGGTATAAGCGCACCTAACCTAACCTACCCTAATAAAAATATGACGATAAGAAGTCATGAGCATGAACGCCGCAGTATTTTCTTCAGCTCTAAAGAGTAATGAGAAAGCGAAGGCAACAAAATCTTAAAGCTGTCAGAAAATGTTCCACTTTTGTTTATAACTCACTTTTCTTACTAAATTCAGAACAATCTGTCTTATACTGCCAAGAGATTTTCTTTTACAGCAAACATTATAGAAGCCTCAAAAACAAAAGAAAAACGAAAAAAAAGAACAACAACGACAACGTCGTTGTTGTCCAAAAACGTTGCCTTTTTAGGGCCGTTTGTTTTGTTTCATTTTGCATCAAGCTGACAAAATCATTTAACAAGGAAAGGAGCAAATAAACGACACGTAGAGTCCTGCAAAATCCAGCAGAAAATAAGAGAAACCGATTGCGCAAAAGCTCAGCCGAGCCATCCTAGCTCCATTTTTTCGTGTGTAGATAAATTAATATCTCTGCAGACTTTATACAGTCCCTTTCTTTTGCAGCCCATTTGGATGGTTTCCTTATGCGTCCAGCTGAAATAATCATTGAACCAGGCAAGAAGCACATCAGCTATAGGTAATGTAATGCTCGGCAAAATCTATGAGAAAATAAGAAAAACCGATTGCGTAAAACATTAACCGAGCCATCCTAGCTTCGTTTCTTGTGGAGATACATTTATATCTCTCCGGCCTCTACGCAGATATGTTTAATTTCTTCTCGTGTATTTTTGTTCTTTTTTTTTGCTTTTTTTACTCCACTGTTTTAACTGTCTATATCATCTAGTGAAGAGCAGGACATCATGGCGCTAAAAGAAACTCTGCTAGGACTGACAAAAAAAAATCAAAAAAGAGAGCTCCGAATTAGTGTTTCGATTTAAATAAAAAGGAAGAGACGGAATACCCCATTACAATATTTTAAGCCAGGCTATTTCGGTGGAATAGTGACCGAAAGCTTAAGAAACTGCTTTTTGGTGCATTTTTATGTTTTTATTTACTATAGTTGTTCAAGTATTTTTGAGGTACGAAGTCCATAATTGATTTTTTCGAACCACTGCCTGGATAAAACTTTTACAAAAAACATATATACAGTCTCGTTGATAGTCACAAAAACTGGATTTTTATAAAGTACCGCTTTTAAAATTTTCGTTTCTCGAACATATTACGCCGGTCACATATTTAAAAAAATAAGAAGCATTTGAAGGAACAACAAAAGATTATTGACCCTCGTGTCTTCAGGATAGAAATAAGAAAATACATAATTACAAAAACAAAAAGGCAATCGCTTCGCTTACTGTTTTATTTGTGGTAATATTCCGATAGTCGTGGCCGTTTTGTGATAGCATTATGATCATGCGTGGCCAGGGACGCCACCGTCTTCTAATATTGCGTGTAACCTATTATATATATAACTTGTACACATTTTCTTCTCTAACCTCCACGATTAGAACACATATTATAAACGTGTGTATTATTTTGATGTGTAAACTTGTTTCGTTAATATTAACTTACGATCGCAGCAGGAGTCCCCACATAATCACCGTTACAATCTGCAAGAACTTGATAATCGTTTGTTGGGGGTTCTTCAAACGCTCGCTTGTTTTCCCAGAACAACTTCACACTAAGAAACGGTATGCAATGAGGTATTTTCGCTTACAACTTCGTTACAAATTGCCTCAAACATGCGATAAAGAGAAAAAAAAAAATAAAGAGAAAAACACATAAAAATTCACTTCAACAAGTAAACTGCTGATAATCCTTGCATGGTTCTACTATGAAACCCCAGTTATTTTTTTTTCAGCGGCACTCAAGAATATCTGGTGTATGGATACATTCGAAGAGCTTAATGTACACATGCAGAGTTCATAAAAAAAAAAAAAAAAACTTTTAAATTATATGTACCTCGATAGAACACGTATCTGACAAAATATTTAAAACAATTTAAATTAGTTTTTACGCCATGAGACATATTTGGGATTATTAGGAATTCCGAAATGAACTTTCTTTTGCGTCGAGCTCAAGATACAAGCAAGTTTTGGCAATGCTCCTATCTGAAAATGTGTCTCGCAGTGTGAATGTCGAGCAATTTCATTTTCAGGGAAAGTTCAGTCCGTGAACTTAGAAGTTTGTTGTTGCTGCTCCTTTTTTTACAGTGTATTTCTAAGCCCTCAAGCCATCGGTTTCTAGTCTTGAACTTTCAGCGCTTCACAATTTTATCCGTCAACTTTATATTTTTCCTCAAGTAGCCCGACGATAAAAGTCATCTCAGAGATACCATACAACACGCGGATTATAGGTAGGATCCGTATAATGAATTACTATTGATCCGGGTTCAACGACCACGCGCTGTCGCCCTTCCCCGGCGTCCCGTCCAACTCCCTGGATTATCTCCAATGACGGCACTCATCGGATTAGGCATGCTAGATTAGATCAACCGACGTGCCAGCACCACTGTGCGTACTTTTGTTTTCATGTATGTTCGCCTACGTGCTAATGCAAGTCGGATACGGTTTTATTTTGCGCATTTATTTTTAGCCCCTCTTCGTCTACTTGGATATCAGAAGAGGCTTTGGACTAAAGACATCTGCATGAAGTACCGGAACTACAACGCGTTTTCGACTGGCGTGTTCAGCTTCACATCCCGCCCATACATCAGAAGTGGTTCCGAAGTAACAACGAAGGACGTCATAGGAGCTGGTGTTTCATCTTGTCGGATATCACGATCCTGGACATTGGCGCTAGAAGTACAGTCAAACAGTACGAGCGAACGCCAGTGTCGCTGCCATCAAGGTGACCGGCCCACCGATTTCTATTGTAGCACGCTGGATGCCGGATCGGGGGCGCGTCGCTGGCTCCACCGACGGCCATTGCTCGACGCCACGCAATACACGCTAGTCTGCGATCATTATATTGGGTATTTGGAGACGAATCGCTATTTGTCAAGAGTTCGAACGCGTATAAAAAAATTGTAGAGCACATCCCCATAACGAGAAAATGGAGGACCAGCAAAGGTGTATTTTAAGACAACTTTACTATAACAAGACAATATCTATACGATTTACCTATGATTGCAAGGAAGACACGCACACGACTTTGTTTTTTAATTGGCTTCATTAATTCCTAGCGACTAAACTGATCATTGCCTAATGGTCACTATGCTAAACCGCCATTGGTTGTATTTTGACTTCGGATACGTTCTCGCTAAACGTAAGGTCAATACACGTTCCGCTGTTTGCCATTGTATACGATACATATACGTGTTGGAATACGGCTATATTAGGTTTTATAGCAACTTGGGAGCTCTTTATCAGTGACGCTGATTAAGAGCCCATGTATCATTATTATCATCGCGGAAGCGAAGGAAAAGAAGATTAGATACCGTGTTCTTCCCTCAGCCTCGCCACAGCGCACTCTTAGCTCAGATAAGTCGGTGACCGTAGATGATAAAAAGGCATCAAAACCTCCCTATCTAATAATGCCAAGGAAAACTGACTCACGCTGGTTGTCCGCTCTTTTTATTTATCTATACTTGCAACGATCAATCGAAACAAAGGAGCGCTGTTTAAACGGAAGTTGTTTTTATTTTCACATCCATGAACGGTTGTTTTTTTTTTTTTTTTCCCAGATTCTAGCACAAAACAGCTTCGCTGTAATAACAGACAAATCTGCTGGATCACCACCGACCGTGCCGGCGTCGCTTGCTTCAGTTACTAAATAAATGACACGTTCAACAAATGGACGACACGCTCCCAGTTTTGGTTCGTCAAAGAAGCTCTCACTTCAGTTCAAGGTAAAATCTTGCAACAGAAGTACTCTCTTCGAGCGCTTGAAACCGGGAGAATGTCTCCAGTATAGGACTTCTAACTTATCGTTAGATGACTTCCAGATCACGAAGGACTCGACATTAACTCTCGGCGGACGCAATGTCTTATTGAACAGCAAAACAGTTTATGCACAAAAATTCGCATTCCTGGACGCTCAACCCCAAAACATTTATTTAAAACAAATTGTTATTCTAAGGCTTTTGACATTTTCGCCCAGAATATTAACTGTCCTTCTAAAAAAAACGATATAAAAGATTTATACCCGAAAACAGCGTCTATGGTAAGAAAGTGCAGTTTTCCACATTTCTCTCATAGAGTTCCATGCAATAGCTGGTGTCAAGCGATGGCTGAAGCTCGTGCCGCTTGACCCCAGCAAGACGAGGCTCAATCCACGATCCAACCTACTGCAATAGAGATCAGTGGTGATTTGATTTGATTTGAACTCCTGACTACTGAAACATCCGTGGACTGTCAAGCTGGAAAGCGACCTATAGCAGAAGAGACTTTTGTAACATTTATCTCCGCTGCTGTGGCACCGCCACACTCTCAGAAAAAAAGGAGCCAAATGAGCAAAAAGGGGTTCTTTTCGATAAAAAAGAACCGATTTTTGGGAAGATCCCTATGAAGCGTGCTTTCTCAAGCAAAATCATCCCATGGAAAATAAAAAAAGAAATGCAGAGCTAGTTTCCGGCCTGGAAAGAGCGAAAAGGGTTCTTGTTGAAGAGATAAAGCGATCTTTGGAAAACGAAGGTCGCTTAAGTCTTCTTCCGGATAGAGGGACACAATGACCAGGCTCGAAAGGCTTTGCACGCGAGAAATTGGGTGTGCCATTCTGTGGAAACAAAGCTGCCCGTGTGAGCTGTCAAGTCCTTGAAAGCTTAGAGAGGTGGAGTGCCGTATACAGGATAGCGGTGGGTGACATGACATTTCCATAACGTCCTGAGGCGGAGGTATAGGGGACACTATTTAGAACCTGGTAAACATACCCTTTTGAGAGGTGTTTTAGGCACCACACCAAAACAGATTCAGAGGTGCTGCTATCGTGATTGCGTCGAACTTGAAGCCAGGGCCGTATTACCCAGAACGCGCTAAATACTTTTTACAAAGAACATGTACAAAGTTATCGCTTCCTTAGGCCCCCCAAAAATGTAGCGCAAAATTGTGACGCCAACTTGTATTGAAAAAGTGCCATGCACTAGATATATCGGACCGTTGGACGGCCTGCCCAATTTAGCCTGTACTATTTACACACTAAATATGAAAATTAACATGCCACAATAAACTTCGTTAAATAGTGCAGAATTTTGCTTGACTGGTGAGCTTACAGAGGGTAATAAATAACCACCGACGCAGCACTACTCAAAACAGGCTGCACATGTTTTCCCCCGACTTGATATATAGAAAAAAGGGGGAATTTAATTTCTTAAATCTGCGACAGTTGAAAGAAAACTACAAAAGCTACCGTGTCATTAGTACATGTTCAAAGCGCTCGCGGGCTGTTGTCCTTACATAGATTTATTTTACCCAAATAGCAACCTTTATTTACGTTGGTGGTTTTTTGTTTTCGTCTAATGTAGTTGTTTGCATTAGCCTGCCAAATACGTTGAATGACTTAATCATCACGTAAGAAATTTAATCTTATTCGTGAAACTACAACATAGTATATTTTAATAAGTCTTTTACACGTTACTCAAAAAATAAGGATTACAATTGCAATCAATCACCGAAAAAGTAATTGAACGTTACTTGAAAAGGTAACTGCTACCCTTCTGTTTACTTCAGGAGCGGCATGTCGTTAACATCACTTCCACCAATGTGAAACGGAGTTTGAAGACAGCTTCAAACATTGAAGCGATTAGCATCATTCACAAATTTTCGGTCCGTTAGAAAAGGGACCTTTACCACTGTGGATTTGTTGATTAGAGTCATTGTGTTACTGACAAATCAACGTCTTTATTATTGTGGAACGTCAAACGCTAATCTCGCAAATGTTAAGGATTTACCTTTTGTAACACCTTAGCGTTGAACTTATCTGGTTTTGGTTATTTTGCGGGTACGAGAGTGTAGAGAAGTTTGAGCAGTTTTTTTTTTTTAATTTTATTTTTAAGATAGGGGAGGGTTGTTTTAACGGTTGTTAAATTGGCTCATGATGCACTAACTGTCAAACTTGTCATTAGAAAGCTGTGTATAGAACGTGAACTTCGAAGACCCACCTGGAAACAACGACCATTCATGTAAACTGTCAAAATAGTTGGTCATCTCTTTTAGTATGACGACGTAACAATCTTTTCATTGTTTTTTTATCAAATTGATAAGCTGATAATATGAACGCGTAGCAGAATTTGTAGCTCCATATATGATGAAATGTACCTATAGTCGCCAACCCGGAAGCCAAGGGAGAGTAACAAGGTAAATATAGCAACGGTTACAACTTATTTATTACTTCCAAATGTTATCAGGTTGCTCTTTTGTAATTATTTTTAAAAAAGTTATTAATTTATTAGAAATTACTCCAGAAGGTTATTGAGCCCTGTACAAGTCTGTAAAAAATAAAATAATTTTATGCGAACAGCAAGTTGTCTGCGTCTTGCGCAGGAGTGGTGGGGACGTCAGAATGACGCCGAGCTCTTATTGGCTGATCGAAACAAAATCTGGGTAGACCTCGAGGCATTGGGCATTGAGGTCTACCCATCATTTATTTCAATCAGCCAATAAGAGCTCGGAGTCGTTCTGACGTCATTGCCACTCCCGGGCAAGATGAAGACGACTTGCTCTCCGCATTAAAGGGCGCTCAAAGTAACGTTCATGTGCGTCGACGAACTGAGAGAGAGGTGAAGATGAGAGCGAGGGGGGGCGTCACAACACCTATACTTCGTTTCAGCTTCCGTCCGAGCGCAGCCAAAGGCTGAGGGACGGTTCGCAACTCTGAGAACAGCATTCCTACTCAGCACAAAGTAGTCCACAACATTATTTTTTTTAATAACTGTTTTGTGCGTAAACATTGCACAATATTCTAGATATGTACTGCCAAGAATGATTTGCAACTAAAGGAATTTAATATCTGAAGTTTGTTTTTATTATTATACCTAAATGCATGTGGTTCGGTGAAAACACGTACGTCCGCTGGCAACACGGCTGCAGCACTCGGTTTCTCCGAGTGATCATGTTCCCGTAATGGTCGAATCATGTGCTTCGCTGCTTTCCACACCGAGTCGCTTCAAAACGTCCTTTCGCAAAGGCAGGTTTGGGCGTCAGGCGCGAGAGGTCGTGATGGAATGTTTACTTTCAAATTCGGCAGGAGACTCCGGCCGCGTCGTACCGCGAATGCGTTGTAAACAAGAAAAGCGTCCGGGCCACTACAATTCACTGATACGCGGCGAAATCAGGGCACCCCTTCACCTGCCGATCACATTCAACGCCGAGAAGCTGGTGGAAAGGACCGCGCCTCAAGCCCTGATATGTCCAGACAATAGAATGAAACATCAGCGGCCGGGTCATCGGGCACCTTGCAATGTGTACTTACATCTCGAAACTATATGCCGAATAGGTGAAAAGCTCGGTCACAGACGCCAGTGGCCAGCCTACGTACTGACATCCCCTGTGACTAAATTTCAGAGCGTGAAAAGGCACTTTTTAAACCTGCAGCAGACGATACCCTTGATACACCCGTAGCAGACGAAAGACTCGGCGAGCGCTGGCGGCGCGGACGACCAGCGGCGCAGCGGAGCGATACAAAAGTGCAGGCGAGATCGCGTGACCTATTGCGGGCGTGTGATTGGCTCCGGCCACACGTAGCTTTGGCTGCGCTCGGACGGAAGCTGAAACGAAGTATAGCTCTAGTTGGAACGATTAATGGGTAGACATAAGGCTAGTTGCCTTTTTCTCTAGTGCACTCGTCGAACGCGTTATAACGCAGAACGCCGTTGTCCAGTGTTTGGCTCTTCGATTCGAACGTACTCGATGAGTGCAGTGGAGACAAAGAGAGCAAGCTTTAGGGCTACTGACTAATCATTCAAAATGGAGCTCGGCGTTCTGACGTACCCGCCCGCTCTCCTCTTCCCCTCTCTCTCGCAGTTTCTCATCGTATAGAGAAACGTCTGAAGGTAAATTTCGACAGATGAGTACAACGGCGAATATAAAATGGAAGTAAATCACCCATGCACTGCAACCGTATTAGACGTCCTTGAACATCCATTACCAAAGCCAAAACCTTGTGGTACGAGTCTACCAAAGTGCATTTAACAAGCTACCAGAGAGGCCGATGCTGAATAACATCGTCGTAAAGACTTATTTTACTTTAAGGAACGCTCCAGAGAAAAGCAAAAATACGAGATTCGTATACACAAAAAAGGCCTCACCGCCAAACAAAATGCGAGCTAACTTCTCATTATTTCGAAGGCGGATTGAAGCCTGAGCTGCGACCCATCCCACTCAATATAGCGGTGGGAGCGTGTCACTTGACCAAAAAAGAATAAACAGACACTCACGAAGGAGGTAGTCACGTGGCACGCCACTAGAAGAAAATTGGCTGATATGTCTGATAGCCTTACTGGCGGTCCATCATCAGATGAGAAGGAATACGGACGCTGTCGAGCGGAGGGATGAAGTCCCACTGGAATATACGGCTCTTACAATTTTCATTCCTAGTGTCTTCCCGTTTCTGTCGTTCGATGTCGACGAATTCTATTCCCTCTGGGCCTACTTTTGCTGAATAGTTTCATCCGTTGTAACACGAAAAATATAAATTGACAGGACAGTTTCGAGTTGCAAAGAGTGTCGTTCGGTCGATATAAAATAGATGCCAAACACATCTGGATTTTCTTGAAAAAGGCGATGCTATAATAAAACAAGCAATGCAAACCTATCTCAAGCTCAGTTTTTATGCTGTTTGCTTACGCTTTATAAACTCGCCATAATGGGAAGAAACGACCACACAACCTTACGGCGACTGACAGCGGCAGTTGTTGCTTTGTTAAAAGATGTGCCTCAGGATGCTTGCTTTAGGAGCCTTGCTAGTAGTAGAAAAGTTGTCCGTGTTCTGCCTTAGGAGATGCGTGAAAGGCGCTTACTCGCTCCCTCTCGTGCGTGGAAGTCGGGGCCCTCCTTCTGCTGCTCTCGTGCTATTGCGGCCCTCCGTCTACCCAATTCAGCGCGACGTATTTGTCATTCCCGCTTCTTGCAGGGAGTGCGAATATTGTATAGTGTGGTCATGTGTGAGAGGAGGGGAGGGCGGGAGGCATGTTGGAGATGCCCGAAGTAGAGGGCAAAGCGGGGGGCGACGGCGATGGAAAGAGTGGAATCACGACGGTATATCATTGTCTTCCTGCAATGACGTAGTTTTTGCGTAAGGATACCGCCAAATCTCGCCCTAAACCGCACTGACAGCTACCACTAAAAATTAGTGCAGCCTGGATTTTGGTTGTAGGCACGCTTGCGCCTGGAAAGTTTTATTTTTCATACCGAGCTGCTTTGTGAACCGGAATGCAAACAAATTACCCAAGTAAAACTCTGACGAAACGGGAAAAATTAATATCCAGAACTCCCTTGTGTAGTATTACATTGGGCCGGAAAAAATATGGTAATTTGAAACACACGCCCGAGTCGGAGAAAGAGTTAAACACCAAAAACACGGAACATACTCTTTAAAGGGTCTTGAGCGTCTCCATCTCCGCGCAGCACCTTGTGCAGCCAGTTGCTGCAATCTGCGGAAGCGACTCGACGATATGCTCTCTTCCAAGTGCTTTGCGGGAATATAGTTGCACCATATATTTTAGAGTATAATTCAAACTGCGTGTTTTCACCGTTCAGGCAGTACTGATAACAAACTAAGCATGCGCACAGCCGTCGTAACCACAACATTCGAAGCCATTTCGCATTTCAATAAAAACTTCAGTGTCGAACACCACAGTTTACAACTCATTTCAGTACCCGACGCTGGCACTTAGATTGTATTATTAGGCAGTTTACTTCACAGTTTCTAAATTGTGCAATACCGCGTTCCACAATTAAGTGCCAGCGAAGCGGAAGAGAATTCACATTTTAAGAACATTTGTCGCCCCCGCGAGGCCTTGTGGTGGAAGCGCCGTCCAAGCTGATATGATCGTTCCTGTAACTTTCGCTTCATTCGCACTTAATGATGAAACGAATTATACAATGAAATATCGGGAATGCGGACCTGATTAATATAGGTTCTCCGCTTATACTGGGTGTCTGTAAGCCTCATTGATTTGTTTTCAAGAGCCGCGAAAGGTAGACAAGTGCGATTTGCTCCCATGATTTATAGGGCCAGGGGGAGATAATGTAGGAAACTAATCGTCACAAAAATTCGAATAATTAGAAAAAAAAATTGTTTATTACCTTTTTAATTTGTGAAAATACACTTGGGGTTTCAATTTGAAAATCGTTCAGCCTCATCAAATGCCACTAAATCAGTAGTGTCGAGACAGACTTTGAGCGCATGACAAGTGCAGTGGTGCGCTAAATTTACCTCTACTGCAATAGGCACATGGTTGTCGCAAGAAAATGCGGATAAGAGACAGCAAAACCACGCGGGTGCATTCTCGCACCGGTAGTCTGGCTCCTGCAGCACGAGTGTTGACTTTAGCCCTTTATCATTCTTCCCACGTGCTTCAAATCTTTCTAATATTGACTTTTTGAGTGACCTTCGGTGACGCTCAACACGTTTCTAAATAGGACCATCAGATCATTTGTAATAACTAAAACGCTATTTAACATAATTCACGTAATTAGCCGACTGATTATTCTGATTAGCTCCCTAAGTTAAGTATCCGGAACTATATAACTCACCTGCGGAAACTGCATTAGTATTACTTTAATTACTTCTTTTAAACAAATCTGTTAAATGTGCCCTGAGGAGGCTTCTTAGATCGCCCAAATATGGCGGTATAAGTAACTCTGCGGGCGCCAAGCATCCTAGAAATCAATAAATCATACAGATGCGTGGTCAATTCTTCTACTAAAAGAGCAATCGAAGATCGAACACACCGAGGCCATCTCGGTTGATGGAAGGAGTATTGTTCCGGCAGCCAGGAAGACATGTGACTGTTAAAAACGCGACATTTCGTTGAGATTCAAAACGCTGTTGTTTTCGCATGTGTATGGTTTTGTAGATGAGAAATGCGAATAAGAGTAGTCGATAAACTAATTTTTCGCGTATACAGAACATAATACTGCAATAGATTTTTCAAAAATAATGCATTATGTTTTTGTTTTTGTTTTTTTGTTCTTGTTTTTTTTTTTTCGAGGGAGTGATGTCAGCTCTCGAGCGCTCACTCGCTGGGTTGAATCAATCGTAGTCCGGGCTAGTGCCACTAAATCGCCCTATAGTTTGGGCTGTATGGGAACCGTGCCACTCGCATTCGAGATATCACTCAGCGGTTCCACCAGTCGGAGGGGCTAGTACCCTTCACTCGCCATTGGCTGGCAGTGTTCCCTGGTTTTGGAACATGCCCCTTCCTTCGCAGGAGATGACCTCGGTGCGTTTCTATCTTTGATTTCTTTTTAATAGGGAAATCGGGCGAATATCGTCATGTTTTAGGTATTTCTAAGAAGCTCAGAGCCAGCAGAGTGAGTTATCGCAATATTTATGCGCTCTTGAAACCTTCTTAGGGCACCTTTAAGGTTCCAAACTAATACACGGTATATTCCTAACGACCGTGTTGGTAAAGTATACTAGATGACATAACTAATAAAATACAGAGAGGAGAAAACACAGACGAGCACGTTCTTTCAACTCAGAACAAAGCTTATTCCATGGAGTGCGATCGCGCGCTCCTCCGCGCATTCTTAGGGAAGGGGGGAAAAGGCAGAGGCCGAGGGGGGAAGTAAGAAGAAGCAAGGGTGGATGGGTGCGTCGACTGGTTCGGGACGGGCCGCTCATCGATGTCGTCTAGTCACACCTGAAAGTTCCAGACGCAGAAAATCCACATCTCTATTAAAGAGGGTTAGCAAAAAAAAAAAAAAAGTCAATGCCGCCGGATTTTTTTTTTTTTTTTGCACATGATTTGATTACTTTTTTCCAAATTTTGGGGGATGGCGCCCGAGAACACGCGCTTTTCTGAACCTAGGCGCACATCCTCTGTACGTAAGGCGATGTGCTGCTCTCGGGTACACCGAATCCTCTCTTGGATCGACGACCTCTCGAAAGTGCTCTCTCAGGCGGTCATTTAGGCACTGGCCCGTGTGCCCGATATATTCTCCTTCGCAAGAGAAAGGGATAAATAGATTTCCTCCCTCCGGCAGGGAACGAACTCATTTTTATGTTTCGTGCGGCAGTCGTTTGGCGGAGGAGTATTAACCTGCAGACACAATTGGCTCGAGTTTGAATTTACACTTGAAGATGACTCCTACGTAACAAGGTGAGGCGAGCGCTTTGAGGCGATGAGCAGTGCTGTGGATGTACTGAAACTCTGAATGATTCGGAATTGTTTCCGGAAGGGGTTGAGGTGCAGAGAAAGCTGTGTTGGAGGAATTGATAAGCCTCTTTAGAGTATTTGCCAGACTGTCTTCTGGGTAGCCCGCTTTCCTCAGTCTATCTATCTGGAGTCTAAGGATGTGTGTGGCAAGATGAGTGCAGGACCTGGCTCGCACAGTTTTCGGGAGGGAATTAACCAGACCTAGCTTCACTCGTTTTGAGTGGGCGCTGGTGAGGGGGAGAACTGGTTTCTCTGATCTTTGTTTGAACTCCCAGTACATCCCCCCCACACTGTTTGGAGACCAAGGTGTAGGTCCAGGAATTGGACGTTACCCCGTGGCGGGTCCTCTCTTTTGAACTTAAGGCCGGAGGGGATTGACATGAAAGTTTGAGAATGCTCGTAGATCGGGTGTGTTCCTGGTGCTCCACAAGATAGTCTTCTACGTATCTGAGCACCTGGCAGACGGATGCCGTCGACTCCAGTTTTGCCATTATAGACTAGGAAGATTTCACTACATTATCAAAATTTCACACGCACAGCACTGCACGTCACCGCAAGGCGCTCGCCTCACGTTTCGACGTAGGAGTCCTCATCAAGTGCAAATTCAAGCTCAAGCATATGTGCCGACAGGTTATAAATCATTTGCCTACAATGCCCTGCCCCAAGAAACATGAAAAACAGTTCGTTCCCTGCCGGAGAGAGGAACTTTATTTAATCCCTTTCTCTTGCGTAGGAGAATATATCCGGCACACTCGCAGGTGCCTAAATGACCACCTGAGAGAGCACGTTCGAAAGGTAGCCGATGTCATCGAGGATTCGGTGCACCCGATAGCAGCCCACCTCCACACGTGCCGAGGATGTGCGCCAAGGTTCAAGGAAACGAGCGTTGTCGGGCGCCATTCCCCGAAATTCATGAGTTAAGTAGTCGGGTCATTTGCAATAAAAACATTCCGACGTCAATGTCTCTGCCCCTCGCTAGCCCTCTCTGATTGAGAGATGGATTTTCTGCGCCTGGATCTTTACAGGGAGAGGAGACGATCTTGGTGGGGGGGGGGGGGGGGCGGCCGGTCCCAAACGAGTCGACGCACCCCTTCGACCTACCTACCCGTCCTTCTTTTTTTTTTTTTGACTTCCTCCCTCTGCGTCCGCTTCCCCCCACCCGCCCCTTTTCCCTAAGAATACGCCTGAGATTTGGCGATTACACTCCATGGAATAAACTTCGTTGTGAGTTCAAAGAATGTGCTCGTCTGTGTTTTGTCCTCTTGGTTTTATTTTTTTTTCTACTAAAATACTCTGTATAGATACAAGTTTGAGGGGAAATACTTTTCCGTCTGGTTATTATGAATAACTCCTTTTCTGGACGCGGCTCTGGCGGACGGAGGTGTCCGTGCTATAGCTAAAGTCACTGGATACTTGAAAAGTAGAGCCATTCCGTTCCCTGCTGCTAGCCGGACACACACACATATTAACATTCAAACGTCCAAAACCTCACAAGGGCGTTAGATAATCGATCTTTGTTGTCATGGAAATCACCGTTTCGCGCAATTTAAGTTTTCGAAGCTTTGAGGGGTCGTTCTATAAATCAGTTGGACCAAGATCACCATGGAGCAGCACTCTTTTGAAGGCGTTCCTCGCCAACATAAGCAGCTTGGCCACTGCATAATTGGTCAACTTAACAATTATGCCCATATCCACGCATCTCTGACAAATATATTTTTCTTGTTTTGTATTTCAAGTCAAGAACATTCTTTCTAATGTTTCCAAGCACCGACACCGCCTGTGGTGTAAGTACGACCATGTACGATTGCTTCGCCGGTGTGTGGACAGAAAGACATCGGCACTTATATAAGAAACGTCTCTACGAAGTTACCGTCACGAGCAAATTTAGATCGGCTTAAAAAGAATAAAGAGCTAAAAAAAATAGTTCATTTTATGAACCGAAATGGCGACCATACGGGGAGCTTGACGCTGCTTTCTCACGGTTCAGAGACTTTAGTGTTACAGTGATCACTGTACATGACTTGCACGTGATGTCATCGTACATTGCTGGTCGCCCTTCTTACTTATTTCTGCCGATAAAAACTAATTCTGTGATGTGAACTGCAGGTTCCAAAAAGTACTCGCTCTGCAGCAGAGCTTCCAGAATGGTTACTAAACTTGCGTCAATGCTATTCATGTATAAAACAACAAAACAATGTGGAGATCGCGACATCGTTTCGGATAATTGTGTCCTGCTCAGCGTCACATAAAATCTGATAACTACAGCATACTTAGTAGACATACTATGCTCTCGAAGATACTGGCTCGAGCGCGTGGCTTCACTATGATTTCGTTTGCCCGAAAACGCGTGCAAATTATCTTCAAGATCACACCCCATGTCAGCTGCAGCAGTTTTGACAGCGTTGTACACTATACTTTGTTTAATACTTAGTGTACAACGCTGTCGAGTCAGCTGGACCAGCATGGGGTTTGATCTCGCATATAATTTGTACGCGTTCACGCGCGAGCAGAACTATAGATAAAGTTATACTCTCGCCCTAGTAGCTTTGACAGCGTTGTATACTAAGTATGAAACGGAGTATAAGTACGAAAGAAAGTATGGATCATTCAAGTGTTTACAAATTCACCGCCAAGCATGCGATCACCACGGCCAAACAAGCCCGTGTTCGTGGCTTCAGGAAGTGAGCAAATCAAGCGCCATACGGGTGGACTCTGAAAATGGTACCGGCGAATCGTCATTTTCTGAAATGGTCTATAACCCGTTCCACCATTTACAAACATTACAGTCCACACTTGGTGAATCACAGTCCAGCCAGCGCTCGCTTTCAATAGAAACATGCACAAATTCAGTGCAACCTTGCGGCTTAAAGGGGCGATGCAACAATTTTTGTACTTGGCGCAAATACCCCTTAAAACGGATCCCTGACGTTAATGACCTATGAAACACGCGTTCGTTTTTCACCCCACGCAATAGAAGTCATAAAAAAAGATTAAAGAAAAACAAGCAGCGTTCACCCCCTCAACTCGCAGCCAGAACAAGCGGCCACGTGATCTGGAGCCGATTATATGCCGCCAATGTTGACCATAGCCACGCGCTGGGGTTGGCAAAGCACAGGACACGCGCTGATTTCCGGGCATTGTTATGGCTCGGCTACTGTCGTCGTTGCAGCGATTGGACACGGGCCACTACCCGAATGCTTCTCGAGCTAGTAATTATTACGAGCCCAAATCAAGTGCCCACGCAATGCTCGGGTCCAATCTATGAACCTCATTGAAATATCGTCACTTGGGTGTACTGCGATCCCCACGTTACGTCATCAAATTTTGCAAAGGAGAGATTGAATGAAAATGATCGCTTTTGTCCTTGAAATTACACCGCAACAAAGGAGTTTCTTGGCCGGTGGCGTTGCATGCGAGTATCCTTGAGTCCCACTAGTGCCAGTAAGCGCTCGTGTAAAGTGAAAAACATTCCAATTGAATGTCGTTGCACCGCTCCTTTAAATATCTGTTCTAATTGCTGTATGCTCATGGTATATAAAATCTGCGACTTATTTATCAACGGAAGACGAACGATAGTTACGGCGCTTTTTGAATTACCGATTTTTTTTTTTTTTTGCTATTTGTTTTAATTTCGATGGTCTCAAGAAAATAACAATCTGCAAAAGGCGTGTATAATAGACCGATCTCACCAGCTAGTTTGAGTACGACACCGCTGCCGATATGCATCGTGGGAGCTGTAGTCTTTCTGCACGCGCGACAACCCTGCTGGAGGTCTGCGCAAGCAGACCACGAGGCAGCATGAGGTGTCACGTGAACTGGCGTCTGCCTCCTACGAACTACAGTTATGGCGGCGTCACGCATGCGTGGAACGCTTGGTGAGATCGGTCTATTGAGCAAGCATTTTTGTAAAACTAGCACCTCATTGTCATGAGCGGTCTGGGCGTGCCGAAGCCGAACATTTTAGGACTTACATGACAGCCTCAAATGCGTAGAGCATAGAAACTTATAAGTCTCGTCATAGAGACGTCGAACAACAAACAACGAACTAACGTCTGGATGATCAGGCTTGACGTCAGTTTCTGTCTTGGATATTTTTTTCTCACCAGCCATGAAAAAGCCGCCATTTTAATGTACAGATGATACACACTAAGGTGATGATAGCTATCGATGTGGTCACGCTGAATATCGGAAAGGCTCTATTGTGGCCAGTCAAAAAGTGCGCGTGCATAACCAAAAAGCACAGCAATGAACGCGCCCTGGTATGCTTTTATGGAAAATTGTATAGGAGTCAACCAGGTAGAGGGATTAGAGTGATAAACTGGTATCCTGTTCAGCGGGCAAAAGTTACCACCACTTGGCTGCCTCTTTATTTTACAATTTTGATCCCTAGACACGTGACCCTACCAAATCCTGAGGCTTTCACCGAAACTGGGCCAAGATTCGCACTGCGATCACTGAAAAAAACATGGTAAACTATGGTTTCAATACTGTTAACCCCAGAGATTAGTTTAAACTCCGATAAAAGCCCAAAATACAGCACCGCGGTTGACGGCATCTAGTGGAGACATTGCGAAGCTGCCCGAGTTTTTGTCGTAAAAGCAGATTTTGCCTTTAAAACAAACGAAACGTAACTTATCTTGTCGGTACTATTATTAAAGATGACAAAGCGATTTCTTGTGCGCGGTACTTCGTTAAAATCTAGACGTAAAACTCTAAGCTCACGTGTCTAGTGGTCAAAAATCTGCAGCATGGTGGCGGCCGATTGGGGGTAACTTTCAGCTGCCAGTTTATCACTGCAAGGCCCTCGTCCTCGTTGATATAATAAATCTCTTTATTTCGTTTCGGAGACGAAAACAGGGGACATGGACTAAAAGCTGCAACTGCAGCTTGACGAAGGTCCGAGCCCCCTCTTACAGCAGGCGAAGAAAAATACATATAAATATAATTACACACATACGGCTAAGAAAAATAGATATAAATATAATTATACACATACGGGACTTTTCAATACAAAGAAAAATCAAATCAAAAACATTTTCGTACCTCAGTCAGTGTCATCCCATCGATATCAATTTCTTTGGTAAATAAGTAATTTAATAGAGTAGTTAACTGGTAATTTAATGTTTGATTAAAATACAACGTGCGTGATGGTGCAACAAACCATTTTTCTTTTGGTCTAAGTTGATATGGTGAAGTGAATGGGACAAGACTACATAGACGCATAAAAAAGCTATCTGTAATCAGCAATGATTTCTTATACGTGACTTAAAGCTTATATTCATAGATATTTTGAATAGGTTTAATTTTTAACGAAGAAAACAAATGTTCGGTATGGTGATAATATGAACAATTAGCGATAGCGCGCACAGCTTTCTTTTGTAAAATAAACAGCTTGTTCATGTTTGCTTTTGTCGTATTGCCCCACACAAGGTGACAATAATTAAACTGCGAATATACCAATGAGTTATAAAGTAAAAGCTTTACAGATTGAGGTAACAACGACTTAAATTTTATGAGTAATCCAACTGTTTTTGATAATTTGGATAAAATAAAATCAACATGTGCGGTGCAGGACATAGTTTTAGTAAACCAGATACCCAAAGTTTTAATTTTATCTACAAATTCAATTTCTTCGTTGTTTAAAACCACGGGGCTTGAGATCACAACTGGAATATTGGAACTGCTGAATATGATGGCCTTGGTTTTTTGTGAATTTAGTTTAAGCAGATTGCTCGTCGTCCATCTATTGATTTTATCAAGCAAGTTGTTACATTTGGCTACAAGTGTATTAATATCTCGCCCAGGAAAAAAAATACTAGTATCATCGGCATAGATAATAAACTCGATGTCAGGGTCGCGATTTACGTTAACAATGTCATTTATATAAATAGTAAAAAGTAATGGGCCTAATATACTACCTTGGGGAACGCCACTGGTTGTATTTAGAATATGCGACTTGAAGTTAGATATAACTACAAATTGAGTTCTATGCTGCAAATATGATTTTAATAACTTTAACGTGTTACCTCGAATTCCAAAACATGTTAATTTTGCAAGAAGTATGTCATGATTTATTGTGTCGAAAGCTTTAGAAAAGTCTAGAAAAATTCCAATTGTTAAAAAGCGATTGTCTAGTGCTTTTAATATCAATTCCTTCTGTTTTAATAAAGCAAATTCGGTAGAACGATTTTGACGGAAACCAAATTGAGACTCAGTTATTAAACTGTATTTTTCAAGATGCGAGGTAATTCTCACAGAAATTAGTTTTTCAAGCGGTTTGGAAAACACTGGAAGTATAGAAATGGGTCTAAAATTATTAATATTGCCTAACTCTCCTCCTTTATGTAAAACGCTCACTTTGGCTAGCTGCATTTTGGCAGGGAACTCACCAGTCTCAAATGCGAGGTTGAAAATATGGGTTAAATATGGCGCTAGAATATCTAGAACAAATTTGGCTGGTTTTATTTGCATATTATAGGCATCAAGACTATTACTGTTTTTCAAACTCATGAATATATTTTGTACTTCAGTAATATCAGTGGGGAATAAAAATATAGAATTTGGTAAAGGTACGGGCATATATTCAATTGCGTTACTTGCAAGGGGTGTGGAGACTGAAGAGGTCGAAGACTTTACAAAATGTTCATTAAACGCGTTTCTCATATCTGACTCTGAAACACGAGTATTGTTTATATTAAGTTCGAGCGGGGTGGCAGTTTGTGGTTTATAATTAACTACGCATCTTGGCTTGCGCCAGATTATATCGGCTCTCCGCATATCGTCAACACTAAACATATGAACATAATATTGCTTTTTTGCTTGTTTCAACATGGCTGTCAGCTGATTCCTGTACTTTTTAAACACTTCGAGTGCAACATTATCCCTAGATTTCAAAAACCTCCCGTATAAATTATTTTTTGTGCGAATCATAGTTAGAAGTTTAGGTGTAACCCAAGGTTTGCGAGAATGCCTCGATGGTTTTAAGATTTTGAATGGGAAATGCTTATTATATATGCCGATGTAAGTGTCCAAAAAAGTGTTATAGGCCTGGTTTACCGACTGAGTTTCCAAAATGAAGCTCCAATTTGTGCGCTCAATTTCATACCTAAACGCGTTCAGCTGACGTTGTGAAATTGGCTGATACATGTTGAGCGTTGAGCTAGTGACAAGTTTTCTAGCACACTGTTTTTGCACAGTTATAAAAATTGGAAGGTGATCACTGATATCTGATGAAATGACACCGGCAGAAAGTACTGAATGTTCACAGTTCGTAATAAATAAGTCGAGAAGGGAAACTGAGGTACTAGTCACTCTAGTGGGCTTTGTAGTAACGTTTGAAAAACCACAAGACTGAAATTGATTAGTAAAGAGTGATTTCAGGTTGTTCTGACTAAGGACATCGATGTTAAAATCACCAGCAATATAAGACTTGTAGTTATTATCAATAATAAACCCGCATAAACCTTCGAAAAACTCAAGGAAAGCCGCTGAACTTGCACCCGGAGGGCGATAGACAACTGAGAATAGTACATTGTTTACAATCACTGTCAAAGCTTCACACCATTCGGTTATTTTAGAAAATTGTTTTAATACTTCATAACCCATATGTTTTTTCAGCAACATGGCAACGCCACCACCTCTTCGATCGCATCTATCCATGCAAAGATGATTATAGTCCGGTAAAATATAATAGTCCGAACTACTCCTGTACCACGTTTCGGAAAACATGATAACAGTTAAATGTGGTCCGATTTCGCCAAACAATGTATTCAATTCATCGTGTTTATTTTTTATTGATCTCGCATTCACATGAAAGTACGTATCAGAAACGGTACGTTTATCGTCTAGAAACTCACACAATTCAAGTGGCGTGAAAACGTGCTGAGCCATGAATAAAAAACAAATAAAAGTAAATGCCGTTTCGAGACAGATAACCGTCTACGCTACACTGGAAAGGTCACTATCACAGGTTATCTGAAGAGCGTCACTGTTTTCATTTTTTCGCATGAACATTTTTTCTTGAGAAACCCAGGCAAACTTCCATCCTTTTTCTTTTTTGCAACGAATTGTTTTGCTCAGTAAGATCTTATTTTCGAGACACAAATGCTCATTCACAAAGATAGGCTCAGTACCATGAAAACCAAGGTCAGCACTCGTGAGCCTGTTTCTTTGCCTTTTGCAAGACTTGGTCCCGAACGCTACGTCGTACAAATCTCACAACTACATTTTGCACGCCATTGGTTTTTGAAGGCACACGGTGAACAGTATCAATGTCAGACGGACATAGCTGAGCTCCGACACGGGTACCAAGTTCAACGACGAGCGCATCAAGAACCTCGTTGGCGTTTTGTGGAAGTCCTTTGACTTCGAGGTTGTTAGCTCTACTGTACTGTTTTAGTTCCACCAGCTCTCTCTTTACAGAGGTAAGTTCTTCAGTAAGCTTCCTATTTTCGTCCTTAAGAGTTTGCTGTTCCACCCTTTGTTCTTTTACCTCCTTAACAGTGGTGGCTAGATCTTCCTTGAAATCTTCAAAACTTTTGTTCATAAAAGTCATTGACCGATTTATCTCCTCCATTTCTTTGCCCAAGTTCGTATTCATTACATTCATTTCCCGGCTTAAGCTTGTATTCATCTCATCTAGCTTTGCTGAAAATTCGAAGAAAAGCTTAGCGAGCTCCTTCACAGTTCCAGGCTGTTTTTCACCCATTACTCGGTGCTAACAACCAAACAACTAGCAATACAGCAAACCAACACAGCCAAAAATACAGCCGGGCGATCCAGACAACCACAAAAGAGAAGAAATGCAGCAACACTACCCACCTGCAAAAATACAGAAGGCAATGTGTCAACTGAGGCCGAAAACACGCGTGTCTGGATCGCCCGCTGCAATGGAAGGACCCACGGCGAGAGCTTCCTTTTGTAGGCTCTTGTTCCGGAAAGCTGATGTCACCGGAAACTGCAACGTAGTCTTGGCAGTCCCTCAGGAGCTAATCTCGAAGGGCGTTGATGATCGCTTGAAACCCTGATAGGCACCGTTTGGGCGATATGACCGCAGACTGCAAAAATACAGAAGGCAATGCGTCAACTGAGGCCGAAAACACGCGTGTTTGGATCGCCCGCTGCAATGGAAGGACCCACGGCGAGAGCTTCCTTTTGTAGGCTCATGTTCCGGAAAGCTTATGTCACCGGAAACAGCAACGTAGTCTTGGCAGTCCCTCAGGAGCTAATCTCGAAGGGCGTTGATGATCGCTTGAAACCCTGATAGGCACCGTTTGGGCGATATGACCGCAGACTGCAAAAATACAGAAGGCAATGCGTCAACTGAGGCCGAAAACACGCGTGTCTGGATCGCCCGCTGCAATCAGTGCTTTCATCCACAAGTAGTGGATGAAAGCAGCAGTGGTGCTCTTCGGCCGTGTGAAGCCAATGGTGTTGAAAGCCGCTTGTGGCGCTGGTGGTGACCTCCCAAGGAGCACGTGCTGCTCCTGCTGTATCCGGCTGCACTGGTGTTGCCGGTAAAATGAAGAAGGACAACAGGAACGCTTGTCGCAGACTCAAGACTCGTGGTTGTCGTATGCGAGTAAGGCAATGCAGGCTACAGTGTATTAGAATACGGGGTAGTTTTAAGACCGGACCGGCTCCCGTGAGGCGTGTGGTGTAGATCGTGATATGGGTGTCGACACCTTTGCATCGGCAGCAGTGTCATTATGATGGTGGTTCTGTGAGTTCCCCGCGTGCATGAGAGCGTGCGGCGGACGTGTAGACTCCAGCGACTTTCTGGTGCCCTGTGGACTGCAGCGCCGCGATTGCTGTGTACACGCGCATACTCATAATTTCCCATTGTCGAGTCGCACCGGTTCAAACGCAGCCCGCATTCTAGATTTTCACTCTGTAGCAGTACTCAGAAAAAGGGTGCTACAGCCACCCGGTATGTACAATGCGATGTGCATTACGTGGATGCACCCCTCTTTCCACAACTATATATTTCTAGTTCACTGTACTGACAACCACAAAGGATGTGCATTCCTGCATTATGATTCTAATAAAGTATACCGTTTGCCAAATATCTATTTAAATAGAAAAAAGAACAGTCTAACTCGCACGCAACGTTCTCTTCAATGCATTATCGGAATTCAGCAGTAAGGCCGAGGTAACACGTCCGACCATTTTTCACGTACGCCGCATTCACGAACTCAGGGCGGAAGCACCCACATTTAACGGGGGATATCGACCATTTCCTGTCGCTGTCCAAGTCGATTCCCTCGAATAATTAATCACGCGTCCGCTCGGACGCTTCAGGCTTGCAGTCGGTCCTAGCGGAGTGGAAATGCTTCCCTCGCCGTATCAGAGTCGATCACTCCGTACATAATAACTAAAAGTACCACAATTTGTGTTTCTACGCGACCAAAACACAAGATTACCAGCAAGCATATTCAGCTCTGAAACAATTACCTAAGTGTCAAAGAGTTCGTAAGGTAAAAGATACAGATGTAATGTACGGACTTTTTTTCTTTCTTCGTCATATACCTTTGCTGCGAATGCACCTCGAGCGAGGAAAGGGTGTTTCTATCTGAACGCAAACGACTCAACATAAATATGAACAGCAAAAAGCGTTATTGACCGTTCGGATAATTTCCGATTTCGTGCTGCCATCTTTCTCTACTGGGCAGAGGAACGCGTTCTGAGCGCGCCCGTTAGCCCTCTAGTATGAGACGTCGCGCAAGGTGCCGTACTAAGCGATTAAAAAAATTTCCCTCGAATTATAGGCGCTGAAAAGTTGTATAGTTGCTGAAAGGGACGGGGAATGCTCCCCTACTCCTCCCCTCCTCTTCTTCCGTTCCTCCTCCTCCCGCACCGTACCTTCCCCTCCTCCGTACGCTCCCCTTCTCCTCCAGCATACCTTCCCATCCTCCTCCTCCGTACCGTCCCCTCTTACTCCTCCTCCAAACCCGTCCCTCCTCCCACAGTTTGCCAGCTAAATTTAGCTAAATAAATTGACGCCACGTGACTTCAACACCAATTTAGTTTCCCCGGGAAATTGAGCGGGAAATTGAATTGGTCACGGGACGTCAATTTTCCCGCTATAGTCAGCGCGGTTACGCCGTCGGTGACGGCGACGCCGACGCAGCGAAACACGGAAACTGGCGCCTAAGGGCTGCGCCGTAAAGCACCAAGGTAGACTCTAGATATCTAAGAAAGGAAAATTCATGCATTAACACAAGAAACACATTTTTAACTTTAGCGACAAAAGTTACTTTGTATACCCTTGCGTAACACGCATTTTTAAGTGTTTTAATGACCTTTGAACTTTCTACCTCATCACAACAAATTAGTATGCAAGGAAACCAGGCAAAACGCATCCAGTAAGAAGCTTGACTAGGTCCGTTGTTCCCCCTGCATGTACAGAAGGTTGTACACAAATTAAAAGACTGACATAACCGCAAACTGTGCGCTCATAGTAACCCTAACCCCAAAACATATTATTCGTGAACTAACCAAAGGGGAGAATTGGGTACAAATTGTCAGCACACATTTAACGGGCGCACTCGTGCATCTCGCGGAGCTGCACATTAATTACACAAACAAAAAAAAAAACACCCCTTCCCCCTCCAACAATTTCTCGCCAAATTAATCACTTCCGGGAAAAAACCGTCGGCTCCTGTGTGACGGCTCCCTCGGCAGCGACAAATTTGTAACGCCTCCGCGAGAAATGCGTCTGTCTTGTCTAGTATGCCTAGAGTTCAAAGTGCTTCCAGCTGCAATATGCAGGTCACGTGGATTATGGGCCACGTTCGCAATGTGAGCTGAGAGGAGGTAGACCAAAGGGGGCGTCAATCGTCTGTGGGCGTCTCCGATCGCTTCCTCATCGCCAGGCCAGAACACAACGCGTGGAGCACTTGCAACCAATCCACCAAGAGGCGTCCGCCATTAAATTGCCAACGCTTTCCCTGGTTTGAGATGCTCTCTCTCTTAACTCTAGGCTCTCTCTTTTTTGTGGCCGGTTAACTGTGCCCTTTCTCGACGGCTTTTGTCTCTGGGCGAGATCTGCGCCTCGACGATCCCTTCCCAAAAACCACCGTTTTGCCGCGGCAGTCACGCTGCCGTCATTTGTTCTCGTAAGAGCAGCGACATTCACCCCTCGCTTCTTTATTTTATATTTTATTTCTTAGCGTTTTGTTTTTTTACACGCTTCTACGGACAAATCTGAAACGATTCAAAGCTGTACCGCCGCCTTTTTGCCTCGAAAGATATATTTTGTATCTATCTTTTAGGTTACCTTTATGGCTGGGCTCCGTGCTTGAACCGCGAACCGTCACTTCCTTCGCCTCTTTATCGCTCTGTTTTCCCTTTCAGTCGTTCTTCTTTTTCTTTTTTTTTTCTCTTGAGGGTTAAAGGTTTCTCTCGTGAACGCTTCTTAATGCTCAAGGTTTCAAACGAGTCCAATTGAGCCGGGGAGAAGTTTAATCGCAATTCCGCTTTTACTTGCGTGTTTAGAGCTTATTTGTGGTGCTTTGTTTTCCTTCGCTTTCGAGACCGCAGAGAAGTATTTTAGTTGCCTAGAAATTTCATTTTATACTTCTACCTGCAACTTTTTTTTTATTGCAAAATCCGCGTTGAGAAAAGCAGGGCTAGGAAATATGTAATTAACAATAATATATTTAAAACAAAGATGGAGAAAATGTGGTAAACTTAATCTATGCTCGCAAATTCAAAAACTGGGAGCAGAAACAAAAGACATGAACCCCGCGGCAGTTGCATGTCTTTTAAAAAAAAAACTAAAGACTGAAGGTACTGAAAGAAGAATAATGTCGCAGGCTAGCTGGTCAACGATCATACTTATACTTATAAACCCCGGGACGAAGAAGCCAACGACGAGAAATAAAAAAGGAGACAACAAAATGACGACATTGTGTTGTCACTTCTTTTTTTTTCTCCGTATATTCCCTTGTCTCGTGGTTCATAAATATTAGTTAATAAGTTCGCCTGTTTATTAGAGAGTTGATATATATTTTTTTTACTTTCAGATTTTGGAGAAATAATGTAGTTGGGGAATCAATCATCGGTAGTTGGGGAAATAATGTGGTTGAAAAATCTCTGTATTAGGATAATCAATGATTTTACAGAAGAGGAGGGAGAAGGAGGGGAAAGAAGAGTGGGGAAAACGGAGAGGAGGGGAGGAGGAGGGGCATACCCTCTCCCCTCCTCCTCAAGAGGTGCGCTTTAATTTCACACTACGGAGATTTGTAAACGTCATTAATTTTTTTTACCAATATACGTATAGTAAGGATCATTCAAGAATATTGTGATACCTTTGACAGATCAGTTGCTAAGTTGTAGCTAGACCTGGCTAAGACATTCCATCGTGTGTAGCATAAGGTTCTTTTTCGTAATTTGGAGCATGTTAATGTAAGGTCTGTGATTTAAGACGGGTTTAAAATTACGTACGCAAAATATTCAATGTCAATAATTGTAATAAATAACGTCAGTGAAAGTGCACAGGTCCGATATTCTGTGAGGCAAGGATGTCCACTGTATCCGTTGCTGTTAGCGATTTCCTTGGAACCTTTTTGTTTAAAACTAATTGACAATATCGTATACATAGTTTTAGGTGACATTCTGGCGAAGTAAAGGTCCTCTGTTGTGTCGCCCAAAACAGCGTTGGTGAGGTAATTAGCAGTGCTTCCTCCTTCTGTAAAAGAAATGGATACTGCTATCAACTGGAGCAAAAGCGTGGGTGTCTGGCGCTGTAATTGGGCCACCGCACCCGATAAATTTGTGAATGTTCAGTGGACACATTTACCTGCGAAGTACCTCGGGGTGCCACTCGAGCACTACCGAGAGAGCAAGCAACTATGGCCTGAAGAGACGGAGAGGGTTAACGCGAAAGCAGAGAGCTGGACCGGTAGGGACTTCCCCATGTTTGCACGCGCTACCGTTTGTAATTTAATTTTAACTCCGAAAATTTGGTACACTTTGCAAGTGCAGTGTACACCTCGCCTCATTGTGCAGAGACCCTACAAGTTTTACCTGCTTTCATCTGGAATTTAAGATGGAAGCTTTCTGCTCGTAACAATTTGTTTCGATCTGTTGGTAATGGTAGCTTAGGATTTTCCGATTTATTTCTAAGAAATTTGTGTCTAGGCTTCTATTTTTGTGTGATTAGAAAGAGTCATTTGCCCGTGCTGTTATGTAGCTGCGACTGCGGTATGCACTCCCTGAGTTTGTGGTGTAATCTAGTGATCAAGTGCTCTCCAGTATACAAGGTTATTTGAGTGAAGTTGTGGTTTCTTTCACAATCCTAAAGGTGCGTTATTCCTTATAATATTTTAGCTCTGTTACCCGGAAACGAGGCTATAAATATTTAATAAATGTACTGTTGCCGATACATCTCTATTGCTCACTGTACTGTGAACGTCCAGGGGTAGATGCGCTTAAAAGGGTGAAGAAAATATACATGGGTAAATTACATGGAAAATTTAATTTAATTACAGTAACAATTACTTCACTCCAAAAGGAGTTTAACTACAATTGCAATTACTACTACGAGAAAATGTTTCAATACAATTGCAAATTACTTCTTAAAAAATGAAATTACTTTACAATTAGTTATTTCTCAGAGCTACCCACCTTGGGCCATATAACTTTAAACGAGTTGTATGGCCGCTGTACGAATGTCACGTATTGTACTTTTCCTTCATAAATGTGTTAAATGAATTATAGAACTTAACAGTTTGGAGTAATGAACTCCTTCATTCTTATATTCTCAATAAAGAAACAAAAATACATTTATATTGTTATTTTCTTTTAAAACAACCCCCGAAAAGTCTAAAACCGCGGTTTCTAAAGTTTTAGAATCTCGTTCAATCAAGTTCAGAAACGGTTGAAAGGGTTAGGGATTAGGAAAAACAGTAAACAATGAAAATGTATGCGAAACAGTAGACGAGGGTTGGGAGAGGGAAGAGCAATGTAGCAACAACGGTTGGAAGTAAGGCAGGGTGAGTCGTGTTAAAGAGACCTGCTGCTTCTTCGCCTCGATGTTAGAGTAGCACAACTTACTGTTAATAGTACCCAAAGACGAGCTAGAGAAGAGGGACGTAAAGGGCTTATAAAGATAAGAGAATAATTTCATGGACAATAAAAAAAAAACCAACCTTGACTGAACTATGTAAACGAATATGCTAGCGACGAAGACACGTAAGGAGAACCTCGAACCTCCCCGCCTCGACCGTACGATGTGATCGGAGCCCAACCAGCTTGACTTCCCAAACCCCGATGCCCCCTGATGGGAATGAGAAATAAGAGAGACCCCTGGGAACACGAGCAACAGGAAGCGAACGAGGCCGATTTCAACTACGACAGGAACGAAAACAGACGTGAATATAGCACTCATTTATCAAATTATTTCTAAATTTTTTATAAAACCGTTTTACAGTCAACAAAGCCGTTCATTCAGTTGTATCCTCTTTCCCTCCTTTTGAGCAGATTGGGATGCACTCTCTCCCCTGTCGCTTTGGCTGTACTATCGTCCCCGTGGTTAGGGGAGGAAAAGGGCCGCTGCGGCAAAATCTTGCAAACGTAATTGTAATTGTGCCTGAAATTTTCCAATTATTGATGCTAGAAAGTAATTAAATTACAATTACAATTCCTTTTAGCTAAATAAATAATTAATTACAATTACAAATTACCAAAAAGATTAATAAAATTACAGTAATTCAATTACTGTAATTGAATTACTGCCCAAGTATGGAAGAAAATGCCGAATAATTTTTCAGTAAAATCTTTTTTTCTTTAAATTACATTGCGGCGTACTCCCCCTAAAAACGTGGCTTGAACAAAAAGGTATTTTGTACCGTGGTCAGTAAATTTTATACCCCTGGAAAAAACTCGAGACGATAGAGCACGTATTTACTGAGTGTTGGGACGCTGTGTTCTATTGGGACATTCTTCAGCGCACGCTGAAGGAAGATCTACATTTAGCTGGGCACGGCATCCAATTTTTGTCCCTCGAAAATGAGAGGGCAGTCCCCGTTGATCTTTTCATGTTTTTCATCCTCCACGGACTGTGGAGGACAAGAAGGAGTGTTAATATTCCTGAAATAAGTACCAAAACAGTAAGAGAAAATTTAATTGAATGTGTGGCATATGTATATTCGCGAGGCATACATTTCACTGTCTGATCCCTTTGATTGGTTTCCAATGGGCTGGTGTGTTTAAAAATGTTTTAATATGCTGGGCACCCGCAGCTAAGTGGCTGATTAGCTCTTAAACAAATTGTACGCTGTGAACGACAGCGTGCTTTTTGATGTTGTCTTAACGGACAATAAAAAAAAAACTTGGATTAACGTGTCGCCGTGTCAGAGTTGTGCATGTATGCTATATCTGTGTTCTAATTCCTTGTCTACGTTAAATGTATAATACGTGTGCAAATGTGAAATAAACGCTGTTCAAATGTGAATGGAATGAGTTTGAACAAGATCAATCTCGTACGTCGTAATTTTTTTACCAATTATAAATTTGACTTTGACTAGTGCCACCTGGGTCTGTATGGGCGCAATTCAGTAATAAATAGTCTAAGGGCGCGAACATTTAGTCCCAGCGCCCTAAATGCAAGGGTGCAAAGGTTTGTCCGGGAGGTTCAATTTTGAGGGACTAACGGTAGGGGCGCAAAGGTTGCTCCTCTCCCCGTTAATCCCCAGGGGAGTAATGGTGGTGTCGGCGCATTTGGTCCCCGAAAAAAACTAAATACAGCTCCCCTTTTTCTCTGAGGGTACGCCGAAACCGAGGCTAAGGCTGCCCGTGTAACATGGGAATAATGTCGTTCTTCAAAAGATGGCGATTGCGCAAGTTAAGAGATTTTGAAATAACGCACTTCCAAATAGAAAGTGTTTCTTTGTAAAAAACGAAAAAAAAAAAGAACGTGAAAGCTATTAGAGCACTCTTTAGGCAGGGGAGTTACACGGTCGGGAGGCATAGTGTAGAGGGTTAATCGTAACTATCAGTCGCCTAATTAAATAAAATATTCATGATCATTTTGATTCGTGAAAATAAACATATGATTACAGTTGAAACTTGCTGAGCGTCATCGAAAACCTCTAAATCAGTTAGTGTTAAAAACGACTTGGAGTACTTGTGGAGCACGTTGGAGCGCTAAAGTTACCACTCGCGCAGCAGTAGCGAGGCTACCGGTACAATAACGAGCTTCTGCGGTTTTTCCTCTTTTCTGTTGACCGAGTGGTAAGTTTAGAGCACTACTAGGCTTCCCACGCGCTCAAAGTTTTTCGAGAAAGGACTGATCTAGTTCTTTTAGTTGACGATCAGCAGATTTCCAATTGAAACAATATGTCTATTTTCACCAATTAAAATGCTATTTAACAAGTTTTAGTTAATAATTCGATTTATCGTGACGATTAGCACCCTACGTATATTATGACCCCCGCATTGCCGTATAACTCACCTGCATTAACTGCATTAGTGTAGTTTTCACGTCATTTTTTAAACAAATTTGTTAAGCTTAAAAAGAAACACCGTGTATATTCTTAACTGCCTGAATAAATCGCGTATGACAAAAAATGTTTTTCCCAGAAAAAGGACAATATTTAGATGTTTTGAGCCGCGTTATGTAACCTATCGTTATTTTTGACGTAAGTGCTGACCACTGATCTCTACTATAGGGGTGCTGGATGGCGCTTAGCTGCTTTCCGAGCCTGGCGCAAGTGAAGCCACCGGAAGTTCGATGCTCGTCCGGGAAGTCTGGCGTGTGCTGGGCTTCCAAGTGCAGTAAGTCAATATTTTGGACCATGCTTTTTTGTGTGTTTGATTGGGTTTTAATACTCCCGTTCTGGATTGAATCCCAGGAATCAGGCATTTGAACTTGGGACATATTCACACTTGATAAACTAGAATCTCAAAATGTTTACACTGAATGGCTTCCCATGATACTTCTCGGGTCTGCATGCGCTCTTACTGCGCAACAAGCAGGCTCTCTTGAGGGAACACGCGAAAATTCAACGCCCTCAACGCATTTCGAACCAGCACTGGGAAGGGTTACAAAGCCTGCCAAGGGCTCACTTCCGGGACACGCTGCTTACTTTCGGTGGCTTCATTCCTGTTTGCTCAATGCGCCATCCAGTTCCCTCTAGTTGAGATCAGTGGTGCTGACACCTATCTTCTTGCTGGTATAGGCTTCCCCAGCATTCATTTCAAGTCATCATATCTTCTTGTTGGTCCTTACGAGCGCACCGCAGAGAGTGTAGCATGGAAATACGATGAACATTATTAGCGCCCTGATAAAAAAAATCTAATATAAATAATCCAGTCTTAACATACTAATATTAACATATTGGCATTTTAATAGAACTTGTTCTGAAATACGTTCTGATTGTGGATTTGTCCCCGTATAAATGTTAACTGTTCCAAATCTTAGTCCCGATGCATTATAATTAGGATTCCATGTTTACGGGGTTAATTTTTCGCCACAATCGGGGGGTGTTTTACGGAGTTTACATTTTGCCTTCGGTGTTTATATAAGTTTATATTTGTCTGATTCCTAATGCTTGTTGATTCGGAGTTTCATTTCGCAGTGTTTCCTATTTAAAAACAAGATAAAATATATATGGGTGTAAAACGTAAGCTAGATTAAAAGAAAACGCGCTTGTATTAAATAATATTTCTTCAGATGGGTTTGCTTTGGTACCATTGCCATTTGTATCACATATTTGGCCCATTACAAAAGGTTGCACAGAAGTGTTCCTTCGATAGTAGTTAATACCTTGAAATCAATAAGCCCCTTGAGGTAGTCGCTGGGAAGCTGGTATTCATGCTATCATATTCAGACTTGTGCTTGTTACTTGGAAAATGTGATAGATTACAATTACAGAATACTGATCCTCAAATATAATGCATTACTGTTACAAATTACTTTAGCTGAGAAGTAACAGACTACTTTACTCATTACATTACAAATTACTTTCGCGTTACATTTTTCGTACACTTATACAGTAAAAATTCAAACGTTTTTTTTTATATTTTTCAAAAATGTTCCGCAGCACTACATTTCCTTTCACATACACCGGTATTACGGTAGTCCTTGTAAAAATAAAATATTGTATTTAAGAGAAAGAGTTCAGGTGCACTACGTTCACCTGTAAGCTGGCAAGGCACCGAAAGTTGCGACCACACCAGCCATCCCGCTAGCTTACGGCCTCTGATTATGATTCCTGGAATTGTGCAGACAAAGCTAGCAGTGCGCATGCTCAGTAGCAGCGTCTACCTCCGCTACGAGATTCAGATCTAAAGAAGTGGTCTACGAAAAGCTCGATTTTGACTCGGGTGTTTCGCCTGTCATTTACAAGAAAAGAAAAACTTAGTTCTAACGTTACAAACTATAGCCAATCCAGAATGCTGGCGTCCCAGCTTACCTTGATGTTTTCCCGTAAATTATAGTTTGCTTTTCTTGCTGGTGAGAATGTGTGTATTTTTAGCAAGCGAAGTATGCACTGAAGCTGTAGGTTTCCGTTCTCCTTAATGCCCTGAATTTTGAACTTCTCAATAAGAGATGGCCATTGAGACGACGGACACTCCATGTTCGAAAACTCGATAAGTCACAGAAAAAGTTGCGGTTACGGGTTGTCGATCGTTCGTCGGGTTTCACTTTCATACAAATATTCGTGTATGCCAGAGGAGGGCATAGAGAGCGAGAGAAGAGGTGGCCATCGGTCTCACAAAACAATAGAAGATCGCCCACTTTTACGCGTCCCCTCTTTCTTTCTCTGTCTCTGTCAGCACTCCCTAGATGGCTTTACCCCCCCCCCCCCCTTTATGTTGACAGTTGACTGCAAATTCAGGAGTGGACTCGAGCACCATGCACAGATAATAAACCAAAAGAAGTATCGCCGGTACCCTCGAATATGATGCTCTTAGCCTCGCCCCGGGCACTTTTCAGCCGTGCCTTAAGAGGGTGCTAGAATAAAGTAGCACACATCAAAGACTGAAAGAATTCGACGCCCTCGCGCGAGGCTACATCGTCTGTTAAGAGAGTTGTGAACTCGCGAATCCGGGGGGAACGGATCCGCGTTTGATGTCTGTGCAGGTGGCGGGAGACGTCCAAGTTGGAAAGTGTGAAACGGTGTAAAAGACAAAAACGAATGAACACGAAGAGCTTTCTCCTTCCCGGGAGGAGTGGAAAAACAGGATTCAAGGCTATGGAGAGCCCACTCGACGTTGTCTTACCTGATCTTTGTCTTTCGTAAACGGGCCTTGCCCGTTTTTCTGGTGTTTCTAGTGACCGGTCATACAAAAAATCGTGTTTTCTTTTCCACTATTGTCTCTTTCCTGATGCTCTCTGTTTTGTTGAACTCACTCTCTTTATGCTGCTGAATGTTCTTCTGCTCGTGGTGCTCCAGTTACTGCATTATGCTCATATTTTTAAAAACGTAACGAGTACTTAAAGTAATTCGTTACCAATATTTTGTAACTAATATACATTACAAATTACTTTCAAATTAAGAAGCGTGGCAATTGCAAAATTACTCGAGAAAGTAAAGGATCACAAGTAGTACGTTACTTATAATGGATTACTTTCCAAGTCTGATCATATTCTATCAAACTGACCCGCAGCCGCACAAGGTGGAGATGGGAAGGATGTAATAATGACCTTCAACTGCCCCCGCCCCTCTTCCACCCTTTATGAAAACTCTATAGTTCATTGCTTTCACTGTTACAAACTTGCAACTTCTTTTTCCTCTAAGAAGTACAAATAGTATGACCGAAACTTGGAACCAAAGCAGTTACTTTTGTCGTAACCGTAAGTACAATGACCCCTTCTCCTGTATTAACCTTGGCAAGATGAGCTATAAGACCCATTTTGACAATGGTACGAGATTTGAAACGTAACTGTGGTGGTATTTTCTCGGAACCATTGGCACTGTGAAATCATCTAACTTAAATAACAAATATCGTCTTATTTTAGAGCGCAGCTCTTGGGCGCCCGTTTCCGGGTTGAGCGGGGTCGCCATCGGCGTAACCGCGTGACGTCACACGTGACGGCACGTATGACGCCGCGAGGGTCACGAGGTTCGCGTGTGACGTCATGAGGGTCACGAGAGTCTCGAGTGACGTCATGAGTGTCACAAGACTCACAAGTGACGTCACGCGTGACGTCGCACGGGCATATACTCCCTCTCCTCCTCAAGAGCTGGGCCCTAATTCGTCATTACAGAGAATGGTTAACGTATTTCGTGTTTGTCGTCTTTGGCAGATCTAAATTCCGAGTTCATCGGATAAATGCGAAACGATAAGAATTTTAGCGGCAGGTGTTTCTTCTGAGCTATTCATATTTATCCGGAAACACGGGACCCTATACAAGGTTTCACTTTAGGTGTGAGCAGACTTGTACACGTTACTGAAAAATAGTAAGGAATTACATTTACAATTACTCAACGCTAAATTGTAATTTATTACAATTACAATTACCCTCTCATAAAAGTAACTAACCGTTACTCCAAAAAGTAATCCGTTACATTCGTGGCGTTACTTTTGACATTATTGTCCTCAAGTAAGAAACAAAGGGAAGAGGGTTATTCAAGTTCTTATTGTTGCAACGTGTTCCATTTAATGACCTTGAGTATTTTGAGCGAATGCTGGCTCTCGAAAGTCTCGTCAGACCTTTTGCGTTATTTCTTACTCAATATGCCGACTGCCACGCTGAACACCATTTGAGCTGAGGCACTGGATGGGACTGCCATCTTGTTCCTCACGAATGCTTCATGCTCTGCATTGAGCTTTTTCAGTGAAGCGAGGGAAGTGCTATTTACCTCGACTGTAGAGCAAAGCTTCGTCGTTGCAGCCGTTGCTTCCTATTCGAGAGATTTAGTAGATCCTTCCGATGCCTCCGATACCCGCGATAACGGTACCCGATAACGATTTGATGCATACGCAAAGACGGCGGCGAAGTATCGGATATCGTTATCGGAGTCATCGGACCGATCTACTAAAATTCTCAATTGTCTAAATCGCGAAGCTGTGGCAGTCATTAATAGCAAAACATAGTTGTAACAGTAAGGTGATAATTAAATAATAAATAAGGTTTGGTTTGATATTCTTCTTCCTTTGGTTCTGAACAGTTCGAGCCTCACTTGAGACGTTGGTAAATAAAAAGAAGTTTCCAGTATACAAATATAAGTAATAAAAGAAAACGAAGGACACTCATAATAACAATTAATTAGAACGTCGGTTAACACAAGGAAATGTAAATGTGCGTTTGCTGTGTGTACCTTTTTTGGTGCCGTTCAAAAACGCACGGAACACGAACCGAGTGCAGTTTACTCCGGTGTTCTCCAAATAGACGTCCGCTGATGCCACGGGCAGCAAAGGCTAGAGTACTAAGTAAGCGGCGCCTCACCAGTTTCACTCTCTCCTCAAGCCCAGAATATCAAGTCTACGTCAGCCACCAGTAAGTTTTATTTGTAAAAATATCTGCTAGGGATAAGATGCGTCCTGCTGGGGCAAAGCAGGACGAAGAAGAAAGGAAGACTATTACCATTTTCTAAGTGCTCGCAAAAAGCTGACTCACAAAAAGGGTAGGGTAAACGGAGCGTTCTCTCGTGTTGTGACATTATGAAAATGATCGTAGTCACTATAACCGAGAGGGACATTGTTAATTCTTTTCAGTGCACTTAGCGCCTCGAGCTTCTCGAAGAGGCGCACAATCACTTGGTGTCCTCCTCTCCCCGTCTTCGACCGGAAAGGAAAAAGCAAAGGCACTAAAAAAAAAAACGGAAATAACTTGCCCCCCCCCCCCCCTTTTTTCTTTTTTTTTGTAGAAATGTTAATTTGGATTTTTTTACATCGTTTTTAGGGTCTAAAAAAATAGTTTCAGGGGCTTGGTGTTGTAAGAAAAGACTTTGCGGAGCTGAAGAGTGTCAAGCCTCACTTTGCGCTGGTCAATTCGCGTGACAGTACGTCACTGCGCTGGACTTTACAAAAATGAAAAAAAAAAAAAAAAAACTGTTTGGAATTGGGGGGGTGGGGGGGGGCGTGTCCTGAGAAAAGAAATGTAACGGATTACAAGGAATCCGTTACGTCAAAAATGTAAAGGAATTACTTTAAAATTACTCTAGAAAATATGTAATTATTCCGTTACTAAATTACAGATAAATGTAAGGGATTACAAGTAATTTCGTTACTTGTAACGGATTACGTACAAGTCTGGGTGTGAGCGTAGCTCAAGCTACAAGAGCGAGCTCCGGGCTTTCAACGTCCCTGCCAAGCACGCACTCCCGTCCAGTGCAAGTAGAGTTCCTGTATACTAGGCTCCCTACGGGAGCCAGAGTTGCCCGTCTGTTTTCCACGTGCCGCCGCGCCGCTATTCGCCGAGATCCGTTCACGTGAGGAGCCGGATCAAGTGTCGTGCACGAAAGAAGACGTGACGCGCGCCCCGGCGTACGTTCCCCTGCTTTTGAGCGCGCCACGCGCCACGAAGACGCGGCGTCGCTATTCGCCGAATTCAGTCACGTGAGGACCGAAATCACCAAACCTTGCAGGAAAGCCGGCGCTCCGGGGGTGAACGCGCAACTCTGGTTCCCGTATGGAGCCTATAGAGGAACTCTAAGTGCAAGCTCTGTTCAGCTCCAAATGCACGCGCTTGTAGCATCGACTGCGTCTGGACTACTCGGCGTTGTCTTACTTGATCTTTGTCTTTTGTATATTTGTACTTGACTCGCCCGTTTTTCTGGTGGCTCTACTGACCGGTCATACAAAAATCCTGTTTTCTGTTCGGCTATTCTTCCCTTCGTGATGTTTTCTATTTTGTGTAAATTGCTCTGTTTGCTGCTGATTGTTCCGCTCGTATTGCTGCAGTTACTGTATTATGCTGCTATTTTAAGGTAACCAGTAATTAAAGTAATCCGTTACCAATATTTTGTAACGAAACTACATTACAAATTAGTTTTTTTAAAAAAAGTAGCGTGCCAATTACAAAATTACTTGAAAAAGTAGTGTATTACAAGTAGTCCGTTACCTGTAACGGATTACTTCCCAAGTCTGAAGCTAACCCACCTCTACTTCTGGCTTTATTTGCTATTTTCTTTTAAACACCGAAAGATAACCAACTCCTAGTAATCGTAATTTTCGGATCAATGATGACCTCGGCGTAAATACGGCTAGTTAGCTATGGTGGGATGAAAGCGGACGTTGCTGACTGGGAAGAACAGACATCATTGTGTCAAAGTTCTTCGCCGCGATAACGAGTTTCACAGGAAGACATGATCAAAAATAGTGTAATTTCAATTTTTATTCATTGTACACCGCTATTTTCACCCAACATGCTTTCTTTTTTGGGTAGCCTGCGTCTCGGGATATTACGGTATGCGCCTCTGCTCCAAAGCTACAGACGCTCACCGCTCTGATACCTGGAACCGCTTTGCATGCGTGAAACAAGCCGCTCCGGGAGCGGAATATTCAAGAAGGGTGGCGTTGACTTGCTCCGCAAATCTCATGGTGCCTCAGTTGTTTAGCGGTTTCTTCTGGACAAACGTCCCATTCAACCTTGAGCTTCCTTTGTGCCTGAAGCTGAGATGCAAAAAAAAAATGAAAGGCGTTTAAAACTCTCTGTAATGCCGAATTAGAGCGCAGCTCTTGAGGAGGAAGATGGGAGGGTACGGAGAGGGGGGTATGTCCCTCCTCCCCCTCCCCCCTCCTTGCCTGCTGCCCTTCCACTTAGTGGGAATTTTTCGCTAGATTTCCCGCTAAATTTAGCGAAAAGTTCTCCGCTGAATTAAGCGGGGAAATTTTTCCGCTAAATAGAGTGAAACCCTTTTGAGCGGACCCACGTACATTGAAGTATTGTCGATATTAAACTCACGAAAAAATTTAAATAAAAAGGCATATAAAATAACTTTTTATAACAAACAACATATTGGCTATATCGAACTTCTTCCCCCCGAGAAGGCTTCCAGAAAGGCGCAAATAATCTTCTTCTAGCCTGTCCACCCCCCCCCCCCCAAAAAAAAAAAAAAAAAAAAAAAACAAAGTAGAAAAGAAAGAAAATGCCAACAGCTGAAGTTGCGAAACAAATTTAGCGAAGAGGAGCAATTCAGAAGGGTAAAAGCTAAAACCAGAAAAATCTGCACGCACGTACAAAAAAAAAACATTTTCATCCCAAAGCGGCTGCCCACGAACAGAAGCAATTCAAAAGGAAAAATGAGCTAAAACAAAAAAAAACTTTGCACGCAAGCAAAAAAAAATAAATAAATAAATAAAACCTTCCAGCGCGTTGTTACAAGGCAGAAGCGAAGAGATAAGAAAGAAACATAAGCTCGCACCTTACAACGATCGCATCGTGGAAGTCCGGTGTAAATGGTTTTTGCTATTTTGAACTATTTGCTATATTCGTTATGAACGAGTTTGACTGTATAACAGGAAAAAGTTTCCGTTGAATCTAGAGGGAAAATTTCCCGCTAAATTTTACGGTAACAATTTTCCGCTAATAAATCTTGCGGTAAGGTTTCTCCGCTAAATTTAGCTGGGAATTTTCCCCCTGAATTTAGCAGGAAAATTTTTCCGCAAAATTTAGCGGGTGATATTTTTCCGCTAACTTTAGCGGGAATTTTTTTTCACTAGGTTTAGCGGGGAATTTGTTCCGCTAAATTTAACGGGGAAATGTTCCCGCTATACGTAGCGGGGAAATCTTTCGGTTGAATTTAGCGGGAAAAGTTTCCCGTTAAATTTAGCAGGGAAGTGTTACCGCTAAATTTAGCGGAAACTTTCAAGCTGAATTTAACAGCAAAATTTCCCCGCTAAACTTAGAGAAAAAACTTAGCTGCCAAATTTGGCAGGTAAATGTAGTAGACTTTTTCTGCTAAATTAAGCGGGGAAGTTTTGTGAATGTTTTCAAGCTAAATTTAGCAGGAAACTTTTCCTATAATGCAACGCGCGGTTATGCCCGCTTGCATTATTCCCATAATGCAACGCGCGCAGTTAGGCCCACGCCGATGGCGACGCCGCTCAAGCCGGAAACAAACGCCTAAAAACTGCTCTAAAAAAAATAAAAAAAATTTGAGTCTATAGAAAACAGCACACGCAAAAGGAATGTCTCAAACTGAGACGCTACTCTAACTGTGTCGTTTCTCTTCAGTTGTCGCCTTCCGTAGCTCATAAAGGATTGCCCGCAAGCGAGCGTATATGCAAAATGTGTGGCTCATGACATATACACCTAATAATGTAGCCTTCTTGCGTGTAAACGCAGTATAAATAAAAAGTAGAAAGGGTAAAAGAATAATTACTCTGTACAACGACCACGACCAGGTTTAGACTTGGCACTGTTAAATATAACTGTTATCGGGGAAAAAGTACCAGTAAAGTTTGTATGGCTTTCCAAGATACATCAACCCAACACTGCGAGGAAAGGTGGAAAGAATCTTGGCTTCTTATTTCCGAGAGGCTGCATTCCACGGAGCGAATATGTGTTACAGAATACCGGCGAATTTTGGCCGGTAGTATTAGCTCTGAGAGTGGTGAAAGAAGAGTAGGAAGCGTTCGTAAGCCGCTTTTCCCACACCGCTACGCACACCGGAACAAAGACCCCGCTTCGTATGCGCACCACTAGCCTTGCCTGTGGAGTTACGGATCCAGGAGAGCGACAACTCCCAATTTACTCTTAAGCCGCGCAAAAGAACGAATGTGCCGCCGGGCGAAGATCGTTGGCTGTCTACCCCAGGTTCGCTCATTGAAGTTCAGATTTAGGAATTAATTATGTCCAAGGAAAACAATTTGCTTATATAATCTATAGACTGTTACATTAGGGTCTTAGCAGAGAGGGTAAAAAGAGAAAAAAAAAAAGCCCTCCCCTTCTCACCCCCATGTCGTCTGCTCCGCCGAGTGGGCAGTACCTAGCATCCGGCTGGCGTACAAACTCTGTTTAAAATCGCGTCATTTTGGAAAGTTCAAGCGCAGATGCGCAGATTTTGGTATGCCAGTTATCGTGTTTTACTATGTTAGATAAAAAGATTAACAGAGTCCAATTGCGCTGTTATCTGCGTGCAAATAAAAAAAAAATAGGAAAAACTGTGTCAGACTGGCCGGTCTCTCCGGCGAGAAGTGAATCCGGTGGCTGCACCTTTTTTACTATACAGAGTTCGTACTGGTGTTGGCCTTTAGCGACCATGTGTGGATGTCTGAAATAATAAATAAAAACGTGCTCTCCTGCCGCAATACACGCAGTACTTGAGGGTAGTACTGCCGGCTGACTCAAATGCTAGTTACGTAACGGAAAAAAGATATGTCAGTTGATCATTTACCGAAGTAGAACAACAGAGAGCTCTAGGCTGATTTTGGAGCAGCCATAACTATTCTAAGAACGCGAATCACTTCACAACGGCAGCCACGAGCGAGAGTTCGATGTTCCGTACAGCCCGCCGATACAGCCCAAAAGATGGAGAACGGCAACCTCCCGGTTTGTCGTCTGCTAGCGGAGTCGGGCGCGTGCCCTCTCTCTCGTTTTACCCCGCCGAACCCGCTCAATTTCCCGGTTGTATGGAGAGGGCGCTGCTGTCGAACAAAATGGTGCCGCCCAGAGAGCGCTAAATGGAATGGTCTATAGATTGTAGAAAAATTTGATGTGGAAAAGTGTGTGTTATTTTTATTGCGTCGTCATAAAAGTGCATATACAAAGAGTGCACATTGTAGACAAAATGTATTGTGAATTCCTGAAAGGTCGAAGACTTTTCCATTGAAAAAACAAATTGTAAAACAAACCCAGCCGCGTAAGACCGAAACGTTAAAATTATTTGCGTGGCGCGTTACAACAGGAGAGAGGGAGAGAGTGCGAGAGAATGACAACGCAGTAGCAACTGGGAGCTCGAAGGACGAAGGCGCTTTGTTTCAAAGAAAGTTCATAAACTCAGCCTGACTTCTTTATGTTTATAATGGAATATTTGCTTCTAACGAGAGGAATTCTCCTCGCGGCTCCGTTCTTTATGCGCGGCAGGGAGCGAAAGAGTTTCATTTTGTAGGTGCTTCGACTAAATTCAAATTAGAAGTGTTTAGTTTTTGTATTGGCTTATTTTGTTGGCTAATATAACATCTCAACTATAGATTCGCAGGGAACGTACCCTAGAACAAATTACACTTACATGTTTTTAACAACGCAGCCTTCTCAATTTTATTTTTGACATCTATAGTTAGTGAGAGCTTAAGAAACGCAGGGCGTGGTTGAACATGTTTACGTTTTTTTGTTTTTTTTTTTCCTTAAGCCATTACTGCTTTTATCGGAACCCTCAACCTCAAAGTGGCTATCCGTCCGTCCGGGATTTCGCCGCTAAATTTAACGGGGGATTTGTCGTCACGTGACCTAACGTCACGTGGCATATGCACCAAGTGGAGAAAATGACGTCGCATGACCTAGGCGTCGCTTCAGTTTCCGCGCTAAATTTGTCGAAAAAATTACGTCTTTTGACCAAAACCCCAATTCCGTTTGGCCAATTGACGTTACGTGACCTAATGTCACGCGACCCATAGAATTCAGTTTACCCGCTAAGTTAAGTGGAGAAATATACGTCGTGTTACATATCAATTCTTACTCTTCTCCATCCCTCTCCTCTCTCCCCCTTTTTTCACTTCCTCCATTCCCCTCCTAGGGAAAGAGTGAGACCTTGTTCTTCCCTTCCCCTCCCTCACCACCTCCTACCACTCCCTTGCCTGTCTCCCCCTCCTACTGTCTCGTCACCTTTCCCTCACAAATGATTTGCTCAATTAACATATTGGAAATTATATAAATTACATAAGATGTATGACGTACCTTTTTACACGATCCTATATGTCTAATATGTTTAATAATCAGAGTCATATATATATTTTTTTTTTACTAAAGTAGGTATGCTGTTTTAATCAAATAAGCAGCCCCGCGGACTGTTCATAGGGGGTTGACCTCTGGGTGAACATAGTATAAAGCTGTAGAGATTCTCTTAACGCAAGAACTTGGGTTAGCTTTTTATAAATGGAAAGCCTACATTTTTTTTTTTTATATTTTAATAAAACAGGCTCGGGGTTAATTTTCGGGGTTTATCGGTAATTATCGAAAACACGATAGGCTCGTTATAATCACCCAATATATTGTATATATTCATGGGAATAACACAACAAAGCACATTTCTGGAACAAGCCGTCAGCGACAAGCTGGCTCTTTGCTACGTTCAAGTAGACACACGCATTTTGCACACTCGAAGAACTCCGAAGAGCTGGCGGTCCTGAGAGTTCCCTCTCTGCCTTTATTCTTTCTGTCGCCTATCACCACTCCCTTTCGCCCTTCTCTCTTTCTCTCTGTCTCTTTCTTTCGCGTAAAACGAATGTCTCTCCGATCTCCGTCCGCCCGAATTGTCCCACGTCGGCTGGATTCTTTCCGCGTCATTTAAGAGCTTTCTTCGGGCACCAGACCGCTGTCATTTCGTTTCTTTTTTTTTTTTTTTCGTTTTTGTACATTTTGTTTTTTTTTCCTCGTGGATGCCGGAGGTATCCAAAAAGCTGCAAGATGGTTGAGCATATGGAGGAATGGTAGGGGTGCAGACCTCGAATCCATGGCGGCCAAGGACGAGGCTTCAGCTATGTATTGTCTCTTTGAAATTCTACCGAGAAATATATATATATATATATATTTTTTTTTTTTGTGTGTTCAGTGTGTGCGTATGACGCCCCCGCTGACGCTTGGGGCATCATACGCCCGTTCGTGTAGTTTGAAGATCATGTTTAATTTATTTTAGTTTCAAAATAAACTTTATTCCTGACCAGTGTTTCTCTTGACTTCATCAGGCTATGTTAAAAGGCTCATCATAATGCTGCTTTTCAAGGCTCGACGGCAATGAACCAATCACGTTAGCAGTCTACTTCGCTGACAAGCAGCAGTTAAACAAAATGTTAATGTCTACTTCTGAATCACAAAAATGTCTATGGAATGATGGCAACAAAAACGGGCCCACGTAAACAATTTTGGAGGAAAACACGTTTTATTCGGTCATATAGCTATACTGAGATTGCTCTAAATCTCGGTGCTACTGCGCTACAATTGTAAACTCCACTGAGAAGTCAGAAATGCAGACACCGAATAGTTCAAACAGGCGGGGCTGAAGTATTTAGGGCGACCTCTCCAAAGCAAGTTTTACCTCCAAGAGTATTTCTTGGATGCAGACACGACACGAGTAATGCCGGTAATAAGGGGCTCATACTTTAAAGAGGAACACCGACAATATAAATATTATGATATCTAGAAATGCTGCTGGCAGTCTGATTCGTAACCAGGGTGGCAGCTGGTGTTCGATTGACTGAATGAAAACAAAGATACTTCGCCTCCTTTTTGCATGGACCCCTATTTAGATGGGCTAGTTGCTTTACTCACAGAGACTTAATGCGCAATCAGTCGGAGCTCTCTTTTTGATTTTTCGGTGTTTTGGCGAGCCTCTGACATATTAATTGCTGATGTCAGGGATAGAGGCGTGATCATTGCATCACACATCTAACAACCTCTGGTACGAAGGAATGATCTGCGTATAGCATTATACTTTGTGGAATTGCTCCTTATTGTGGTTACATACACAGTTTTCTAAAGATGCCCGTGGTCTGCCTAGTAGCATGCTGTAGATCTATGTCCTAACTCTCTGCCGCCGCATTAAGTAAATTTGGAAGACCTCATGAACCGTTTTCGAGAGAGGAGACTGTTTACTGCAAAGTGAAAAACAGCATAAATTTTAAGACAAAAGAGTATTTCGCTCTTACAGTTAGTGGAATTCTGGATCACCTCAGGTTAGCTGAATTTATCTCTCAGAGGAAGTGGGAGACGAGTAGTTTCAGTCAGCATACATCGGAAGAAAGGCGCCTCTATATCAGCATATTTATCGTCCGGTAGCTCCAGTTGAGTGCCGGGGCTTTCTTCAGTGTTCTCGGCAGAACAAGTTCATGACTTGCTCACCATTTTCATGGTGTTGTTAACCGTGGATGTCTGTGGTGGTTTTAGTAATTCGTCAATTAACCAGATAAGGTAAGCGCAATAATTCACAGCATGCAGAGGAACACTACGAACAACCAAAGCAGGAGCACTGGAGGGGGGAGATGACCTGGGCCTAGTGTTCAGCTAAGTTCATGCTATTCTTTGTACTTCTGTTATCTCGCATTTATTGCAACTGGTAGGTAGAAGTCATTATTGATTGTACTATCGCGAGATATATAAAATGGAATAGCCATAGCCTTACACACTTTTTTTTATGTATCTACAAGTGTTAAAACAAGTTCAGGTGCACACGAGGGCTAGTACGCAAAGTCTCAATCCTAACGTACTTACTATTTGACAAGTTGAGAGTTGATGAAGTATGAAGAAGCCATGAACCTAGCACGAAGCCCCGATCAATTCTTCCTTCTTATATTGCTCACAATCACACTGGAGGGGGGAGATGACCTGGGCCTAGTGTTCCGCCAAGTTCATGCTATTCGGTGTACTTCTGTTATCTCGCATTTATTACAACTGGTAGGTAGAAGTCAATATTGATTGTACCATCCCGAGATATATAAAAGGGAATATCAATAGCCTTACACACTTTTTTATGTATCTACAACTGTTAAAACAAGTTCAGGTGCAGCCGAGGGCTACACTCTTAAAAAAAAAAGAGTCGCTATGACTCTCTTTGGGGGGTATTGGCGCGCCGCAGAATCGACTCCAGTTTGTAGAGTCGCTCGACTCTTTTTTTAAAGAGAGTCGCCATGACTCCTGTGCGCGAGTCATGGCGATTTGACTCCTCCACGACTCCAGTTTGACTCCTCCACGACTCCTCCACGACTCCAGTTTGTAGAGTCACTTGACTCTTATTTAAAGAAGAGTCCTGTGACTCTCATAACACTAGAGTCATGGTAGTGTATGGGCGACTCCAGGTGACGTAGTCAACTGCGACTCTTTAACCACTCTTATCCAACGGAGAAAAAGAGTCACACGACTCCTTCCTGGTAATCCCCGTGACTCTGTAACAAGAGTTGTGAGGACCCTCCTTTTATGAAGAGTCCCCCGACTCCTATCGCAAAAGAGTCATGGGAGTGTATGAGCGACTCTCCGAAAGATAGTCAGTGCTGACTCTCACTTTGTCTGGAGTATAGCAGCCCTAGTCAAGTATCAGTTTGTTGAACAAAGGGAGGCGTTGTGATCGCTAGGAGACTTCTTGTCGCCTGAGAGGTTCAACTTGAATTACTCTAAAACAAGGGTAGTAACATCAACTGTGTGAAAATATAAAAGTTGAAATGGGAATTTCGATTCCACCTAAAAGAAGCGGAAACATCAATTGTCTGCAAGTGTAAACGTCGAAATGCAGAACTGATATCTTACAATTTCCTGTAATGAAACATGGAAAAATGAACGATGATGGCCTTAACGATGCTGAACTGAATGCTGCTCTAAAATTTATCATGAAACACAACAGAAGCTTTCAGGACAGCATTGTTTTGTTACATTGGAATTTGCACACAACAAAAAAAAAGTAAAAGTTTTTTTTTTAATTGCCAGCTTAACTTTCTATTAGTTTGGTTATACTTATCATTTACAATAGGTTGTATATCTTTTTTGTCACATGTCTATACTATTGGCAAGAGCTGGTGTGAACGAGCATGTTCTGTTGCTTTATGCCTGCTTTGAGTGGGCAGGTGGGTGGCAATGAATTGCAGGAATCTTCAAATTTAACAATAAAGATAGCTGTTTTCTCTCAGCTCATATCACTGCCATTTGTCGAAATGCAACTTCATGAATCCTACCATGCAGGCACTGCAAAACAAGCCACAAGTATTTAAAACAATTACTTTATTAGAAATTAATGTGATACATATTGGCTCAAAAGCCTGCTTCGGCTTATCACAGCGGTTTTATCACAAACGCTAAACAAATAACATCATAAGAAATAATACTAATACACAAAACTGGTATAACTATTAGACAAGAACGAAAATAATTTACAATGACAAGTTTTGTGAAGGCTTGCTTTGCCTGCTTGATGTTGAGGATGAAATTAGAATTAAAAAAAAATTACAAGTTTCCTAAAAGCTTTGTTTGCCTACTTGCTGTTTTTTCAAAGCTTTGTTTTTCTTTTTGCAGTTTCTTCTTCTATGGTTTGAATCCTCATATCAACAGATGCACAAAAAAAATCTAACAGAAGTTAGATACACAATGAAACACACAAGCATTTGTATTATAGTTGGAATATTCACCAAATACATATGGAAAACATTAAAAGAGTAACCAATATTGGTAATTCTTTTTCCCTGTTCTAGGAATGTGCTCCAAGTGCTGTCACAACTTTCACAGCTCTTACCGAAATCTTTGTATTTTTTTACCCATGAGGGTGCTCAAACACAAAAAGTGTGCTTTGTCGATTCCCCCCACATACTGACCTTTCTATGCTCAGTACATGGCTAATACCCGAGAGATTCCTGCTGAAAAGTCCAGGATGTCGATTGATAGGTCCTCGCAGACAACGCACATGCTGCCAGATGTCCATGGGTGCTTTCCAGTGAAAAGTAACGCCGGGTTCCCGAAAGTCTTTACTGGGTGGGTCCTGGGAAAAAAAAAGCCAATGATAAGAAATAAGTTCTGGAAGTCAGACGAAGTTGTAGGTGAGCAAAGCAAAATTGTCGAGGACAAGTTAAGTGCCCGCAGTGTCATAGATGGAAAGTCCATGCAACAGGGTGAAGGCAAGTGAGGCAGACGCCCATTGCTGCCTTTCTATATTTCGCTTTCCCCAATTCTCACTTGATTGTGAAGCATTTTGTACGGTGGAACTAGTGCATCAGGGTGTCTACCAAATTTCTGTTTTCTAAAATTTCCCTTGACTATTTTGATAAAAACTTTCTGACCACTTCTGGGTCAAAGGATCATAATTCGGAAACATTATTCAGCATAGTCGTGCCCATGTGCAACCATCAAGCTTTGTTTCGTATCGCCGTTCCACTCTCAGTGGTCATTTTCCCTGATGAAGCCAACTTCTTGACAATTTCCCTGAGAATTTCAGGTTGGTAGACACCCTGATGATGTATCAGGTTACAGATGGACACCATAAAAATGCAGACTATTGCATTCAAAATTATTTTAGCCATCAGGAGGAACTTAAAATATTCCCATGGAGAGAGATAGAGAGTGGAGGGGCGGGGGAGGCTGCTCTGCTACTGTCTGCTTTTTCTTTTAAAAGAATATCAATTTAAGGCTCAAAGGGAACGTAAATAATAAATCAGTAAGTGCACTGAGAGCACTTGAAGCACAAGGGGCACGGTCCCTACTGAGGAAAGAGGGGAGGATACCAAGTCTAGCTGAACCTGTTCTGCAGCACCCTGCATAATCTAGTTAATAGGCAAGACTGGGGCTTATCTACTGAGAGTGTCTAGTACAGTCAAAGAAAGCATTATAAAATTCTTTGCTGGGCAAGGTGCTTCGCGGCTGCAATGAAAGAAAAGAGTACATTAAGGCAGGGACAAGAAAGGAAGGGAAGACTTTTTTTCTGAATAAACTAGTTGGTAGTGAGCGCTTGTTTCTTCCTTTCTCGTCCCCGTCTTATTGTGCTCCCTTTTGAGTTGTAACGAAAGCAAGCCACGATGGAATTCAGAGAGGGCTTAAAGCTTGTTTTAACATCTGTGTGCATGTGAGGGAATGGTTCATGTACAAGGCCTACTACAAGGTAGTAATCATTACAATTTCCATCATCACTCATCAACAATAAAAAAAAGAGTACATAATGCATCTCTGCACTACAAAGTCTCATAACTTTTCATGTGCTGTACCTATATAGGCATCTTTTGCATGCAGAAATGGCGGGACACTAAAACTAATAGTAATTTGTTTATCATCTTTGCTTAGATAAATGTTTCTGAAGTTTGGCAGGAAAGACCCGCCTTCCAACATGAGCCCGAATCTGGTCTTTGGTTTGTTTTGAAGTCATGGCCAAGTACTCCTAATAAAATATTGAAATAACCAGTTGAGAAGACAGCAGATGATACTTATCTCACTTGGTCTCCAGCTTTAAAAAAAATATGTTTATAGATTGGCATAGCGAAGACACCCTTTCAAACACATTTATCTTAAACAACCATAGTTACATGTGATTTATCTTCAGCATGAGTAGTTACATCTACCACGCAAACGGCACGGCTTTCCTCTGTTCTTGTCCCTTTCCCCATCTTGTTTTCTTTTGCGAAGATCGGCATTGATAAGAATAGCGTAGGCCCTGACGACAGCAAACTGAGCTTGTTAGTGGTTGTCCGCACCAATTTAATCATAACAGTCTAACCCTCTTTTTTTAAGAATGCAAACAAAACAATGCTCTCCCACTGAAAAAAAAAAAAAAGGAGTAAAGTGGATTAGAGTATGACCATAGCACCTCTATACTCATAAAGCCTGCCAGTTCGACGACGGAGTCATAGAGTGCCTGGTCACAGATTTGGAACGTGAGGATTTGGTAGCACAGAGCATTAAAGAGCCATTCCTCGGGGAACCTGGCACACAGCTTTTGCAGTGGCGAGGTCCCAAACATACTTTTTTCGTGTTTCGCGTCCGCTGCAGCGAGACTCTTCTCCGTTGTATGCCACTCCACCTTTTCCATTTCGGCGACCGCCCCTCGTGGCAATCTGCCAGGTTTCGTCAGTATAAAGGAGGCTATGATACAACATAAACTTGTGCTCTGTAGCGGGGCGCCATCCTGCTGTGTAATCTTTGGGCAGCCCCTTTGTCCACAGAACTCTGAGAATATAGAGATTATCTATCCTACCTGTGACATTATCTGCAACTCACAAATTTCAGTGCTGCATTGGATTGTTTACAGCCAGCCATGCAAGTGAGTCATGTTTTTTTTTATCCGCAAAACTTTCAAAAGGCCGAATTGTTTACCTCGGCAAAAACTGCACGGTTCGGGGCACAGCCACGCAGGCGACAAGGCGTTGACACCAAGAGGTCCCGTTCTCTTTCCCTCGCTGGCTCTTGTGGTACCCTTGTCTCCGTCGACTGAAAGGAAAGTTCCTTCAGTGTCGTGCATACTTGAGCCTCCACTGAAGCAAAAATGATTCCATATGAACCTACTTGCCATTAAAGACCAAAGTTCACTTCTTCACTCTTATTTTCTACCGACCTAATACAATGGTTTGTTAACAGGAACACCGCCGTTAACTAGAAAACTCATTCAAAATGCAAGTCCTACGTAGTAAGGAATCATGTTCAATGTCTAATTAAACAACAAGCATGGGCACTAAAGACACCCTCTTACATGGGTGGGCATTAGTGGACCCGATTTGGCTAACATTTGCGAGGCCTAGCTTGACAACATAATAAATGACATTGTTTCTGGTCACATTATTTTTTTTAGATGCCTTGGCATTAGTTCTGACCTTGGACTGGTTTTGAGCGCACCAATATCATGTTTGCAACTTTGCCATGGGAACCACGAAGTTCTTTCAAAACTAAATAGCAAGCTTTAAAATAAAATAACAAAAAAGTTGTACAGATGCACGAATATAATTACCATTGTCTATGCCCTACCTGCTGGCACCTGTTTCCAGAAAAATCAACAAATACCAAAGTAATGCACATAATATACATCGTGAAGAGGCCTGCCGAGAACCTGTTGAAATGCCAAGAACGCATGAACTGTTAAGCTTTCCGTTCACTGCATGGTTCTCTAAAGGCCCGTTCACACTCTTGCGACCTCTTAAAACTGGGTTCCTTAAAACCTCTTACAACGGATGGATAGATGGATGAATCCCGCTGAGCCCTTTGGATCGGACGGTAGCTTATGCCACTTAGCCATTTTGTTTCACCATTTAAGCTTAGAATATTTATATGTGAAATCTATATTCACTCCGCACTGCAAAGAAAGTGGGGCTATGAAACCTCTTGCCATCAGTTAATAAGAAAATACCTAGTTTTCTCTCGCTTTCTGCCACCATTCACTTAATCTTGGCTTGGTAATCTCTACAGTCTTGAAATCCACTCTCCCTTCGCTGTCTCTAAAACCCAATGACTTTATTAAATTCATGTTGTCTTCAGTAGGCATAGGGTAAAGCCCTTTACAGTATGTTATCAAGTGCTCAGCCGTCTCGTCCTCCTCTCCACAAGCAGTGCACACTGTATCCATTTCCTGGTACCTCGCTCTGTATGTTCTGGTTCGCAAAACACCCGTCCTCGCCTCAAACAACAAGCTTCCCGTAGAGTTGTCATAAATGCTTTCTTTGGCAATAACTGTTTTGTTTAATCTATAGCTTTCCAGAGCCGTCTTTGTCTGCATTCCGTCTAGCCACCGATCTCTTTCTGTGGCCTTAACTTCTTAACTGAGACCTGCTCTTCCGTATCTCCACTATAGCCTAAAAACTTTCCTCTTAATTTCCTAGTGCGCTGTCTCCCCCTTGTGTCTATACTACTCATGCATAAATAGCTGAAAACCTTTCGTGACCATTGGTCCCTAACCATTTGCCTTGACCGATCCTCAAATTCTATCTTGCTCACCACTTCCCTGCTCTCAAAAGACGCCCATCCATGTCTCCTTGTACTCCCTGGTTTGGCGTTTTGTAATGTGCCCCCAAAGCCAGTCTACCTACTCCGCGCTGTTTTATTTCTAGTCTTGCATCCACTTCGGTTTTCATGCGTAGCACTGCGTTTCCAAAAGTCAAGCCAGGCACCATGACCCCTTTCCAGATCTCTCTCACCACCTCATACCTGTTGTAATTCCAAAGTTCTCTATTTTTCATTACAGCTGCATTTCTGTTGCCCTTACCTATTATATACTTTTCATGCTCACTGAGATATTCTGCACCATCACATGTCCATACCCCTAGATACTTGTATTTACTAGCTCTCTTAACTGTAATATTCTGTATTTTCAGCCTCTCAACTTCATCACAGTTAAAAATCATGACTGCTGATTTTTCACTACTGAATTCTAAACCTAATTCCTCTTCTTCCTTACCACAGATGCTCATTAATTCCTGCAACTCTGTCCTGTTGTTAGCCATTAGTACAATATCATCCGCATACATCAATCCCGGTAAGGATTGCTGAATTTTTTGGCCTAGTTTACTGTACAAAAGGTCGAATCCAAGCCCACTCTTCTCTAGTCTATCCTCCAATCCTCTCGGATACAACATAAACAGCAAAGGCAATAATGGGCACCCCTGCCTAAGGCCTCATCTTACCTCTATTTCCCCCGTCTCCTTTCCTTCCCATGTTATAATCACCTCATTATCTTTGTAAATGTTCCTTAATAGGGCTGTTAGTCCTTCATCTAGGTTTAAGCTCTCCACTATGTCCCACAGGTTCCTTTGGTTCACATTGTCATAGGCACCCTTGATATCCAGAAATGCCAGCCAGAGCTGTCTGTTTTGTTTTTGAACTATTTCTGTACACTGTGTTAGAGAAAATATATTGTCCTCCAACCTTCTTTGTTTCCGAAACCCGTTCTGTAACTCGCCCAGTATGCCCTCGCAATCTACCCATTCCTCCAGTCTGTTCTTTATAATCTGCATTACCAACCTGTAAATAACTGGTGTCACGGTTATGGGGCGATAATTCCTAATATCAGAAATATCTCCCTTTCCCTTATATATCATACTCATCCTACTAAGCCTCCCTTTCCCTTATATATCATACTCATCCTACTAAACCTCCATTCATCTGGAATATTTCCTTTTGTTATCATAGTGCTCACTACATCCCTTAGTTTTGCCTTAGATTTAGGACCCAAATTCTTCACCAGCTTGATTGGGATCCCATCTGTGCCTGCCGACGTGCCACTAGGGACTCTTCGTTCTGCCTTTTCCCATTCTCTTTGTCCAAAATCCGCGATATCACAAGCTGGACTGCTACTTCCTTCGGTTCTCCTATCTTCCACAAGTACCCGTTCCTGAAATTTCTCCTCTATCACTGCTCCTATATATCGTACCGCATCATCTCCCTCTAATTGATCTCCCTGATGCGAGAGTATGAACCTCTGTCTAGCTTGCGTCGTTTCACCGAGTGAGTTCAAGTGCTCCCAAAACTTCTTAGCTGCGTTTCTATCTTTCTTGCTTACATTACTCATCCATTCCTCACCTTTTCTCTGAATTTTCGCATTGATCAAACTGGATGCCTCTCGGCGACAAGTTATAAAAGTGTCCCATTTTCTCTTTACTTCCGTTTCTGAATCCCCACTGCGCTTAGAATACCTGTGTTCTCTATAGGCTTCTTGACGTTTTTGTATCGCTTGCTTCACTTCTTTGTCCCACCAGCTTTTTGGTCTATATACTTGCTTCCCCTTTCGTTTACTCTGAACTTCGTCTAGTTCCAGAGCAAAAAGCCTGGTTAGGCTCTCATAGGTCCAATCTGTATACCGTTGCCCCGAAACTGCTTCCTCTATTCTTTCAGTAACTATTTCCAACTCTTTGTCGCTGCAGAAACTTTGTTTTGAATTATGTTGTCTAGTTTCAGCATTTATTTCTCTGGCAAAATTCAGCTTAAGGCCAACATGAGCCCGAATCTGGTCTTTGGTTTGTTTTAAGTCATGGCCAAGTACTCCTAATAAAATATTGAAATAACCAGTTGAGAAGACAGCAGATGATACTTATCTCACTTGGTCTCCAGCTTTAAAAAAAAAATATGTTTACAGATTGGCATAGCGAAGACACCCTTTCAAACAGATTTATCTCAAACAACCATAGTTACATGTGATTTATCTTTAGCATGAGTAGTTACATCGACCATGCAAACGGCACAACTTTCCTCCGGTTTTGTCCCTTCCCCCATCTTGTTTTCTTTTGCGAAGATTGGAATTGATAAGAATAGCGTAGGCCCTGACGACAGCAAACAGAGCTTGTTAGTGGTTGTCCACACCAATTTAATCATAACAGTCTAACCCTCTTTTTTAAGAATGCAAACAAAAAGATGCCCTCCCCCTGAAAAAAAAAAAGGAGTAAAGTGGATTAGAGTATGATTATAGCACCTCTAAACTCATAGAGTTATTATAATGTACGCTAGAGGTTCAACTGGCGCTAGTGTCTATGCGACTTCCGGGAAGCAAATTGAAGCAGACAGCATGCAGTCTACTTTTCCAGTCTCCCTGTGTATTCCTATGGGAAAACGCGCGTGCATTTTGTCTCTTCGCCGGAAAATAACATGAATAACTTTTATTATTTTGGTTGTACCGGATAGTATGTACATTTATTAATATTGTGAAAGTGTAATTGCTTTAATTACAGCATTTTTCATTACCACTGAACGATGTTAAGCTTCGCTATATTTCAGGCCCAAACCTATGTTCCATGGCAGGTATGTAAAGACAAGCGACGATTCTAAGAAAACTAACGATCGAAAAGAATGTAGAGTGTGTTCAAGGTTCGCTAGCAATGCGGTGGCGCTTATATATTGCTAATATGCCCGTCCGGTAACTCTATGAAAATGACTCCTTCGTGCATCTTTACGACGGTTAAAAAACATTCGAATGTAAGAAATAAAGTATGTGGACTGCGAAAGGTGTCTTTTTATTATCTCCTATGCCGGGCAGTTTTTATCGGACACCTGTTTTCCGACTTTTCCCTATTTGCAAATATTTAGAGCGTGCGGTTGGTGGTTTGAACCCAAAACATGCATCTTTGCACATATTCATGAGCAGAAAGAATAAAGCAGTACTTATTTATTGCAAATCGGACTATATTACGTGGCTTTCAATTTATTTTGATCGCCTGCATGCACAACGAGTTACTTATCCAGTGTTACTGCGTAGTTCTTGCCGTCTCTCTTGGTTTTCCACATGTCCTTCGTTCGTTTGACACGTATATCCCCCATGGTGGAAAGCGCCGATGCCGTGTTCGCGCTAACAGTGTCCGACAGTGCACATAAATACATGTACGAAGCGGTTTTAGCACCGTTTTTCATGCCACGAATTTCAAATAAAAACGCCGTAACTGACCAATTATTTCGTCTGCGTGACTAAGAAATGTTCCAATGTGCCAGTACGTACGAAATATTCGTGATATTTGCTCTTACAATCGAGCGCAGAGAGAAAATGCACTCGCTTTTTCCCATAGAAATGCATTACTGGAAGTCAATTTCAGACTGGTTACTGTCTGCTTCAATTTGCAGCAGCACACTAGCGCCAGTTGAACCTCTAGCGTACATTATAAAAACTCTATGTCTAAACTCACAAAGCCTGCCAGTTCAACGACGGAGTCATAGAGTGCCTGGTCAGATTTTGGAGCGTGAGGATTTGGTAGCACAGAGCATTAAAGAGCCATTCCTCGCGGAACCTGGACGTCAGCACACAGCTTTTGCAGTGGCGAGGACCCAAAACATACTTTTTCCGTGTTTCGCGTCCGCTACGGCGAGACTCTTCTCCGTTGTATGCCACTTCACCTTTTCCATTTCGGCGACCGCTTCTCGTGGCAATCTGCCAGGTTTTGTCAGTATAAAGGAGGCTATGGTACGACATATACTGGTGCTCTGTAGCGGGGCACCATCCTGCTGTGTAATCTTTGGGCAGCCCCTTTGTCTACAGAACTCCGAGAATGTAGAGGTTATCTATCCTACCTGTGACATTATCTGCAACTCAAAAACTTCAGTGCTGCAATGGATTGTTTACAGCAAGGCATGCAAGTGAGTCATGTTTTTTTTATCCGCAAAAACGCAAAACTTTCAAATGGCCTAATTGTTTACCTCGGCAAAAACTGCACGGTTCGGGGCACAGCCACGCAGGCGGCAAGGCGTTGACACCAAGAGGTCCCGTTCTCTTTCCCTCGCTGGCTCTTGTGGTACCCTCGCCTGCCTCGACTGAAAGGAAAGTTCCTTCAGTGTCGTGCATACTTGAGCCTCCACTGAAGCAAAAATGATTCCATATGAACCTACTTGCCATTAAAGAGTAAAGTTCACTTCACTCTTATTTTCTACCTACCTAATACAATGGTTTGTTAACAGGAACACCACCGTTAACTAGAAAACTCATTCGTAATGCAAGTCCTACATAGTAAGGAACCATGTTCAAGGTCTAATTAAACAACAAGCATGGGCACTAAAGGCACCCTCCTACATGGGTGGGTACTAGTGGACCTGATTTGGCTAATATTTGCGAGGCCTAGCTTGACAACATAATAAATGACATTGTTTCTGGTCACATTATTTTTTTTAGATGATTAGTTCTGACCTTGGACTGGTTTTGAGCATACCAATATAATGTTTGCAACTTCGCCATGGGAACCACGAAGTTCTTTCAAAACTAAATAGCAAAAGCTTTAAAATAAAATAACAAAAAAAGTTGTACAGATGCACGAATATAATTACGATTGTCTATGCCCGTACCTGCTGGCACCCGTTTCCAGAAAAATCAACAAATACCAAAGTAATCAACATATTATACATCGTGAAGAGGCCTGCCGACAACCTGATGAAATGCCAAGAACGCATGAACTGTTAAGTTTTCCGTTCACTGCATGGTTCTCTAAAGGCCCGTTCACACTCTTGCGACCTCTTAAAATTGGGTTCCTTAAAACCTCTTACAACGAGAGGACACACTGGCACCATCTATTGGGTAGCAGTGTAAACTCGGCGGTCCGGCATATTTACTATTACTCTTGCGCATTATCCTTTCTTTCTTGGCTCGAAAATTTTTTGTCAACGTTATAATAGGGTGTGTACTTTCCGGTGTTTATTTGTCAGAAAAATCGGCGGATGTTTTTCGGTGTTTATTTATTTTCAAAACACCGGTGTATTTCGGTGGAACGTCTCACGACGAGGCTAAAATCGGTGAATATCGGCGAAAAAAAAGCGATTGATCAAAGACAGAGAGTTCCAATTTTATTCACATAGTTCATACACTACTTCTCTAGGAAGCAACTATTTCTCACACTTGGTTATTATAGTAGATGCAAGCATACTTTCATGCTTGCATCTACACGCAAGGAACGTGCTGCCGTCATGGCAGCACGTTCCTTGCGATTCGCAACTCGCAATTATGAAAACGCACGCTCCTGTACGACACGGACGTTGGCAGTGTCTTCCAGGAACCACAGCAACCTCTAAATACATGGCTTGTACCGACATCACTTGGCCAGACACAATGACGAAAAGGCACGTGAGACCCTACCCTCCACTGTGTTAATTTTTCCACAAAGGGGGCCATGGGAGACACAATAGGGGAAAGGCGTATGAGAGCTTAGCTTCCACAGCGTTCACTAGACGCTTTTGACCCCCAGAAAGGAGGGCGGACTGACGCCACGTGCAAGCCATGTATAAACACTGGAAGAATGCAGTATCCACGAGATAACACGTTTGACGAACCTCTACGGGGAAAGGGTTTCGCTAGGTCGGAAACTAGCAACGACCGGTGTTTTTCGGTCTTAACCAGGGCGAAAATATCAGACCACCGGTGTTTTTCGGTTTTAACCGATCTTATATTTTCGTCACCGACGGATGTTTATCGGTGTTTTTCGGTTAAAACCGGAAAATGCACACCCTAGTTATAAACAAGCCCTTCCTACAGGTATTACACATGTTTGACCTCGGAAATTCCGCGAAACCTTCGCTCTTGTAAAATGCAGTTCCAGGGTCAACGCATAGATGGTGCCAGAATGCCCCCAGTATGTACCCTCGTCCTAAGAACTTTTAAGAAGTTTTAACATATCTCGTCTCTCTCGGTCGTACTCAGTTGCAAGAGTGTGAACGGGCCTTAAGACTCAAGTTTTTGCCAACTGTGTTCATTTTCTTTAATTTTGGAAAGTGCTTCCAAGATAGCAGTGCCCATGTATCCTCCCGAAGTTGCTGGTGCATGCTTGGGATACCCTCGGAAGCTTCTGCCGTTGACATTGGAAACCTGTGGACGTACACATACTGCGGTTCCATCCTCCAGCCAAGGCTACCCGCTTGCGCTTGCACAGCTTTTGCAGTTAGTTCATGCTGAGGCGAGACGAGGTATAGTGGCATTTGCACATTCAAGATACCAAAACCCACCACATGTCGCTCCGAGCGACATGATGATGATACCCAAGAGCTATTTCGCGTATGGTCTATAAAACCTATATAATGCACGATGCTGAACCTTCCAATTTCTACATAGTTTAGAACCGGGAAGGCGGACATGCAGCAAGGCACGCACCTGCAGTTGCATCCACTTTGACAGGTGTAATGGGCTTCCCTCCCACGGCGCCATACTTTGTCACGCCTAGAAGGCTAGCCTGTCACACTCCTATCGACCAGGTCCTCGCCCTTGAGGTACCGGGACGACAGGATCAGCAGCGCGAGTCGAACTTAGCCTTGCCTATGGCCCTGTCAAATTTTTCTTCTGGTCGGGAATCCCCGCCTTGGAGGTAACGCTGCAAGTGTAAAGATAATCATAAGTAAATAGGTGATCAAGCAAGTTTTAGTACAGGTATAGTGCCTGGACGTATTCTCCACTAGTGCAATTGCCATCTTGTTCCTCCCATGTATTAAGAGTTGTCCCAACGAAGCAACAATGATGTTACAAAACCGAAAGTGTCATGCTGCCGAAAGTCTGCAGTTGGTCTTCAAACCTCTAGTGAATAAGACAAGCAGGCACAAGTGCCGCTGTCATCATGGCGTCCCAACTTGTTACTGTGAAGTGACTGTGGACTGTCGAGGCACCGTAAAGAATACTGCGGCAAACACACCGGATGACTAACCCCACCTAAACCCCCTTGACGAGTTTGTGCTAGTTTCGTAAGTGCATCAAAGCACCTGAGCAGGAGGCCCGTGCAGGACATGGAAGCAAATGGCAGTGTAGCCCTGAAATGAGAGGCACTTGGAAGTGAGTGGCAGCACGGTACTCACTCGTGGCAGGTGTCTCTCGCTTTCAGACAATTAAGGCTGGACCGCATGCAAGCGATTTAGTGAGCAACGAGACGAGCATCGGCAACAGCGACGGAGATTTCTCACTGTCGCTTGTAACGCTGCTCGGTCCTTGAATTACTAGAAAACGTCGCTCATCACATTGGTCGCTTGCTCCAGTTGCTTTCATGCAGTGTGCCTCATCGTGCGGCTGAGCGATAGCAAAAAGGGTCGTCATCGCTTGTCCCGTCGCTCCCTTCATGGTTGTTAGCACTTGCAAAAATGTGAAGTGTGAAATTTATGTAGGGCTTTGTCCATGCCGGCTCTCAGACTGCTGGCAGAACTTTGGGTTTCAGTGAAATACGACCACATGGTTTCTCACTCTGCTTATGTACTGAGGAGGAAAGCTGACGAGGAAGTAGTTGAAAAATCAGTTCATGATCTCTTCAAGAAAGTTGTTTGAAACACCTCATTTTCTGTTTTTTTGGCTGTCTACAGTGCCGTCCGACGGCACTCCACCCGTGCCTACAAGTGCCGTCCGAAAGAAAGTCGAACAGCACATGTATCCCTGGGGAGCTCGTTAACCAACCCCCCACATACATTCATGCCGCCTCGCGGCAACAGTATGCGGCTGCTAATTACAAAACTATTAACCCACTTGGCCCCGTTGCACATGACGCCTCGCAGCGTCCAGCCCAGGGTGTAAGATAGACAGGTGGGGAAACGAGAGCCAAATGAGCGACCGGATTGTGTCCCCCTCGGGTTTCTCTTTTTCTGTGGCGCCATCTATGTGGAGCACCGCGAACTCTCACTCCGAGTGGGCGACCGGTGGCGACCGGCTAAACTGACGGAGATGATTTCTCGTGGATTTTTATTGGAGGACTGTCGTGCTCTAGGTTTATTTTGCGCACTCTCCCATAAAGTTCCATGCAAATCCGATTCCAGTTTTTTTCGTCTCGCCGCAGCGCCATCTGTCGCCAATCTGGGGTACCCGCAAGCAGACGAGTACACAATCCGGTCACGGCGCTGCGGTAGGCTTCTATGGGCCGTTTCCCCACCTGTCTATCTTACACCCTGGTCCAGCCCCTCTGCCCCATACCGAGCCCCGCTGTCCCCCATGTACCTCCAAAAAGGGACGCCCATACCATTTTGTTAAAGGGGCCCTGCAATCATATTTAAGCGCCTACCTTCTTTGCGGTTTCCACGTCTCTTGGGGTTCGGGCAAGCCAGCGGGCACGGAGAGAGTAACTAAATATCAGTGAGTTATATTTTAACAAGAAGATGCGGAAACCTCCTCCATTTATGAGGGCGACCGGCATCGCCGAAAGCGCGCCATATGTAACGTCTTTGGTCCTGGGCTTACCACTGGTCAGAGCCGCTAAAAGCTTTTTTTTAGTCGAAATACAAAATATAAGTGTCGCGAACCGCTTCAGTTATGTATGAAAGTAGTTTTTGTTTGGTAATTTAGATAAAAAAAAGAAACAAATGCAGTTTATAAAGTATGGAAACAAGAAAAGACTCGTCAACAAACCCGCCACCAAGCGGCGGAAAAAACGGCGCATACTAGAAAAGGCTTGTGGGATGAGGCTCCGACGAACAGCGAGCGTAGAAAGGTCCCGGATGTACGCGGCGGCGCTGCGGTCGTATACCGGATCGAGGATTCGACCGGTTCCGAGCGTTCCGAAGGCTTTCAGCACGGGCTTGGCTGGCGATTTGGCCGTTTCGCGGTATGGCAGTGCAAAGTGGCTCCCGTTCTGAACTGATCTTTACACCGTGTTTGCTGTAGTTTGTGGCCAATGAAGTGTTATGCCAAATTAGTCCTTAATCGCGCAGCAAATGCAATGCAAGCCGCCCTGGCCACCCGCCTCATACAGCCTATCCAGAATATGCTTTAGTGGCGCCCTCTCGAGCCGTCGACACGGAGTGCAGCAGCCGTGAGCGCTCGATGAGCTCACTACTCCTCTAGTTCACGGCCACTCAAGCCAGGACCTACGACGTCATGAAAGAGGTTATTTTTTGTTTGTTTTTGTAATTCTAAATAGCCTATAACTTTTAAAATAAAGCGAAATTTGAGAAAAGATTAAGTTACTACGTTCAGTGCGCTCAAGTTCGGTGCAAATTAAAAACCAGTCAAAAAGTTGTTGCAGGGCCCCCTTTAAGCAAAGTTTCGTCGACAACATCCTTTTTTTTTCCCCAGTGTTAATGGTAAAAAAGAAATGACGTAAATATCGCCAAATGCCTCGACAAAACAAAATGTTCGAGAAAAAGATTGTAAAAAGTAAGCCCACACTGTGGATCGAATCCGGGTACGCTGCCTATGAGGCGAGCTATGCTACAATTTCCGATAAGCTACGCTACAACTTCGAAAAACTAGTTTTGACAATTCGCTTTACATAAGACTTTCGGACGGCACTTGAAGACGTGAGTGGAGTGCCACTGCAAGGCACGTGAACGTTCTGCAAGAGTGCCGTCGGACAGTACTCGACACTACATTATATATATACCGGGTGTTTTTGCGAAGACTCAAAAATCCTAAACATTAGGGCGATTGAAAAAAGAAGAAACTCTCTTCGGGAACCAACTACCAGCCACGGCGGACGTCAGGAATTGCCAAAAACCTACTAATTAGCCAGATAATTAATTAAAACTTGTTAATTAACTTTTTAATTAGGGGAAATAGACATATGATTCCAATTAGAAAGTTGCTGAGCGTTATCGAAAACCACTAAATCAGTCATTTTTAGAAAGACTTTGAGCGCGTGAGACGAGTAGTAGCGCACTGAAGTTGCCACTCGTGGAGCAGGTACAAGGCTAGCGTTTGCGGTAAGGCGCCCGCGCGATTTTTCTGCCTCTTATCTAGCCCCAGCCTTGTACCTGCTCCACGAGTGGTAATTTTAGTGCGCTACTACTCTTCTCAAACGCTTAAAGTCTTTCTGAAAATGACTGATTTAGTGGTTTTCGATAACGTTCAGGAACTTTCTAATTGGAATCATATGTCTATTTCCACTAATTAAAAAGTTAATTAACAAGTTTTAATTAAGTATCTGGCTAATTAGTAGGTTTTTGGCAATTCCTGCCGTCCGCCGTGGCTCGTAGTTTGTTCCCGAAGAGAGCTTCTTTTTTCAATCACCCTAATTTTTAGGATTTTTGAAAGTCTTCGCAAAAACACCCGGTATATCTTTTTGTAATTACTCAATGCGCGTTCTTTCCCACAACCTTCACAATACACTACAGCCAGAGGGCTACCAAATAACTGCAACATATACAGCATTTTGTATAAAAAGTTTGTGCCCTAGTCAAAAAAGACCTCTTCGAAAGCAACATCAACAATGCAGAGAAACGAACCTGATTTCGAACACCCGCAGTGAAAGCAAACGGGGTGCAAATACGAGCGCCAGCACATAATGGGTACCATAGCAGTTATGGGTTCCGCGAAACACACCGCCTAGTTAGGTGGTACCACAGCCGTACAAAGGCGCCACCCGATTTGTAGAACTCGCCTTGTCCACCGATCCACGAGATAAAGCTCCCGATACACTTACGAAGTCCCGTCCCCCCCTCCGGCTTCGGTGGGACCTTCGCCTCTGTGTGCGTTCCCGCAATCGGACTGCTCGCTCATTGACAGGGCGTGCTGACAGGTCGGTTGCGGGACTTCCTCGGGAAAAGCTCGAAGGTCATCCCATGCGCAAAGCACGTGTGCGACAAGAAGCCCCACACGTTCGCCGCGTTCGCCTTCACGCTTCCTGCACACACACACAAGGACACTTCACGAACGCTCCGAAAAGAAACCACTGAAAAAGTCAAGCGAATAGACGAGTACTCACCAAGTAGACACAAAACCCACAGCTCGGTCCATGGGCACGGCGACATCTGAGACACTTTTTGTTTTTCGGAGAACGTTCTTCGAAGGCGCTAAAGGCCTGAAACTGCCCGAAAGTTTGCAGCTTGCTTTGTTTTTGATTTTGGTTACGCTGGCGATGGCGTCGCGGCCGACGCGGCGACGTTCGCTGGTTACGACAAAACTCATTTGACGCAACGTGAATGTTTCTGTTTTAATCGACAGACATTAAAACTTTTAAACGTAAAAAAATTTGTTTAAACATTTATCTAATTCTTTGTAATAAAGTATGTTGGTTGTGTACTAAACTGAACCTTGGCCTGTCTCAGCTTCGTCGTATACTAAACTGTAGCTTGGCCTGTCTCAGCTTGGTTTTATTTCAACATGGCGGCGACAATCGTTGCGTGCTGTGTTGTGCTCAACCTATTTTCTGTGCATTAGTCGTCCTGTTAGCCACCTCCTGCAATCCACATCAGCCGCAAGCATGCTGTCGGAGTATTGTGTGCCCGCCGGAAAGAATATACAGTCTTCTCGGAAGCAAGGCTGCTACTAGGGCTGCTTGGATCGTGGCTTCGACGTCGTCGGCTCCCACGAACCGCTTCCGCGAGCCTCACGCCGTTTGCTTGGTTCCTTTACGTTTCCGGCGATGAATCCCCCAGCCTTGGCCTTGGCCTCATCCCTATAGGACCTAGCTGGTGAAAAACAATCTACGACAACGCGGCGTCTTTGGAATGCGATTGCTACGATCAGTGGCTCTTAAAACCTCAGTGGCCCCCCTTCAATTGTGAGCTCTGTGTGTGTGTGTAGGCGTTGTAAAGAGAGCTCTTCGGTGTGAGCGCGCTTACCTTCACAGTGTGCAAACTCTTCGAATGGTTATTCAACAGGCGGCGCTGCGAGACGCGAGCCTTCGGCGTTGCTTCAACTCGCAGTGTGGTGGTGTGGTTCTCAAAGTGGGCACTTAACTCATTTTCATACATAGCGTGCATAGCTGTCAAAGGTATTGAAGTGGTGCGCATGAAAATACAGAAAAAAAAATGTGTTCCTGGGCGCGTTTCGTGGACGAGTGGTAGGGCTGCTCTGGCGATACCGACGTCTCGGCGGCAGTGGTTCAAACCCTCAAGACGCGCAGTTTTTTTTTTGTTTTTTTTTAGCCATTTTTTGTGCAAGATTGTGCGCATTGCCGAACTACATATTTCGATTCCTGCTTTCTTCTTGCTATTTATTTGTAAGTCGCCGAGAGGCCACATTTCTACCATCTGCTCTGCCACTTTGCAAGTGTTATTTGCCTGCAGCACCGAGTTATATTTTTTTTTTCGTGCAGTGTGGAATGAGGAATCTCACTGATAGCAGCCTTGCCCCAAAATTTATAATAGGACGTTAATCGACAATAGTTGTGGCCTGAACAGCTTATTTTGAAATAGCTGTCAAGGGTAGGAATCCCCCACTCGGGGTACTTGCGATGCACCTTGAGGCGAATGGCGTTGTGTGTGAATTCGGCATGCTTGACAGTCCTTGTGCTCGAAACTTCTACATGGCGAGGTCTTCGCTTCGGGGACGCCAGCTTGCCAGATAGACACTGCGCCTTGTACTTCGCGACAGTACGGGCGCACACTCCGGTGTTGTTACTGACCGTCTCCAGGACTTTACGACCGACTTCTTCGGGAAACGCGTTCTTGTACTCGCGTACACGTTGGCGATCACCTGCTTGCACTCTTTCAAGGTCTGCGCACAACGAATCTTTGAAAATATCCGAGCAGGAGAGGTACTTGAGCTTGTTGCCTAAGACGCCATCTTCTCAAAACCAGCCAGTGCCACACAAGCCGAAAACCCGCAGCTGCTGCCGCACGGACGAAAACGAAAACAATTTAAAGTAGTTTACATTATCTTTTCCTTTTTATTGAAAAAAATTTGTGCTCCGTCGAAATCATAACACCACTAACAGTTTCTAGATCCAAGGAGGCACCTTTTTCGACTTTTTTATAAGTGTTTTCGCAGGGGACGCACTATTTTATGGGGTGAACGTGGACACGGTCGGCGATGCAAACCGGTGCGCTAGCTTTGACTGCGTTGCATGCTACGTATGAAACGGAGTATAGTCTTGAATAAGCTGCTGCACCTTCACTCGCTCCCAGAGACGCACCCCACGACAGTTCTAGAAATATGTAAAATGCAGACGCAAAACTCGGTTTCGAATAATGTGCACGACGCGAAACTTGTTGAATTTCGTATAAAACGAATTCTCAAAACGAGTACTCGCAGGTGTAGCTATGTGGAAAGGTGCCCGCTTCTTACAAAGCGAACCCAGGTTCGATGCAAAAAATAAACATACGTTTTTTTTTGTTTTTTTTTTTTACAATTATTCTTGAGAAAAATGAATGTCGACGAAACTTTGTGCATTATTTTTTTTCCTTTCCTTTTTAATTTTTTTTTTTTGCACAATTATGGAAAATAAAATGTCGACAAAGCTTTGAACTAAATGGTGTCGGACTCCCTTTCTAGAGGTGCATAGGGAAACGGCGGGGCTTGGGTTGCCTGATGGACGCCGCGAAGCAGCAATCATAATTTTTTTTTTTCGGTAGTGCAAATGCTGCTGACCTGTGACTCCCGTTGAGAAGGGGAAGAGTCAAAACAGAGTCACACGAAAAATTGACTCTCTAAGAGAGTCGTGAAGTGTCAAAGAGAGTCATGGAAGCAGCGACTCCCTTTGGACTCCTTTTTTTCTAAGAGTGTAGTACGCAAAGTCTCAATCCCAACGTATTTACTATTTGACAAGTTGAGAGTTGAAGTATGAAGAAGCCATGAACCTAGCTTGAAGCCCGATCAAGTCTTCCTTCTTATATTGCTCACTATCACACATCACAAACTCAATGCTATAAATCTGATAGGCCGATATTGGTAGAAAAGACCGTGAATTCCTACCTCCAGCGTTTCTGTCTTGATTGTGAGTGGGGGCATAACGCGACCTTTCGTTGATCACAGGGCTCAGCTTAGGCGATCAAACGACTCGGGGTCAACGTTCCGTAGCAGACGAGAACAGAAGGAAGGCGTTCACAGCTTTGATCGGCTCTCAAAGTACGCGTGCGTACGAGCGCCCATAGCTGAGGCCGCACTTCCTCAGAAAGGTGACGTCAAGTCTATACTTCGTTTCACGTTATGTTGTACCGCAGCGAAGGATAGAAGGGCGAGCTCATAGTATTGGCAGCTGCCCTTAATGCACGAGAGCTTGAGCCGCCGAGATGTGCCCCAGAGCAAGAAGCTCGCCCTTGTAGCCTTGTCTGCGGTACATCCTAAGGTGAAATAGAGTATAGCACTGACCTTGAATCGGGTAGAGCCGAGGCTGTGGAGGTAAAAGCGCAGCTCTAACCTATGTCTCTACAGAACGGGCGCCCGTGCGATGAAAGAGCATTACGTTGCGTCGGAGACTGCTTCAGCTCCACAATTGCTTGCTAGCGCAACAACAGCGGACGTCACTGTTACGTATCTATGTTTGCAGTTTCCACCATATTGCGAGAGACGAAAGCACGAAAATCTTTTAGTCGCTGCGAAAACAAGCCACCCTTTTCCGTTGCCGTTTTTCGCCGGCACCACTGACTGACTCTGCCCTGCGCTTGCGCGAAAAAAGCGACGCACCACGCCAGGTTTCAAAAACGAATTCTCCACCTTCGCAGAACTGCCGGGTCGCTCACAAAGTTCTCGTGTGTGAAGCAATTTGTGAAAAAAACAGTCGCCTTTGGCGGGTACCCAGGTTCCCACGGCGCGCGCGCACAGCTTTGATCGGCGCTCAAGGTCTGCGAGCGCACGGTTACCCATAGCTTTAGCCTAACTGCCTGCGAGGAATACACAAGGATGCATATTTAACTTTCATTTCGCACAATCAAAATCGTTCTTCTTGGAAGACGATAAATGGAAGGTGTGGAAGCCGTGAGTGAACGACGAGGCAAAGAGCACGTGACAGGCGGCCGGCGGAGCAGGCACGTGCTGGCGCGAGACAGTGTGAGCTCAGCGAGGCTGGTATACTTCGTTTCAGCTTCGGTCCAGACGGAGCCAAAGCTACAAGCGCGAGCTCCGGGCTTTCAGCATCCGTGCCAAGCACGCGCGCTCGTGCAGTGCAAGCACTGTTCTGGGCCACATGCTCGTGCTTGTAGCATCGGCTGCGTCTGGACCGAAGCTGAAACGAAGTATAGCTGGACAAGGAACGTCGAAGCCAAGCCACCTCGCCTGGCCCATAACAAACCCCGGAGCGGTCCACCAGCGAGGTCTGGAGCAAGACCGGTGGAAACGGCGAGCCCGGGCCATATGACCTGGGCTATGACGATACCGGGGTGGTTTCGCAGCGAGACTCGGGCATTGATAGCCCGGGACAGCCAGCCTACGCAGCGCTTTTTCTCCTGTCACCTTCCTTCCTTTGTTCAGCTGGTTTCACCCAAGAAGCCTACGCAGCGCTGGCGTGCGAAAGGCGATCCCCAGGCCTGGACACGGCCTCCGACTGTGAGCTCTGATCGACGGGCGACAACAAAGGTCGGCGGGCCAGGACTACCGGCTCTCGACGACGGGCAACCGAGAGGTACAGTAAACCCATTCACTGTCTTCTCGTTGCAGTGTGTCACTCCCTAGGTGACGGGTGGAACGCATACAGATCGGGCGGCGATTATTAGAAGAGGGATATTCATAAAGAAACCCCAGAAAGCTTGTTGCGAGCATGTGGTGCACAATGTTCAGCGATATGGCGTCCCGAGAATGGGCGACGTTCGTCCCGTGAATTGGCGCGTTTGGCGACGTGCGCGGCTCAAAGTGTCACTGTTAAAAACCTTACACAATTTTCCAGTCGTTCACTATGAATCCCTCTCAACTCTCACGGTGTTGAATTACCCTACTGAAAAAAATTATATGAATTTTTTTCTGATATGTTTATTGGACACCTTTTTCATATCAGAACTTCTTATTTCATATCAGTTTCCTATGCCGCATATCAGTTACACTAGGCTAGGTGGCGCTAGGTACCGCCCAATTTATGTGCTGCAAAAATATATTTATTTACTCACGCCACCATGTAGATACATTACGCATACCATTAGCATCAGTTGAACAAATACATTGAGTGCATATACTTATACACGGCACAACAAACATGAATACAACAGCACACCCAATAACTACTTCGGAGCTCTGCGTTTCCGCCTTTTATACAGGTCGTTTTGTAAGTACGCAGTTTTTCGGTGACCACCTACGCAATAAATAATATTTTCAGCGTGTTGAATTTTTTTCAGTAATGTCGTACCTCTGAGAGTATTTAGAACGGCTCAGGGGACGAATCTCTTAATAAGAAGTAAACGCTCATGCCGTAATTATTTGAAAGCCAGTAAATCAAGCCACTCCACTGCGGTTCCAAGTCACGTGTTTGCCTTCCCGCGCGGCACATCGTATACTGAAAAAACATTATATGAATTTATTTCTTATATGTTTATTGGACACATTCATATCAGCTGGCAAATGTTGCATATCAGTTCTTATATGTCGCATATCAGTTTTTGCGTATTTCATATCAGTTCTTATATCACATAGCAGTTTTTGGATATTTCATATCAGCTGGCAAATGTTGCATATCAGTTCTTATATGTCGCATATCAGTTTTTGGGTATTTCATATCAGTTCTTATATCGCATATCAGTTTTTGGATATTTCATATTAGTTTCATATGTCGCATATCAGTTTTTGGATATTTCATATCAGTTCTTATATAGATTCATATACTTTTTTTCAGTAGGGTAGGAACGTGACGACTAGATTTCCACCGCGCCTTTTACGCACCATCCCACTTGTTGCTCACTACTAATAATCCTGGTCGTGACTTCAGGGATAGGAACCATTTTAGGAACCATTAGAGGGCCCCACCAAAATATCTTGGGTAAAGCCCTTCTATCCTGGGAAAAGTGGCGCTATCCATTGTTGCTGAAATGCTCGAGACACGTGACGCGCACCACTTCTGGGAAGAACACGGCGTCTGAAATCTAGCTCAGTGCTGGGCTGTGCCGCCATGATCTTCCCAAGGACGGCACTTTGCAAGTGCCTCGTGCATCGACGCTCCTTGCGCTACTTTTAAAGCATGAAGGGCCTTTAATCTCGGCGCCTACGCAAGAAAACGAAGAACGCGAGAGAGACAGAAAGTGAAAGAGAAAGAGGGAGAGAGTGAGAAAGCAAGCATACGTCCGCTACCGCCACGGCTAATCCGAGAAGGCCGGCTGGCACCGTCCGCAGCCAGCTGAAGGTTCGCCCTATCGGCGCGATCAGAGAACTTCGTTGCAAGAAATATAATCATCCGATCATCAACCATTTGTATCAAGCACATATTTGTTTACTGTACCAGCACGAAAAGCTCCCTCGTGCATTATTTACGAAGCCTCATATTTCGGTCCACTATCCTTTTTAACATGTTGGGAGCATGATTTCCTTTTGAATTTTATTTTGAAGCATACCTTTCGAAGTGCCCATGATTGTCTATTTTGTTTTATTAGAAAACCTCTTAGATAAACGAATGGATATCACTGCACCCTAGCCAAGAGAAATATATTATCCGTTTAATAAGCACGAACCACTGTATAAGATCAATAAAAACTTATAAAAGATTTATAAAGTGTGAGCGTATTCTGAAATACTTATTAAACAGACAACAAAATGTTCAACATTAACAGCATGAAATGCCTTTTAACGGAACACCTCAATCCCGAAAATGTTTCAGCCCGTCTGTCCGTCCGTCTGTGCATTTTCGGCTAAATTTACCGGAATTTATAAACCAAGTGGGAAAATTGACGTCACGTCTACATCAATTCAGTTCTTCCGTTTGATAGAAAGAAAACTTGACGCCATGTGACACACCAATTTCATTTACCCGCTAAATATAACGGTGGAAAGCCACGTCACATGACCTAAATAAAAGTTTTGTTTCACCGTTAAATTTAGCGGGAGAAACATGCGTCACGTGGCACACTGATTCCCTCTCCCTATCACTCTCCTCACATTTTTGTTTTCCTCCCCATCCCTCCCCTCTCATAGATGTCATCATCATCACTCCCTTTCCTCCTGTCTCCATCCAACTCACCTCATTCCCACCTGCCTCCTATTCCCAACTTCTTCATCCCTCCAACCTTCCTTCCTCCATCTTCCATCATCTATCCCCATTCTCCTACGGGGCCCTCCCCGTCTCCCCCTCCTTGCTCATGTGACACAGAATTTCCTATTCCCTCGCTTCTTTTAACCCTTTCCAATGTCTCTGTTCACCGCCCTACAGGGAGTATTCACTGGCGGCCATAGCTGTGTGCGCGACTGCTCAGCGTGTGCTGACGGCGTGCTTCCACAGTTCTTTCGCCATGTGCATTCCGCACCACCAAGATTGTCGGTCTTAGCAGCCTTTAACGTGAGCTCGTTCCAAGCATGCGCTCTGAACATCGCCCTCAAATATGGCGTCCAGTGAATATTCCCTATAGTGCGCTCACTCCTTCAAAGTTTCCTCCCTTTCCTCTCCCCCTCCATGATCACGTGGCGGATCTATTCAGTTTCCGCGAAATTGATACAAATATAGGCTCTTCACTGAACGCTGCATCAGCGTTCGGTGAGCACTCGAATCCAATCACGCGCTTCGTGTCCAAGCAATGGCGGCCGCTAATGTTGCTTGATGGACTTTTGGCAAGTGTTTATGGCGCTCGTTCCGCAATAAGCACCGATATGGAGGTGCCCACAACAAAAATTGCAGAATTAAAAAAAAAATATTAAAAACTGTGTTTGCGTGTTTTTTGTGAATCGCGAAAACTTTGGCTTTTTGCTCCGGACCGCACCACACGCCGAAGTTTTAGAACTAGGACCCTTGTATTATTCTAAACATTAAAGATATATATTATTAAACTGTCATTGAGAAAATGGGATCCGTTTCCGGTTGCTGACACCATCCATCGCCATGTATGCGCGGGATTTGTCGGCCGAAATTTTCCTATAGAAAAGTGCGAGAACTGCTCCTAACTTTCGGATCAATCTACGGCAACCTATGGACAGTTGGCATCTGGTCCGGACTGCTAGCGCAACACTTGTGCGAAGGCTGAGTGTTCGGCGATGCGTAGTTCCATTTTTGCTGTGAAAAACACTGTGTGTGTGTGGGAAGGGGGGGCGGGCAGGGATTATCAAATTTCCGATACATCTGGAGTTGACAAAACAAGGGTTCCTATTGAAAAATCCACCAGACCAGTTTGGTGTGTCCTAGTGTTTTCTGGTGTGAACATCAGACCAGCCTAACGTGTTCTGGAGTGCCCACCAGGACACGTTAGGCTAGTTTGGTGTGCTTATCACACCACCCTAGTGTGGACTGATGTACAATCAGCACGAAATGAAACGCGAACGCCGGAACGCGTGGCCGCTGATACAGTCTGCTCCACCTGGAGGGCCCCTGAGAACTAATGGAAATGCCCCGGGGTTCGAGAGTGCGGGGCCTACTAAGATGAGCTCGACGATCGCGCGGCGCGTCTGGGAGTTCCGCGCTTCGCCGGTGGCGCGCTGTAAGCGCCGTCACATTCAATACAAAAAGCACTGTCACTCGCTTTGTGTATCGGATTCCCAGCGATATCTCTTCAGCGATGTCATTCATTATCACTTTGTGTATCGCAAGGGCGAAATTAAGTTAAAACATTTCGTGCATAGAAGACCCGTAGTGCTCGATGACGTGTCACCGGAAACAACGTGCCACGCGCGGTTTCTGAGAAATAGTGAAACATCATAAACACGAAATAAATTTCGTTTATTCGCACACCCATATTCTTTATGAAAAAAAAAATGCTGCAACAGACCGACGCGGATGCCTCGGTTTTATGAGCAGTGCGCATTTGTTCGTGCGAGGTTATCAGTCAATTCTTAAAACAATCGAGAAATTGCTCGCTGAGGTTCTCTTCGGTAACCACCGATATGCCAGGCGTATCGATTCCGGAGTGGAATAAATTCATTACCCTGTCTGAGCACGGCCTACCGCAAACAGCTACAGCCAGGTTAAGCGGCCGCCCGGTGTCGACCGGGCGACAGTGCGGCGACAGAAGAGCACCCCGAGTGACGGAGGTTACAGCGCGCCACCGGCGAAACGTGAAAGTCTCAGACGCCAAGAGCGAGAGTTGAGGATATCTTAGTAGGACCCGCACCCTCGCACCCAGGTGCATTTTCATTAGTTCTCAGGGGCCCTCCAGGTGGAGCAGCCTGTATCGATGGCCACGCTTTCCGGCGTTCGGGTTTCATTCCGTGCTGATTGTACACACTACAGCGCACTAGAATGGCATAACGTACACACTACGCCGCACCAGACCAGTCTAATAAGCACACCACGGCACACTAAACTGGCCTGATATGCACACCAGGGTACCTCTGGTGTGCATACTTTACGGATATATGTCTGGTGTTGAATGAAAACATGTTTTCTTGTAAAATTAAATAAGGTGTATAGAGCTCGAACACCACATTTGAGCATATTTGTAACCCGAGACTGGGGATACGGACAAAGGACAAAACACAGAACGACAGGGACGAAGTCCCTGTCGTTCTGTGTTTTGTCCTTTGTTGATTTTAATGTTGTTGATTTGTTGTTGATTTGTTGTTGTTGTTGTTGATTTGTTGATTTTAAAAGGTGCTTATTTGAGGGCGCGACGCAACGACTCAGATTAATATGTACAGTGCTCGTCAAACTTATACGAATCACTTGTGGAATAATGAATGTAGAAAAAGGATAATACATGAGAGAACTGTGCATATCTCTGTGAACCTAAGATATGCTACGGATATAGTTGGACCCGAAGAAAAATAGCTTAGGGATAGCGCCAGTTATCCACGCACACATAGAAAAAAATAGAACAAGCCAAGAGTAGGCTTAGCGTGTGTTCCAGGTAAGTTTGCTAAGCGTTACTTTGCGCAAGCATCCTGACACAGTGAAATAAAAGTGCACTCATATTCTCCAGCCTGACGCAGAGAATAGAGGTTTGTCTCGTCAACAATCATCGTCAGCAGCTTGTCATCAATGAAAACTTGAAAATATTTCAGTGGGCTTTTGACATCATCAGAGGCCGTAAACACGGTTTCCGCGGGCTCCACGAAACGCCGGTCTCTCTTTCGCCAGTCGAAAGTTGCGGCAGTGTCTTTTATTCCTTTCTTGACGTTGAAAGAACTGGACAGACGGGCGTTCCGCCTCCAGTTTCGTTATCGCTTTAAAGTTCTGTTGTTCGGCCCTTCGTTGGCAAGTACTCCTCCCCCATCACCGTCACTCACTTCACTATCACGATGCTCTGTTTCACCTTATGTTGTACCGCAGGAAAGGCTGTAAGCGCGAGCTTCTTGCTCTGGGGCAGATCTCTGCGGCACAAGTTCTCGTGCAGTAAGGGCAGCTGTCAACGCTATGAACTCGCGCTTCCAGCCTTCGCTGCGGTAGAACGTAAAGTGAAACGGAGTATAGATGCCGCATTTCACACTGTGGTTCCACTTTCTGGAATCAAAACCACACAGGGACGATCGCGACTCCTTGTCTGGCATAAAGATCCCGACGAAACTTCCATCGGGCAGCAGTATAATACGAAACCTAAAAGAAAAGAGCACAGCATCAAATTCTATCCGTAAACAGGTCAACATAGGGATGTACTAAACCACGCCAAACAGGAAGCTTTCTCCCGACAATTACAGTTGATTCCTCGTGCATAGCTGTGCAAAATTCGGAGCGAACGCCCGCCCCTAAACTATCGCCCAATCTATTTACCTGGCTGGACATTTATCGGTTTAAAACTACCGAAACACTGCCAAATCTAAGCACAGAAGAGAAAACCACTGAAATTACAGAGTTACTATGCGACTCCTCTCTTACACGATACGCATATTTACTATGCACTTTTCCTGACTTTTATACTTTTCAGGGTAAAATACGGCTGCGCAATTGAATTGAAAACTTCTAAAAATGCAAAAAATAAGATATTTCAGAGCAAAGTACTGCTAACCCTTGTAACAGCAGGATAGCTAGGTTCGACATTTTAATGTTCCTTTTAAATGTACACGCTAGTGACGTCTTCACGTCTGATTGCTTGGAAGCAAAAGTGATGTAATTTCCATAGAAAAATGTGGGCGATGTCGGCTAAACTGGGCGGAGTCGGCTACCGGACGTGACAACATACTTTGTATCGAGTACGTTTCAAAAGGTACTAGCTCCTGAGTAGGTGTCTTTCGTTGGTCATATTTTCCAAACCGCGTCGTCGTCAGGTGATTACGCCACTTTTCAACTAATTTAGTTATTGTTTTCTGCGGGAAGACTTACCGGCAGCACCGCGCTGCATTCGAGCTCCCGGAGGATTTCAAGCGCGCGACGCAACGCCGGCAGCGCGAGACAACGTTGGCGCGAGGAACCGGAGGTGAACAGGCTGCGAAACGAAGCTCGTGGACGTTCTCGGCTGTGCAGCTTCAAGTGTTGTACACCTCGTTTCTACGTCACGGAGTGCTTCCAAAGTTCGGTGGCAAGCGACGAGCACGTAGCGTGGGGCTGAAGACAGTCGGCATCTCTGTCCGCGTCGTGTTCGTCGCTATCGTGTGCCGTGTCGGGGTCCGGCGCGGCTGGTTCCGCTTCCCCGAGCCGCCGAGCGAGAGGTACGACGTGGAGACGGGCCTCAGGCCGCTGGGTAGAATATTCGGCGGCATCGGTTGCTTTAAACGAAACGATGATCGCTATCGTAGGCCCGTCCAAGAACGATCCCACTGCCACAAAGGCGGCGTACTGTGCCGCAAGCATTTCTACGCCCTCAACGTGATGGTGGTAAGTACGCTCGTATTACGTACTCAAACTCAGTTCCATGTATGTCAAAAAGAATACGGCGCAACGCCGGTACGGTGTGCATATGTTATTTTATAAATGAGAGGCGCGGGCTTGCGTGCTCCGCCAGGGCCGGACACGGATAATTCAAGAAGGTGGGGGGGGGGGGGGGGGGGGGGGTCAGGTCAGGTTTTTGGTCAGCGTATCATATGTTTAGAGCCCCCACGTTTCCATGCCCTAAAGTTTTCCACATACAGAATTCAAGACGGAGGCTAGGACATCCGGACCACCCCCTCTGTATCCGCCCATGTGCTCCGACTGCACGAGCGTGTGCTCTAGGTAGTATGTCGCAACTTTTAAAACGTGCATCCTTCCGCCCGCCACATTATGTTTGTTTGAAGGAAGTGGTTGCTTGTCATCATATCTTGCGTCCATGAAGGTGTGTTGCAATCATGTTAATAGTGTCAAAAGAAGTTGGAAGGTGTTGAAATTGAGACCGCATTGTGAACCGTAGGTGGAACATCTAGGTAAATTCATATTGGTATCTCTTTCATACTTCCAGATGCGTGACTCCGAATGCCGGGTAGATGCATGGAGCCACGGTGACCTGGGTTGGTGCACGCCTCCTTGTGTAATGCTTCTCTTGGCTCTGCGGCAACATCAAGCAAGGGCGGCTGGTAGACGACGACAGGCTCCTCCTAGGTGAGCATGCTTGATTCATTCTTCTTGCATACGGTGGCTGTGTACCGCTTGAAAACCACAGTACCGCCGAAAATGTGCTGTACCAAACATCAACATTTGTGCAGGACCTGTGTTTGTACCTCTGGCACGTCTTTGTAAATACTATCCGAAGGAACGGATAATTCACCCAACCAGGAAATTTCTGCCGAATATATTTACTTCCAGCTACCCGAAGGAGCATAGTACCAGGAAACCACAAAGTTGCAATCTGCTCTTTTCGCTACTTTCTTGCAGTCAATAATAAAGACAACAGATTATAATAGGTTCCGTCCTCTAAATGTACATGCCACTACGGCTACGGCTTGGAGTCTTGGTCCATCACCCCTGTCCTTGGGATCCATTTGACCTCCACTGCTTGCTGCCGGTCTAGCAACGCACATTCCTCAGTCAGGTCCGCTGTGGAGCGCTGCAGTGGGCTGTTGAAAAACATATTCTGATATCGGTAAAGGCACCGGACTCTGCATTACCATCCATCAATAGCCTCCACCACCATTATAACGGCACGTGCAGTGCTGCACAACGCCTGCCTTGCATTGAGTGAGCCAAAACCAGAGTCAGGTTCCGATCCTGAAAAGTCAGAGTTGGAGTCTGAGCCGAGTTTGGAGGGGTCAGCGTCTGATGGTGAGAGGCTGGCTCCTGCCAATCTTCCAGTCGGCCTCTCGGGCAGCGCTTTGAGGCAACGCCTTGCCGCCCGGTTGAAGACCCGCTGCAGCCGTGCCTTTGTGCAGTGCCGCACACGCCAGGATGGCAGTCCCGCCCAAAAGGACACCGTCGGGGACTTCCTACCGCCATCTCCACGGTTATGCCCAGCACGAACGCCAGCAGACGGACCTTTGTCGCCACCACGACAAAGGTCCCGACCACCAAGGACCCGTCTGTTCCCTTGCCGTCAGTGAAGCTGCTCTACAGTCATGGCCGTCTATAAGCTATGCAGTCTCTTCAGCTCCAACACTTTGCACAGTTCATCACACAGCCACCATGGCTAGGGCCAGCTTGAACTTGAGAGAAAAAAATATCGCTGGACAACCAACAGTGGTTTATTACATCTTCCTTTTCATGTGCCTCAGCAATCTGCCTCTTTTTTTCTGTATTCTGAGAGCTATAGATACAATTTAGTTTGAAGCGACCCGCATTCCAGAGGGACGTAAAACATTCCAAACACTATTGCTTTTCTTGTTGAGTTTGATGGAAGGCACGCTCACACATGCTGCTTTGTTTCATTCGATGGCCATTGTTTTAAATATTCTCGCATTTCTCGTGCATACAGGCTTTTGTTTCTTGCAAGAATGGTGATGCTGCTAAACTCAACACTGCATTTACAAATGCGGCAATGACCTGCTGTGGTTTCCTTGACAGATACTGCATCTTGTCCTATCATTTACGCACCTGCCAGTTTGACCGATGTGACATTTGCCAGGTGATAGGGGAATGTGATAAACAACCCGTGTGTCACACGGGCCATATTGTGTCTTGTAAGAAATGTTGCAAATTTTTTTCTGGTTGAAGCTGCAATTTAATTCGTCTCGTCTTGCTAGGGTACAGTGTGGGCCAGCAGGTCATTTGACTTGTGAAAGAGGTCTGGGACATGTATATGAAGCGATGGTTGTTCAATAAATTTCAAGCTGTGTTGGAGACTTCATTGTTCTGTCAGTCTTTTTATTGTTCCTACGCCTCGGGGTTACTACGAATGTCATTCACCAGCTCGCCCACGTTTTATACCCTTCTCCATGCAATACGCTTTGCTTGGAGCAGAGCGCACAACCTTATTGCCCTGCCTCGCAGCTACTTCCTTTTAATTTATGGGTTGTGCCTTGAATGTAGGGTACTAAAATTTTTTGCTTAGTTCTTGTCTTCTATCTTCCATATTTGTGTCAGCTGATTTGTGTTACAGCTTGCTGCAGATGTTTTCAGATGCGTATACCACGAAACCAATCGGATACCCAAATTCACGTAGGGAGGAAAATTGATTTTCAAAGCTTTGTCTATTATTTTGGTGACAATATTTCTTTAAGGCCGATACAAGAGAAATGTAGAAAACGCTGCGTTTTATAGTTTTGGAATGTCCAGATGCAAACAAAAGAAATCCTTCGCGCGACTTTGGATCATATTTCAAACATATGTCTATATCGTTATATTGCAGTGTGAGATCAAGGAACATGATGAACCTGTTCGCAGGTATTTTATGTGCTGTATTTAGAGGCGCTCGATACTGCCCCAGATATGTGTTGAGTGCATGGCGGTGATATTGATAGCCTTTCTATTTTATGAGAAGAAGGCATGGAATGCGCGGTATAATAACAGAGAAGGCTTGCGGGTTCCCAAACCAACAAAGGTGACCTGACTTTCTCCTGCAAAGAGCCGAGAAATACTTTAGACCATATATAGACCTCTAAAAACGTATTTCTTAGTGTTGATTAAACCAGGGATATTGCATTTTTGGGTATTTTCATTTTCCCTGTGGTTTTAAGCGTCCTGTTATTACCTTGTGTATTATGACTCTACATCACTCAGGTGTTCCTCTTAATGTTAGTATTGGGATTTGTTTCAGTTAGGATCTCTCAAGACGTTCCAGGTTTCTCTCTCTCCCTTATTTTTTTGTCGCGGTGCTTATTAAAGCACTCTTTTGAAAATAAAATTTCAGCTGTGTTTGAGATCTTTCGGTGTATATGTCCTTTTTTACGTAGAGTATTGTACATTTCTTCTGCACCTGCTCTGAAACGTTGCGATGGCCAACAAAGTGGCATAAAAGGTAACTGACCAGCCATCTAGCCAGGCAAACTCCACCCTCTGCTACAGAAGATGCTCTTCTGCTCCAGTTCCTGCCAATCATTGTGGTACTGCAGCAGCTTGGTTGATTGGTTTTGTGCTCGTTTAGGTCCAAGAAGAAAACAAGTTTCCTGTTCCCGTTTTAGCAGACGGTGCTACAACCAACGGGGTGGCACAAAAGGCCATCCCTTCTGCCACATATTGTGGCACTGCAAGTGGCAGGCATGGCGAGGCTGCTGTGTAGTCAGCTTTTTTATTTTCTTCTCAGAAACAAGATGATTAAAAAATTGCTTTATTTTTTTTTATTTTAAAAGTGCTTTATTTTTAGAATGCCAAACCGTAACTTGAAAAAGTAGTATAATATAAAAATATGTGTTGAAATATTTCATTCTCGAAAGTAAAAACGAACACTGACTGGCATAGCACAACGTAAACACTTGCATATTCTTATATCACATGTCATGTCGAACATTTATCTTTTAGTTTAACACGTTTTGTAGCACACTACCTCTAGGTTCTATTTCGTAACATTTCAATTAAAATTCACGAAGGCCTGCCGTATTCGGGACAAAAATAAATGCGGCTATACATTAATCTGCTGAAACGACCTATTTCTCGCCGGCTATATATTTCGCGATCTAGGTCAAAGCTGAATTTTTGGAATATTTCGCGGGTTCTAATTTTCGCGACGCGGTGGGATCTCAATATAGATTCCAATGTGTTCACATCTTACCGGAAATGTTCACGGGACCTATTTTTCGCAAAGTGTAGGCGATTCGCGAATATTAGGTCCTCGCGAAAATCAAGTCGTTTACAGCATATACAAAAAGACGTGGCGAAGTTTGTAGTCACCATGAAAGTAGTTGCTATCACAAGTTATGACTACACTGTAGGTCTCAAAAAAGGAGAGCGCGCAGGCGAGCTCGTGAAAAGTGGACATACATTGACCTGATACAAGGAAGGAAAAGAAAGGCATGTCTCTGAACACACAACTGTTTTTAGATACGCTGTGCGTTGACCGTCCCTTTTACGTATCTTGTTTCTTCCCTGTCGTAGGGTAAGTTATATCAACCGAATGTTTCTTGGGTTCAACAAAGCAAGAAGACGTCTTTGTTCAGGGCGTCTGCTTGCTTCCGCGCCTTCATTACGCGTCGGGTATGTGCAGCCATTTTTATGTACAGCCATCAACCGCGCGATTCTAGCCTGCTGCGACACCAGGGGCCATACCGAAACGTTGCTTTAAAGAAGGTGCAAACCGCGCATCCCGCATTCCTTGTAATATTAAAAAAAAACTTTCTCTCCAATTACCTCTTAAATGTATTGCAAAAGGACACAAAAAGCGGTTTGTTTTAACAAAACCCAATAGGTTTTTATCGTTTTTGAATACTTTTACCTGTACTAGTACAAAGGCGATTGCCAGCGACAGACGGGATTTGTTGCCGTTCCTTAACTAAACACAGAAACTGCTCCTCGCGTTGTACTAATTCCTACCCCGTGTTCCGCGCGTAGGGACGCCTCGGGGACTGAGTAGCTCCCTCCGCTCGTCGGGGTTTGGCTCCGGACGTCACTCGAACGGGTGACAGGTGTCAAGTTTTTGATGACGTAGCGGCGTCAAAATAAGCAGAGCCGGCACGTGAGTATTGCTAGGATTCGTCCCTAATTTCCATTACGTCACATCCATGTACATTTTCTAAAATGTCCAACCTAGCTATCCTGGTCGAAGTGCTTAGCACGGCGTGGACGATACGCGTTCTGGGCGCCGCCATGCACATCGGAGCCGACCTTGGCTATGTTCCCAATCTTGCCCGAGTAACCTGTCTCCTACGTCAGCGGGTAATACCACGTGGCATCCCGAGTAAACGATCCGCGATTCGATTTTGGAATGGCCGGGATAATCACCTGGATACTACGCGGATCGGCTTCGTCTTGGGCTACGGCATAAAGAAAACACAGCAGCGATGGCAGTAATAAGCAGACGATCTTTTTTGATCATGGAGAAAGCACTCGAAGAGACGATAGTATTTATGACGGCGTGGTGCTTTCTGAAGCGGCTCCACCAGCTCCTTTTGCTCGCCTCCCTTCTGGGCTGTAAATTGAGATAAAAAACACTTACTCCTTTCAGTGAGACATCAAAAGTTTGTTCTTATTAATCAGCGCGATCGCTATAAATCTAGTGCAGATGCCCTAAACGCGGATGTTCCACGCATTGTAATTTGCACCGATTACGTTTTGGAGAAATTGCCTCCATGCTGTGCAGCGGAAAAACTCAGGAGGCTTTCTTAACAGTGATATGTGACTTACGTTAGCCTTGACGCAAATATGATTACGAAATCACGAAGAAAGCTTCCAAACCGCTATAGGCAATTATTGGGGAGGGAGATGGGGAGAGGTTGTTGACCGATCATGTACAATCTCCGAAGCCTTCACTGTTCACAAGCATTATACTCTCGTCACACACACAACAAAAATACTTCCATGTCATCTACAGCGCGTTCGAACATTTTCAACCTTGAACGTGAGAATACGTAATTCCCTCCAACGCTGAGGACGAGGAGGCATAGAAGCTCCTGTTTACGCTCCCACTCTGACAATAACAACATGTATACCTCCCCGGGGAACGTGCATGGTCTGGATGTGATGCAGTCAATTCCTGCGTTGAAAACAGCAAATTGCAATAACTATAGTGGCACTAAATAAGCTAAGCGCAGGTCATTTAGTGGCTCTAGCAATATGGGGGGGGGGGGGGGGGGTCGGTGGCCGAGTGGGCTAGCGCACACCAGCTCGGAGCACGTGGAGCGAAAGCTCGCGCTGCAGAACCCAGGGATCCTGGGCTCAATCCTCACCCCTGCCCTTTTCGATCTGGACGAGCATCATGCCACCTTGCGGTCCTGTATTACTACTGCGTGATGCACGTTAAAAACCCCGGGGTAGCGGTTGTACTGCACTGGCTAAATTGCTCATCTACATGAGTGACGCGTCGCAACTTCTAAATAGTCGACCAACTAAACGCTGTATAATATCGATACAACCCCAATTATTATTATTTTAGATACGTAGCTGCAACCCATTCTTTGTCATTTCGAACGTTGGCCACCAAAGCCAACGAGCAAGCGAGCTTTGACGGCTGTCGGCTTAAAAAGCAGACGACGAACAGATCACATGGCGTATTAACTCGATATGATCCGGCGTTACGCCCAGATCGAGGAGGGTAGCGTGAGTAATTACTCCGGAGTAAACAACCCGCTTCTGGAACGCGAGTTCTGACGTCATTCAGTAAGCACGAGTAAGTTTCGAAACGCCACGGTACGAAACCTTTACTCCGGAGTCGGATCAAGTAAATTTTGGAAAAAAGCCGGAGTATCTCGAGAACCCCTGGCGGCGACAATTCGAGACTACGAAAACAAAACCAGGAAAAGTATCTTTTAAGATACGTTAAACATTTCGCCTGGGTATTGCTTTGGGTTCCAAAAAAACATTATTAAATTGAATATGGAAGATACAATATGCCTCAAAGGGTTAAAAATATGAACGAATGGAACAATGTTGTGTTGCTAGAAGTGGTGCGAATCGTCGGCGGCATCCAAGGATGTTAGAAGGGTAGGAGAGGGCATGACGTCAGCCGCGTAGCCTCCACAAGCCATGCCCCCTCGATGCCTCGCGTCTTTGTCATTTTCCTCTTTAGTGGCGCCAAAAACACGAAATTGGTCAAAATTGCGCCACACTGCGCCAAAGTAACTAAAAAATAATCAAAAATGTTTGCGGCGACGCTAGATTTAGCGGGAAACGTGAGCTAGGTTGAAACAATCAATCTCGTCGTAGTAAAGTACACGGCACGGGTACAGGGTGGCGCTAGCAAGCGCCGGATTTAAAGATTTCAGCTGTAGTACCCTTCTATATCTATGGTACGTGGTCTTTTCCCAACGAGGTAGAGGGGCTTAGAGTGATAAACCGGAAGTTCGGAAGTGGCACCCCCCGGGTTGCCGCCATGTTTTACGCAAATGTGACCACTCGTCACGTGACCTCACAAGAGCCGTGACGTCGCAGGTAAGATGGCAGCGCCCATAGCTGGCGGATGCGAGTTTGTTCGGTGCGCGGCAACCGTGATGTGCAGCGGCTTTCCGACGATTTCGGGCTTTTTCGTGCTCGCTGACGCAGGTATAATGTGAAAATATGAAGGAATGAGACTTTATACCCTTTTTGCGCAAGATCGCTCTGGATCATCTGGATATTAACAACCGTGAGACAGCATCAGCCGTATCGCCGTACCGGTGCTCGGATTCGGGATCTGTTCGAAGATCGATATAACTTTGAGTGGTTTCAGCATAAACTTTTCGCATTCTCTTAGCTTTGTTTGAACGTTGGAATGTCTGAGAATCGACGCGAAAGGTATACGTCCCGTTTGGGCCTAGGAGAAGTTTCAGGCCTGCGTCACCGAATAACCATAGCAACTTTTAGCGAACAAGCTCCTGCGATCTTGTGCAAATCGACGATTCTACATTCGATCGCTTTTCTTCCTTTTTTGGTGAGTGCGAAGTTCTCACTTATTTTCAGCTACGAGGATGACGTTTTATTGAGTGTGGGGATGAATAAATCGTTGCAGGCACCTGCTTCAAAGTTATTCGACTTGCAATAAGAACAACTGTTTTGGTGTATGCATAGATTAACATCACCTCTTTCTCTTTCGTAGGATTTGTTGCAGCAATACTTTTTTCATAAAAGGTGCATTGTATTAGTCGGTCAATTATTTACTTGTTCTAATTACCTGGATAAGATTATTTATATTTGTGTTCATCCCTTGCCTGAAGAGCAGTCTTGTTGAAAAATATTTACCATTCCTTTCGGTCTCTTCAATAGCCTTTTTCGAAACGTGTGGGTTGCCTATACTTCGTATCATTGTAACCAGGAAAAGGGCGACCGCCACAGCCCCCTCGAGCCAATCGGAGAGACAGTGCGAATGTGTGTGACAAATCTGTGCAGACGAGCACTCTGAATGACATGTCGTCATGTGCCTCTCTCCAACATGCACATTGGCTCACCGAGACTGTAGCCTTTGCTGTTTGCCAAATTGTGATGAAATGAATTACAGGAGCTACGACTCTAATTACCCCAGGCTTTCATACTTTGGTCATTTGTTCGACAAGAATGTTATGTCCGCCATCACTGTGAACTCGGCTCAGCGCCTATTGGACTTGAATGCTGCATTAGCATTCGACGTGAACTGGGGCCCATTTGTGTGCTTTACGCTAAAAAAATGGTAACAGTTGTGTTGCTTCACGGGGTTCTGCAAAGGGTCTATTGTGTCATACGTATAGGAAGTGTCCTGCTATATAACAATGCATCAACACATACGATTAAAGTATATGCTCAGAGGTGTGTTCAGGAGAAGTGGAATGAGTGCAGCCCAATGCAACAAGTCTGTCAGTCTGGTATGTTCCATTAATTAATATTGAAGGGTCAGAGATGGTGATTGTCCTCAAAAGGTCCAGCGAGTGCAGTAAAAACACTTCTTGGTGTCTAGACTCTGAAGGCGTAGAGGCAAGCGTAAATATGTTTTTTTTTTGGTTAGTGTATCAAATGTGTTTATTTCCACTGGATTACATAATTATTGATTCTTAGCTAATGGTTCCAGAACGAGTTCTTTCTGCGACAGTCTCCTGTCAGGCGTTCAGTCGTGATACCTGTGCTCCTTATTGTCGGATGACGCTCCTGGCACGTCGGTGTTCAGTTTGGTCGAGTAGCAACTTTGACCGAGTGATACCGTCTTGTAATCATACGTCATGTTCGCCCACTGACATCTGATACACTGAAGCTGCAGGGCTGGCTTCTAATCCGCAAAATTTTCCTGGTAGTTTTCTGCATCAATGCAGCAAGCTCGGGCATGTATTGGTTATGTGGCTGTGCCTTTTGCTGTACCGTTGACTTGATAGCTGGCAACAATGTTTGTTTGATATCCAAGTCGTTTCACTTCCATTTCGTAATGGAGATTTATTTTGCAACCTACGACCACCGCAACTTGTGCAAGTCTTGTGTGGCAAAGTGAAGTCTCGTGATGCTTGCAGTCCTCCTTTTGAGAGCAACCAACCATTCTATTTCTTAAGGTCACTGAGCGGCATTCTCCCTCAAAGTTGGAAATTGTGTGCTTCATGGCGTGGACACAGATAATTAGTGTCAGCAAATTATTAGGTATTGTCCTTGGACGACAACCGACACCAGATTAACTCTCCTTGCATTGCCGCTCACCTGCTTTGTTGTGTTTACCCGTCCAGATGAAGTAGATCACGAGCTTCGGGGTAATGTCGGCACCAGGGACAAAGACCGCCGAAGATAATCCTCAATCTTCCCCGGACGCTCGTCGAGACGTGGTCGAGGGTCGTTCGGCACGAATCCTTGCAGGCCAATTCATTCGTACGGGCACCTCCAGTAGACATGGTCGGCCTCATGCAGTGGTAGCAGAGTGATTTTTGGTCGGCCATTCGCAGTACGTCCGTTTTCCTCGGTGTACTTTGTTCAGCGTGGACCTACACTAGTTCTTCCCGATGTCGGGAATGCTTTGGCGTTGGGGTGTCTCGTTGAATTTACATTGAATAGTAGCAGGTAGCCGGTGGTGGTCGTTGTGACATAAGTCGCCCTCGTTTCGTCGGATGCCGCTTCCCTTGAAGAAGTCTCCACTTGAAATGCCTGTCTAACTTCTTCTGAAACAATCTCGGCGATCACAATAAAAGCCGGACAGCTGATGGCAGGAAATAGCTTCCTTATCTATTCCCGGACACCGTTGTGAATGATGTCACGGATGCCTGGGGGGCTGGCGTCGAAGTTGCAGCTGGACGACTCAAGTGTCGCAACGCTGGGGAGTTGTTGATAGTGACATGCTCGGGCCTGCAGTGTACATTCAATGTTGGAAGCTTGATTGATATGAACCCTTCGACTGTTGTCGTGGGGTTGAGGACAAGGCTGCTGAAGCTGTTGTCTCTCACATAAGGAACGTGGGATTCTTAGCTTCTTGTCTTCTGTAGCATCAGGGTTGGCGTGGGTGCTCGATCAGAAGCAAAACATCCTCCACGAAGGTGGCGACGCTTTCGTTGGGGCCGTGTCCTGGACACAATCAGGAAATCGGCTCTCTCTCGTCAATGTTGGCTGATGAACGTGCACTTCAGCTCGATCTTGCAAACTTCCCACGACGTTAAGGAGGATTCGTGGTTCTCAAACCAGTGCCTTGCAGTTTCTTCCACGAGAAGTATAGGTTCTGCAGGAGCTGGTTGTCCATCTACGCGCTGTGGCGGGCGACACGGTCATATTGTTCAATCCAGCCCTCGACGTCTTATGCACCCTGCGTGAAAGGGCATCAGAGTGCGAGGTGTGACGGGCATGCAAACGATAGTGGGAGCGGACGTGGTTTGCTGCTACAGGTTTGTCAGTGTTGGCTTAGTCAGCTTCGTTTTTTTCTGGCAAAAGACCTAATTCCGGTGGATTTTGCTGGTAGCAGCGACTGGCTTGAATTTCAAATTCTTCGTGGTGTATTTCCGAGTTTTGTCCTTGTGGTACTCGCTCGTCTTGCGGTTTTTCTGCCGGGCTCGGGATAGGACTTGGTTCACGGCTCGCCGGGGGTTTAAGACTCGAAATAATGTGCCACCCATGTCTTATTATCGGGCAACTCGGCTGAGGAGCCGCCAGGGTACACACAGAGTGAAGGGCTATGTGCAAAGTGCCCAGCACCTCCACCAGAACATACAGTGACAGCTGAGCATGGCCTAGAACTTCCCAGAATAATAAATATTGATAGAAACTAGGACTGGAGCAAGCATCCGTGACAATATAACAAAACAGACAGAAGAGAGTCTATCATGACCACTTAAGAAGCTGCGTTGCTTTAGTGGCATTCTGTCCGAATAAACCCTCTCCTTCAGGCTTTGGTGACTGCCGAGGACAAGCTGAACTGAAATGGATATGGGAGACCACTTTTCTGTTAATGAGCCGCTGCAGACTGCCGTCGCAAAGTGGCGTGAATTGGTGGACTGGGTAGGTAAGACGCGCGATGAAATGTCCATACAGCTTGCAATTCGCGTAACGAGTGTTGATGAAACTTTGGTGTCGACGAAACGTGCGACAGACCAGCGGAATCAATACCAACTGCAACACCTGTGCTCCGTGAAGGTGCACGTCTACGCCAAAACAATTTAGTAGGCAGCACAGCATCACCTAAAGCACGGCACAGGAACTACCAGCTTGAAGGCAGCTCTTCGGCGCGCCGCACACCTGTGCTCCGTGAAAGTGCACGTCTACGCCGGAACAATTTGGGAAGCAGCACAGTATCATTTAGCATGGCACTGGAACTACAAGCGGCAAGGCAGCTCTCCGGTGCACCGCACAACCAAAGTGAGCCTTCGGGCATTTGAACGAAGCGGCACCACGATTGCACACTGCCAAGCACGACTCACGCAATTTCCGTCGCTAAACTGTTTCCAAATATATTGCACACGATTTACTGCAGATCTCGAAGGTTCCGATGGTCAACGAGAGCGCAAAAACGTCGCCTTAAAATTTATCCTAACGGTGTCCGAGTCAATCCGAGGTCCGAGCAACGTAGGGCCGATTGTCTCCTTCGTGGCAATATCCTCGCAGGTCACTAGCGAAATGCTCACCGTTCCTCCGTATTTTCACGTTTTACCTACGTCAGACACCACGCTGAACTCTGAAGCCGCTTTTGACCATCCTAATACAACCTCATATGACGGCTTCCGCGTCTAAAATCAACTCGCCGAGACGAACGACAACGAACAAAGCATCCGACAAGCTCCGGCCAATGCTCCGGCCCAGCTGGGGCCCGCCGCCGCATGGGCGCTGCCATCTTTCCTGTGACGTCACGTCTTTGATTTGATCATGTGACGAGTGGTCAAATTTCCGTACAATGGCAGCCGACTTATAGGGGTCACTTTCGAGTGCAGACCGGAACCCCGGTTTATCGCTCTAAGCCCCTCTACCTCGTTGTCTTTTCCCGATTTTCCAACTACTTTCCGCTGTCATTTGTGACTGCATGCTAACGGTGCGCTGTCACGCGGTCTCGCCGACTGACCGCGGGAGGTACGACGCACAGGCTATCAAGATGAACCCACCTAAGTATTTCTTTCGTTTTGAGAGTAAACGTTTTCTTAAAAGTGCTATTAAGCACCTCTATTGGGTAAATAGTCATTCGTGTCCGTAATCTCGTAAAAATGGACGGCGCCGTCGCCGTGAGTACTTTTGGTTATCACATACGTGGTTCCAGTGCGTGAGCAATCGAATGAATCGGTCATACACTCGTATTTGGCGTGCATGTGGTGCTCATAGGTTTTCTACCAATTCACTATTTACCTTGTGACTCACGTTTGTGGGGATTTTATTTGTATCTGCACGTGCTTTCTACGAGCGTCCGATCGATGTCTGGTTGTAGTAAACCGTGCTCCCCTGGTCATGCTCTCGAATCACCGCTTTAAAAAGTTTTGCACTACAATTACGCTTTCACCAGTTTGTATAAGCTTGAGGTACCTGGTGCCCACCTAACTTTGCAGCAAGCCTGTGTTTCCTGTCCTCATCCATGCGCATGAAACTAGCGTTTGCCTTTTCTGTTTTTTTTTTCTCTTTTATAGTTTATTTCGGTGCAAAGTGGCGGTGATGACCTATTGAAACCAGGGTGGACAAAAATAACGATTAAAAAAGAAAAATCCGATTTATGTAATTTATATCAAATGTGTGAATACTTAAATTTATGATAAGCTGCTCTTGCCTTTTCTGCTCTTATCTGCTCCAATTTGTAGACTTTTCTGCTTCTAAGTTACTGCAAAGTGCATAAACTGCTGCTCCAAAACGAGAATTTCGTTCTCCTAAGCTGCTCCAAAATCCAGACTTTTCTACTCCAAAACTTGCTTCAAAACCTGTTTCACATGGCTCACCCCTAGGCTACCTACAATATCGCATATGTGAAAGTACATGGAACAGTTTTTATCTCATTATTAGTATTTTATGTGTACAGCAATAATGGACCTCCTTTCTTAATGCATATTCTAACGCTGAAATTCCTTCTCTTAAAGGGGCGCTCGGGAGCTTTCTAAGATGGCCTATTTATTGCAGTAACTCATTCTATGTGCTCTAAGCATCCGAAAAATTTAAGTTCAAAATCATGTGCAGCTTATTTCACTAATAAAAATGTGATAAATAGTAAATCTTATACGTACAGATAGCGCCAATGAACCCGGCCGAATGTAGGCAAACAACGAACGGGGCTCATCAGACAATCACAAGCGATGGCTTCACGTGCAGACAAGCAGCCGACCAGTTCTAATCGTGTGCACAGGAAGCCCTCGCTCGCAATTGACAGACGAGTGTCTTTCACCGTTTCACCCTATTCGCCTTGATTCGGTTCAACCACAACAACAAAATCTGATCAAAATCTTTGATCAGATTTTGTAACAGTAAAATAAGCCGTACATGATGGTAAGTTTGGAAGTTTTGGGATGCTTATAGCACATAGGCAGAGTTAGGAACATAAATAGGACATCCTGGAATACTACGGAGTTCCCCTTTAATTTATGTCGTTTTTTTTATTTTGATATATGTACAATGCAGCATTTCAGTGAAACAAACAAGGAACATCATTGCAGACGAAAGTGGAGAGCCCATTTGTGTTGCCTGTATTTCTCCACATTTATGCATTTGCTTGACTATGTTACTCACTGCAGATTCATCTTGCATCTGGCATCAAAATGCGAGAGGCAGCATTTACGCACGCCGTGGAAAAGGCTGCCACCCCTGGCCGCTTTCTCGGAATGGTCAGCCGATCACTATGGGAGCCTGCGGAGCTCTTCCATAGAAGTGTGTCAGGTCAAGCCCGCAGGCGTCTCTTCTAAGACGGTGCGATGGGAAAGATGCCCCTAAAACACGAAAAAATTTATGCTCTTACAGGTGGGCATTTCTGATCAACCTGGAAGGGCACAGGATCTGTTGTGGCTGTGATGCGCTTAGCTGTGCACGTAATATGTGTATAGTTTGAGTTATTATTTACTACGATTTGAGAAATTTTTATGAAACTATTGTTCATTTTGCTTTGTGCAGCACACATGTACTGTCAGAGGCACTATGAGGAGAGACAGGGAGAGTGCCGGCAGACAAGGAGAAATGCCACGTGGGGCAGAGCACTTGCTTTGCACAATGGGAGCGAGACCACAAGGTTCGATCTACAGTCAAACCCGATAATATCGAAGCCGGTTATTTGAAACTATTTGTAAACGGACTAGTAACTGCAATAAAAATGCGTATGGAAAAATGCGGTTACATCGAACGAAAATTGGAGCGTCTCCCCATAGATCGAACTACCAAGAGCGCTGTTTAGCTCTCCAAGCTGGCTTTCCCTCAGTGAAACACAATGTTTGGGGGAAAGCTAGCTTTGAGAGAAAGCTGGCTTTTTTCTTTCGGGCAGCCGCGTCAACCGCCCACATAAAAAAAAAAAAAAAAAAAAATCTCTTTTGCGGAGGGAGAGGGTAAGCTGGTAAACAAAAAAACGGCCACTAATTAAGTGCGGTGAGCGTCCCTCATGACGCACAGGTGTCCCTTCCAAAGCAAACTACTTTTCTAAATGTGGCGTGCTTGTTCGTTGTCAATTTCATTAAAACTTTTATATAGAATTGCCCGCAATATCGAAGTGGTAGACGTTTTTTTTTTCGAGTTTGATAAAACTGGGTTTGACTGTATCACGTTGCCCACAGGTAGGGGAAAGCAGATTGAACGCGGGAGGGCGGCCGAGTGATTAATTGACTAATTATCAGGCTGGACTCGGCAGAACTTTTTTTGTTTATTGTTGTGGTTGCGATTTTATTATTTTAATTTTTTTTATAAATAACTGTTCGTGTACTTCTTTTGTGTTTTATGCACTGTAGGTCTTATCATGCAATACCAACTTGCCCAAACCATCATCTTAACCATCCAGATGTGCTGGCAAAAACGGCATGGAGGAAAAGAGCCATGGACAGCCCTGTGTGTAAGGAAATGTGCGCGAGTGGTGCGTGTTCAGGAAAAATAAAATTGTAAATTTTATTCTTTGTATTTCTAGTCGTTTTATTGGCAGAATAAATACCTAAATACTTAAAAAAAATGAGTTATTTTTGCACAATTTGCTTGCTGTTGCTATCAGCAGTCCTTTCTGTATCTAAATTATACCGTGCATGCATGACCAGGTCACCCCAGACGACACCAGATCGGGCGGGTCACATCAGAACACACTTGACAGGGTGACGCCAAGACACCAGAACACGCCAAGAGACGAGAACACGCCAAAACACCGAAACATGCCAAGACCCATGTCTGAATTTCCGCTCTGGAGTAAACGTCAAAGACACACCAGACCCGGTCTGGTGGGTTTTTCAATAGGGGTATTTTCAAGTTTTCTACTATTTGCATTAGCTTTCACGCTGCGGCCATTTATTTTCCCGTTTTCATTGCCTACCAGCAAGCCGTAGATTTTATGGTTTTAACGTAAACAACAATAATAAACATCAGTCTGTCGAGAGCCCTGGTCTGATATGTCGGCTCTTGCGCCAACCAGACTCCTTTGGTTAGCTGACGGTCGCCCTAGATAGGAATTTTAAGTTTTTGATTTTCAGTTTTTTTGTCAGGTAAGTTCGTTTCGTTAAATTTGTATAGCCTTAATGAACGTTCTTCGGCCACACTTGTAAAAAATGTTAGCTCAATACTTTCAGAAACCGATTTATACGGCCCCTTCAAACAGTCATCAATACCACCGCTTCACGCTGTACACACCAACACATTGCCCTGACGTCGCACCGCTGCGGTGTCGCTGCCATTCGCAAACGCTCCACTTTACGCAAATAAGGTTCATGCGCACATGCAGTGCCCACACCTTGTGTGGGTTTTCGCCCAGCCTGTTGGCCTATGTACCTTTCCATAAAAGAGTATGAGCTTACGTTCATTGCTGTGTTTGCGTGTTATGCACACACACTTTCTGGCTCGCCGCAATAGATCGATCTCACAAAGCGCAGGCGTAAAGCCGCAGTAACTTTAGTTCACGGGATGCACGCGGCAGTTCACGACTGAGCTGGTGTTGTCCTGGACTAGATGATATTGAATGAACTACGTAGGTTTATTCTAGCGTGGCAATCCAGGTGTGAGTCGTTGAGTGTCTGGCCGCGATCTGGTGGAGAGAGGGTCTGGGCGCGGAAGCAGCGGATGGAGTCCAGGGTCGCCGGGCAGCGGTCCCGACACCTCCCCTTTTTGGAAGAACAACAATAACACGTCCCCAAAGCGGTCAGGTGGACGGTTCACACGTCCACTCCTGCTGACAGTAAGTGCAACGGCCGGTTGCAGGTGTCCTCTTGTTCGACGTGTAGTGCCGGACTTCGCATGCACCAGGTAGGAACGGAGTTGAGGCGCTGGCCCTAGAATGTGGCCGTAAGAAGCTGCTCCCGTCAGAAGTCTGACCGCACTTCCAGGCTGAAATGTGTCGAGCTCACGTGTTCTGCGGCGCTTGTCATAGTGTTGGCGCAACTTCTCCTTGTATGAATTTCTCGACCGAAACTTGGTGGTGTCCCAGCGAGGTTGGAGAGATTAGGGCTTTACTGACACGTTTGTGCGCAGACTTCTTCTGATGAATAGCTCCGCTGCCGCGTTACCTTCGATTCCCGGGATCGCACGCTGAGCCAGCATTGCCTTGTGGATGTCTATCGATTATTTGAAGAGTTGCTTAGCCGTTTGGACTGTCCTCCGATTGCCTTGAACAACAGGACGTCTAACCCTTGAGGAAACGAAAAGCAAATGCGGGATTTCTGTCTTGCTTTCGGTGGTTGAACGTAGTTTCCGTCTAGTGCTCTACACGCGCAAAGCTCCAGCAAGGATTTGGCACGTGCAGAAGGACTGTTCACCCGATGAATTCCGGCAGTGGTGGCTTATTCAAACTGGCTGGTGAGAGGAGAGGTGAGGTGGGGGCAAGCGTTGGGTAGACTGTGATTTAGCACGTGTGGCCTGTGATTTTCGTAAACAGGGGAGACGTCTGTACTTGGTACAACTCTTCCTGACAATGAAACTAAACCTTTGGATACCCGTGCGCTCACGCACATTGAGCACCAATCACAGCTGTGTTCGCGAGGTTTTCACGCTCCAAGAAGGGCTTTAAACCCACGCAAGTTTGAGCCGTCATCGCCGACCTTCTCTTGTCTTACTGAGATGCCGAGCCACTGAATCGGGCGATGACGAGCTTCTATAAAGGCCTGTACTTGGGTGAAGGACAGAGTAGTACCTAAAGTGGCAATACGTTATCCTGCTGTGGAAATGATGAAGAGAAGAGAACGGACTAAGAGGAAAGACAAATTGGGAGGCATTCCACCCTGTGAAGGTAAATGCCTAGCGAAGCCGTTTAGCACACGACACAGAAGTGACACAGACTTTTAAACAAAGGTACGAACATATTTAATGTCGTGACCGGTGGTCATCGTGACGAAAAGTACGCACACACACATGCCTCCCGCCGCCGCCGCTTACATTCTCGTTGCAATTCCCACCGTTACTCTTCGTAGGCACGTTGTTCTTCGGGAGCCCGGACTATACGCGGCCTCCCCGTTTTTCTTTTTTTTTTAATATTAATTTGCGTGGACATCTATCGCCGACCTGAGGAGCCGGAGGAAACTAGACACGCACGACGGGACCGCCACTCTGCGGTAAGTAGACACGCCCGACAGGACTGCCACCCCAGGGAGAGCGGTATAAAAGGAAACTAGGCAGGCAAGCGCTTGGAACCACGAAAAAGAGAGGGCGATGCGAGCGTAGAGTTTTTGATCACGCACACGAAAACTGCGAAATTACCCAAGCTTCAAGGATAATGCAGGGAATGCTGTTCCACTGGCACTGGCACTGTAAACTAATATAAAAAAACGCATCTCCACGTGGTGATTGATGTTGATTGGGGCGAAGCTCTGGTGGCGCTTGTCTGCATAGACGCTGAGCCGCAGCATGCCGAGCCTTTCGTTCGTTTTGCTCAAATGCGTATATGCGTATATATGCTCAAATGCGTATATAACCGTGTTCCATACCACATTCTCTTTCTGACATGGATGAAAACAAACGAAAGGCACGGCATGCTGCTGCTCAGCGTCTACGCAGACAACCACCATGAGAGCTTCGCCCCAATCAACATCATTCATCACGTGGAGATGTGTAGTTGTTTTTTATTTTTGCCCTATACACGAGCACGGGAGCACGTGCTTACGTGCTCGTGAGCACAAGCACCCGACGCCGTACATCGGACGGACATACGGACATGGCTAGCCCCTAAAAGAGAATTCAAGATGTCACCTTGCAAAAACTTTGAATTGGACGTGTATTATAACCATGTCATTGGTCTCTAGGTGAATATGTGTTGACTTCGCAACCGGTTTAGCAACCGGTGGTATCAAGTTTGCAGACGTTACTCAAGAAACCCGATTCCCCGAAATTTCTGAGTGAAAAGGGCTTGATGCACAAGCGGCCGAAACTTGAATTACAAAAAATAAAAAATCATCGAAAAACGGCGTTTAGAGAGAGACTTTTTAATTAAAAACCACTCGCCGCGAAATCAGCGTCAGCAGAAGCTCGAAGTTGCAACGCCTGGCTGAGTCCTTTGTATTTTCCTCACATAGGGTTCCTTGCAAAAATCAAAAACACAACACAGTGATATTGCTGCGTCTATTTCGTTTTCTCTTACACGTGCGTTTTTTTGTTTGTTTTTTTGACGTGCCTTTTTTTTACACCTGCGTTTTTTTGTGTTTTTTTGCGCCTCCAGTGAAATAGTTGAAAGTAACTTGAAAGAGGCACGAATGAATTGTAAAACGATAAAAAAGAAGTGACGACGACAGGCTTCTGGCCAGTTTCCACAATACAAAATAAATGAACATAAATGTGTGGACGAAGTCTCAGAAACGCCGTAAGATACCGGGAGACCGTTAGAAAACCGAACCCAGTTTTTCTCACCGCAGAAATAAACTAAATATCGCTGAGAGCTCTAACTCCGTCAGAACGTAGCTGCAGCCGTTCGAGCAAGATTCCAAAGTTTCAGCACCAACCAATATCTTATTCAAAACTTATAAGTGATTTTATAAAAAAAATTATGGGAAAATGGGGCCCATTTTCCTCGGTTTTCGCTTTCTGGCGCCATAGAGTTCCGTGAATTGGAGAAAACGAAATCGAATTTCAAATTAAAAAAATTCGTAGTTTTCCCATTGAAGTTTTTAGAAAATCGCTCATACGTTTTGAATAAGAAAACGGTTTGTGCTGAAACGTTTGCAGCTTTCTCGAGCCAGTGGCACTACATTCTGACAAATGTTTATTTTTTTCTTTGCGAAAAACAGAATTTGGTTTTCTCGCGAACGCCCGGTACATTAAGAAACAATGTGAAACAAGGTAAGAACCAGTCATGGGCACGTTACCAGTAAAAAGTAACAGTGTTACAGTTACAGTTACCTAGGGGGAAAAAGTAACTCTGTTGCAGTTACAGTTATCGGATTAAAAAAGTAACGTGTTACAGTTACAGTTACCGCAGAAAGAGTAACGCCGTTACTTTCTCGTTACAGTACCAAAATTGGACACAAGAAACCATAAACAAAAAAAAATATTTTATTTGTTACACTGTAGTGAGAAGAAAGATGAACTGCTGAGAAATTAGGAAACATTAAAACCGAACGGTGCTTCTTTTTTGTGTCATTCGTCGTTTCAGAATTTTAACGATTATAACTTATTTGCAATATTTGTTATAACTTAATATCAACTGTTTTTCAAAATTGTCATCGGAGAGCTTCCCTCTCTTGATGGCGAACACATCGCGTCCTTTGCTGAACAGGCGTTCAGCCGGCGCGCTTGACCAAAGAGGACACAGATGGTCACATAATTACCTTATGGGATATACTCGAAAGCAGGCTTAAATATAGCAGGTCAAACAGCTTTGGAAGAATATAGGGGGAAAGGAGACAAAGTGAGGCCTTCTGGTGCTCTACGTGTGTACGACGACCACCGCGGCGCCTCTGTCTCAAACGCCAACTGTGGAAGATCAGTCCGCACACGCGCCTCAAAACAGCAATTTCTCTCTCTTAAAAACACGTGTTTTCCGGGTAATCGCTTCAGCTGGAGCACTGCAGAGAATCCACAACAAAACGTCTATTGGAGTATTTCTTGGGGCTGTCAGCGGGAAAGGCAATTTACTCGAGCGGTTCCGAAGAGAAAGAATAAGTTAAACAAGCGCCGACTTTCCGCCTAATATGGGGACGGCTTCCTTGGAAACTCATAGCGAAGAGGGAGCGGCGACCGGCTGGGTGTAAAAGCGACGTACAGCGCGGACATATCTGACAAAGAGGAAGGGAGAGGGGGAAGGGCAGACACAGCCCAGACGGAATACTCGGAGACATGTCGCATGACCACCGACACCCGCAGACGGTCCCCACAGAAGAAGATTGAGCCAAAGTCGGTGAAACACACATTGTTTGCCTCCCCTACCACCGCAGGCGCCGCTTCCTTAATCTCCCGGTTTCGTGCTCGCTCGTCCGTCTCGTCTATGGTCCGTCGTGGGCAAAACGAGGCAATTTTTTTTGTTTGTTCAATTTCTTTTTTTTTTTGTCAGCCAGGAATTTTAATTTTATAGTAAAAAGTAACTGTAACGGCCTAAACAGTTACAGTTACCCAATAAAAAAGTAACAGTGTTACAGTTACAAGTTACCAGTATTAAAGAGTAACGCGTTACAGTTAAAAGTTACCGAAAAAAGTAACTAGTTACCGGTAACGCGTTACTAGTAACTAGTTACTGCCCAAGACTGGTAAGAACGGCGCGTTTTCCTCCTTTCTACTGACGCGCCCCCAAGCGGATGCGAGAAGAAGGGAGGAGCGAAACGTTTTTCTCCTTCTCCAAGCAGAGGGGAGAAAGGTTCCGCACTTCCGCCTAATCTTCTTTCTGTTTCGTTTTTCGCGCACGCAACGTGCGCGAAAAACGAAGCAGAAAAAAAATACGGCGGAACAACGCGCGTGCGCGCGTTGTTCAATAAATATCGTTGAGTTGATTGAGCTTCAGCGGCAGCGAAGGTCGCGTGTAATTCCGTCTCCCAGTCCAAACGGGCAGAACATTTCGGTTGCAGTGACGTTTTCTCCACTAATTTTATCAAGCGAGGAAACGAAGCCGTTAGAAACGGTCAAGTTCCGGAGAAGTGCCAGCAGCGCTACGTACACTGGACTAAGCTGGCCGCCTCCGGATTGCGGAACGACGTGTCGACATTTACCATTCCTTCTTGAGCCCAGACGGAAAGTGTGCTCTGCTTCGTCGTCTACCTATCGGCACGCAATAACACGCGCAACCTGGCTTACTGAACAACGATTACTTCGACTACGGCGAGAGGACCGATTCCAACCCGGTGCAGGTACTCAGATTAGGTTAATTCTGCAAGGTATGCTATTACTTCACGGCATGTGAAGGGGTTGAATACGTCTACGTGCCACCACTCAAGATGCAGCCATCAAGCGCCGGGAGCTCGCCTGCATTGACTATACATTAAAGGGACCATGAAATGACCTTTTTACTTTTTCCAGATATTTTTTACATTAAACCGTCAATGTTCACTGAAGGCCGAACAGGCATCCGTTTTCGTCTCGGTTTATTAACTTCTACACAAAAAATTAATGAAATATCGACTTTTTCTTTCTCTCCAACTGACCGCAAAACAAGCCATGACGTACACTGTTTCCGGAACCGGAAGTTCTCTCGGCAGTAGGAAAATGGGAGCGCTAGCGGCGACGAGTTGGGGTGCGCCGGTAGGTTTTACTGCACTGATGTCACCGACGTATTTTCTGAATCGGCGCCTCCATCGCCACATCGCAGCTGAGCGAAATTCAATTAGATATGTTGCGCTACAGCGACAGCATGGGACTAGTCCCATACGCCGGTATGCCTGTGGGGAAGTGCAGCGAGTCTTCCGGTGAAGACTCCAGAAGTCAACCCAACTGTCATTGTTGGTAAAAGGCGGCCGGTGTCAGTCGTTTGCAAAGCGACGTAGATGGAAACGAATTGCCGCGGCGTTTTTCGCGGCCTCGGTGATGCAGGAGCGAGCCGACGTTAAAAAAATGAAAGCCGTTTACAAATCCCTGTAACGCCGAATTGGAGCGGAGCCCTTGAGGAGGAGTAGGGAAGGGTACTGTGGGGGGCACGTCACCTGCGGGTAGTCACATGACCCCGGGGGGTTACGTGATCTCGGGGGAGGGGGGTCACGTGACCTCGGGGAGGGGGTCACGTGACATCGGGGGGTCACGTGACCTCGGGGGGGGGGGGGGTCACGTGACCTCGAGGGGGGGGTCACGTGACCCCCCCCCCCCGATTACGCCGACGCCGACGCCGACGCCGCTCAGGCTGGAAACGGGCCCCTAAGAGCTGCGCTCTAAAATATACGTTTGAACTACGAGAGTGTCAGCAAGAGCCACGTAAATACCTGTTCACGCTCGGAGCGGACGCGCGCGTTTGATGGAAGTGCTGAATTCGCACTGTTGGTAGGCGCTTCGGGACCGATCGTTTACGATTGCAACTCGATACTGACACTCGGCAAAGAAAGGTTGGACCGGCATTGCACGTATACCTCCCACGAACTGTTATAGTTCGACAGTGACGTGCAGTCTGTCAGAATAAAAACGGCATACCAATAACAAAGTGTGCATACCGTCTTACGAACACTGTAAAAAATGGGCCGTCAAAATTACGGTAAGTTGACTGGCATTCTGGCTGCCAGCAACTTCTCGTAATTTATACGGCAGACCGTAAATTCAAATTTACTGCCTCACCGTAATCTCCCAGTAAATTAAGCGGTCGCAGTAAAAAAAGATACCGTTAATTTTACGGGGCGATGCTGAACAGGCCGTAAACGAGATTTACTGACTGCCGCTAAGATCACGGCATGGTGGCAGTTTATTTGCCGGTCAACTGACTGCTAGTTTAATGGTCACCGTAAAAATGTTGACCATTTAATTCACTGCCAGTTGGCCATCGTAAGAAGTAAATTGAAGGTGCAAAATGCTGGCACAATGAAGCGCTAGCACTTCGTACAACACGTCAGAAAGAATGCAAAATTCGACATAAGTAAGCATTGTCGAATTCTATCATCTTCCCACCGCATTGTGCGACATGCTTAGCATTTCACCGCACATGTTTTGCTGCTTCGATTTACTTCCTACTACTGGTCAACAGACAATGAATCAAACAATGGGTCCTGAAGTCTCCTTAGGTTAGCCATTTTGTGCCTGTAATATATGTGGCATGCTGTTTATTGTAATTGTAGCGTGGTCTTCATGTCTGCAATGCGATCGTTGTGTATGTACATGCAAATGCAATTAAGCCAGAACACAGCATATTTTATGTGTAGGATAGAAATAAAAACAGAACATTTATTTACTTGGATGATGAGGACCCAGGTCCATATACCCTCTGATCTGGAAAAGAAAGAAACCAGTCATCAATATAACATATATAAATGTGCCAAAATAGAAGCAATTTAACAGATATGTTGTAAAATGTTAGCCACGCTTTATTCACTGTGCAAAGAAACTAATGATGCTGATATTGCTTACGATGTTTGAAAGAAGCTTTATGTGACAACTGAACCCCCCCCCCCTCTAGCTTAGCTTCTCCTAATCAAGTCAAACTTCATTATATCTCAGTAGCTATATATTAGCCATGTAGTACATGTATTCTGGTTTTCTCGAATACCATATCAGTATCCCAGCACAGCCCCTATATACCTGGGCAAATGAATGAGAGGATATGCACAAAGTTTGGCAGAGAATGCTGCACAAAAATACAGCTATTTTATGGGAAAGCCTACTATTCACTTACTAGACAGACATTTGTCAACTTAAGAGCTGAGTGAGTTTGTTTTCAAAATCAGGGGTTGACATTAATTAAGCAGCACACATAGAAATTTACTCCTTCTCTTCATCTAGTTAAGCTGGTTGACTGTTGTTGGCACTAACACAGAACTAGTCTTTCCCCACCCCCAGAGACTGCAATTCTCTTGCCACCGTGCACTAATGAAAAGGCACCATTAAACTTTCTCTGACATGTTCACTCCGTAAGAGATATGAATAGTCGTGGCCGGTTGCATCAGGGCGAGCTGCGAACGTCAGGCTTAGCTGGCAGTAGAATCTCTGTGCACTGTGCCTAGTGTCACTTCAGATAAACAAATGGTTGAAGCAGTGTGCTCAGCACTTCAATTTGAGATGATATCCAAAATAAACATGGACAGCTTGTGATGCAGCTGCCACTTACATGCTTCTCATTTTATCGACCTATATTTGCCATGTATAAGATGCACTATAAGATGCATGAAATGATGCACAGCAATGGCATCATTTCTCTTAAAATATATGACTGCATGCTAATCATGTCTCATTCCTAGCATCACATAGACATTTTTTCATGTAATTATAGGCAGCGTAGTAAAGCTATGCTTGAGTTAAGTGAGGCTAGGTAAGTTATGTTTCAACCCAATAGTGTTAATGCAGCAAAAGAAGCGGCGTCCAGCGTCGGCATGTCGAGAAAACCCCTCGATGTTTTGCGCCACGATCCCTTGTGCATGCAAGGGATCATAGGATTCCCCCTCCCCACTCCTGCCCTCCATGCCCTTGTCCCCACCTCCCCTCTCCTCCTCCACCCCCTGCCCTCCCGCTATCGTGTCATACATTAAGGCCGAGCATAAGTGTCCCCCCATTTGTTTTTCACACAGGCAGCTAGGTGCTCGATCATTATCATACTCACCAAATTTAGACCCAAGTGCCATTGCTTATGGCTGCTGAAATCTTCCTGGTGCCAAGACCTTGTGTTGAATGAGCTCGAGCTCCATGTTGCATGCCTCGTTCCCACATAGGATGACCGACCTTCAACAGACATATTCAAACAGAACAGAATAAGTAGAAAACCACAGACTGAAAAAATCAAGGAAAGTAACTCCAAGCTAGTGCTGATGTGATGTAAACGGTCAGAGTAATTTCGGAGCACCTTCTGGGCCAGCCAAAAATATATTTTCAAGCAACAAAAGGAAGTTTTGGATTTCGAAAGCACACTTCCTATTCATTCTGTTGTGAATACTACATTAAGATACATCTGTTTGCCTGTCAAAACTAGAAGACAATGCCTGCTTTCCTTTCCCACCCCTGTGTTACCACTAGTGACAAGTTTAGGGACAAAAATTCTGTAATATAGTTATTCACAACAATTGCATTTAACAAAGATTTTTATGTTTATTCCAACATGTAAATTTAACTAGTAATATATCCGTTCAAGAAATATTACTACTTGATATGTCCACGCTGTGATCAACAATACTAACATCTCCATCATTTAATCCATGCACTAAATAATATACATGTTCAAATTTGTGGGCCATGTTAGTGCGTGAACTTTTTAGGAGACCCTGTACTAGCAAACAACTTGGTTTTTGAAATCTTACACCAACTTAGAATTTTCAGATTATCATTTCTCAACTTCCCTGTCTATTCAAAGACATGTGGACCATATGTTTAAATGACAACTTTCCTTCCCAAGCATGAGCCTCTGCTACAGCGAGACGAGATATGCAGAATCAGTGTGAAACCTGTGGGTACCACCTCTTTGTGGTGCACAAGTGTATGGTTAAGAGTGCGCCCAACGGTGGTGGCTAACTAGATTGGACAGACCACACATAATGCCGAAAATTCCCAAACTTGAAAGCACAGTATCAATTTTATAAAAGTAAAATTGAATAGTATATTGCCCAGAGCAGCAATAAATTTTGATTATTTGCTCAAGCCCACTCGATGGTCCAGCCATGAAGCAGGGTCTTATTCACTGCTTTCTATAATAATGGGCTGAAGTAATGTGTGGTGAAATGTAGGCATGAGCAGTATCACAACAATGTAAGAAAAAATTTAGGCAAGCTTGATTATGCTCACAAAAGCTATGAAAGGTCAGAATGTGTTTGGCTCATTCAGATGCATGCCGTGTGTGGTTATGTGACCGTTTGACTATGAACGATCCACTATTTGCAGTATGGACAGGTGACCACACACAGATGATGGTTATGCGATCCCATTATTCCCAGAATGGTGACAAGCTGGGTGGGACTCTGCGAACAATTATGCACAAAATCAGCGCAAAAGACGAACACAGAAAGAATGAGACAAAACAAAGCACTACTTACAACTGACATTTTATGAGAGGAAAGAGGAAGACAAAGACAACATTGATGCTAATATAACAGGAAGAGAAAAAAAATACAATAAAGAAAAAAGTAAAATCACAAAAACATATATCACAAAAAGATAATAAAAAATAATAGGGAAAAGTCTTAAGTGATAAACTAATAAAAATAAAAATTAAGGAGTCTTTTGCACTAGTTTGGTGTTCTATGTTTATTAACTAGGTCATCAAATTATTTTGGAACAATGGCGACTAGATGCCATGGATCATGGCTAAGTGACCACCATTTATTCACTATTTGCATCTGTCAGTGTGACATGTCAGTCTGTCCAGAGAGTTAGTCACTGGCCTTTGCCATGAAACTCGACTGGCAAAACACATTATTTGTTGAAACCTGACATCCCCTTTTCACAGCATTAAAGAATTCATGCAACTTTACCCAAACGTTTCATAAATTATACACTCATTCGCCAGAATCAATGAAGAACCTTTATTGTAAACTACCTCATCACATCCCCTCCCAGACGGGTAACAGTTGCAAAATTGCTTTCAATATTTCACGAACTAACCTTTCAAGGTACCTGTCTACAGCCGGAAATTTTGCTCTAAAATAAGCTGTGTGATATCATTGTTTTGCTATCCAGCAGGGATAATTTGCTAAAGGTGCCGACTCACGAGAAGTACTAATCAAGCGCCGAATTCAAGTTTTCTTTTTTTGCAAAAAACAAAGTGAAAACATTTTTTTTGTAAATCCATCACTGGCAGACATCACACTATACCAGTGAGTAAGGCTTGTAGTTTGCTAAGACAGTGGTCTGTTACAAAACCTTCAGGTACCCTTCGTTAGTGGTGAATGTATCCCTGCATCTATCTATCTCTGAGAATTATTCTTCCTCTCTAGTGACAGTGGACTCTTACGCTCATTGAATTGTTTCACCTTCTTCTGCTTCTCTTCAAAATGAGTCTTATGTCCACTTCCCATTTATTAAGTGAACACTGTAGTGAATCATACTTACAGCCTCACACATTCCACTCCAGCTCTGCTATTTTCTTGACCAGGTTAAGTACTTTCTTGCTCACTTCTGACTTGGAGCGCTTGGCTCTGGTGCCACGGTCAGGGTTCATGCTCAGGAAACCTCTGCAATAAGCATCAGTGTCATAAAAGAAACATTTCATCCAAGTTGGTAACCTGAAAAGTTAGTCAATTTAGTCATATGTGTCAAATATGTATACATGACCGAAGGGAGAGACTAGAAGAAAGTCAAATATTTAGTAAAGAGAATATCAGGTGGGTCCAAACTGCGGCTTGTGAGCCGCATGCATCTCTTCATGCCTCCCTATTGCAGCTCTCCTAACCTGAGGACCCACAAGTTATAACAGGTGGGACCAAACACTAAGCTTGTATACAAAAACGTTACAGTGAGAAGCGGGAGCATATCAAAATATGCAATATTGCTGGAGTTGTTTCGTTGTATATGGGCACAATAAAATGACATGTAATGGTCAGAAGGGGCAAATCAGTTTGAAAGATAAGCTCTATTTTTTTTTATTTTCTTGTTTATTTCATCTTTACAAGCCAGGTTGAGGCAGTGTTAGCTTGTGCTTAAATGTTTCCCTAAAATTGATTTCTGAGCTTTGTTATTACAATCCAGTCCAGCTGCCTGATGAAACACCAAGACCACTGGCCTATGCATACATGCAATTGAAGCTGTTTGATTGACTGCGAGAGCAGATAAGGGTTTTTATTCACCTGCCTCCATCTTGCATGTGCAGTGCCTTGCGGCGAAACGCATGCACTCAATCTGTGGACTCTGCTCGGGTGCAATTTCATTAAAAAGTACAGCATTGGTGCAGGATGTGGGAGCTATAGTTGTTTGGAGCTGGTGGAAACAATTGGGACAGCTCTCCAATCAGCGAGATATGTGCTCTTCTATTTAACAAATGAGAAGGAAGGTACCAACCAGGGCCGTAACTAAGGGGGGGGGGGGTTAGGGGGTTCTGACCCCCCCCCCCCCCCCCCCCGACATTTTTTTTCTGGGTACGGCCCTGATGTACCAAACCCCGCAAAGCACTCAAGATATGCGCAGATTTCGTGTTTGTGCCCTCAACCTAAGTACGAATAGAATGGATACGAATTGCAACTGGGGTTTAAAACTTCACGAGAGCGATTGCTCTGAACGTGAAAAATTATTTCGCTGGCAGTCGGTGGTAGGTCGGAGGTCCTCTAGGCTTGGTGGTAGCGGCATGGCGAAGGCAACTAGCGACTTCTCATAAAACACAGGGTCGTCCAGGTGAATCGGCAAAAGTTATGCACCAACTTCTATTCCTTTCCATTACCAGGAATTAAATTCCCAACAGTTTTTCTTCTTTAGGTTACAAGCGATTTGAAAGTATCCTTTTATTACCTTTTTAGCAAAGCGGAGGACCAGCCCCGGTACAGTGCTGGTACATGGTCGGTGCACTTGCAGCCATCCGATTTTAATCTCCACCTCTGCGCACGGGCAGTGGCGCCGGTCGGCTACTGGGTACCAAACCGGGACCGGTTCTCCGGTTTGCTATAACTCTCCATTATATGCCACCGATGTACATGATTCATAGGCGAAAATAGGACAATAGACATTTTCAAAATGGCCGCCATTGTCCCCGAAACCACCACCCCCCCCCCCCCCACCCCCCTGAAATTTCTTTCTGGGTACGGCCCTGGTACCAACTGTGGGTCCATGTCTTTTATGACACTAAATGTGCAAGGTGTTTGCTTTATTTCAATAGGAACAATAAGCCTGGAAATGATATAGATAAAAAGTATGGAGTCCTACTAGGCATCCACATACATATACCAAAATCACAGAACAGGAAATTACCTCTGAAGGAACTCAAGGGTCGATGACAGGCCTTCAGCGTAGCAGATGTTAAAGCAATAGTGACTCGCAAAGAGTGCGCAGCCTATGCCGTAGGGACGTCTGGTATCTTCTGAACCATGAGCCTGCCATCAATGCTGAGTGCGTACTCGTGGGCAGTCCACAGATCATCCCCTACAAAAGTTTAAAAAATGAGAAAATAGTAAACATTCAGATAAGTAGAGTTGCTGACAAGGCATTGAAACAATGGGGCTGGGCTGCACCTCCAGATCGTGGACATTTCAATTAATTGTAAAAACAAAAAGGGAAAAGGGAAGGGGCCCAGCTTCGTTCCTCCCACCCTCACTGCCAGTCTCCCCCCCACATTTCAAACACTTCTAACATTACTTGTTGCCGACAGGAGATGAGATCCTTGGCTCGATTTGCCTTCCCTCCACTATGAGTGAGCTTGTTTGAGTGTAGGCCAGTCAGAATTCTACTCCAGAAAGGGAGAGGATGGGCCGTGAAGGAGCCTAGGCAAATGTTCCCTGGTTAGTGGAGGGGAGACATGTGCCACCAAAACTGAACAGGAACCTCGAAGACCCTCTCTCTCCCCAGTTGCACAGGACCACCGCATTCGCATGGATACACACTGTATCGTTACATCTAGCACATACTTCTATTGGCTGCAAAGAAATCAAATGATTTGTCACTTCTAGCAACTTCGGAAATGTGTGTTGTTGCTATGGGCTATAGGTAGCCATTTCATGAATTGTCTGACAGACATTTGAAACACTTCAAATGATTTGTATTTGATTTAAACTCTGAGACCTGCTTTATATTTAGATATCAGTGTTTTTAGGTTTTTATTGTTCTAGGATTTGACATACTTCTTTTGGCTTTTATTTGGAAATTTATTTTTTTATTCGTTTGAAATACTGTGGCCCTGTCGTTCTACACAGGAGGGGAAAAAACAACACACAGAAATAACTCAATCATGCACTCACCGTGTGAGGCGAGCGCAGGTAGGTTGCAGCAACCCACGCATGCTCAAAAAATAAACATTTCCACATGCAAAATTTAACCAAACAATTCATTCAGCTGTGCTTCAAATAATTAAGGACTACAACAATTGACAACTTGCTCAGGCAGGGTGTTCCACTAAATAATAGTCCGACAAAAGAAAGAGTATTTAAATACATCATTTCTGTACTGGTAGGGTGCAACTGCTTTAGTATTGCTTGTTCTTTTGGAGCGTGAATGTTAAGTTTACGTCACCCGTTAAATCGAGCCGAGGTCCATTCGCGCGCAGTTGACCTTTATGAAACCGTAAGATGTGACATCTGAGCCCTACATAAGTAGTGAACTGCAAACAACAAGTTGCGCGCATACATGGAATCTGCCGCGCTCCGAACTCGTGGCTGTCATAATGACGCACATATTCGACCAACGTGGTTGACCCCTTTGAACAAACACGGCAAACAAACATGGTTGTTCAAGCCGTCGCCTCACTAAAGCGAGAAAAGAGCTAAGACCGACAAATCGCGAAAATGCGCAGTATTAATCTGAAGCTATCTTTGGCTGGCTCTCAATCGCTTGTGCTCCCTTCCCGAAAAGGAGCGCGAACGACGATCGACAGCCGGCCAGCGATGCACTCCGTCAATGCACGTGCTGCCGGTTTGTCGGTGTCGGCTCTTTCTCGATCTTGCTGGCAACGGGCATTAATTTTCTCAGAATCAGATCGTGCTTGCCACATTCATATTCAAAATGATACTCACGTTATGTTCGTTTACTATCGGGCCCGCCAAACGCCTCGGGTACTGCGCCGTCAGCCGTCTTGGTAGCCACGGTCGTGCTCCCTACCGCAAACTTTCCTCGCTTTGTTTTCTTCCTTCGGGAAACAAAAGATGGCGACCCGACGGGGGGAACGGCGCTAACGGCGCGAAAGCAGACAAGGCAGCGCGATGGCGAGGGCCGTGGGCGAGGGTCAAGGCGCGAGCCGCGACCTGGAGAGCAGCCCGACGACGCAGGCGCAGAAGGCCCCCAACACATCACGTGCGTGCCGTGCGTGTGTCTGGAGCGTGGTGCGGAGTGTGTAGCGCGCTTCGCTTGGGGCGTTCCGCTTCTTTCCTTCCGTCGCCGTGCCTTCTCTCGTTCCACTTCTTTCCTCCCGTCGCCGTACCCTTTTCACTCGAAAAACATTGTCAACATACCGTATTTTTTTTTACGGCGGGCGCCCCGTGACGTTCACGGTCAGGTGACTGTTTATTTCACGGTCATTTTTTTCAGTGAAGATAATCCATACGGCGTTTATTTCAGCTCTATATCACACTAAACAAGAAGATAGAATCGACGAGAGTCCCTTTTCGACGAGTGTTCGTCAACACTGCCTCGGAAAACAAGGGGAAGAGATTGACCTCACCTCTTAATCTAAAATTCAGGTCAGCGATCAAACTATAATACGGGAAGGGTCCACAAGGGTAGCGCGGGCATATTCCATTCAGCACGCCTGCCGGTCGTAGGCAGACGGTCTTGCGACGAAGCAACGCTGCGCCGAGTCGGAGTGCCTGCTAGGCCTATATTCTGAGCAGCTCGCTTCGTCGGAGTCGGTGGATTCGTGGCCGTTGTCGCTTTTCTCGGGTGTTTGTGGATCCAGCGTTCTTGTTCGTTGTGGTCTGTTTTAAGTACTTTTTTCTCTTGCTGCTTGAAGTCAGCACGCGCGGGAAGAACACGTAGAAAAACAAACGTTCAGTCAGTCAGAGTTTTGAGGGGAAGGAAATCAAAGGAAATAAACGCTCGTCGGTCGACGCGACCCAAGCCGCCCAAGCGCTGAAGTCGGTCCTGCTCTGCTGCGCACGCGCAGTAGTTGCTTCGTTTACCACACTATAGATGGCGCTTGGCTCTCAGCATTATCAAATTTGGCAATTTTCGCCACACATCTCTAATTATGCTACAAAATGTGGATCTGAATATTATTTAACAAAACTTTTAGGAAACATTCGCCGGCTATTTATTGTTTACGATCGGGGTGCTGGTGAGGTAGGCTCTTACCCAATAAGCGACGTGGATTCGGCTGACGTGCTCCGTTTCCGCGGATGCATCGTAGTGAAAAGGCAGAGAGCTTTCGAAGGAAAGAAGGCGCAAAAGAGTCCAGTTTTCTTTTAAAAGTTCTATAGCAAATAATTTTTTTTGGCTCCCTATTTTTGTATTTTTGTGTTTCTTTTCACACCTTTTACGACGTGCGGTGAATGAAATTCGATTTTAAAATCATTTCATGGTCCCTTTAAACTGCTTACATATACCTTCGCTGCGGAAACTCAATCAAACCATCCAATCGTTTTCGTCCTTGTTCTTCTGAGGCGGCTATACTCCATTTCACCTTATGTTGTACCGCAGCTAAGGCTAGAAGAGCGAGCTCATAGCGTTGGGAGCTGCTCTTAACGCACGAGAGCTTGTGCCGCTGAGATGTGCATAAAAGCAAGGAGCTCGCGCTTGTAGTCTTTCCTGTGGTACATCATAAGGTGAAACAGAGTATAGGTGACTACCTTTCGGCCTGTCATTAGCCAGCTGGATTCAACTGGAGAAGTTCTAGACAAGTTATTGTAGCCCATCAGAGACAAGTCTAGTCAAGATCCCCCCATACCCGCTCCGTTGCTTACTCAGGCGGCTGTGCTGCCAGATCCAGCCCGTATTTCAAGTTTTAAGCCACCTGACGGCGTCGTTAGCGCCGCAATTCTTAAGCTGGCGGCTCCCATAAAAGAAAGTCTAATGAGGATATTCACAGGACGCCGGATTTGTTGGTGCAGTTTAGAGCGCAACCTCAAAACGAGCTCACATTAATACGTTGCTAAGACCAGTAATATTAATGGTGTGGAATGCACGTTGCAAAATAGCTGTCAACACCCTCAGAACGGGCTCAACAGTCGGGAACACAGCTATGGCCGCCAGTGCCTATAAGGTGAACACAATACACTCTCCTCGTTTATCTTGGACAGAACGACGGCCACAGAAAATCCTCCTCTGGTGGAGCGCTTTATTTGGCGTAGCCTTTTCCCCAAGCCATCTCACCCCCTCTCGGCTCCAGAGCACGTGACCAGGCAATGCCACGGTATGCCATGTGGATGACGGGGTCGCGCATGCGAAGACGCTACCGCGGGCGCCTTCACGCGTGTTTCCTCGGTTCTTCTTTGTCATCTTTTAGAGCGCAGCTGTTAGGGGCCCGTTTCCAGCCTGAGCGGCGTCGGCGTCGGCGTCGGCATCGCCGTCGGCGTCGGCGTCGCCGTCGGCGTCGGCGTCGGCGTTGGCGTAACCGGGGGGGGGGGGGGTCACGTGACCCTCCCCCCCCCTCCCCGAGGTCACGTGACCCCCCTAAGGTCACGTGACCCCCTGAGGTCACGGGACCCCCTGAAGTCACGTGACCCCTTGAGGTCACGTGACCCCCTAAGGTCATGTGACCGCCGAGGTCACGTGACCCCCAAAGGTCTCGTGACCCCCTGAAGTCGCGTGACCCCCTTGAGGTCACGTGACCTCAAGGAGTCACCTATCCCTCAGTACGCTTCCATCTTCCTCCTCAAGAGCTGCGCTCTAACCGGCGTTACAGGGAATTGTAAACGGCTTTCATTTTTTTCGTTTTATTCTCGAGGAGCGTCCTTTATTCCTCATATACTTCGTTTCACCTTATGTTGTACCGCAGGGAAGGCTGGAAGCGCGAGTTGATAGCGCTGGCAGCCGCTCTTAAGCCACGAGAGCTTGTACCGCCGAGATGTGCCCCAGAGCAACGAGCTCGCGCTTGTAGCTTTCCCTGCGGAACATCATAAGGTGAAACAGAGTATAGTAAAGTATTTAATGCAGCCCGACGTGGCTAGATCAGAACCAATCGAGTGGCGTTGTCCGCCTTCGGGCGGATTTCGCCTCCGGGCATTTCTACCCCTATCGCCCGAATAAACTTAGTCTACTTTTTTTTTCTTCTAAAGAGTGAATATTGGCCACATAGGCTACTAAAAGCATCGGTGTGGTCGGCTTTCCAAGATTAGCCAAACTCGGATTCATTCTGCTTTCACCGACGGAAGGTATAGATGTGTGAGGTTGTCAATATGTACGGTGGTGTTTTAGGAATGCGAGGACTCCCAGCTTCTATCATGCATACTAAACCTTGTCACCGTGAATTCAAACACGCACCATAGAATTTGTCGTTCACAACTGATAATCCTGACCCGGAAGTCAAGGTTAGGAACTATAAAAGGACGTTAATGAACGCGCCTGCATACTACGAGTCCTGGCACACGCCTCTCACTTGGAGATCTGTCACGGCCGCGCGTAGGTTTATGGTGCGCGAACCGTTTTAATAGACTTTTTTCGAAAGTGTGCCCTCTGTTGGAAGCCGTAAAATCCCTGCAGAATGGCGGACACAAGCGCGAGCTCTTCCCGTTCGAATGCGTCTCGGCTGCACAAGCCCTCGTGCAGCGGGAACACAAGTCGAATTTACCCGCTCGTGCTATTTGCACGTTCAGCGGTGTCGGTTGATACGCCACTGTACAGATGGATCTTCTATCAACCGGCGCGTGAATTTTGAAAGGGGTTGATTCCAGAAGCTCTAGAACTATTATTCCGAAAATTGCACACTGAGCTGTTACTAGTCGTCGCTCAGTTGGAACGCTCTAGGCAGTGGCGTCGAAACAAGAGGATGGGGAGGGGGGCGTTTCTACCCCCGTCTCCCCATTGGTGTCGAAAAAGGACGCAAGATAAATAAAGGGGTAAGGATGAGGCAATCTCTCTATGTCCAGATCATAGCCTCCAAAATAGCACCCAGAAATTTCGGAAAGGCATATTAAGAGATTTGGCTGACAGAATATCCCCTTTCTTTGCTACCAACACCCCCCCCCCCCTCCAGCCCCTCCCCCCTCCCTCAATTTCTTTTGAACAGACCCTGCGGCGCTTCCTGACACCTATTTTTTTCTGCGTTTGTTTTACATCCTTTCTCCTGTATTTTCTTGCCATCCTCCGTCGACTCCTCATCTTCCAAATACTACCGACGTCACTACCCTACGCCTCTCGGTGACCCCGGTAGCCTTGTTGACAGAGACGGAAAATAAGCTCTAAGGTCGCGTACACTGCGCACGGCTCCACATTATTACCGCGTGCATGATCGAGAAGATACGCTTCTCCTTCCAACTCGAAGGTTTGCTTACACTCTTACTGCAAGCGTAAAAAACAAGAATGCCAGAATGACCTTGCTTAGTCAATCTCGGCTTATGTGTTACTCGAACATTCTAGGTCGAATATTTGAGATGATGAGGATAGTAGATAAATAGTCAAGCGCCGTACTGCCGATTTATTTGCCGATTCTCTCTCGCGATAGCCAGCTGTTACGCCGACACCTCATAGATTGTTACTGCCGCCGTCTACGCTCGCTGCTGCTTTTTTAACGTGTGTTCTTTTTCGTTTCTGGCATAAGTTCGCCCAATTTATATCTATAGTACATTTTGTTTTTTCCTGCCTCATCGTCTGTCATTTGTTACAATATCACAAAGTTCAATCTTCGCCTCCATTCTGAAGCGAAGATTTTGACTTAAAAAACTCGTTTTCAAAGTTGTGAAACATCACTTTGCCGTCATCGATAACTTCCACAGACGACGATATCGCTATGAGAATGTTCAGAATACTCACAGCTCACCACGGAAAATCTAGGCAGCATTGGCACTAAAGGCAGGTTTACAGAGCACCGTTTTCTTACTTTTTCTTACGATACGTATACGTGACTGAAACATTCGTTTCTCTAATGTGGCGTGCCAGCTTATCTTCTTGAGCTGGTAGCCACGCGTAATATGAAGCAGATATGCCCGGTTACTTGTATGTAAGCTTTGTAGGTTTCTTTATTGAGGTCGCTCTACTAATCATCGCCGCCTGATCGGTATGATCGGCCAGGGAGTGACATAACACAACGAGAAGACAGCGAATGCGTTTACTGTACCTCTCGGTCGCCCGTCGTCGAGAGCCGACAGTCCAGGCACGCCGACCCTTGTTGTAGCCCGTCGATCAGAGCTCACAGTCGGAGTCCATGTCAGACCTGCGGATCGCCCTACCCACGCCAGCGCTGCGTAGGCTGGCTGTCCCGGGCTATCACTGCCCAAGTATCGCTGCGGAACCAAGCCGGGATTGTCGTAGCCCAGGTTATAAGGCCAGGGCTCGCCGTTTCCACCGGTCTTGCTCCAGACCTCGCTGGTGGACCGCTCCAGGGTTCGCCATGGGCAAGGCCAGGCAGCCCGGCCCCGACGTTCCTGCCCAGCGCCAGCCTCGCTCGCGCCAGCTCGTGTCTTCTCCGCCGACCGGCAGTCACGTGCCATCTGCTTCGTCTTTTATTTGGGTCCCACAGCTTTCATATTTTAACGGAGGAAAACGGGCCTGTGTGAACCAGCCTACGCGGCCTGGGGATGTAAGGACCAGTGCTGTGCAAAGTACCCAACAAAAGTATTTAAGGTAAGACACTAAATACCCATGTAAAATGTATTTTGAGTAGTATTTAAGCAGCTTTTAGACGAACTATCTTGACCAGGATACAAAATATTTTCAAAACGTAATTGAATTACATTCGAAGATAGTCGGAAAGTAGGTTGCAAGCTGGTAATATAAGAATAAAAAAGCCAAAAGTGAGTGCTCTACTTGTGACGACTTCAATGTAAATAACATTCTGCTGTGATTTTTATGACCCCCAAAAAGCGAGCTGACACAATCAAAGTTTGCTTTGAAAAGGGATGGGTACCGAAAGACCTGAGAAACTAGGGGGACTCAGGTATTGTAGGCATGGCCACTGCCGTGCTTTAGTTTGGCGGTAGGCTTGGCTGATGACGCATTCAGCAACACGTTTGCTATATGTTTTGACGCGGATCGGTGGACTTGACACATACTCTGACATTGCATATTGTCACGGGTGGTGACCGAAAGTACACCAATTAAACAGGAAGAAATAAACGTTCAATATGGCGAACTTGTTCCCAAAACAAAAAGAAGATAATAGAAGAAAACAAGAGAGCATGGCGAGCGTCGAAGTCGGCGTAACAGCAGTATCGAACGCTGGGGCGAGACTGACTCCGGCTAGCCATGCGGAGGCCCTTGTGTACACGCGTGGGCTTCTCAAACTTTCGGCGTAGACCGTTCGCCGCGCAGAACATTCGGAACTCGAAAAGACAACAATGTTCTCAAACTTACGAGAACGCCAAGTTGAAAGAATAAAGAAAAGGGCATTCCGCTGGCTGGAATCGAACCTAGACACTCCGCGTAACATTCAAGCGCACTAACCATTCGGCCACTCTTGTTTTTTTCTTTATTGCGTGAAAGCAGGTGGTACAAATTCTATATAAAATTGCAATGCAGCACATTTGGCAGCGCACATCAAAATTCCCGCATCTCGAGAAGAGGGCCACACACGCTTAGCCACTCGGGCTTGGGCTCGCGAGCTACAAAAACACTCTCAACACGCTTCACGGGGTTGAAAAAATTAAACCGAACTTCTTTCGCAGTTGCGTCGGCATGTCTCACTGCCCTACGCGATTGTCATGTGCTAAAAAGTCCCAGAAGAAAAAACATGTCATGCGGTACATGGTCATCGTTCCTCACGTCCAAAAAACTTATGCCCAATGGGCTAATGAGAAATTTTCTTTAGCGTGCGTTGGAGGACATCCCAACAAAATAAAGCGTCCCCACAGAAAATAGATACATGTTCAATGGCCTCCAATGATTTGCATACAGGACAGTCAACAGACCAGGGCATTCCTAACCACTTTTTTCTTAGCCACGCCTTCACAGCTAAAGTGTTGCTGTGCAATTTAAAAAAAAAAAAAAAGTTTTCGCCGAAGGAGGTATGCACATGAGCTTCACTCGCTTCAAAACGTCTTAGGCAACATTACAGACAAGCGCACGGTACATTGGGGTTGGAAATAAACTGATCAGCAAGTCACGCCTTGAGTGTTTTCTTGCCTACAACAGAGAGATAATCTAAAGAAAAACGCGCATTCAAAAAAAGGACTGCGTCGACAACTTTCTGGTAGCCAACGAGTCTCATTGGCTGGCCGTCACACGAAGATATAGATGAAAGAAAGGAAGATGAGGTGCCAGTTTTACTTGAATAAATGTAAGTATGAATGGGTCTTCGTGATCGCGTAAAAAGAAGAAACGAGACACAAGTTGCCTTGCAAACAAATGCGACACCCCCAACCCACCATCGCGTATACGGTGAAACAAATGGTCACGCCTCATTAGTTCCCAACACAAGCTCCAGATTAAGTTTGCTAGACCTCGATGTAACCTCTGTGTATTTACGTGCCCACAATGAATGCTTGCAGGACATACCACACCTTAGAAATCAGAAACACGTTGCAGACCGTCGCTTTAGCAAAATCGGCAGGTCACGCCTCTTCCAGCACGAAGCGCGCCTGTCGAGGCCGGTGGCGACACCCGACCACTACATTGTTTGTTCTCCCGGTAACAATTGAGTGGCACGCTAAGGTGTGTGCACTGTACGCTGTCCCACCCCATACATTCGTACAAAGAAGGTGTCGTGGCCCACGCCCCATGCCTAAAGCCTTGACACGTTGACCAATTTACGACAGCCCCTGTAGCCTCGCAAAACCTATTGGCCAATGTCAGCGCAGAACTCACGCGCCTCTTGACGCTAGAAAAGACAGCCACGTCGTCGGCGGCTCATGACATTCACTTCCACTTTTTCCAGCCAGAAACCGCTACACCGTTCATTATTTAAAACGCTCAGACAAAATAGCTCGAGGTACAAATTGAAAGTTAAAGATAACAAGGGGCATCCTTGTCTGACAGAGGAACGAACGTTTACCCCATCGGTTAACTCCTTGTTAACGCTGGGCCGGGTTGTGCAATCCTTATACGCCTCCCCCCCTTTCTGACCCCCTCCAAAATAACTGAACCCACATTGGCTCGCTCTAAAACATCAAAACTATACATCGTGTTTAACGCGACCAAATGATTTATCGAAGTTCATCTGAAGCATGCTGGCCTGGCCGTTGCTGTTATCACACACCTCCAAAACAGTGCGAGCTACGTGAATGTTTGTTGTGATGGAGCGGCCCTGAATCCAACAGGTCTGATGCTCCCCGATCAGTTGGCGGGCTACGCCTTAACCCGAAGCGCTAAGATCTTCGCGAAAATTTTGTAGTCAACGTTGCACAACGTTATTGGCCGATAACCTTTAACTTTAAGTAGTTTATTGTGACACCATCTTCGGAGTATATTGCAAAAGTCTGTAGCGCGGTTTCTGCCTGCTCTTCCTCCGCCATCTTAGTCTACGGCACTGCTAAGAAATCGGGTCTCTCTTTGATGAGCAGACGGTCTACTTGGTACTGTTTTCTGCGCGTGCCTAGTCCTCGAACATTTAGCGTTGCGACTTTGATGGCTGCGTCAGGCTTATAGATCATGACGGGCGCGGTGTAGCACTTGCCTTAGCCTCGCAAAGGAGCCCCTTATACCAGGCGTTGCCGCCTTACTTCCTGTCGTGGCGTCGACGGGCGTCCGGGTGTCGTTATGTTGGGCCTTGTACCGACCGCACTTGCCCACCCCCAACCACGGTTTGGGGTTGGGGGTCATCCCCGTCGCCGGGTGTGTCTCTTCGAGGCCACGCTTGGTGGAGTCTGTCGTTTCGTCCATGTCCTCGCTGCCTATGGGAGCCTTATTGGTCGTCACGGAACAGGCCGTAGGTGAAGCATCGACGCCCACGGGCGACGTCGCCACAGAGGGAGGGACACCTGTGCTTCGGTTAGAAGCGGCGTGAGCCGTCCCGGCCAGGTCTTTCGCCACGATGACTTGTGGGGTGTGGCGTCTCCGAGGGGGACCCACTGCTGCTCATCAGGCTGCGGTTGAACGACGTGGTCCGGTCCTTGGACGGCCCACTCCGCCTCCTCTGTTTCCATGGTAAAGGGCGAAAGGTCGTCCGCGACGCCTCCACCGGCGACGCCAGCGTAAGTTTTGACACACTCGTTCCCGTAGTGACCAAAACGATAGCACACCGAGCACTTTGGCGAGGGGCAGTTGCGTCTTATGTGCCCGATGCGCTTACAACGAAGGCAGACGGGCGCGCGTCCGAGGATCACAATGAGGACGTTGCCTCCCTGAAGCCTCAACTGCTGTGGCATGCTGTCGGGCGTGACACCCTTCTTGAGCGTCATGCGTACGATGCGAGTCGTCGATTCGATGGCCTGGAATCCCTCGACACGCCACTCTTCGCGAGATACTTCGACCACTTTCCCGGACGGCTCGAAGACCTTGCTCGGCGCTTCGTCGGGGACGTGAAAGGGGACCCAGTGAACCCGAATGCTCACCTCGGTGGAGCAAGGGTTGACGACGACGCACCGTAGGTTCTTGATGGTCAGCTCCCCCAAGTCCACCAGGCGCTCCCTGGCCTCTGGCGTCCGAAGGGTAGCGAGCCACACATGATTCATCTGGTAGGCGCCCAACGAGACGATATCAGACAAAACACCGGCGCGCTTCAGCTCCCGGCAAAAGCCTTTAATCCGGTAAGGACGCCCCTTGAGGTCGCAGTGTAGCAGGACAGAGTTGACACAGGTTGCACCAAAAGGTACTGGTGGCAGTACCTTCTGGTGCAACCTGCATCCTGTATTCTTCCGTAGAAAGTACGGTGGCAAAAGGCATACTACCACGGCCGTCAAGGGCCGTTATTGCCGCTCCGGAGGAGCTAGTCATTCTGCGGCCGTTGCTAGCGGCAGCCGGAAACAGAATCCCGGCCACGCGTTTTTTTTTTCTTTGTTGCCGGATTAGACGTCAACGAAAATGTTAGAATAATGATAAAAACACTCACATCAGTCACTCTGCGATTAACGTGACATGGTTAAATGTGCTTCAATTGTGCAACACCTTCCAGTACAGATACCCCATCAGGTACCTTAGGCTGAGCCTTCCACATTTCTACCATCCGTCGAACAGATTCACCAAAGTACTCATGAACCGGACGGACATCCACATCGGCATGACGGACAGCCTTGCGAGATTTCCATATGCTATGTAGGCCCACAAGCATGACAAGATCATACGGTACACCGTTTTCATTATCTATGGGTAAGTACCCAATACCATGGGCATCTGAAGGAAGATCTTTTTTCAGTGTTCGTTGTTACACATCCCAAAAGAAAACCCCATCCCAACAATCTAGAAATACATTCTCAACTTCTCTGTTTTTTTTTTAACACAAGAAACAATTTACCCCCAGGCTACAAACGCAACCTTGTCTTCCATCCAAGCTTTAACCGGCAAGACTCCCATGTGCAATCTTATAAAAACTTTCAACTCCCGGTATGACTGACATTCTCTTAACGCGCTGAAGGACGTTCTGCCCTTCTGCCCGGGCCTACAGAGTATTCGCAACTCCAACGCCCTATAGGTGGCGGGGCGGTAGTTACAAGATGGCGGAAGAGACGGGGATAGATTCACCAGGATATCCCGCGCGCCTGCTCGCGCTGACGCTGTTCGCACGCTAAAAATTATTTATTGGTCTACAAATGCGAAGCGGTTACGAAGGGATCATATTACAGGTGACGTAAATGCTGATGTACGTTAGGAAAACGAGCATGCTGTTATTTAAAAGTTGCAGAAACCTCAAATTGCGAAGCTTTGGGGTGAGCGAGCGGGTTTTAGGCACCGGCCACGTTACTGTTTGTGGCAGAATATTCTTGAGGGCGATGAAGATATGTTTGCGTCTTTGCCTGGCCATTAGTTCTCTAAAAAGACAGCCGCGAACGGTGACCGCCTAGCTTCGGAAGAGCAGCGTTCACAGTATTGGTGTCTTCGCGTTACAGGCTCACAACTCGCTGCTCGCCGTCTCGGTGTTAATGTATTGCAACACGTAATCAAACTGCTCTATGGTTATTAGTAGAAAGTTTGTTACCGCAGGCTACCGTTCGGTGTAGCATTACAACCGCAAGCTTGCGCTGTGCCTCTGAAGCACAATTTTCAGTGCGCGCCAGGAGCGTTGCCGTGCTCATCACTAAAAAAAATGTTGTAGTACTTATACCGCTTGGCACATATACAACACTCCAAAACTTCAATTCGCCGTGCAGCCCACTGACGTCAAACTGACTGCCCCAACTTTTACGAGAGGCTTGACGACGGCGCATTATAAGATATTAAACAGCTAAAGCACGCATCAAAAAGTACCGAAAAAAAACAAACACGGTTTTGCAGTAGGGCCAAGAAAACCACGATTATTATAATATGTTGTAGTCATTCACACTTACTTGGGTTATTTTAAAAAGTTGCACAACTCGGCTACCAAGCCGCTCGTGACAGTTGGTAGCGCCGGTTGAACATCAGTGCTCTCTACGTCCAACCGAAGTTCAGGGGTGTCGTACGCTCTGCAAAAACTGCCTATTAATATAACTGGCGTGCTTAGGGGTTTTATTTATCGCTCTATCAAAAATAAATATTTTAATATACCGTACATTTTTGTACCGTGTTATTTGCAACATTGCGGTCCCTCTGGCCAAAGCTGCGCGTTCTAAGCTCTCGTCACAAACGGCTGGCTAACACAGCCCCGCTTAAAATGCTTCTAGCCTTTCTTTATTGGCTTTGTAATCACCTAAAAGCAAGTACGGGTATTCTGTCTTTTTGAAGTGCTTGGAATAAATGGTCATGTTCCTTGTAACGGCCTTAAAACGCGAACCCATTCCCGATTTGTATTGCTCGAGATACCATTGCGGGACGGGTTTTTTCCTACTTATGGCAAAGAATAGACTTTCCGTAGACCGTACTATAGAGTTCTTCATCATAAGGGAGTAGTAGCAGATCGTTTTTCTCCTCCGCTACGGTATGCCCGAAGAAAACGCCGCAGCTGCGCATGTGCGCCGCCAGCCTTCTCTGCATAGTTCAAGGTCTAGTGGCGGATTACGGAGCGCTATCCGGATGCCTAGCGGGCTGCGGGAACGGTGTACTACAATTCCCTATTAGTGGGAGCGTTTTTCGTCACGTTGAGTACAGATTGAGCTGGTAGCCATGCACAAGACCAGAAATCCGCAGCGTATGCGATACACGAAAAGTTCCTAATGAGATTAGACACCCCGGTCCTTCGTGCAAGGCTGTTGCAAGGCGGAGCACGAGAATTCCTTTTTTAACGTGTTCACTTTTCTCGTTAAAACGGCTTCACGCATCAAGGCCGACAGTCCCTGCCACCGTTTCCGCGCCGCCGCCGCCGCCGCCGTCCCGCTCCTCTGGTTCTTCGTTCGTCCGCGGGAGGGCGAGCGGCGCGCTGGAGTTGCGAATAGGGATCTGCACAGCGGGATGGGGAAGAGAGCATCAACAAGGGCTCTGTGCAATTGCTTCCGACTGACACCACCCAAGTGCTCTAAAGAAAAACGGGTGCACAGAAAACGAGTCGTTTGAACAACCTCGCGAAAATACCCATGAATCCCTCCATTCAAAAAAACGCTGAGAAGACACAACAATAACTGGAAAGGCTCTACGTAGACGCACTTGACAGACTGTACGCAAAAATAAATCACTCACGTCACGGAGAAAAATAAAACGATATACAACCTGTCTCAAAAAGAGGTGTGCGAATGATAGGTCCCCCACACGCACGGGTCGAAAGAGGTTCGCCCGGCTTAATCGTTCCCAGGACGATCCCAAAATAAATACATAAAAACTCCGGTGCAGTTTTTGTACGCGTTGACACGAGAGCAATGCAGTACCTGCATTACGTACCACAGCTTGCAGACAAAGAACGAATTGCACACTGTGGCACGCGCGAACATCGACAAATTTCTCCCTTTCCACTTTTCCCCCTTTCCGCGTAATTCAAAAACCTGCCTCCGCCAGTACGGATCATTGTCACGATAGTTTTCTAAGGGGACCCCTAGGTACTTGACTGGCGTGGTTACCCAGCTGATATTTTCAAACAGTCCAAGCGTAGACTCCCAATCAACATGCCAAAAACCTAAGTATTTCTGCCAATTTACGGCGCTTCCACTATATTCGCAAAAGCATTTAATAATTCGCACTGTTTCACTAATACTTTTTTTTATCTTCACAGAGTATAGCAATATCGTCGGCATACTCGCACCTCATAGGCGCAACTCACACAAATTCAGTGCAAATCCACGAATGATTTGGTTTTTAATGATACTTTGACAAAAGGGCTCAATGTAAATGCAAAAGAGAAGAGGAAACAGAGGGCACCCTTGACGGACAGAACGAAAAACATGAATGCGCTATGACAGCCTTATTAATAATTAAATTCGTCGAACACCCTTTGTAGGCAATACGGACCCCTTCCAGAAGAATCGAACCTACATGAATATGTTCTAGTTTTGAAAAAAGGAATTCATGTGACACCCAATCAAACGATTTTTCCAGATCAATCTTGAGCATTGCAAGACCGCGATGCATACTGTGCAAAACTTGAATCCGCACCGAACTACGTGAATGTTTGTTATTATTTTCTTCCTTTGATTCCGCAAGTGTGATGCGGCCCAACTATGTCCGTGATTACCGACTGCAACCGCCCGGCTAGTATTTTCATTAGTACTTTATAATCTATATTGGTGAAACTGATAGGTCGGTACGACGATACCTGTCGCAGTTTTTGCGTATCGTCGGGTTTAGGAATGAGAACAGTCTGCGAGCGGGAAAAGGACGAGGGCAACCTTTTTAGCTTATAGGCTTCATGATATACACCACATAGCACAGGACTGATTCGTGTTTAAGCTATTTATAAAATGCAGCCGTCAGAACATCTGGGCCAGGTGATTTTCCAGGGTTCAAATTATCAACAGCTTTCTCGACTTCTTCTACACTAATAGCATCTTCTAAAATTCTCATTGTTTCGCTGTCCAACTGCAGTACTAGGAACAGAAACTCGCTCATAAACATATTCATGTCTACCGGATGATAAGAAAAGACTGTTCTATAAAAATAAACAAAGCGCGCTCTATATCTGTGCAGTCACGGGTGACAGTCGCACGTTATTCTATTTCTGCTATTGCGTTCCGACTGGCGTATCCATTTCTGCACTGAGTGCTTGCTTGGTTGGCGCTTCGCCCAGAAACACTTTCTCGCTCGCGCGCGGACAAGCGCGCCATGGTAACGTTATTTATTAAAAACTTCAAGTGGCGATTTCACTGTGCAGATGTAACTCTTAAAATGGCAGGCGATCGACTTTATTCTTCAATTAGAATCGCCAGGTTCCGTTTCAGAAGGGTTTCGCGTTTTCTTTCACTATTATTTATAGCACTCGTACGTTATAATGCTTTTATTTTCACCTCTTGCTTAAACAGTTCCCAGCTCCCACAAAGATCGCTAACGTGTCCGTCAAAAAACTTTCCCAAACTTTTTTGACACCGTCTGTGAAAACGTTATCCCCCATTAACTTAGCATGCAGTTTCCAGAGCTCCCAAGACAATCCGTGTAGCGAAATAAAATAATTAATTCACTGTGGAACCAATAACGTGCCTGCAGTGAGGGAGTGGTTTACTCTATCCCACTGTCTTGTGGAAATGTGTACGTGGGGCCGAACGGAGGATGTGTCAGTGATATACTTTGTGAGCACAGCCCCTTCTTACGCTCAAAACCTTCGGGCCACCTTGCCGTCTCTTGCTGCAAGAACGACTGTTCCCCCTTTGCTTGATTACACCAAGATTTAGGGTGTGCTTAAAGAGCAGAGAGCCAGGGGAGTTTTGGAGGCTTTTGAATTTAAAACAAGGGAGAACTGTATCAGCCATCCCTCTATTGCTCTGAATGGAATTTAATAATTTTATCTTGAATCTGCCATGTCCCGCGCGCTTAAGGTGTGCGTTATTGGCAAACGTGTTTTAAAGATTTTTTTTTCCATTTTATTTTTATTATATTTTAATTTTATTTAAAATAAAATAAAAATAAAACTTCCCAGATCGCCCGTCTGCACACAGGCGATCTGAGAAGATTTTTTTGTGTTTTATATCTACTAGGTCACTAAAAATTTATCATTTGCGAGTAAGGGCTTGTTTGTGGTGTGTGTCTCTACCGTCTTGTCCTTGTTTCTTGTTCACTTAAATCTTTACCATGAAGATATAGACCCCTTTCAATATACTGACCCCTGTTGGCAGCTGGGAAATCCCTGAACAATGGTGGACTAAAACCTCTACGTCACGGCTCCCTGAAGAAAATCCCCCCCACCCCCACCAAAAAAAAAAGATGTGCGTTGTGACGTTTTGTTTTTGAAATTGTTTTATTGACTTGTCGGCTCGTAGCTTTGGCCGCGCTCTAACGTTCGCTATCTCATAGAATGACTTGCACGTTCCTTGATGTAGTTTTTATGCCATTGTGCAGTGGTTCCGGCCTTCTAATAATCGGCACGTAACTTTAGAAAGGGGTCTATAGAGCCCACTCTATTGATGGAAGTTTTGATCATTTCGATTTCTTGTAGGATCTATATGTCTGAAAAAAAAACAAAAAAAAACAGTGCAGGTATGCTAGAACAGCGTGTCAGCTGGGACTGGGTGAAAGAAAGCACTATAAAAGCTGGGGCGCCCGAGCGTCTTCAGATGCGGCTTGAGTCCCGCTCAGCTCGTGCGCTGGCATCGGCAAGGCTTTCTTTCACCCAGTCTCAGCTGAGACGCTATTTCTAGTAAGCCGGTTCAGAAAGACCATCCCTGAAGAGAAGCGTGGAGTCTCTACATCACGAAAAACGAAGCATAGGCCTGCCAATAAAAGATTCGCGGCAGGATAACTCCTCTCAGTGGCCAGAATTTGGGAAAAAATTAAGGTGCAAGCATTTGGTGCAAGTTTCCCACTTGTAAAGGCATAATCAAAGTAGCATGCTCCAAATATTCTTTCAACCTTTTCTTCACGCCAACCTTAAACTGTTTTAAGGCATTTCACACGTAACCATTCACAGAGCTGCTATGGTGGTGTGCATATTAAGTGAACAACTTAATAAAGCTTGTTTGAAACTGTGTGCCGTAAATGCTCAGTGTGATTTTGAAATCGCATAGCTGTACAAATCAAGCAGCCTCCTTATTCATTGCGACATTGAGTGAGAAATGTTTAAAAGGGGATAAAGTAAATCTTGACGAACCAAAATTAACTTTTCTATAATTCATTTTTGTGAGCGCTTAAGGCTAATATTGTTATATTGTAAATTACCGACACCGATTATTTGAAATATTAAACAAATAAATCGAGGCGACTTATCGTGTAATATTTTTTATCGACCCCCAGCCCTACTAAAATCCTACGAAACCCTAAATACGTTCTACTACTTCGTAAACGGCAAGGCACGTACCTCCCCGAGGCGCCGAAGATACGCGCCGAGCTTCCACGCTCGGATCGCTGAGCCGGGTCTTGGTTTTAGCAGTCTTCCGAAAGTTTTTTTATTGCACTTCCTTTAGCACGATGCGAGTCTTCGTAATGTACAATTTTCTGCTGTTTTGAATTCCTCGCTTTGGTGTTGACGGTTTCTTTTCCAGAGCACCGTGCACATTGCATTTGTACGTGCCGTATTGGCCCAACAATGTACGGAGATGGTCGGTCGAGGGGCCGCATACTCGCCCTTTGTCGCGCTGTGCCATATGTCGGAAGCACGTTGATGTAGGATAGCTCCGTCTGGCAATGGGTTTGTCCTGCTATCACCTAGGCTCGTGGGCGCTAATGGCGTCCTTCGTCTCAAGACGATTCAAATAACTGCACTTGTGACATTTTGTTCGTGACGGTACGTATCGGAAACCTAAAAGTGCGATACTGGGGCCTTTCAGGGCGTACCTCTCACGAAATTGTTCGCTGGTGAACCACACATCGTTGCGCACCCACCCAGACACAAAGCAGGCGTCAGAGAACCCGAAGTATTTCTCGTCTCCTGCCATAGCGGCTGGAAGTGGCGCGCACACCCTGTATACCGCTCATCGACAGACGCTGACAGACGCTTGTATTGGACCGTGCCTCCTGCATGACGGAATGCTAGAACACTGCTCTGCGGGTCGCGTCTGCCAAGCCTTGCAGAATTGTTTAGACGGGGCCGGAAAAGCAGACGGACGAAGGCGAAAGCGGATGCCGACGCACAGCATTGATGTCCGCATCCCACGCGCATAGGACCGAAGCGCTGTAGTTTCGCCGCTGACTACAGCGCCATTTCATGCCTTCACGAAACGCTCTAAACCGAGTGGCTCGCGTTGTGTCCCCCCCTTCCCCCCTTCGCCTCCATAAGCGGTCGGCTACGCTAGTAAATAATATTCATTACGATAGAGAAGTATAAAAGCACGGTTAGCACAAATCTTTTGTTGTTTATTGCAGTAACAACCTCCGATATTGTTCTAGTGAGTCCTTAAAGTTCTACCGCGTCCTAGAAAATCTGTACGAACCTCAAACGGTACTAAGCCTGGACAACGGCAGTGCTCCGACAAAAGTAGCTGTCTCGTTCGATGGAGGACCAGTTTTGTTAAATATGCTGGGAAAACGAAATGGCGTTGGTGTCCCAACTAAAACAGCATAAGTAGCGAACGCGGGAAAGTCAGTTGGCAGTGCCTGCGGGACGGAATATTTAATTTACGTGCGAGTGTGTCCCTCACTCTAAAGAAAAAAGCCCGTGCGTTCACTTTCCCGCACAAGACTCAGAGAGCCAATCGCCGCAACTTACGGAGGCAGCTCAGCGAATGACGATGCCGAAACATATGTTTAGACCAAAGGACGTAGTCTGAGTTGTGGCATTAAGCAATGGAAGTGTGACGTTTTGCATTGCTTAGTGTCACAACTGAGACTGTGTTTTTTGGTCTAACATATGTTTCGGCATCGTCATTCGCTGAGCTGCTTCCGTAAATTGCGGTGATTGGCTCTCCGAGTGTAGTGCGGGAAAGTAGGCGCACGGGCTTTTGTTAGACTGTTTCCCTTGAGGTGTTTGACGGGCCTCAATCGCGATGTTGGATTCCTTTGGCATAAATATTTCAACTATAATCACTGTCAGAATGAGAACGTCAGGGAGGAGCTTCAGTTACCCGCCCCCAGCACTAGCTTCCAACCCAGCACTAGCTTCCAACTAGCTTCCAGCGTCGAGCGTGCACGTGCAGCCAAATCGCAGCGAAGGGCATCGAAGGCGTGCGGGAGGTCGGCCGTTCGAAATGGACGCCCTGCCGATATTACTTTGTTAGCAGTCTTGTAGCTAGGGGAGGGCTTAGGGGGGCGGCGAGTACAGCTTTGTCCTGCCGTCGTGTGTGTTTCTTAATCGCTGTTCCTGTTTCGGGGTTTTTTATCGCCATCGTTTACAACCCTATATTATGCACAGGCATTCCCCCTCCTTCCTCCCGCCCCCCTCCCGCACACAGACACAAGGAATGCACATCCCAGCCACCTCAGCCAGCCCCCCCCTTCCCCTACACCTTGAGAAAAAACAAATCCTGTCTACGCCATTGCTCCTCAGGAACTATAATAGTTTTTTTTTATTATTATTTCGTGTCAATTTTTTGATGAAAGCGCCAGAGTTCTTATATTACTGATTAATGTTTCAGTGAGGGCGATTTAGTTTGGATTCCGCCAACATGAGCGATGATCTGTTGCGTGCACTACGTGAACAACTGCAAGAACGATGCAGAGCTCATCATGCAACAAGTTACTAAGCGAGTCCAGAACACAGGTGACCTTAATTGAATGCGGACTAGTTGCAGGGAACCCACCAACCATGTAATTGCATGCGAAAAAATCTTAGTTTATTTTAATTAATTTTCACTCCCTTGCTCGAATATACAGGTGACCGTTCCTCGACTATATTGCTTTCCGTAGATATGCCCGGTTATTAGCTAGTTAGAAGTATCGTTAGTTATCTTGTAACGTCTGCGGTCTCTTCTGTCTCCCTGTTACATATTTTGGTTTAGTCTGCACCCTAACTCTTAGTATACCTTGTAGTGGTTACCGAACATGTAGTAGTTACATGTAGTAGTTACCGAACAAGGTGTCTTGCAACTTTTACTTAACTTCGATATTGAAAGGAGTGTTGGCCCTTACAATAAACCCAATGAATTTTTAAAAATGTACACGAAATGGATAGCAAAGTATCTCGTACTCATCTTTAAACATTCCCTCAACACAGGGAAAATTCCCAAGGACTGGAAATTGGCTAAAGTAGTCCCCATATATAAATCTGGAAACAAAAACGACTTTACTAATTACAGTCCTACATATCTCACCTCAACTTGCTGCCAAATACTCGAGCACATTATCCTAAAACACATTTCAACCTTCGTCGAGCACAATAATATAAGAACCTCATTCCAGCACGGCGTCAGGCGTCAGTTATCGACTTACTTAGCTGACCGAAACATTCATGACTTTTCTACTATAATTAACAACAGGGGTCAGGTTGACGATATTTACATGCATTTATCAAAAGCATTCAACGGAGTGTCTCACACAAAACTACAATTTAAGCTAGAAACTGTACTAGGAGCAGGTAAAATGCTTGATTGAATGGGAAGGAAAGCTACCTTTCTGATCGCTATCAGTTTGTGACGATCTACACTTATTCATCGTCAAAGGAAAATGCTTCATCTGGTGTTCCACAGGGATTTGAACTGGCACCTTTCCTGTTTCTGATTTACGTAAATGACATAGTTCAAAACGTTAATTTAAAAATTCGTCTTTTTGCTGACAATTCTATACTCTGCTCACAAATCAACAACGAACAAGATAAAATCGACCTTAACAATGCACTTCATAATATTGCACAATGGTGTCACGACCGGTAGATGTTATTAAATTTATATAAAACTGTATCTATGACCATAGCTAACAAAGAGCAACCCAAAACGTTTTCCTATCACATAAACAATAAGCCCCTGGAGAAAGTCACAAATTACAAGCACCTTGGCTTATATATAAGCCAAGACCTCCGTTGGGACTTACACATTGACACTCTAACTCAAAAAGCGCTAAACAAACCTAATTTTCTAAAAAGAATCTTAAAAAGTGGATCAACCGAGACGAAATTATTAGCCTACAAAACACTAGTCCGCCCTAAGTTTGAGCACGCCGACGTCGTCTGGTTCTCATACACGACCCCTGGTGTTAGCAAGTTAGAAAGAATACAAAAAATGGCTGCAAGGTTTATATGTAACAAATATAGTTGCCATGATTCCCCCTCCGAGCTATGTACGCAATTGAAACAGTTGTCACTAAAAAAAAGATGAAAATTGCAAGCCTCAAGCTTCTATATGAATTAGCCAACATCAACTTCAACATTCCCACAGAAAATTATGTAACCCCGACTAGTAAACGGCTAACAAGATATAACCATGGTAAACTTTACGAACAACTTCCAACCCACAATAATTGCTTCAAATATTTTCCCCCGAGCTATCTACGAATGGAATCACTTGCCACAAGACATTGTAAATTCCACTAGTGTAGAGCATTTTCTCATAAGCCTGGAAGCTCACCTGTCGACATATGCTTACATACCATTATCTTCAAATGTGTAATAAAAAAAGTGAAAGCCGATTACAACTCCCTGTAACGCCGAATTGGAGCGCAGCTCTTGAGGAGGAGGAGGGAAGGGTACTGAGGGGAGGGTAGACCCCTCCTTCTCCTCCTCCTCCTCTTTCTCCTCCTCCTCCCCTCATTCATGAATACGCTCCGGGGGTCACCTGACCTCGGAAGGAGGGCGTCACGTGACCTCGGGGGGTGTCACGTGACTTCGGGGGGGAAAGGAGGGGGTCACGTGACCTCCGGGGGGTCACGTGTCTTGGGGAGTCACGTGACCTTGGGTGTCACGTGACCTCGGGGTGTCACGCGACCTCTGGGGGGTCACGTGACCTTGGGGGAACACGTGACCTCTGTGGGTCACGTGACCTTGGGGATCACGTGACCTTGGGGGGTCACGTGACCTTGGGGTGGCCTTGGGGGGGTCACGTGACCTCGTGGTTACGCCGACGCGACGCCGACGCCGCTCAAGCCGGAAACGGGCGCCTAAGAGCTGCGCTCTAAAAACAAAAACCTTTCTGTATGATGTACCATCCTATGACAATCCCGAATGGGATTATTAGCATAGGAAAAAATAAATATTAAAGATGCAGATAGGTGTAGGTGATGACTGCTTTCTCAAGAAATGTGAGACATATTTCGTAATGTTTGGAATATCATGAACAGTGCCGTGCAACATCTCGGAAGAAGTCAAGTACACATTACTTGACAGGCCTTCCTCCTCGAGATGGGTACATCATCCGCAAGTGTCCTTCCGGGCATGCTTCGAGTCTGCGCCAATGTCACCGTGTTAGGAATATGGGAAGCATTTTTATATTGTCACAAGGTTCTGCATGTTTACCTACACATGGTTGTTAAAAAATGTGAATAAAATATGTTTCACTCTCGAGAAAACATTCCCGAAAGCGTTGCATTATGCTGTTGCACATTTCTGTAAACGCTTGAAAACATGAGAGCAACCTTTTTTTAGAGCGCAGCTCTTAGGCTCCCATTCCCGGCTCGAGCGCAGTCGCCGTCGCCGTCGGCGTAACCGCGCGTTGCATTATGGGACGTTTCCCATAATGTAACACGCTCGTTACGTCACATATGACGTCACCATGGTTACTAGGGTCACGAGTGACGTCACGAAGGTCACGACCTTCACGTGACCTTCACTACAGTCACGAGTGACATCATTTGTGACGTCACGAAGGTCACTTCTGAATGTCACGACCTTCCCAGTGAAGGTCACGTGAAGGTCATGACCTTCACAAGTCTTCACGAGTGACGTCACAAGCGTCACGATTGATGTCACTAGAACCCCGTAGTACCAGAAATGTGTCAGTCCGTCCAATTCTTCGTGCGTTTGAACGCTAAATTTAGCGTAGAATTTAACGTCAGGTGGCAACACGGTATCACGTGTCCACACCGTGACGTCACGTGACCACGTCGCGTAGCGTCAGATTACGCGACACCACTGCTTGACATCCTGACGTCATCTGCCCCGCTAAATTTAACGGGGGCAGGAATAAACGATGTGTTCTTCTTCAGTCCCCGAAATGACTGTCTTATAAACATATTGAAACGATTGCTTCTTACTCCATGAATGACAGAACTCCGAAGTTACAGGTCACTAATACGTTTTTCTAGAGGCGATAAAACTTAAAAAAAAATTAAACGAAAGGAACTACAAGCGCCAGGGGATCATTATACACGTTAAATAAATGACTGTCAGGTTACAGAAGACGGTGCTTTCTTGAAACGATGTCGTGTAATGCCCCACTTTCGTAACGACCAATGCACCGAGCTTGAAAATGGCTTTCCACACGCTCTGAGAGCGAGTGAGAAGAAAGGCGAGATTTCAAAGAAGCTAGCACGCTTTTCCTGAACGCCCAACTTTGTAAAAGCCTTAAGTGCGGTAATTTCGAGAAAACGTGTCAGAAAAGTGCGTCTGAAACAGTTTTTCTCGATTGCGCTTGTCTCGGATTTTTAAGCGGGGGAAAACACTGTCTGCAAAAACTTGGATGTTAAATTTACGGGAAGTTAGAAGAACGTGAAGGCACGGTTACAGACACAACCGGCTTAATGGAACCAGAGGATAATGAACGTATAATTTAGCGAAGGAATATATGTTTCTTATAAATCTGAAGTATTGCTCAAACATTAGAATTATCAAGAACAAAAATCAAAAAGAATGTTATGCTAAAACACAGGGTCATGTATTAATATACGAACGCCTTTTAAAAATGTACCCTATTTTTTTCTTGCCACTGACTGTTTAAGAAACGCAGGTCGTGTCACTTACCGCGCATTTTATATGTCGCTCCCATCAGAACGCAGAAGAACGAATCCCGAAAGAAGCAGAGACAAAATAAGTAAGTGATTTGTTTTAGTTTTTTTACGTGATAGTGGCTATACGGAGAGCAAGTCTGCTTCATGCGGACGAGTTGCGGTGACTTCAGAACGATCTCTAATTGGCTTTGATCAAAATAATATTGAGCAGACATGAATGCTTGATGTTCACAGGTCTACCAACTACTTTCCTTTTCGATCAGTCACTAAGCGCTTTTCGTTCTGACATCATCGCCACCCCTGAACAAGAAGCATACGAATCTTCACTCCTCATAGAACAATTGCGTCCACCGCTTTGTTTGAAATTATAAGGTGTCTGAAATGCGGAAGCTCGATATAAAGCGGACAGTAAAACTCAGCGCCTGCACGTAGCAATTAAAACATATGGTCAAACGTATACTTCACAGATGGGGTTTAGATCATAAAATTGTAAGTCGCAGCTCGTTTTTCGTAAAAAAGAAAGAGCCAAAAACTTAGCAGGGTCATCGGTGTACGGCGACGGAGACAACTCAGTCGAGTGGCGAGGAGCGCCACTCGACCGAATTGTCGCGCGTAGTGACAGATGCCGTCGGGAGCAGCGTCGAAAGGTGTGTTCGACCTCCGAAAAAAAGCAGCCGACACCAGTCATCTGGTGTCAACTAATGTCTGCTCAAATCAAAATTAAAAAAGAGGAGGGGGGGGGGGCTGACGGAGGAAAAAAAAAAAGAAAGGAAAGGTCACATTGAAATTTATATCTCTTTCCACACCATCATAAGAACTTTCAGCATATACAGACATTTTTAAAATATATTTAGAACACTTCATTGATCATAAAAAAATTGATATGCATAATACCGGCAACTAGTTAATGATAGTCACTAGCCCACCAAAATTAGTAGTTTAAATATGCACCACTAAAATTATAAAGGAGTCATTTTATATTGTATAACATATTACATGTAAAATATTTTATAGAATGAATGATGTCATGCCCAATAGAATGAAAACATAAAAATAAAATTAAAAAAAGGAACAGAAAAATTATTAAAAATGTAACTTACCTAATTTACTTAGATTCATTTGTCCATGTGTGTAGACGGTATATCCGTAAAGGGAACGAAAAGAAACAGGTCCTTGATAGATACAAATCATTCAGTTCATACTAGGTGAGCCATGGAGTTCGGGCTGCCGTCCCGTTGCCCTGCCTCGCCCCTGGTTTACGCAATAGAGCATGCGGGCGGCGGGTAGGGCTGGCTAGGCGCTCGCGGCAGCTGCGTCGGTGGCACGGGCTGCTGGGTACATTGCGGAAAATAGATAACACCAAAATTATGATAAGGAGAAGGAAAATGAGAAAGAGGAAAAAAAGGGAAAAAAAACATGTTGGATCAGTAATTTAGATTAAACCTAAAGTACTAAAATGAAGAAACCATCGTTCTTTAAGAAACCCATCATTATATATTGTCTTCTTTTATATTACAGCTAAAAGAAGAAAAAAAAAACAAGCAGAAGAAGCCAGCAAAGGAACCTCGTCGTCGTCTGAACCAAGAAGCAAGATCAAGAGGAACAAAACTAAATGGACAATATTTTAAACTATGTAGTTATTACCCTAATCTTATACCCGATCAAAGCCAGCAGATAAAACATAAGCCCGGTCCCGATCTAATAGTTTTGCTGCCTCCCTGTTTTTCTTTGTTGATTGGCTTTTTAATGAACATTTTGTTTTTGGTCACATCAGACCTTATTTATTTATTTTTGATTGGTTTAAACCTGTTCTACCGTTTGGTGGTGCAGGTTAAACAAAAATAAAATTTTATTTCTATTCAAGTTTGCTTTCAACTAGAAATTCACCAAATTCGCCAGTCACCAAGCTGTGTTTAGAAATTTGTGTTTGTCCTTTTGCCCCTCTTGTTCCCCTTCTCCAAAAATTATTCTTGGCATTCTTGTCCAGCTGCCTTGTACCTTAACATTTAATTGCACTATAATAATAATAACAAAACAAACGAAATCTGTTGTTTGTTGTGTTCGTCCCCTTCTGTGTTCCTGAGTTTCGGGTTTTATTACCATTAATCATGACCAGCTCCCTTGTTTTTTTAAGTATTATTGCGAAATTTGTCGCTAGTAAAAGCGACGTAGTTATGCAACCTTGTTTTTATTTAAATTGTTTCGTTACTTCAAGTAGTGCTATCAGTGTCTGCGTTTATTTTTAAACCAAAGGTATATTATAAAAGAATATGTCTATTTTAACAGACCACGGTTTTTGCGAATACTCTCAATATTTATTTCGAGGCAAGCCGAAACAAGGAGGTGGCGTCACCTATTTATACGTGCGCCAAACGCGTCCCGTCAATCGACAGGGGCGTGTTCGTTGCCGTAGAAAAGAGCGTGAAATACACCAGTCACACGTGTAGAAAGGTTAAATGATCACAGCCGGTTTTAAATAGTTTAGAAAGGAGCTGAAGCAACTTACAAACGCAAACCACGAGCTCCGAGCAAAGTAAAATGCCCAGAGAGTCGAGAGTGAGGAACTTGAGCATTTTCAAAAGACTAACAACCTGGAGGTAAAATGGGCGCCCCCGGAAGGTGATCCCTGCGAGATCTTTTAGACGCGATGCGAAGTTTTGTGAGAACCTATCTTAGACAACGACATCGATGTCTGCCTCGGAGTCTCCACTTCGAGAGCCACCGAATAAAACGTCATTCTACGTTTTGTTCGTCGAACAACCCAAATAACGGTTCTCGCAAAGGCAAAATAAAAAAAAAAAAACTGACTTCACACTACATTGCTTCGGTTTCCGGAGGAAAACGCCCAGCGTACGTAAATGAACATTTGACTAGGCAAAAGAAAATATATTGGGCGCCGCTGTTGAAATTGACTGCCAAGAGAATGGTGAGAAAATTAGTGCTACCCGAAGTTGCCTACACTTCTGGAGTAGAGCGACCAGGTATGGATTCAAGTTCGGACCGCCTTCAAGGTTGTCGTTCAATGATCTGGTGTTCGGTTCGTGTGAGGACACGTTCAACAAGATAATCATTCTTGTCGTGCTGCTATCATCTTGCAGAGCAGCTTGGTGTGGCATATAATAAACACTCCCTTCGGAGCCTTTTGTGTGTTCAACCTTCTCAGCCACCCCGTTATATGTGCACAGCCGCATAGCCTGGTCATACCTTTCCATGAGGTCTAGAGTTCTGCTTAGCTTCTTTCGCAGATTTTCGAGGTGCATCCATGCAGCATCTCGGTTGCAGTCAAGGTGTATGTCTGTTTTTCTCGGAAGGCCAACCTCGTACTTCCATTCGTATTGTTGATGCTTGCTTCAAATCGTTGCATGTTGTCATTATGTTACTGATCTTCGTCCGCATCTTCGACTACTCCCACACGTTCAAGTTCCCATAACGTCCTCAGAATATAGCTCTCGTTGGTCTACAGCAGACTGGAGCACGATTACCCGGGAACAGTTGACAACAACGGAAGTCAACTATGTGGATCCATGTATTGCCCAGCCAAAGTCGGTTTCCGTTCCAGTTCGGCAGTTGCTCAGTCGTTGGATCCTCCCTGTAATACATTCGCATTTGTCTTCCGATCCAAGTAGTATCGCTTCTTTGCCGAAGTCCAGTTCGTTCATGTAGTCAACCCCAGTAAGCCGAAGTTCTTCCATTTTTAGAATAAAGTCGTCCTCAGTGCTCTGGAGTTCTTGCTCGGAGGCGTAATGTGTCTCGAGGGCGATGATCTAGTATTTCTTGCCACTGTGCTGGCTGCGCAGAATCACTTGGACTCTGCTGAACGTTCGTTTCCAAACCTTACCTTCGAACACTCCGACAGTCAGGATCCCGGTCCCAAGCAGTTCGCAACCGAGACTCCTCGATAGCTCCTCCGTGATGAAGGAGCGCAGGCTACCGTTGTCAAAAAAAATATATATATATATCCGCGCTTTTTTTTATTTCTGTTTTTGCTGTTCACCCACGCGGTAACCGTTTGTAAGAGTAATGTCGGCTTGTTCTTTTCGCTTACATGCAGGCTCACTGTTGCTTCATCTTTCTTTAGCTTTACGTTCAATTTGTCGTCAGATCGTCTCGGAGTATAATCTAGGTCACAAATGCTGGATGTATGTCTGCCTCGGCACTTCGCCGGCAGGCTGTACCCCGACACATCCTTGCCATGTGCCCTACTTGCGTGCACCGAAAGCATCTCTTAGCGTTCTATAGCCTGCGTTTCTTCTCAGCTACCATTATCCTTGAGTTGCACTCGGGTGTGCCATGCTCCTTTGAATTCCCGAAGAAACATTCGTGGTCGTCTACAACACCATGCACAGCCGCCGCAAAGAATATCCGTACCTTGCCGTGATTTGCAGGCCTCTTCAAGGCATCGCGCTTAATAAAATAGGGTGTAGATTTACCACCAAACGTTTTCTGACTGTTTCTTAGGTGCTTTTTCTTGGCTCTCCACCTCGATGTGCAAAAACTCGGGTAGAGTCCGAGTGATCTCAGGCGCGTGCGATTCGTGGTAGGTTCCAAGCTTTTCTCTGACACTGGTGTTCTACTTGCGTGGCGATTCCCGCATCCCCCTGCGATGTCTTACAGTGGTATCTGACGGTTATTTTTCTTGGGAGCGCTCGAAGGAGCACTGGGTAAAGCATTAAGCAGCATGATTCTTCGCTCACTCCCAGCGCCTTAAGACCAATTACACGGGCTTGAAAACTATCATACAATCTCCGCAGGATTCTGACACTGCGCTGGGGTGGAACATGTGGTATATCCATGAAGCTCTTCATGTGGTATTGGATTAGCGCTTCTTGTCTCCCGAACCGCCCCTGCAGGAGATCGCTGGACTCCGCGTAGCACTCCGCTGTGGACTTCGGTCCATCGATGGCTGCCGCTTCATCCCCTGTCAGTGCCGCCTTTAGGTAGCTAAACTTGTATGTTGTCAAATCAGAGTTCCGGTGAATAGCGGCATCAAACTGGTTCCAGAAAAGTAGCCAGTTTTTAAGTTGTCGGCTAAGCGTGATCAGTTTGTAGAGCAGAAATCAGGCTCATTACTTCTATAACCGCCGAATAAAATATAAAATCGTCAAAATAATAGCAAATGCTCCAAACGCATCTTTGGGTCAACAGCCGTATTTAATAACTCAGCACTACCTAGCGCAATCAATAACTGGAACGGTCTTGCCGAAGACATTGTCAACATATATGATAAAAAAGTGTTTTGTAATGCCTTTTCCAATCCTTTTTTTCCACCATTGCACCATTCCACAACATCAAGAATTTTGCTGTTTTGTTGTTCTGATGCCTTTTTTACTTTGTCATTTTTGCGGCAACAGGCTTTCTTATTTTCATTTTAATTGTTTGCAATCATATATTTTAAATCATGAATTTTGGGGTTTCTGGCGCACATTTTTTTTCTTTTGTTTACATGTTTTCTCTTCGCGTTTGTTTTTTTCTTCGTGCGACCCAAGTTTTATTGTTTGTTTTTTCGGTGTGCGTGTGGGCGTTTCTAATGACTTTTGCTTTGTTATTTTGTTCTGATTCATGCTTACACTTAATGTTCCCCCCTCCTCATGCAATGCCCTTAATTAGTCCTTCGGGGTACAGTGAATAAATAAATAAATAGGTATGACCTTCTTTGATGTTGATGCTGCCGGTCTGTCCTCGTTTTTGTTCAACTAACTGCCACTGGAGTAATGCCGCCATTCCCAGTTGCGCCATTGCTAGTTCTAGAACTTGGTCAAGTATATGACGATCTTCTCTGCGTACTCAGCGACTTCTGCAGATTCTGCATCTCCGTCTTGTTCTCAAACCAGCAATTCGATGGCGGAGTTGGCGTTGTTGAGTTGGCATTGAGCTAGTTCAAGACGCTCGATGAGCATCTCTATTTCAGCTACGTTCGGTCCTGGGGCCCTTAACAGCCCTTCCGCGTCGTTCACCAGTCGAGTTACTTTTTTCCCGATAGCCTTGCACTTTTTCTTAGGAACGTCCATTATATGTGAAGAGTGACTCATGTTCCAGCTTCGAACGATCCGCAACAGTGTCAATCCCGGGTTTTGGTACCACATTTTTGTTGACGTCGCTGCGGGTCGTCACAGTAATCGATTCATTCCCACACAACTAGCAATAATTTACTATTTACAACACTTTGAATAATAGATCGACATTTGAAAGCTTACAAAGTCAGAACGTTGAATCGTTCCCGTTCGTCATCGTCGTTTCCCTTTTTCTTCTCGTTTTTGTCCCGTACGGAGGCGCCGGCGCAGCTTAGCAGACTTCTTCCGTTTCTTCCTGTACTCCCTCTTGGCGTAACTTCAACAGAGGTTTATCCGACATATTTGAAGCAGTCTGCTGGTGCGAGATGATCGTTTGTGCGAGGGGGAGACCTGGGCGGGGTTGGGACTCCGGGAACAAAGGCTTCGCTCCCATTGCTTGCGGACATCACAGCAGCGACTCCTTAGTTGGGAGGTGTTGTAAGTGACCCATTAAAAAGATTAGCGAGAGACCGCGAGAGTGTGCTTTGTGACTATGTAAATACATCTGTACTATCGTGGACATTGCTAGCTATAAAACGGCAGCGGCGGCCGTCCCGTACTTCCAGCGCCGCATAGCCGCCGCCGTCCAAAACTCCGCGCATGCGTCGTGTGGCGGACTCGCTCTGCCCGCCTGCGAGCACACCCTCACTTTCTCGTCTGCAAGGCACAGAGCAGACGACGCCACAGCGCTCGCAAATTTTCGCTGAACACGGTTCAGCGAACCACGGCACAAGAGGTGCTTACGGTTGATTCTCTGACTCCGCGGGCTAAGGATAATCTTCGCCACTAAATGTAAAGTTACGATAGATTACATCTTCTATAGGACAAACTTGCAGTTATACTCCGTTTCACTTTAGGGACGCTACGAGACGACAGGGCCAACCCTGCAGCGACAAAAGCGCAATTTTTGCACCTTATTGGGTTCCCCGGTGATGCACTCCGTGACGTTGCACCTTTCCCGCTATTTGATTGGCTCTGTCGTTTTGTAGCGTACACCGCACTCGCACTTGAGGTGAAACGGAGTATAACAGTCTATTTCTGTATCACACCCGCTGAGCTCATACTGGTTTGTGAACGCATATTGTTAAAGATGCATTGCGCACGTTTGTTTCTGAAAAAGCCCGAAAAAAAAAAACAACGTAGACAGGGTTATTACCCCAATGACTCTGCAATCTTCCCCAATAAAACTCGCCGGTCGAAAAAGAGTTTGAGACCAGTTCGCTATGGCGAGGGTACCAGACGAGCAGCACTGTGGCATCGCCCGCTCTGCGCCTAGCAGACGACAGAGCGAGGGTGTGCTCGCAAACGGAAAGAGCGTCTCCGCCACACGGCGTATGCGCGGAGCTTTCGACGGCGCCCGATATGTGGAGCTTGGGGGCACGGGACGGCCGCCGCCGCCTAGTTACAGCTAACAGTGTCCACGATAGCACATAGGTGTTAGAGTATATCGTGAGGCACCCTCCCGTCTGCTGGTGTTCCTACATGGAGTCATCCTTCGGCTCCTGTCCTGTCCTGGCCCTACCCCATCCTGCCTGGGGAACTCCTTGGTTCCAACAAGCTGCTGTTATACCGCCAGGATCGCGGCCGAGGACAACGTGGCACTTCGATGACTTCGTCAGGTGGAAATCCAGGGACAACCTTTTAGGACACCGTAAAGATACAAGTCGGAGACACGTTTTAGGCACCATAATTCACGCAAAAACATAAGAGCATCACAGAGACGCCGCTGTGTTCAAATTACTTCTCACTAAATCCCCAAATGTTATAAGCGTGTGTGTGGATTTTTTCTAGCGAATAGTGTGAAACCTTCAGTAGAGTTAAACGGAGATTAGAATAGTTCCAGGGCTACCTTAAAAATTGCGCTAGTGTGCCAGTGTGATTAGTTGGGGTACGCAGTGACTAGTGGGTGCAACAGATAGCTCTCAAACACAAATGTGCAAATCAACCTTAATTGTGCAGGATGTCCCTTGGGGTAATGGCATTTCACGATGCAAAAATCTAGGCTGTTATTCAAATAAGTTATTCAAGCATTGGTGCATTGTTCGAATATAAAGCACTTTTACATGTGCAGAAGGTTTGCCTACAGGAGGCTGTATTGTGTCTATTTCGGTTTGTTGATAAATTAAATTGCGTTTTAAAATATTAAATTGTAATATATCTTTATGCATTGTTAAGTGACAGCGATTGAGTCGTAGACATTTATATACTTCTGTACATGTTCTCTCACCCAGATGATAATTGACAGTTTTAGTAAATCTCTCTGAAGTATTCGTTTACGATGCCCGATTAAGATATAAACGATGCGCAAAAGAGATAAAGAGGTATTGGGTTTCGTTATTACAGCTACCGGCACTGTTTACTAAAACTCAATAATACGTGACGATATACATATGGGCTCGCCACCTTATGGACTGATCGATGCGTAAACCACTTATTAAGGGCTCCTGATTTTGCAACGAATGAAGGCTATTGTGACGCGAGGGACGGTTCTAGCAGCCTAGTACTGTCGTTCCGACTGTGTTTTACGGTACTGAACTCACTCCGTTGAATGTGGTTTTCAAACCCAACGATCTGGATAAGCCTCAAATATTACAGTTGATCGTTTTAAGTATAACACTAAACCATGCCTCAAGTGAACATTGACAAACGTGTAGTATGCGGTCACTGCAGAACCAGTTCAATATTACCACATCTACAGAGCCATGTTTGCAAAGCTCATTTGCGAGGTACACCGGGTTGCATTAAGACAGGAGCACGCGTAAAGGGCAACTCCGGCCAAAACTCAAAATTAAATAAATTACTGGTATTGCTGTAGTGACACAAAATACGACCCCAGCCAAATTATTATGCCCGCGGGACGCGGCATTCTCAAATAATGCCGACAATAAAAATGCGACCCGCCGCGAGCCCCTGCTCCTTAGCGGGCGGCCAGCGGGTTGCCGATCGCTAAAGCAACATTGGGCCGTGACGTCAGTATCGTTGTCTTTTTTTCCTCCGGTCCGGGCGTTGCGCGCAGTGCGATTCTTTGAGCCACCGCCACCGCCACTTCGGCTTTTGATTGACGTGTTTAGCTATTGCTTTTATCTGTAGCCCGCGTAGCTTCGCGATAGCCATATGTTTATTTGCTTGTGAGGACTCCAAGACTCGTTTTAGCGAGCAACTCGGTGCGCCCAAGACGGCCCAGCTGTTCCTCGAAAAATGCCGAGTACAACTTGTAGCGCTCTGGGCTTCTCAAACAACCCGCTGTGCAACCCGGAGGTGCTTTTTTACAAGTTTCTAAAGGACCGGAAATCGGAGAAGGTGTGGGTGAACGCTGTTCGACGAGCGGACTTTGGACTTCGGCTTTTACGCGCCCGAGGAAAAAAAGAACGTAAAAACAGACATGTACAGCCCAGCACACGTGTGTTTGGGCGCCGCGGCCCACGCCGGAGAGCCTCAAAGCATTCGCGTCTGGGACTGGCCCGCAGCGCGAAAGCGAGGGGGCCCCCAGTACTGTACGTCACTTGCAGCGCGGCGTAGAGGAACGCCGCTCCATCCATGGAGCCCCGATGACAATTTAGGCCTAGCGACGAATACGGAAGACCGCACGCATGGCGACAGCCGCCAAGTACGGCGCCGAACAAGTTCAGTCGTTTTCCAGCCGCTAGCTTTTGGGTATACAAGCGACGAGTACGGCATCGCGCTCGCACGGCGGCGGCCGTTGAGTGCGGCACCGAACGAGTTCACTGGTTTTCCAGTCGCTAGATGTAGGGTACACGCACTAACTCTTGCTACATATGCTGGATAACTACCACGTATGCAGAATTAAAACAAAATCAGCATACCTCTTATCTTTAGATGGCAAGCGCAACAGAGGTAGGTGCCCTCGGCCTGCGTACTCGTTGAACGGGAACGATCTTGACGTCACGACCCCATAGCGGCTGATTTCCAGTATTGCCGGAGCCTCGAGCGTCTAGTTTTGATTTTGTTGGCCGCGCCCCAAACAAAACTTTGAGGCGTCGATATCTTTAAAATTACGCACAATAACGAGAAAAAAATTACAGCTTGCAATTCAGGTACTGCGCTAAAAACAGTCATAATCCCAAAATCGAAAGTATTGACTGGAGTTGCACTTTAAGCTTCGCCTTTAAGAGTGGAACGATATAGCTAAACATATAAAGCCCACCTCGTTCCCAAGCCGTGTAAGCGTGTCTGCGAGGCATCATTCTTCTTCCGGCAACGTAGGCCATCGGTGTGAATCATGAGCTCCGTCGGAGCGGTGATAGCGGCCCAGCCGGGCCGCGGTGACAGGCATGACGCTTCTACTTCGGACTATCAGATTATACTGCCTCCCCTGCCAAGTGGATCTGCGGTGTTGAACACCATGTTTCTGCACGCTGACATCTGCGCGCTCCCGTACCGTGTCGAGGACTGCCGCGACGCCCTGGGCCACCTGGAACTGCTCCCCGGGGTTCTCGCCTTGGAGGCGTTCCTGGTGAATGACGTCGGGGCAATGACTTTCAAGTCATCGGAGGGTAAGCGGAAGACCCTTGTGGCAGGCGACCTCGTCCTCAAGGGCCGACGATGCATCGTTGTCGACCCTGGCAACCGCGACATCCGCGTCAAGCTGCACTGGCTCCTGTATCACGTCCCCGACGACGAGGTGAAAGTCGCACTCGCCCCTTACAGCACGGTGACTGAAATGGGAACCGAGAAGTGGCGGGTGCAGGGAGTCATGGACTGCGGGTCAATGACGCGCACGGATATAATACGGCTCAACCCTGGGCTCGGGTTGGACAAACTGCGGCATCAGCTGCGTATTGCCGGAGGGCAGGTGCTCGTCGTGGCGCCGGGCAGGGCACCACTCTGCCTGCGCTGCGAGCCGACCGGCCATATCCGCCGCGGCTGCCGGGTGCCGAAGTGCCAATCCTGCCATCGGATTGGTCACGACGCCGCCCACTGCGTCAAGATCTACGCTGCGGCAACGGGCCCCGGAGCTGGTCAGGCCAACGCTGTCCACCTCATGGACGAGGCGGATGCGTAGGAGACAATCAAGGGAGCGGGTCCTTCTACCGGGACGCCTCTGAGCGGAACCTCCCAGCAAGTTGACCGACCAGGCTTGGAGCACCCGCTCAAGACGACTGACGCCGCCACCGCAGCGAATCTTGACTTGGCGTCAGCCAGGAAGGATGAGGCGATGACAGGGAGGGATGAAGTGGTGACGAAAGAGGCGCTGACGAAAGCGACTGAGGGGCAGCATGGCAATGAAGTCAACATGGTCAACGCCAGTGCGCTCGCCTCAAAAATGCCGCGTGAGCAGGACTCCGACACTTCAAAGCTTGGTAACGATTCAAGCCAGTCTGAGCCACCAGTGAAGACTGCACCACCGAAAAAGAGGGCCCCACGACCTTCTACGAGCTTCGTGCCTGAACCCAGAGGCCCGGACAAGCCGGCCGGCTGATGCGGACCCAAACCAGCCCCTGGTGAGTCTCTCGACTATCTGAGTCCCTGTTTCGCGAGGACGTCCAACATTATCAATAAATTGAAGGTCGCGACGCTGAACGTCCGCGGGTTTGCCTCGCGTCACAAACAATACCAGGTTAGAAGGCTTCTATATATGTGATTGCATTACTACCAATGTTGGGTACCGGATAATAAATATATACGCACCGAATGACTCGAATGCAAGAAAAGTGTTTTTTGAGGGCATCTATACTTAGCTAGATTCTCACAAAATATTTTTTTTGTTGGGTGACTTCAATTTTGTATGCGATGCACGAGACGGATCTAGTCAACATCTTCAACGCGATAGTAGCACAAAAGTTTTAGAAGAGATGATAACAGAGTTTATGTTACAGGATGTTGCTAATATTGAAAGGCTTACCGAAAGAGTATGGTATACGCATTTTCAGTCCTCAAGCCATGCTCGCCTTGATCGGGTGTACGTGACTATTGAAGTTTTAACTGGCTTTGACGACTGCAATGTGTCACCAGTCTTTTTTCCGATCATGCCTTGGTCTCCCTTGTTGTCGGCGAGAAACATAAAAAAAACACAGCTTCCGATGGGAACTGTGGCAGCTTAATAACAACCTACTCCAGGATGAGGTATTTAATGAGAACTTCAACTTATTGTTAACAAATGGCTGACGAGAATAGCACCGCGAGTGTAAGATGGGAATGGTTTAAATGTGAATTTAAATCATATGCCTCGTACCGCTCCAGCACCTTTGCACACTGGAAAAAGGCCGAGGAAAAGCTGCTTCTCAACGACCTTCAAAGGTTATGTAAACTTGAATGCGAAAATCCAGGAAGGTTTGCGGATCATCTTAAGACAGCTACCAATAAAATCGCCGAATTAGAAGCAGAAGAGTATAAAGGAGCCCTTGTTTGGGCCCTGCGCTGAAAAATTTATTTTGGGCGAACAGCCAACGAAACGGGCACTAAGCGCAGAAGCACAATACGTAAAGAAGAAAAACATTTTTGAAATGGAGCTCGTTGGCGTGCTAAGTAGGCGTCCCGAAGCCATAGAAAAAGCATTTACTGATTACTATAGTAATCTCTTCCGGCGGCAGGATCACGGCAGTGACTCACGACTTGAGAAGAGTATCTCGCGGTAGTAATGCCACGCCTCAGTGACGAGATAAAGGAATGGCTTGAAGAGCCTATAAGTGTGGCCGACGTCGAGCGAGCGATTGATGAACTGGCGACAAAAAAAATGCGGTGGCTTAGCTCGGCTATGCCAGGATATACGTAGCGTGAGTTTATCCTCACAAAATGAGAGGCGCTATAAAGCGGCTCCGGTTCAGCGTCAGGCTTGGCTACTGCGAAACGGAGGCGCACAGCTGGGCACGCGGCGGCGCCAGTGCGTCTAACGCGGCTATGAGGTCACTCCTCTGGAATGCGCAGACCGGCGAGGCGCGCGCGGCGGCGGCGGCCCCGGCGCGCCAGTTGTGCGCCGTGTGACGTCACTGCTCCTCGCGCATGCGCAGCACGGCTCTTTGGGAGCCACGCGAAACTGCTCAACCTCGGCCAGTGTAGCTCACGCTACAAAAATCTCCGGGACCCGATGGGTTGACTGCCAGTTTTTACAAGAAATATAAAAACCTCGTAGCTGGCCATCTTCACGCTGTATTAATTGAGGAGTACGAAACTAAAACGTTGCCGCCTTGTTTTCTAAACACGCACACTGTACTGATTCCCAAAGAAGACGACGAACAAAAGTTAAGAAACATCCGGAACTATCGGCCGATAGCATTATTGAACGTGGACTACAAAATATTAATCAAAGTTTTAGCTCGGCGATTACAAACTGTTATCGGTGGAATAGTTGGAGAGTACCAAACCTGTGGTATTAAGGGACGGTCCATTTTGTTAAATATTCACACTGCAAGAAGTATATTAGAGTTGTGCGATGAAGAACTAGACCAGGTAGCCGAGGCAGCACGCGAGGTGAAGGACTATTGCGAAGTGACTGGTGCGGCTGTCAATTGGCACAAGTGTTGTGGCCTTTGGCATGGATAATGAGCTATCAAACCAGATGTTTCTTAAGGTACAATGTTCATGTCGACGCCGACCAGGTATCTGGGTGTTCCACTGCAGCATTACAAAAACTTCAATGTGTACTGGTTTTCGGTAGTTGAGAAAACACGCGAGAAGACTAGTAAATGGAGAGGTTGGAATATGTCCATTTTCACGCGCGCGACTGTGTGTAATATTTTTTTATTTGCGAAATGTTGGTATGTTCTTCAGGTTTTGGCGTGCTTTAGATTAAACGTACATAAGTTGCACCGCTTCTTCGCTGTGTTTATCTGGCAGTCTGGATGTGAAAGTGTGCGTCGCGATAATTTGTTCTTTCGCGTTTGTAAGGGGGGGACTGTCATTGGCTTACGTGTTTGTAAAGAAAGTTGTTTCGCGTTTTATGTTTCTAAAAGAGCAAATCCCCCCCTTTCTTCGTGCTGTAATTAAGAACAGACTGCCAGAGAACCTACCTACATATGTTGTTTCTTCGTATTATCGCGAGCTACGCAGGCTTGGTAGTTTCCTTCGTGAGGTCATTGATGCGTACCGTTTTCTAACCGCATGATTCTCCCAGGACACTTTGGCGAGTGTCACTCGAAAGCGTTTAACGCGTGATATTATTGAGAGCGTCTTTCCTATGCCTATGTGCTGCACTCTGTTTCATGCAGGTCCGAGGCAAGACGCTTTGTCCAGAGTCAAAAAGATGTCAATCGCACCGTGTATAAAAACATTTTTCTTTATGTTACACTCAAACTGCCTTCCTGTGAAAAAGTGGCTTGACCAAAGAAATATTTTTGTTCTATGGGTTATTGACGTTTTTTTGTGTAAAAGGCCAGAAACTATTGAACACGTATACCTAGACTCCTGGGACGCTTTACAGTTCTGGGACGTCCTCCAGCGGACTATCAAAAAATATTTTCCGTTAACACCACACGGTATTAGGTTACTTCCCGTGGAGAAAAATAACGAAATTCCTGCGGATCTTGTCATCCTCCTGGGTCTGCATGCAATATGGCGAAGCAGAATGGCGGTTAGGCATGTCGATGTGGACGTGCGCCCAGTAAGATTGTATTTTATAGAATCTGTCTGCAAACTAAGATCTGTCTATTCCTCTTTAGAGTGCGCACCTGACTGGATGCCAACTCTGGACGTACTGAGAACTTAAAAGACTTTTAGTCCATGCACGCGTACCATCCACCGTGTATGTGATTTTAACATTGTTTGCAAAATCTTTTTTTGTCAAAGCAAGCAATTAAAAATGAAAAAAAGTGTATGCGTGGCAAAGTCGGTAGCGTGTCTGGCACGCAAGCGAAGGGTAAAGGTTTTGAATCCCACGACTACCTAAAATTATCCGAATTGTTTCTTTAAGGCGAATGAATTGCTTCATAAAATGAAATCACTTTAAACACGCTATGACTTGTAAAGGGACGCTGACAGGCTGTTTTTGCTCGCCGATTTATGTTTTATTTGTTCATTTCATTTGACAGCCCAACTACCCAGAAGACAATTCGCGGCTCGAAATTCGTTTAATTTCTGACCAAAAACAGCCGATCGAGAACTGGCAGGTTTGAGTCGCACTCACTTTCACCTCTATGGCCACGTGCCGCTTTCTATGATTTAGGCACAGCCACCAAATATAATCAAAGCCGCAGGTCATCGAAGGCACACACACAATGTTCAAAATGGAAAAGAAATATGATACCTAATTTCGGTGGCTTTTAAAACGCTGCAAATGCGTTGTTTGGGGGAAAAAAGTATCACAACCACGTGACTGCCACCACCTTTCTCCTCCTCTATATTTCCTTTTCATCTACAGTGTAGTTTTGGTTTCAGTTTCGTGCAGTTGCGTTTTTTGTTTACTTTATTAAAAATATACGTGACGCTGTAGCAAAATATTGATTGGGTAGTCTTTTGACGGCCATAATAAATTGCCTGGCAAAAAAATAAAGAATAAGCATTGGGGGGTGTCAGTGTCCCCTTATTACGCAATACATGTCATGTTTTAATCACTTTCATACCACGCTTGATGTCACCTGTCACGTGAGCGTTGTGGGTTGTTCGAAATTGCTGGGCAATGTCATGTGGCTGTGACTTAATGACCCTATCGACTACTCAGGATTTTCCTGTCCCACGTAACCGACGCTCATGCCGGATGTTTTGCGGCACGAGCTCCTTAAAGCTACACTCTATAAGAATCCCGTGCGTCTGCTTTCCCGCAGAACACTCGCGGAGCCGATCCCCGCAACTTACGGAGGCAGCTCAGGGAATGATGATGCGGAAACATGTTTAGACCAAAAGAACGCAGTCGGAGTTGTGAAATTAGGCAATGCAAGCGTGACGTTTTGCACTGCTTAATGTCACAACTCAGACTGCGTTTATTTTTATATTATTAACATTTTATAAGGCACTTTTGATGGGCGAATGTTTCAGGTTTTGATTGTCGTATTTACTTGAGTAATAAACGCACTCCTTGTAAACATAGCCCATAGGTCCGCGCTTGTGCGGAGCATGCGGACATTTAATCACCCAAAAAGATTCACGGAATGATACAAACAATTTACGGTATGAAGATGACCTTCTCCCGCAAAAATTCTATCTGCATATTTGGCATTTTTACGGAGAATTGTTTTGTCAACCCCGTTATTCGCTAAGTCTGTTTTTTTTTTTCTTCTTTTTTATACAGAACGCAATATTATTTATATGTGTGTTTTGTGCTAAAGTAGACGCAGGAGCCCCCTTTAAATAGTGCGTTTAGAACTCGAGTAGATGTGGTAAAATAATACTTAAAATCATGTGCGTGTTCGCATAAACTTGGACAGCCACGCCACTTTCCTTCAGAATTTACCGTTGCTTGGTGTACAAAAGGCAGGCGAGCTCTACAAGAAATGGTGCCACCTGCAGAAGTTCCTGGAACGGCGCTGTCGGCGCGCCGGGAACAGATGTTGCCAACTCGCGCTTTCCAGCACGTGCTGATTCGGAACCCGCACACCTACGCACGCTAACGCGTGCACCGAACCATTAACGAATCTTTCGCACAAAGCCGTCGCTAGCCGCAAAACTGAGCAGGCGCCCATCGACTTCGTTTCAACAAAACTTTGACTTCTCGTAAGTTTGCTTATATATATATTAAAAAAAATAAGAAAATCTACAATTTCTCAGTACGCGCATAGAGTGGAACCGGTGACTTCTACAGGAGATGGGCCCAGGTTAGTTTTATGCATGACCCTCGTATCTCAGTGCGATGAGTACTTTAGAAAACAGGGCGCTACACACTGGAAAAAGACTGTGAGCCCAATTCCTAGAGGTCCATGGAGACAGACAGTACACCCACCTCACCGCCCAGTTTTGTTGCGCCACCGTCGTCACCAGGCCTTGAGGGAACTGTAGTATTTCTGCACGCGCGAAAAGTGCGCTGCGGGTGTTCGCGAGGGGAGAAAGAAACGACACAAGCTATCTCGTGCACTGGCGCCTGCCTCCTGTGGACTACAGTTATGGCGGCGTCACAGATACGTGCAACGCTCGGAGAGATCTGTCTATTGCCGCGAACTATAGAAGAATCCGAGCGAATGATAAAACTGAAAATACAATTACATCTAAAAAATAAACCGATACGCGTAGGAATTTTTAGCAAGTCATACGTCCTGCGCATTCCTGCTGCGCACATTGCCCTTTTATTGTGTGTAATATTTTGAGCTTCTTTATAAGGTGGGATCGTTTTGTTCTCGTCATGATTCGTGGTCTCACCGTCAGTGAAATGATGTCACATAGTGCTCTTACGAGTTAGCCGAGGAATCTCGACAAAAGATGAGGCTGAAGATACGTTTTGACCAATCATAAACATTCAGTTTGCAGTGATGAAACGGCATGTTAAGTATTACAATTCCGACGGTTTTCTTAGGTCTGAACATATTTTCAACTTTGCCATTCCCCAAGCACCCTCCCTAGCTTGCGACTATAAACTCTGCTAAGTGTTTTGTGGGAGAGTATAGGTGCCCTAGATTTCTTAGTGTGTGGATTGAGCTTTACGTTCCGAAACGATGGTGAGACTGGATGAAAAGAAACGCTTTTGGCAATAAGGTAAAGTATACAGGCCTGCTGGTTAGAAACGTCATAATCTGAAGTTGTGATGTCTATCAGTGTGTCACTCCAGTCTCAGAGTATTCTATTATTCCTATGTTGGGCCTGCAATTCCTGTGCTGTCGATGAAAAGGTTCAAATGACCGCGGTATCATTCATACCACGAGGTGTGACGACACTGTCGTCGATTTAATTTTTTTACCCCTAGAAAGACGTCGTGGAAGTAACTACTGAAGTGAATCATCCGTGCTTAGAGCAATAACTCGAAAAGTACACTCTAAAAAAAGACAGTAAAATGTAAATAACTGCAGCAGTTAGTTCCCCTCTACGGCCGTTATTACACTTTTTACTTTCCATTTACTACGTCAAAGTAGCCAAATTCAGTAAATGCAGGTTTTACTATAGTCCGTTGCAACTCAAGAAGCTAGAGCGATGGTAAAACGGGCCAGAGACGAGGAAGCAGACAATGCTAAATAGAGAAGGAGGTTGTCCTCTCTTCTCCAGCGTTCCGTCTGCTTCCTCCTTCCCGACCCGTCTTACCCATGCCCTACCTTCTTAAGTTGCAAGGGGCTATACTTGCAGCGATTAAGCTACAATTCATCACATCTTAATCGGTACAACTAGTACTTGTAACAGTAATCTTTACAAATTTGTCGTAGTAACTGACCCAATATCATCAAGAAGATTTTGTCCTTGCAGATATTTTCAGCCTTGGCCTAGCCACTGAGAATAAAAAAGAAAGACATTATTACGACGTCGATGAAGCTGGAATATGGACAACATGTGGATCGTAAAATATTCTTGGCCAGAAATTAAATATTTATGGTTCACTGGCTTTGCGTGTACGCCCAAATATCGCGCTGAAAGTTGCGCTATGTAAACCACCAGCACCCTCTTTATGAAATGAGACTCTGCAAGTCTACGTCTTAGCGGTCACTGCTTCCTTATTAGTATTATATTTACCCCTGTTCGCCTATGCCAGTCAGTGGTTCTCACCCATCGATGTTTCGCAGACCCCTTGTGGATCGGCGGAGATGATGGAGAACCCCATTCGTAGTGAGAGGAGAGGAGAGGTCAGGGTGTAAGATAGACAGGTGGGGAAACGAGAGCCAAATGAGCGACCGGATTGTGTCCCCCTCGGGTTTCTTTTTTTCTGTGGCGCCATCTATGTGGAGCACCGCGAACTCTCACTACGGGTGGGCGACCGGTGGCGACCGGCTAAACACACGGAGATGATTTCTCGTGGATTTTCAATGAAGGAATGTCGTGCTCTCGGTTTATTTCGCGCACTCTCCAATTAAATTCCACGCAAATTCGATTCCAATTTTTTTTCCTCTCGCCGCAGCGCCATCTGTCGCAAATCGGGGGTACCCGCAAGCAGACGAGTACACAATCCGGTCACGGCGCTGCGGTAGGCTTCTATGGCCGTTTCCCCACCTGTCTATCTTACACCCTGGGAGAGGTATAGGTTACATATAATAATTATTTAATGAACGTACATAATTAAGGACTAATCTGAGGTAGACCTCTCGTATTGACATACACACGAGAAAACTCGCCCGAAAACCGAAACGTTTCTTTTCGATCTTAAAGAAATACAACTTTTATTGCCGGGCTTGACTGATAAGGCAGGGCTTCACGGACCACTAGGATGCCTTCGCGAACCCCAAAGGGTCCGTGGACCCACTTTTCAGATCCACTGGTCTATGCGGGTCGGGGCGGGGCAGAAATACACCAAAAAGTATTCGGGAATATGAATACTAAGATACATGTATTTTAAGGGCCGAAATGGATATACTAAGATACATTTGGCATTTACACTTCTAAAAAATCGTAGAAAACGTTTTTTTGGATAACAGATACCAATACTTATTGAAATTCATTTGTTCCTGAACAAAGCTCTGTAGGGAGCGCGTCGCTCGCGGCGAATGCAAATATAAATTTATGCTTGTGTTCCTCTTTTTTGTCACTTCATGCACTTCCCCTTACCCCGAACTGATGCCGCGAAAAAACAAAACAAAAAAAAAAGAAAAACGTCATGCCCGGTGAACTACATAGTTGCTGAACGGTAAACACTGGGTGCCATTCTTGACAAAATGTATTGGCACAAAATGAACCATGTTTTGCCGTGAAGGCACATCTGAAACTCCCATCTTATATCCTTCTAAGCCGCCCATAGTGTGACGAGATTCGACAACAGAGCCGTATACTGTTTCTCCAATCACCTTCTTTAGAGCGTTCGCTATGCTAAATTGGAAATAGTGGAGGGCTTTGTGAGTTGAGCTTATTTCATTATTCCTGCAAGAAACCTTCTTTAAACCACAGGTTTTTCTTTATGTTGGTGATTGTGATGCATTACAATATAGAGCGGATTCATGTCATGAACTCTAGAGAAACCTGCACCAAACACGTTTCTATATTTTAAATTTATCCGGAAACGGCAAGAAATGTAACGAAATAACCAAGTCTGGCAAAGTATCACTATAGAAGCGATACATTGCAAAATGTATTTCACTACTGAGATACAAATACAATTTTCAAATGCATCTCGGTACAGAAATACAGAACCTCAAAAGTATTTGTAAGATACTATCGCGATACATTTATATCGCGATACTGCCCAGCCCTGATGCGGGTGAAGCAATAAAGCTACTGGCCGACATCTAAAAAACGACTTTTTGGCAACCCAACCAACGTGAAGTTAGCTGCTTGCTCAAAAAAACGTCTTCGTTGTGCTTTTTTTTTTTTTCTTTTGATAATGCTGAAATGTAACAGAAGTTTTCGAATATGTGTACCGAACGTATTTGTAATATATTATTTATATAGTTTTTATGCATGTGATTTATCCTCAGCGGCAGAGGCCTTATATAGGACAAGAGTATAAAGTGTAGTTTTTTTCTGTTTTTTTTTTAATTGAGGCGACAGCTAGGTATTATTATGTAGTCTTTGGTATTCCAAATAATATCATAATCAATCTATGCATCAGATTTACAGTAATTCACAAATGATTTTATTGTGTCTTAAAATCTGGAAAACAAAATATCAAGTAGTTTTGGGCTGCAGGAGATATCAGAATCGTACATTTACCGTACTTATTTGAGTAATAAACGCAATCTTTATAAACAAATTTTGAAGGTTCCACGGAGAGCACGAATAGCTAAATAAACGTTATTGACGGAAACATGGCAGTGGTTTACTGGACAGACAACGACTTCACGTGAAAATGATATCTCTGCAGATGGCATTTTTACGAAAATTTGTATTCTCTATATCATTTATCGCTACCTGTTATTGCGCAGAACGCGATGATTCGCTGTATGTACATTCTGTTGAAAAGTAAATGCAAGGGCCTTGTTGCCAAGGCCCTTGCGTCAGCCTGGGCATTGTGTATTCCTTCCCGTTCACGTCCGTTTTAGTGTAGAACAATCATATATCTTTTGCGAATTCGTGCGTTTATTACACGAGTAAATACGGTACATTTAAATGGTAAGAATAAAACTAGAAATGGTTGACCTAATATTTACCTCACTCTATGAATAAAAGAAAAATACAAAAAATATTTGCTAAAAGAGAAGATTCACTACAAAACCTGGCATTGATATTTGTACTAAGCATTTAAAACAACCTTATGAAATTGTAGTAGGACCATATATATACTCAGAACCTTATAACTTAATTAATAAATAAATGATGAATCTGGCTGTTTTCATAAATTTAACTTGGTGATGAGCTACTAAAGAAATTCATTAGGTATTTTCGCCAAATATTAGTACATTTGAACTCAAACTGTGTAACGTGCTAACCCTAGGCTTACGTAACCCACGATGCGAATAAATATATTCGTTCAAAGAGGCTTTCATGCACCTTACCAGCGAATATCATCTCGGCAAAAAAATACCGAGTCATGAGCCGTTGACGCATGAAAGTTATCCGGTATTCCATAGAAGAGAGCGGCTGCGCATATTCATAACGCGGTCTATAGACCTATTGCTATATTACCCAAGCATTAAGGGGAATGCAGGAATTGGTGTTCCACGCGCCGCACGTGCTGGCTTCAGCAGTAGTAACTTTTCCAAAGGAAATACCTAAAAAAAATGGCATCTTGCACGCGCGTTCGTCAACGCTTTATTTTGGTTATTTACTTCGAATCTTTTATACGGGGAAGGCATGTGCATGTAGGGCGTGGAACACCAATCCCTGCATTCTCCTTGATGCTTGGGTAATATAGCTAATGGTCTATTGCCCTCGAGACCCAGATTGAAATGTGTGGAAGCATGCTTCTGTGTATCCATGGTTCTCTATGAGGCACGTGTTGATTCTACCTGTACGCAATACGCGTGGTGACAAATCATCCGCACTAACGGCATATTGCACGGGCAAGCGTACAGAGCACGAGCTCTGAGCAGGTTATTTCAGTGTGCGAACATTGCATTGGCGCCTCCGATGGCTTCGGCCTCGCGTGCGTAACATGCATTTTGCTCAAAGTGTAAAACAAGGCGCAGTTCTGCTTTTCAAGAGATAAGCCGTGTCGATGAAATCTCCTGGGAGAATAGTACTTTTTATAAAACTGGCATCGTGCAAACGACGATTACTCGAATGGTCTATATACACGGTGTTCGCGCCACTTCCGGCCGCCATGACAGGAGGATAGAAATATTTTCGTTTTTATGTTTACCTTGTGTTTTTTTAGGTGGGTGCGCTACGACTTTGTTCACTAGCGAGTCATTACTTGAGAGGTATGCTTTGTAAATGCCCCTGTGTCGTGCTTTTGAGCGGCCGACGAGCACCGGCACGAACGAAGTCTCAAAAGGGAAGTTTTTTTAGATTTTCTCGAGACGATGTACGCCAGCGACGCCACCGAGCCTGGGTGATCGCAGGACGGCGGCATTCGCAGAGGATGCTAGCCTAACCGTGCTGCCGAGAGATGGTGCAACTGGACAAAGACGCTACCAGGACCCGATCAAGTACCTGCAGCCAAGGTCTACCCCGGAATTCGGCTTTCTGCCTGCCAAAACCAAACATCCAACGAGGCCGACGATGAACAACCAGTCGTCGCAAAGCCCCGGCCGCCGCCGCCGCCGTCGTATACCTACCCGTCGCACCCCAGACTATGACACCTTGCTACGAGTGTTCCACGAGGATATCGAGGTTTGGCTGCAGCACTATGAATGTGTAGCCCGCCATAATGGATGGGCGACCGAGCAGTGCCTCCACAACCTCTACATCTCGCTCCAAGAAACTTCGAGGCAGTGGATTGAAAGCCACGAAGCGTCCTTCACTACATGGGATTCTTGCACCGCCGTATTGAAGCGGACATTACTCAACCACCACCGTCGGCAGCCATCTGAGGACCTTCTGCAGACGAGGGCGGAAGGCCTCAACGAAAGCGTGAATAGCTTCGTTGAAACTTTCATGTGCCTATGTGCCCGAGTCGATCCGGAGGCAGCATAGAAGAAGAAAGTTCGCGTCCTCATGCGTGGCGCGAAGGCTGAAATGTTCGGGTACTTTGTCCGCAATCCCCCGACAACCGTAGACGGTTATGTGACTGAAGCCACTAACATCGAGCGCGCGCTGTCGGTCCAAGCAAGCCATTACCATCGACTCCCCAGAGTGCCTGGTCCTTCAACCGTCTGAACTTCCCGACTGGACCTGTACACCGCCGCTGTCGACGGCCTTCGGAAAATCGTCCTCGACATCGTCCGGGAAGAGCTTCGCAACATGCTACCCGCTGGTGATCGCCCGTCCTCTCTCTCACTCGCCGAAGTCGTCCGAGAGGAGCTTCACCGAGCCTTTCAGCCGGAGACTCCTGTCACCGTATCAGCACAGGAGGAGCCCGCTTTTAGTTACACCGCAATGGTCCGACTAACTTCACCAGTTTCGCGCCCGTACATAGCTGTACCCGACTTGAGCTTCCCAAGCCTCAGTATACCCGACGCCAGGAAGGTCGGGCACACGTGCGCCGAGAACTATCTGTGCCAAAAAAGACTGACTTGTGGCGAACGGCCGACCGACGCCTGTTTTCGCTAACACTGCGGGGAAGTCAACCACATCTATTGTGGATGCCCGTACCGCGAACTTGGGCTGCGTGGGTTCCACCCGAACGACCTACGCCCGAGGTACGGCGTACACCCTCACGACATCGAGGAGTACCTTCGAACTTCGCCATTCTCAGCACCGCGTCTCCGCCGTGAATCCCGCTCACCATCGCCCAGATGTTCAGCGTTTCCAGCGCCACGACCCTGCCGAGAGAGCCTGTCTCCCTTGCGTCGCCGGGAAAACTAAGTGCGGCAACGCCTGAAGGTGGCGTTACCGAAGACGGCCGAAGTAAAGAGCACCCAAGAACGCCGGGGCGCTCCCACTCTTCTGACGCCACGCATCGCAACGACGCCACCGCAACGGTGCCAACAACCTAAACCTGTTTATCGATGGCCACGACGCATCGGCACTTGTGGACACCGAGCAGACTACTCAGACTTGAGTGGGAGACTCTCTCGTCCCCTGAGAAAAGTGAAAACGCCGTGGAAAGGCCCTCAAATACGAACCGCCAGAGGACACCTCATCACACCAGTCGGAAGATACACTGCTCGCGTCGAGATCCACGGTGAGATGTGCCATGTAAAGTTCGTCATTCTGCAAGACTGTGCGAGGGACGTTATCCTCGAAATGAACTTTCTCTGCAAGTATGGCGCCGTCATCGATCTCGGAGCAGACCGGCTGACGCTACGAAAACCCGTTTCACCACAGGAGGAACACAAAGCGACGTAATCCGCGCTCCGAGTTCTCGCAAGCTACGTGAATTTACCGCCGCAATCGAGTGTTTTGTACCCGTCGGGATTACCGAAGCTTCCTGCGGCGAAGTTCTGCTCGAGGGAAGCCTCCAGTTGCTTCTAGGAAGAGGAAGAGGCGTCGCGAAAGGAATACCTGAACTTCAGGATGGGCGCACTGTGGTGCTCTAACGAACTCCCGACAAGAAACGCAACACCTCAATAAAGGCGCAGCTGCAGGCCACGTCGAGGAACTCCAAAACTCTGCCGAAATCGCCGCGACTACTGAAGAATCATAGCAGCCTCAGCAAGACGGCACTTCGCCAGCGCAGCTCGACATTAACGTTAGGCTTCCGGGCCCAAGACGACGGCAGCAGAGTGAGCTCCTCGCCGAATACAGCGACTGCTTCGCGACGTCATAGAAGGTGCGCCAAACCACCGTTTCGAAGCATCGCATCGTTACCGAGGACGACGCGCTCCCTGCGTATTGATCGCCATACGGAGCCTCCGTCAAAGTAGGGATGGTCATCCAGGAGCAAGTGCAAGAAATGCTGAACGACGACATAATCCAGCCTTCAAGCAGTCCATGGGTATCTCTAGTCTTTCTGGTTAAGAAGATGAACGGAACGCTTAGGTCCTGCGTGAACTACAAGCCGCTGAAGGAGGTGACAAGAAAGATGTCTATCCACTGCCCCGCATCGACGACACGCTAGATAGGCTGCGGCACTCGATATATTTTATCGATGGACTTGAAGAGTGGCTACTGGCCGATCGAAGTCGACGAACGGGACTGAGAGAAGACAGCCTTCGTCACGCCGGATGATCTGTATGAGTTCAAGGTGATTCCCTTCGGACTATGCACGTTGCTAACACCTTTCCAGCGTGTCATGGACACCATACTAGCAGGACTCAAGTGGCAGAGCTTTCTCGTCTACCTTGACGACGTCGCAGGGTTTTCAAGCTACGTCGACAAGTTTTTGCGACGACTCCGAGCTGTTCTTCAAGCCATGCAGACCACCAGACTCAACCTTAAAGCCGTCAAAGTGTCGGTTCGCCTATGACAAACTGAAGCTTCTAGGTCACGTGGTTAGTAACGAAGGCGTCCGCTTAGACCCCGACAGAGTACCGCCATTGCAGTACTTCCAGCGCCCACAGACAAGAAGGCTGTTCAAAGATTCCTTGGACTATGAACCTTCTATCCGCGCTTCGTCTGGGATTTTACAAGGATTTCCGTACCACTCACAACCCTCACGAAGAACACCGAGAAGGTTTAATGAACCGAGGAGCAGAAGCAGGCATTCGACGAGTTGAACCAGAGACTCCAAACTCCTCCTGTTTCCGGACACTTCGATCAGGATACAGAATTCAATATTCACACGGACGCAAGTAACGCGGGACTTGGCGCGGTACTGGTTTAAGTGCAAGAGGGCACTGAACGAGGCGTGGCCTGCGCAAGTCTGATACTGTCTAAGGCGGTGTGAAATTGCTCCACGACTGAGAAAGAATGTTTTGCGTTCGTCTGGGCAATCTCAAAGTTCCGCCCGTACTTGTGCGGGAGACCGTTCCGCGTAGTCACTGACCACCATTCGCTCTGCTGGCTTCTAAATCTCAAGGACCCTTCCTGACGCCTCGCTCGGTGGAGTCTACGACTACAAGGGTTCAACATGACCGTGGTGTAAAAGTCCGGCCGGAAGCACAGCGACGCCGACTGTCTGTCAAGGGCCCCCGTCGAAGCCGAACCCGCCAGCACCGACCACAATGACGACGAGGGTTTTCTCGTCGCAGTAAATGTCAGCTACATGGAAGCACTTCAGCGAGTCTATCTTGACTTGCGCGCACTAACAAAGCACCTGGAATGGCGCGGGAGTACAATTCCACGTGTTATTTCACGATCCCTGCCGACCTTTGCCATTCAACAAGGTGTACTCTAGAAAGAGAACTTCGATAACAGCAACTCGCCGTTGCTACTGGTAATCCCGACCGACCCTCGAGAGGAGATCTCTCAAGCATGTTACGACGAACTGACGTCCGGACACCTTGGTTACATCCGGACTCTGGCCCGTATTCGGGAAAAGTATTACTGGCCCAAGCTCCCCAAAACCCTCCATCCCTATACCCGACCATGCCACGAGTGCTAGCGACGCAAGAACCACTCGACGAAACCGTCAGGTCTCCTGCAACCAATTCCTCCGCCAACCACACCGTTTCATCAGATCGGAATGGATCTACTTTTTCCTTTTCCCCAGTCGACCCCGGGAAACCGTTGGATAATAGTAGTCACTGATTATCTAACACAGTGGTTCTCAAATGGGGGTCCGCGGACCCATTGGGTTCCGGAAAGTCATCCTAGAGGTCCGTGTAGCCCTGTCTCCTGGCAATAAAATTTGTCTTTTTTTTTCAGATTGAGTTTGTTTCAATTGTCGGGTTAGTTTTCTCGTGTAAATGTCAATAAGAGAAGTCTGCTTCACACTAGCCCTTAAATATATTCATTTATTGAATCACTATTATAACTAACCAATAACTTTTCTTTCCCCTCACCACGAACGGGGTCCTCCATCATCTCCGCCGATCCGCAAGGGGTCCGCGAAACATCAGTGCTTGAGAACCACTGATCTAACACGATACGAGGAGACAAAACCCTTCCTTCAGGGACTGCTATGGAAGTCGCCAAGTTTTTCATCGAGTCCATCGTGTTCTGGTACGGTGCTTTCGAGTTATGATTACAGATCACTGAGCAGAATGCAAGGACGCAAGTGAGCTGGTGTGTATTAAATATTTTAGCAAAAAACCCCAGAACGAGTCTGTCATTAGCTCAGTCTCGGGTTTTTCACTAAAATTACAGATCACTGGTTATCGTTCATGGCACAGTTGATGCAAGAAATCCTCTGTCTCAGGCACACAAACCACGGGCGAACCACAGCGTACCATCATCAGATTAATGGACTGACGGAACGTCTAAACAAGATCATCGCCGACGTGGTGTTGATATATGTCGACGTTTAACACAAGACGTGGGACGAGGTTCAGCCGTATGTCACGTTCGCTTACAACACCGTGGTTCAAGAGACCACTGGTGTTACACCGTTCAGGGTAATGCATGGGCCCAAGATGACCTCAATGCTTGACGCCATCCTACCTCACGAGCCAGCTGGCGACGGAAGGGACGACGCCCAGGTAGTTAAACAACGAGCAGAAGTCCGCCAGCTCGCACGAGTGCGCATTCAAGATCAACAACGTGCCGACGCTACCCGGTACAACCGTCGTCGGATCGACGTTCGCTTTAGACCCGGAGACCGTGTGTGGGTCTGGACCCCGATACGTTGACGAGGTCTAAGCGAGAAACTCCTGAAGCGCTACTGCGGACCCTACAATGTGTTTCGTGGACTCGAGGATCTGAACTATGAGGTGATGCCCGACGGAGCGCGGACTTCATCGGGCCGCCCTCCGCGACCAGAAATCGTGCACGTCGTGAGCCTCAAGCCGTTCTACGATCGATACGACTGTGAACTTCATTTTTGTACTACGCTCGATAGGACTGCGATTTGCAAGCCTCTATAGTTTGTAATTATTGTAGTTTGTTTTTCTGATTTATTTCCCGGCAAGTTGCATCGAGACAAAGTTTTTTTTTTTTTTTAATGGGGGAGTAATGCCACGCGCGTCACCAAACGAGCGCGTCCGTGGCCGAGTGGTTACCGCGCTTGACTGTCGCACGGAAGGTCTGCGTTAGATTCCGGTCGGCGGAATGTGCTTTCATTTATTATTTCAGCTCGGCGTTCTCGCACGTTAAAGAACTTTCTTTTCTGATCGAGTCCCAAATGTTCTACGCACCGAAAGTTCTACGCTGGATATTCCTGAAAACTACGAGGGTACATAAGAAACTCCGCATGGTGAGCGGAGTCAGTCTAGCCTCAGCGTTCGATGCTGCTCTTTTGCTGATATCGACGCCTGCGACACTCTGTTGTTATCTTCTGTTTCCTTTTTGTTTTGGGCACAAGTTCACCCCATTAAACGTTCAGTTTCCTCAGTTATTTTTTGTTTCATCACCTCTCCAGTATTGACAATACGACCTCAACACCAATGCCGTTTCCCCGCTAAATTTAGCGGAGAAAATTACTTCCATGACATGATGTTGAGGACATGTGACATCAATTTGGACGCTAAATCCAGCAGAGAAACCGAATTTGTTTGTAGGTGACATGACACGAAGTCATGTGACGTCATTTGCCCCGCTAAACTTAGATGGGAAAATGTCGAGACGGGGAGGACGATGGACGCAGGAGGATGTGAGGATAAGAAGGAGGAGAGCAGGAGGAGGGGAGGAGGAGGGGCCTTCCCCTCGTCCCCTTCTCCTTCCTTCTACGTTCTCCTGCTCCTCCCATCCTCCTCCTCCTCCTGAGTTACAGAAATTCGCAAACCTCTTTTAATTTATTTTGCGGCCGACTGTACGCGTTTCCTGTGTATGTGTGGTGACGTCAGTGTGTCTTGAGTCTCGACGCTTCTTTTGTTTCCATTTGGAACGCGTGAAGCAGCGTATCTTGGCTCACGCTCTTATCATTCTACCCTTAAACTGTGCCATGACAGCATTAGAATTTTCGCTGTTTCTTTGTATTTTCTTTATGATTGAGTTCCATACGAGAGGAGACACGCTTCTACACGTGTGACAGTTTGAAACGTGTGCCCCAAAATTCACTTTTCTCAGCGAGCCCTGGGCATTGCACGAAGCCTACGTTCAATGGGTGTAAAATAAATGTATATCTAATCATCGGCAGGTTAAGTAGCGCAGGGAGTGACGTCTTACGCTCATGCTTTTTGCTTCGGGATTCGTTTTCGTCGCTTTGAACAGCATATATAGCAACCTCATTAGTTACCGTGGCGATGAAAAAATATTTGGGGCTTGCCACGCCCTTACTTTCATTATTTGTCACTAACTGTAACAAACAGCGGTCCTGTTCTGTGCGAGATACCATCTCATACCTCGTGTAAACTTTTACGCTTCAGACGGTGGTCAAAGCATTGGGTTACTGTGATATTTGTTTGAAATTAATTCCATTGAAAGCAAACCCTTATCTCAATCATTTTTTTTAAACGTATCCACGTTGAGATGTTATAAAAAAAATATTAAAGCGCATTTGCTTGATCTTAAAACAGCAGTCAACTCACGAGTGCCATGGTGATCTTTACGCACGCGCACTCAAGCATTAAAATGGCGCCCCGAGTTATAATAGAAAACGCTGATCCTACATGAGGCAACTAAAGACTGCGAACGACAACGCGATTTAGGGACCTCGGGGTCCTCCAACATCCGATCGCCGTATCTAATGCAGGAGGATAATAAACGAGATCTCGATTCGTAAATATTTCTTTCATGTTTTGGGGGGTTTTTTTGCTTTTTTTTTTTCAAAGGGTATTTTTTGTAAAGGCTCCTTTGTGTCTGCGTTGTAGCTGAATTTCTGAAAAAGTTTGCTAGTGCGGCATCGAAGGCTAGTTGCGGTTCTGCGTTCGACTTGGAATTGCTCAGTCTGGAAGGAAGAACTTCAAAAAACAAGCCTGCTCATTTAAAGCGTTTTTTTTTTTAAGATCAACTTTTGAATTATAACAAGCTTGTCCAGTCAGCAGAGGTTCGAATAAGCACACCGAATGAGCGTATTAAAGTTTCGAAAATTTGCATTGATTATTTGCGTTTTCAAACGACCATGTTCGATGAAGGACGACAGATGATTTAGAGGGAGAAACTGCATTTTTCGCAAGCTATTTCGTTTATGTTTACGTCAGCCAAATTTCTGGGTTTACTGCGAGTAGAATAATAGCTTAAATTATAATTCAAACGCCCATATATATACTATAAAAAATTCCTGTTGGCCTCTTTTTCCAAGAGAGCACGTTATGCAAAATATAGCAGATCTGTAGATGCCCTGGTGTGTCGTGGCAAAGTTTTATTCTTATTTCCAGGTGGATGGTATCGCTTGTGTCAATCTCCACATAGAGGAAAGAAAAAAATTATATCAAATAAATTTTACTATGTTGGCTCGCTGAATTTCATAAAATATAGTTTTAAAATAAAAGCATTTCTTACTTTAAAAAAAAAAAAAAACGGCATTTTGCTGGAGCTCCTTTCAGTTCACATTAATCTGGAGGTATTTTTTTTGTAACCTCCAATTTTTATTAATATCTTATATACAATTACGGCCAATCAAACATCTACTCGTACTTAATATTTTCCTCTGGTTTCGACATCACACTCAATCTCTTAAATATACTTTTTCTCGTCAAAAAAATTAATAAATCACAGTTACAAAAAATACTCTGTGCCAGAAAAAAAAGTAATGTACGTCTTTTCACCAATAAAAACCCTTCATCTTCAGAAAAACAAAAAAGCTATACTTTGAACGCGTGATGTTCTAGTTTTCTTAAGTGATCTTGCGATACTCGAATTCCCAAGTTCTTCATTATGATAAGATGCAGGTAATTTTCAACGACTACAACACTGCGCAGAAGCTATACATCGAAACCTTCATAAACGCAATTAGTTTTGACAGTTTCCAATCGTGTTAACCAAATTACCCCATCCCTGAAGTGTAATTTTGTTTTTGTTTAATTTCATCCCAAACTTTGGCGATTTTCCCCGCCTTTGGGTTTTTTGTGATGTTCGGTTAAATTTATACTTTTCCATTAAACATAAAGTATTGAAAGAAAAAACCGTGCACTGTGCCGAAGTTCAAAATCTTGCCTATGGATTTTATATATTGCAATAAGGCTGACAGGAGTGAACAACATAAATATGCCGTCTAGCCAATATCCCGTGGCTGTATAATAAAAGAAATGAGCTATGTAAAGCTATTGTGTGAAGTGCCTTGGTATATATTCTGTGAACGGGTAATAATATTTCGCTCGAACCGCTTTTTTTTTCTTCAGAATTCCAGAATACATATACAGACAACGCCTTCAAAAAAAAAAAAAGAAGAAAACTTGGTCAAAATAATTTTTCAAACATCCTTCTTTTCCATAAAGTTCCTTAGCACATTGTCCTGAACAGGTCTCCTCAGCAAACGAGAGAACTAAAAATGTATCTAAGGTATACATGATTAGATACGAGTTTTACTAATTACAAAAATATTTAGCCATATAATAAAAAAGTTTCATTCTAGATTTTTGATTTTTGAAGTTGTCGAAACTACTTGTATAGGGTATAAGAGGCGTAAGAGCCTATTACAATGCCACATGCTTTAAAGTTTCAAAATATAACGTTACCTTAATAGAAAAATAATTATGTAAGACCAGATTTTTTGTAAGCCGACGTCCACCTAAGCATAGCATCGTCGAAAAGGGAATGACACAGTAGGCGCCTCTAGCATTTATTTCAGTAAAAAAAAAAAAAAAACATTATCAGTAAAAAACCAGACCATATTTTGTTCTGTTTTTATTGGCAAGTACTTTTATTAAAAAAATTCCACATACGCGCACAATGTCAGTGCTTGTTTTGACGACGTTAGGCTTAAGTGGATGTAGACTCATGACGAAATTTCGTCTTTGTCAATTATCTTTTCGATCCAGGTAGCTTTCTCAAAATGTCAACTTCTATCTCAACCTCTAGCCCCATATTCTGACGAAGTATGAGCTTTCAGCCATCCACAGTTTTATTTACCATCGCCAAAAAACACTGCCTTCTCTTAACAAGAACGCCCTTTATTTCTTTCCAAGTTGGCTAAAGCTTGTAGTTCCATTCGTCCCCCATGTTCCATGTGGGTGCAGGAGCCGCAGGTCTTGTTCAAATCAAACACCTTCTTTCAAAGGGCCATAGTGCCAAATTCTGAACGCCGCCTACCAGAGTAAAGCATGAGACACAGTCTGGACACGATTGCTGCCTCAGCATTCAGCCGGGTCTCGTGTTCACTTGGTGAGGACATCTCCGAAGTATAACGCCAGAGAAACACCAAACCAGGTGTAAGCTTGCCAATACTAGTGGCCTAATTTCGACCTAATACGGCTTTGCTCCAAGCCGCGATTTATTTGGTTTTTCTATGAGTTTTCTCTGGCTCACCACATAATTGTGAAAGTACCGGGCTTGAGCCGAAATATGCCGCGTATGGAACGAAAACAAGCATAACGCCTAAATCCGGCATTTTTTGCAAATAAGGCTCAAATTTGCCATATGAAATCCGAACTACCAGGAGTGGAGTTTGGGTCTTGTTTTGCAAATACGGGCAAAGATATACCCAGACTATGGCGAAAGGAGGTCAAGCTTGGTTCTACCTTTGCTTCTCCGGGTTTTTAAATGGACACTGCAATAAAAGAAAGGTTTTCTTAAAGGAGACATATACATTTAAAAAAATTGGTACAAAATATATATATATTTTTAGCACACCCCGCTGCAAGACTTGGTCATCTGAGTCGCCACCCGCCGTAGACCCTGGCAAGTTTTTTGGCCCCATTTTTAACAGAAAGAGAGCTACGCTTTGTGAGTTTACGAGAAAAAACCGACCTGTGAAATACACCTTTGACGAAAAGTTTAGATTGCTACGTGCAGGCGTCGATTTTTACGGTCCATTTTAGATCCAGCTTAATGACTGGGGTCCCCCTATATATATATATATATATATATATGTATATATATATATATATATATATATATATATATATATATATATATATATATATATATATATATATATATATATATATATATATATATATATATATATATATATATATATATATATATATATATATATATATTATGCCCATCGTGACGTGGAATAGAAATGTTGGTTACCATAAAAGCGGCCCCGCTGTTTTGCGGGTTGTGCAACCGTCGTGATAGCAACCAGAGTTTCAATACCCAGATCCCAACAAACTTAAGAATTGACAAGCCATTTTGCTGGAGGCAATCTTTTGTTCTTCGCCTGTCGAGTTCATGTACGTTGCCGTCATTTCGCTTCTAAAGGCAAGTAGCTCTCACGTTTTGCACTGCGCCTAGCCTGCCAAAGCAAATCACTTTAGGCGCTAATTCTTCATCATGACGCTCTTTCACTTTGCTCGCGGATGCCATGCGAAGTAAAAAAAAACATAAAAGTTAAAATAACTCCACATTTATTCAGTTTCTATTTTAGTCCTCTCCGTCGCTTTTTACAGCACATCGATAGACGCTGACGGACGCTTGTATTGGACACGCTCACGCATGATGGAACGCTAGAACGCCGCTTTCATGGCCGAGCCTTGCGGGCGTTGTAAAAGTTATAGACGGCTGCAGAGTAGCATACGGACAAAGGCGAAAACGGGGGCCAACAGGCAGCCTTCATGGCCGGGTCCCTTCATGCATGGCAGACGGCGATATACGGCGTTGAAATTGCAGACGATGCCGAAGGTTGTCGCTAGTGTGCTCGCAAAACTGTTAGACGCCATTCTAGAAGCTCGGGATGTCGGGAAAACGGAGATATTAGGCTCGTTAGCGTGTTCCGCCGAACAGCCAAGCCAATCCAGCAGTAATGGGCGGGGTGGCTAATTTGTGTGCGGCGGTTAGAGCGGGCCGTGAGTTCCACCTAATTTGAGTCTAACGGCGTACATATTACGCGAAATGTTTTTTTCTCTCGCGGGAAAACTACCAAACCAATACGTGTCCTACCTGTGATCTTTAGCAGTGTGGTTTTAAGGCAGTAAATTCACAAATAAGTCAAAGAACTTTAAGATATGTGCCTACGGTTTGCCTCTGGCGGGTTACGTATAAAATCTAACAGTGGGGCCTTGTTGTCTATGGCGTGTTTCCACAAAGCAATTCAATAAATTGATTTCGCGATCAATGTTTATTGCGGAAGGTCATCATCCTCAGTGAATGTTCGCCCGTCTAGCGCAGTGGTTTTATGGCAGTGATCGGGTTTCTGAGCAGTCTAAAATGCAATCACTGCGATCTACTGGAGAGTGCCGCATATAATTGTATCGAAAGAACGTTTTTAACCTAAAAATTCTGCGATGAGACATAGACTGTGACTTTAAGTTATGAAACGCCACGGTAGCGGTTTCTTCTTCTAATTTACGAGAGTATACTTTGCAGAGGTTGGATTTGTAAGTGCTCCATGAAATGAAGTGTCACAAAGAGCGTTGCAATAATCGTATCTGCTTCAGTAAGGCCTCTGATTTCTCTTTATTTTTGTAATTGTTCGCGTTTGAAACTGTTGGAAATGCCTGCGGGCATTTATGGTAGTTCATTGACTTCATGTGCAGAATTCAAGACGCAAGGGAATGTAAAGCTTTCAACCTCTGTTGTATCGATATAAAAACACTTTCTTATATATATGACGGAATTAATGCTCAGGTCCCTCTAACACTGACCAGAAAAAAATACCAAAAAAAAGTTGCAATCTTAAACTTTAATCAAGGGCGTATCTCAGTTTCGGATATTAGCTTGTGTAATTTAAGAACGTAATTGTGTTTCAGTGAAATATTATACCAATAAACGTGCCAGAGCCAACGTGGGACGGCGAGGAAAACATTCTATTTAGCGAGGGTCGCGCCTGCGGCGATATTTAGGCGCAGCGACCAGACGACCACATCCTGTGTTTTCATCGTGTTTGTCATATTCTTGCTGTTCCTATCGATAGGTGGCGCCACAGGCACAACCCTCGCCAACTCGGCCCTTTGCATCGTCGTCCGCCGTTCACACTGTGATGTTTGTTGGCCCATAAATTCCTAGAAATAAAACTTGAGCTTGATATTTACCGGGGTATATTCTGCCACTAAATCACAATTCTGGCGAACATTTGTGGTAGCTACGTGCTGGTGATGCTATTCCCGGCCAAATTATGCCATGTAAGTAGTCACGTGACTTCCTGGAGGGGTGAAGCGACGCGCGGGACACGTACTCATGGCATTTGTTCCCTCTGGATTTACGCCACCTCACATATAACCTAATAACTCTGAGCGCTCGAATGAACAACTAAAGGGCTCGCAATCTAAATCTTCCCCCAATAAATTAAATGTCGCAGGCTGCTGCGCAATTCTATGCCCTCAGTTATTCACGACCTGAGAGCGGCATTTCATCGCCCACGCTAGAAAGTAGGGCAGCAACAGCAACCTAATTACTTCCGCTACTCGTATCCGCTACGGTTAATTACTTCCGTGAAACGACTGCCGTTTCTCTTCCTTTATATTATTGATTTAGTTCAGTTTGCCCCCTCTGGGGCGGTTGAGGTTTTAGACTCGACCGTGCAAGCTACCTGCGTCTAGCTTGCAGAAGCACTTTATAAAAAGAAAAACATGGCAACGCTTTCTAGACAGAAGATTAGAGCTGGATATACATATGCAAATTTTTTATACTCATACTCACAAATTCACACGAAATGCGTACGATAATCGGCAAGATTGGAATCAACTAACCACGGTGAGACGTGGAAACTTATGCAGGATTTTGTTTTCTTCTAGTGAGTTGAGGAATGTAAAAGGTCTTAGCGTTAATTTTTTTTACCGTTCACGCTTAGGGCGGGGGGGGGGGGGGGGGGGGGAGGGGCTGGAAGCCAGTTCAGAACAAGCAAAATTGCTTAGTTAACTAATTAACTAGGAAAGTCCAAGTCACTTCTTTTCATTCATAGTTCTTTGAGAGTTTAATATAGTTGGTAAATTGACGCGCAATGTCTTTATAATCTAGCCGAGATGCATATGTCGGGTTAAAACAACCGTAGTGTGCGCTACGGCGTGAAAAATGATATCCTTTTGCACGGATCGAAACCTAAATCAGGCTGGCGTACTCTCCGCGTTCGAATGCGAAAGCCATGATGTCGATTTTTTCGCAATGCGCTTTCGTTGTACTAATGACGTAACCTGCTGCCCGAATACATGGGTTATGGAGCCGACGAATATCGGAGACATTGACGTCAGGGAAGCTATTTGCTCCTTTAGTTTCGTTTTGAAGCCGTCCGCAAGGGTGACGTTTTATGCACAACAGCGTCTATTATGAATATCTGAATGAAAGTTCCGCGTCACGACATTACTATAATAAGGTCGAACGTCAAGTCTTCAATTTCACTATGCGCCGAGAAACTGTAAGAGAGAGAGAGAGGAGCGGACGATGGCTAGAAGGGACATTACAACGCCGAGCTACGGTTGCAATGATTAGCGGGTAGACCTAAGGCCAGCTGCTCTTTTCTCCACTGCACTCGCCCCTCCTCGTTGGAATGCGAAATCCAACCGCCAAGTACGGTGAAGATAAAGGCAGCTGGCTCTCGGTCTGCACACTAATCATTCCAGCCAGAAAAGGACGCTCTTACGTCCCCGCAGTCCCCGATGTTTTCACAGTCTTCAGGCACCTCTGTGGCAAATTGTATACCGTCATACGTTGCTAAGCCGATTTCTGCGGCCACTTTAATGTCTTTATCGGGTTTCGTGCGTAAGCAGTATTATCAACGAGTGAAATGTCATGCCCTTTATTCCTGCACTTGTCGTTGTTTTTTTTAATCATCTTTTGACGAATATTCTTTCCTGGTAATATTTTATTGCACACCATGATCGGTTGTCTTAATGTGTATCAAAAGATGAAAAAAAAACAAAAACACTGACGTCTTTTTAGAGGGTCTTTCTTTAGAGCAATATCGTGAGAAAACAAAACAAAACAAAAAAAAAACTGGAGAGTTTCGTGGGATGATGTCATCTCTGTCTTTACATTTGGTAGGATCGTTCTGTGGGTAGTTAACACTAGGGTGCCTTCATGTGCGCTTTGCTTAGGGTGGTGGCATCTCGCCAATTTGTCCCACACGTTTATTTTTAGTTTTTGTTCAGAAGCGCGTGAAAGAGCGTGGCCCTGCACGCGTTTGTGGCGTTGACTGTATTATGGCGACATTTTGTTTTCGTTGATTTCTTTGTATTTTCCCCGTGAGCGCGTGCTGTCGGCATCGGGTACTACAAAGGGTGGATTCACCCTAAACAGAAGAACATTGAGGCACCTTAGTTAACACTAACTCTTAGAATACTTTGGGAGCGTTGACGAACAAGCTTCGCGTATGAACAGTTATCAATTACTCAAAAACACGCTGTTCAATGTACTTACCTTGAGGTCCTTTGAAATAAATAAATAAAGTCTCTGTGAATACTCGTGGTCATGCCAAGAGTAATTTTATAAAAACGGCCATTATACTTTCTTTGAAGAACTGCAAGGTGACGATAGTTTCGCCACACAACTCTTTATAATTTGAAAGAGTGTTTAATCGTTTTTTTAAGTTTTGGTTAAAGGCCCTACGCAGCTTCTTACTTAAATCGCGTATTTTTTTTTTTAAATTGGGCTAAGTCTATCAAATATTATGCTTTCAAAAACATTTTCCAAATATTAGTCCTGTTTTTTTGAAAGCATATCTTATTAAATATAAATTTAAAAAAAACTTTAGGCATAACATTGCTGGAATAGAGTAGAACACATATTGAATGGCGGCAGGATAGAACGATGTAAAATTATCGATGACAACTTCCCAACGTCCTTCTAGTCGCCTCTCTGTAGCGAGGGAACGTTACCACTCACGCAGTCTTTATTAATGTGAAATACACAGCGTTCACCGTACGCCACACACGCTCAACCAAATATTCCGCGCCCCCCTTTTTTTGTATTTAAAGAAACATTTTGTCACAGCTTTTTGGTTCCTTTCGGTCAACCTTCTACGATAAAGCCAATATTTGCAGCTTAGATTGTATAAACCGGCTTCCAAACATCAAGAACAGATAACTAAACGTCGGGTATCTTGATCTTGAACACCCAAACATTTCTCAAAACCAAAGCGACAACGCCCTAAAAATAAAGCACGATTTAGCACGCGTCAGCAAAGTCGGTGCACGTGGGATTGATTAATCAGCTTTTCTTGTTTTAAAAGATTTTGCTCAAATAACAAAATTAATCTTCTTAAAAAAAGTGTTAAACTCTTAAAAAATATTTATGCCTATATACTACTCATATTTATTTATTTATTTATATTCATACCTGCTGCGACATTAAGCATTATGAGGGGGTACATGAATAGCGTACGTATAATGAAGGCATTAAAAATTCATTAACAGTCGCAAAATGAAAACAGTAAAAATGAAATTATATACTTCAATACAACACTTCATTATAAACAACAGAGTCATCAGAAATAAACGTTAGCTCTTCTGAAAGTGAATTCCCCTCCCTAATAGTTTTGAGGAGTGGAATTCCCTCCCTGAAACTTTCTCAAACAGACTTCCTAAAATAGTTTTTTTTTTTTTTTGGTTCCTGAATAGACACGTAGGCTAAAAGATTGCCGTTCAAGTTTTTGTTCGAGTCTCATTGTAAGTTGACGATCATTCCGAAACATGCTTTAATTTTGAGACGTGCTCCCCAATATAGAACCTTGTTTTGGACCGACGGCACAATTGAGTCTCACGGCGTAAATACTGCTCTAAGCTTATTTTTATTTTATATTCTCAGGAAAAGGGAGGAAGAAGGATTTTGTGGCTTATGTAGGATAACTAGTCCTTATTCTCTTTCTTTTGCTGCAAATTACTGTTCTTTTTAAGAAACAAAGCACGAAACTTTTAAAAGCTTGATTGACGACCTGTAATACAAATACCACGTCAAAATGCTTTGGCGGGCAGCAGCCCTTTCGCAATGACGCTTTGATTTTAGGCTCACAGCTTTGGGTTTCTCATCCTAAATTTACTTTACTTAGGTCTTGTGACAAAAAAGGTGACTATTTCGTGTCGTACCTAAACCAAAGGAATGTGGCGACCGAACAGACAAAAAAAAAAACAAAAAAACTTATGTGTATCAAAGTCTAAGTGGCAAGTCGTGTAGGCCCGAATGTTGCGTCAGGCGTTCGAGGCGCTCACGTAGCCTAATTCCTTTTTAACGAGGCGGGTACATCACAATCCATTATTTTTCAATCTTGGTTTTTGTCGAGGAACAAGGTACGATATCGGCGGTGTCCCTCGAGATGAAGAAACAACGCGTCCGGCAGAGAGGAGCCTCAGCTCGAGCAGGCTCTGTGAGATAATTAGAACGTGTTATTTTCGGCCTGATCGATCCATCTAATTAAAATTAATGCGGGTCGGGTGAACTGGAACATAAAAAGAGGATTACTTAAGCGGTCCCGCTCCTATTTTCCTGCCCTCGTTCCCCCCCCCCCCCCCCCCCAAAAAAAAAAAGAAGATAATTATTTTTGAATTTTTATTCAAATTAACCGCGGCTACAAACGACACACTGCCACAATGCTTCACATATTCATACTGCCGTGTTTAAGGGAAGGCTGAAGGGGACTTTGAACTTGAATAAACAGCTATAGTTGTAATGTAGACATTTTAATGGTTATGTGTCGTAAGTTTTACTTCGATCTTATTGGTAGGAGCGTCATGAAGCCAATTAAATTTTCGACGTAAACCCACTCGTTGTGGCGCACCGACGGTAGTAAAGTGCGAGAGTGGAGAGAAAACTGGCATAAGTGACATCATCCGCGGATCGGACGACCCTTACTCTCCACTAAGCTTGCTCGGGGATGCCGTCAATGATGTCACGACGCTCTGGACCGATAACAGACGGCAGATATAATGTCTACGTGCCCGGCGGCAATGGCTGCGCGTATTGTTCAAAATAAACGGGGTTTACGCTTACTTCTGCCCACGATAGGTGCGATAAATGAATTCGCGGGACAAAAAGCTATAGAATTTCGCTCCTAAGACTTCTTGACAAGTGCTTCAGCTTCCCTTTCAATAAAGCGGACTTGCATTCTCCAGGAATTATCGAACGCTGTTTATGCGACACTGTGAGGTCACGTGACACTAGACGTTACGTCACGTCATATTAAATTCCCGCTATGTCTACCGTAAAACCTCCTCGCTATTTTTAACGAAAACATATTTCCGCTAAATTTAGCGAATGAATTCCGCCACGAATGAACTCCAAGCTATGTTTAATGGGAAAATGGTTAACTCCATTACCTCCATCCCCCCACCATAAGTGTCTAAGCGCCATCCCTCAAGACCTCACTGTGACCAACGGACTTCCCCACCCCTTGCCTCTGTTTTGCATGGGCAATAAAAACACTTTTCGAATTCAGTGACGTCATGTGGCGGCAGCAAGCGACACAGTAACGTACCAATATCATGGCAATGATTCTCCGATAAATGTAGTAGACAAATTCTCCCGCTTAACTTAGCGGGAAAATTGTAAACTTCTGTAACGCTCCCTCCCCCCCCTCGTCGCCCCCCCCCCCCCTTCTACCCCCCCCCCCCCCCCAAGCCACCCACCCCCACGCACAATAATCGTTTAGTTCCAGGATGAGAAAGATTGACGACAAAGTTTTAGGACGGTATGTTCACCATTTCGCCATTCCAAAACATGGAAATCAAAGCTATTCAACCTCAAGTCAAAGTGGATCAATACCCATGCGGGACTACCAGAGCCCCACGTGGAAAGCGACGACGGCAATCCAAACGTCTAGATCACCATGGAGCTGCATTACTTGAAGAGCCGACATTGCGATACTGTCGAGATCAAAATCACGGACGGCCTCAACCTGAAAGATGCTTCACATTAAGGAATCAGACAAGTGAACATGCAGGCTGCACAGTTGACACCTGGCGAGAGATTCGAAACCTTTCTCAAAATAACAGGAGGCCCGAACCTGATAGAAACCAACACCTACAAACCTTGACGAGAGATAAAATACTAAGATTGCGCTAGGTTGGCATCAAATACATCATCAGACCGACATCGACCTACCTCGAGCCTTAGGAAGAGGATAGGTCGGAGGGGTTGTTTATCACCTAGACCATCTAGACGAAGAGAGCGTGAAGGACAGTATCCAGGGTCACGACCGCACCATATTCTCAGCACACAGAATCGGAAGTAACTCAATTATCATCACCTTCACAGGGCTTCGCCTACCCATGTAGATGACGGAAGACAGAGTGGACACGATAACCTTTTCCTACCGGTTAAGTCGCATCCTTTGCCTGTGCTGCCAGAGAATAGGACCCGAGGCAAAGTTTTGCCCGAAAAACTATAGCGTCACATGTAGACCGTGCTGTAGACAATTAGCACTCAACTCCGACCTTGCAGAGGATCATCAATGCACTCCTTATTGCGAAAATTGCGGAGAAAAGCATCCGGGACAATCACTACCCGAACAGGCTGAATGCAGACCTGGACCCTAATCATCGCATGGGCATGAGACGAGAACAATACCTCACACGGCAATATAAAACCAGACCACTCCGCTGAACCACGCCAAGCGGGGACCTACGTACGTGCAGTGGCGTAGCCAGGATTTTATTTCGGGAAAGGTTTAACGGCCTCCCCCCCCACCAATGACACAAAGTGAGCTCGCCGGTACGGACGCTCAGGCGAATATTAGGAAGACGCTGTTAAGATAAAACGGGTGAAGCTGCATTGTCATTTTTCAAACCGGAGCAGGCTTTATTTACAGGACTAGGGCCGTGGTGGCTCACCGTACTACTAGTTACGGCCCACCAACTTTAAAAGCTTCCTCAAAGCACACACCTCCCCCCGCTTTCTAAGGTAGCACTGCATTAAGAACGCGTGAAGGCCAGACAAAACACAAGGATAGCTATACTGTCACAAAAAAAAGAATTGCAGCAAAAAAAAAATCTCGACGCTGCAAAATTAGAGCAACCGACCACGCACAAACACTAGGGCCCATATAGAGGGCGAAGGTAATTCTGAAGAATCACAAAACAAAAACTTATTATCTAATAAAGGTTTAACAAATTCGTGCTACAGAACTAGATGCCGAAGGAAAGAGAGTCTTATATTTGCTAGGCCGCTTTATCTTGCAGCCTGGTCCACAGGCAGCAGCAGCATATCCTCAAGGTAAGGAGTAATCAGTCCTTACTTGTCGTTGCGTCACTCGGAGAAATGACATGGCGCACCACACACAAACTACTCGCCGAACGTGAAAATGAACTTGACTACACTTGCGCTGTGCGTAGTGAGAGTATGAAGGCTTGTCTCTTCGAAGTTTCCGATGTTCCGTGCAACGAAGAAATTAATCTAATAAGGAATTACATTGGATGCCACCATGAGATACAAAGCAGAAGGCAAGACGGACTTCATCGAATTCGGGAGTGACGATTTCCCCAAAGTGAGGAAAACTTCTCCAAAAATAGGGAAATTTTAGGCGTCCCATGCAAGAGGGAGAAACGTGAAACGCTTATCACGTCGGCGGTAATACGGGACCGCCCTCTGGTCGGAGGCCCTATTTCAGAACGTCTATCGTCTTCTCAAGATCCTAGCGACTCTGCCCTTAACAACGACGGAAGCTGAGCGCTCGTTCTCTTCACTACGACGGTTGAAAACATAACTGACAGCGTCCACTTCGAATGAGCGACTGCTCGGTCTATACTTCGTTTCTGTTTAAATCCACACGCAGCCGATGCTACAAGCGCGAGCATGTGGCCCTGAACAGTGCTTGCACTGCATGAGCGCGCGTGCTGGGCAGGATCGCTGAAAGCCCGCAGCTCGCACTTGTAGCATAGGTTGCGTCTGGACCTAAGCTCAAATGAAGTATAGCGCTTTTGAATGTTCACCGTTACAGTTCACCGTTACATCGAAGTTCAAGCGGAGGACGTCCTGGATTTTTTTTTTCTGTGAAAGCAGGCGGCTGCATTTTAATGTCGTCTAGGTGCTTGGCATAAATGAGATGATCAAAAGAACCTGTAAATTGCTCTCTGAAATAACTAGTCACAGTTACCTTCTTATTCGCGCTAATATCTGAGCACAAAAGATGTGCGTGAGCGCAGTGCCATCCGCTGCTCACAGTGTAATTGTTGTTTACAATTCATTTAATATTCCTGACACCACTGACATTGATTTATATTATCACCGTGTGTTCGTTTTATAATGTTCACTTTCGTTTCATTGAACGGTGTATTTCAATGAAAATATTTTGTTATAATTTGCCTTGAAATTGCCATCCTTTACCCCACAAATATTTCAAAATATATATCTGAGATCAAGTTCCGCACCCCCATCAAATAAATATGAATGAAGGAATATCGTATATATTATTAATTTGAGCATTTTCTACCCCACAAACAATTTTCCCGAAAGTATAAAAGTTGTAGATAATCCGCACTTCGTCGTTGCTCCGTGCCTCGTGCGAAACCACGACTGTGTGAACAGGGAAGCGAGTGGGCCATTTCGGGGGGGGGGGGGGGGGGCCTTCGATTTTCTCAAACCCCGCCTCTGCCTGCGCCACTGCCTGAGTGTAGTGGTCGTGGAGGGCCACTACGAAGGGCTGATAGTACCTTCTTCCCGATAAGAGACGCGTGTATTAAAAGTCGAAACTGAAGGTCCGCCACTGTTCATGGCGTCGGTGGGAATGGTCTTTTCCTGAGCGCGCGATGGAAGCTTCTTTCCGACTTTCTCTTCCTCTTCGCTTAGCGATTCATATCGATTTCCCCCTTCTGGTTTAATGCTCAACACGAAGTCCTTCAAATGTGCTGGCTGCTTTATATTGCGACCCTATCTACTTCTAGTTCTGGGGCCTTCGAGACCTGCCAAGAGCGCATCCAGAAACTGTTAGAACAGCAGAGGCGGTACCGAAATTCCGAAAGGAACTCGTTTTACGCGGAACAGTCCCATCGTTGTTGTCACAGTCAGTAGCTCCGCCGTGGTCTCGTCGACGCGCAATTGCTGATACGCTTGCTGGAGGTCTATTTCGGAGATGATCTTCCCTCCTTGTACGATGGATAAGTCCGGTGCCGTGGGAAGTGGATATGAGTTTGGCTTAAGTGCGGGGTTGACCGTGCACCGATAATCTCCACATAACTTTAGTGAACTGTTCTTCTTGCGGACGATCACTAACGGTGTTGCCAAGGGCGATGATTTCACAGGCCCCAAAATGTTCTGCGCTTGTAGCTTGTTCAGCTCATCATGTACTGCAGTACGCAGAGTAAGGGAAACTGGCCGACACTTCAAACATTTCGGAGATGTATCTTCTAGGTCTATGTGTATCGGTTCGCCGACATAACCGTCGAGCTGTCTCTGGAACACTTGTATATGTTTCGTCAGAAGATCTTCCAGAGTTCTTGGAGACACTGCGTATACTCCGGACACCTAGATGTTCAACGCAGGAAACCAGTCTTGACCAAGAAGACTTGCTCCCTTTCCATTAACCACGTAAAGTTCCAAACGAACTTCTTTGTCCTTGAATCGTACATTGACAGGCAACTTCCCAGCCAGGTGCATGCGGTTCCCTGCCCAGACGCTCAAGGAGAGGTCACAATGATCGAGCTTAGGTGGCCGTCCCTGCCAAAGATGTTCAAAAGTGTCGAAGCTGATTATTGTGTGTAAAGCTCCGGAGTCCACTTCCATGCTGAGAGGTCGACCATTTATGATAAATTCCGCGATGATCCGTGAGGAGTTTCCCTGTGTAACGCTGTTAACAGCGGACAGGTCACCATGCGTCTCGTGTTCCGCTTCTGTCACGAGAAATTCCAACAGACTTATAAAAGTCTCTTGGAATTTGGCTTACGTTTGAACCACGCTTTTTCCAAATGTTCCTTCTTGTGGCAAATTTTGCATATTGCCTTAATGTGCTTGCAGTCATCCAGTGAGTGTATGCTTGTACAGCGAAAGCAGGGTTTCTTTGCTGGCTTGTCGTCTTTTGCGGATTTCACTGCCGTAGAGTTCTGTACCTTGCCTTCCTTGCTAGCTTGTATTTGGCGTTGCTGGCTGGTGGCAGGCTTCGTCACCAAGGCCATCGTGTAGGCTCGGTCGAACGTGATGTTCCGCTCGACTATCAGGCGCTCTGAAGGTGCGAGTCCTTAATGCCACAGATGAATCAATCGCGTAGTTTAATCTCTAGCGGCAGTAGCGTAGAAGAAACGGCCCCGGAGTTCGCGGCGTTTGTGGCGTTTGAACCGCCTGTGCCTCCCCACTTGACAAACTTTCTTGCATAGCCTCAGAAGCTCTGACACTTTTCGTGGCCGTCACCGTGGTTGTGGTTGTGGCCATGATCTTTGTCACCGTTCCGAAGTTGCAGTGTACTGCTATCTTTCGGAGAGCGGCGACGTACTCAGGAATTGTCTCTGTAGGCGCTTAATTTCGTTGGTGGAACTTAAAACGACTGAGCAGTTCCGCTGGCTTCGGGTCGAAGTGATCATTGAGACGTTTCAAGATTTTCTCAAATTCTACTTCCAAATGTCTCTTCGGCGCAAGTAAGGCCCGTACGATCTCAAAGGTTGTTTCACCGCACGATGTCAGTAGCACTGCTGGTTTCTTCCTGGGGCTGGTGATGTCCTTGGCTTAAAAATAGAATTCTAAGCGTTCAAGCCACGAACTCCAGTTACCTCCGGAGTTATACTCCGGAATACGTCCGTGAATGCCGTAATCGTCCATCTTCCGGGTTCGCCTAACTTCGCTCGTTGCGAATTTAATACATTCTTCCCGATAAGAAACGCGTTTATTTACAAGTCTAAACTGAAGGTCCGCCACTGCTCATGGCGTCGGTAGGAATGGTCTTTTCCCGAGCGCGCAATAGAAGCTCGTTTCCGACTTTCTCTTCCTCTTCACTTAGCGAAACATATCAGGTGAGAAGAAACATGAAAGCTACGACAAAGACAGCGCCTCGGAAGGCCTCTAAAGATACTGAAAGGTTTAGATTGCGTGACGCGTGGGACGCGTGGGACTCGAGATGGTCGGTGGCCCGGTACCAAGCGGCCACACCGGGTAAAAGAAGACACACCATAAACTTCTGGCGCCATCTAGATTTCTGATGACACACTACGTCTTCTCCTCCCTTAATAGAAAATGAATGTTTGGTAAGTAAGTACGGGACAGAAGAAAAACAGCTTACTCCTTTAAAAGAAAATAAAGCTGTTCACACACACAAGTAAATCCTACCAATCACTGCAAGCAGAACAATAATTATATGTAGTGACCGGGGGGAATATAAAGACGAAAAAAAAACCCTTAATGGTGCAGTCATTAACTCGAACGCTTTGCTCTATGTCGACAAAAATTCAGTTCGACTGAAGCGTGCACCAAAAATATCACTGTTTGTTTGACTAGCCCTTGGAATCAAAGAATAAAATTTTTCACGTTCATGATTGACCAACCGGCAAGACACTGATGTGCTACACTACAGTGTATATGTCCTGTGGAGGCACAAGTTGAGATAATACCTTGTCTTAATACTGGACGGAAAATATCGGACTGACAGCCGATACCTCTGCCTGACTGCAGACGTCCGCTCACCAATAAAGTTCATTATCGGATATTCTTCTGAATGTAGAAGAAAGCACTTTAACAATACTATACACTCAGATATCACATGAGTAACATTAGACATGTAAATTACACTGGATATACCTTTGCTTTGAGACTTGTAAAACTAAAATATGCATATGGAAACAACTCTAAATGTCAAATGTTTTACTCGTAGTGGGACTCGGTGAATAAAAGTTCAACACGTATTCTCTCAATCGTTTCGGCAGACCTCTCTGCCGCCTCGGACCGTGATAGTCCAACGGAGATGCCTGGTAAGTCGAAGGGGTGGATGGCTCCGACCCATCACAATCACTTGTTGTTGGCGATGATTCTTGCGGCAGTCAGGACTCTCTCCAGAGCCCTCTCTTTAAGTACTGGCCACGGGGGGTTTGTGAAGTGCAGCAACCCCCGAATTCAGAGACCCTGCCGAAACCGTTGTCGTTGCAGAACTAGATGGCAGCTAGGTAGAATAGCCAAGTCCAAGCTGAGATGTACTTGAGGCGCTGTTTAGCATAGCACTGCTTGGAGGAACTGGAGGTTCAGGACCCTCCTGGACAGTGACCTTGGAGGCTGAACTGCGGGCAGGGCAGGAACGGGCGCCGCGCGGAAGGCCGCTTGAGAATCGGAAGCGGGAAGGGCACCGGGTACCGTCGGGACATGGAGAGTATTAGGCACCACAGGTATATGGGATACAGAAGCCGCAGGACGATGGACGACGCCAGGCACCACAGGACCCTGGGCGGCTCCAGGAGCCGCAGGATGATGCACAACGCCAGGCCCTACAGGAACATGGCCAGGACCGGGTGCCGAAGTAACGTTGGCGACACCAGGGGCCGGAGCGAGTTGGACGATATCTCGGGCCGTCAAAACAGGAGCGGCATCAGGGGCCGCAAAAACATGAGTGACACTGGGGGCCGCAGCACGCCGAGCTGTATGTGTCAGACTCTCAGGGGGCAGGTTGCCCAGATTTATAGCTGGAGTCGCATTGGTCGGTGTGGGGAACATATCGTCATCCATAAGCCACAAGGACTGACGTTATGGAGGTTTCAATGTTGTACGTGTCATCTTGGCTGCATTCCATGTGGTTCCGTCATCTAGTCTATATATGAATGGTCCTACTTGTTCATGTATGCGTGGCGATGTAGCCTAGTTGTTGCGCATTTTTCCTCCAATGTTTGGCCTGAACACCTTTACACATTGACCAGGGGCAAACGCAGGCTTCTTAACTGCTCGCCTGGCATCTGAATATTTTTTCATCTTTGTTCGATACTCTTTGACTCCATTAGGAGGTTCTTCCTGAATGAAATGTGGAGGGACTGCAGACTCTGGGGTCTTTCGCCCTTGGAGATGAAGTCGCGTTCGGTGAGTGCGATCGTGTAGAAGAAATGTTGGCGTTCCTCCAGTCGCGGCGTAGCGCGTACTTTGGTAAACACCGATATATACCGTAATGGCTTCAGAGAGTTAATGATGTTGGGCAAGAGCCAACTGTATGGTGGACTTAAAAACTCTATTGAATCGCTCTACCTGTCAATTAGCTTGAGAATGATAGAGGTATGACTTTGCATGCTTGATGCCATACGTCTTCAAGAAATCACTAAACTCCTTTGAAATGAATTGCGGACCGTTGCCTGTCGTGATTTCTTGCGGCAGAAACTCGTGGGCAAAGACAGACTTCGAAAGCCTTATGACTGTGGCAGTCGTGACGTTGTGGGCTGGTGCCACTGCAGGCCACTTGTTGTGGTAGTCTACCAGCGTGATAAAATTCTTTCCTGAGCAGGAGCTCATTCGAACGGACCAACAATGTCCATACCAAGTTCTTTTTCTCATGGAAGAGTGGGAAATTCAACTGGTTGAAAATGTGCGGAGGATGTCTTTGCACGCTTGTCAGTGGACTGACATACTCTGCAGTTTTGACCTTTGGTCCTGACATGGTGATTGACATGCGGCCACCAGTAAAGTTTATTGATGATGCTGGTTTTGCGCAAAATACCTTGGTTTATTTCATGTGCTACATAGATGACGTGATCACGGAGAGTCGACAGGACCACTATCTTCTTTCTCTAGAACAGCAATGCATCTGTGACTGAGTGCTGGTGTTTCACAACAAAATGTGGTTCGAACTAAGAAGGCAACTTGTCCTTTGAGGGCTATGTGTTTGAAAGATGCGTCATGATAATTGGTAATGCAGGATCTTTTGCAGTTTCTTAGAACACGGAAAGAATCAAAAGAACTTTGAATTCTTTCCGCGTGAGGCATGCATAGACAATTGAAACTACTGCCTCTTCAAAAGCCATACCTTTTTCGGTATCTGGGACCGAACGGCGAAATAGAGCTTGGGCAACTACATTGTCGCTTTTTTTTGTTGCGATACTTCATGGTGAAAGTGTAATTAAAGAGTCTAGCCGTCCAGCGACTGATGTTTCGTGGACGGACACCTGTCACTTGAGGGGACATTAACGTGACAAGAATTTGGTGTTCAGTTTGGATGCCGGAATGTCGACCCCAAAGATATACATGCCACTTCTCCCAAGCCCACAGGATTGCGAAAGCTTCTTTCTCTCCTGCGGAGTACTTCCGCTCTGCTTCAGTGAGCAAGCGCGAAGTGAAAGCAACAGTCCTTAGCTGCTTTCCATGCTGTTGCTAGAGGACAGCTCCTAGCCCGTAGTTGGACGCGTCGGTCGAGACGACGACTGGAAGATGAGGTTCAAACATATCCAGAATGGGTGCCCGTTGAAGGCAGGACTTCACGCTTCGAAAACTGGTCTCAACGTGAGATGACCAAACAGAAGATGATCCTTTACGTAGAAGCCTACGGAGGGGGTCGACGATGGCAGCACACTGTGGGACAAACTCACTGTAATATTCAACTAGACCTAGGAAGGCCTTCAAATGCGAATGTTCCGATGGAACTGGAAAATTCAGGACCGGGTATATCTTTGACGGATGGGGTGCTAGTTTCTCTACAGACAGACGATGGCCAAGAAAAGAAAGCTCGGACACATTGAAGACTGCTTTCTTGTTGAGCCTCTTGCCGGCCTCTTTGATACACCTGAGGACTTGACGGAGATTGCCATCAGGCTCTTTCTGAGACGACCCATAGACGATTATATCGTCCATATAGAACTGAACCCCTGGACAGTGTTTTAAGATTTTCGACATGACCTGTTGAAAGGCTGCTGGCGTAGATGCCAGACTGAAGACAAACTCGTTAAAAATTCAAAAGCCCTTTATGGGTGATAAACGCGGTTAAATCACGGCTCCTTGGGTCGAAACAGTCCTGGTGATATGCCAACGCAAGGTCCAACTTTGAAAAATGTGATGCTCCACTGAGAGAGTTCATAAGCTTGTCAATGTGTGGGAGCGGAAAAGAGTCTATTGGCGACTGTCTGATTCGTTGCCCGCAGATCGACACACGTACGAATTCTACCGTCTTTCTTTTTGACTACTACCGTGGTGGATACCCATTCTGGTGCGTTTACGCGCTCGATAATGCCTTGACGCTCGAGCTTCTGGATTTCTGGATTTCTGGAGTAACAGCATCACGCAAATTGATCCGTAACCGGCGAAGTTTAGCTTGTACGGCAGAACTTGGTGCCAAATATTGACAGTGTGGGTTTGAGTTTAGACTAAACCCAATTCTGACGAAAAAATATCTTCGAATTCTTCAAAGCCACAGCAATGTTTATAAACAACTCTCACCGGCAGTGAATATTGACTCCGTTGTGACGCACACGAATCGCTTAAAAGTTGCTCTTCGGAGACGCCCCTACTTGAGTATGTAGATGAGGCGGGCGGGTGATCGCCGACAACAGGTGACAATGTTGGTGTGTGCTTCCAGGGAGCACTTGAAGGACTCACGGAGAACTGGGCTTCGCCGCACACGGTGGCTGCGGGACTCCGGCCGACTTTACATGGAGCAGGATGGCTGCGCGAGAGTCAGCTGAACTGACATGGAAACATTTGAGTGCAGCACCCGAAAAAATGAAATGAAGTCCATAAGCGCCATCTGTCCCCAGCAGGAACCGGCCGTTTCAAACAACGTAAGAAAATAATCTCGGCGGAGCGCTCTTTGAAGGTGACTTTGGTCTGGAAACATTCCACGACTGGAATAAAACCTCTGAGATAATTAATGCGCAAAAGCGCGCGGCGGTTTTTTCAGCAGGATCTGCTGCTTGGGGTTGGTCTTGCTAAACATGTTTTTGGAGAGAATTGAAACCTCAAAGCCAGTACCAGTGAGTAAAGGCACTGTAAATCCATTCACCTGAACATCTGCGGTGAAATTCTGTGGGCGCCAGCCGACATGTGCTTCCGGGAGGACTTCCGGAGATCCGGCGTCAAAAACGTTCAGCTGCTGCTCCTCCTTGTTGTCGTCAGATAATGTTACGATTCCATGGCTCGGCGTCTGTTTACGATCAACTCCAAGCCGCTAGTGCCGGCGACAAGCGGTGCGACCAGGTCCCGGGGGAAAGACCAGCTGACGACGACCGGTGGCATCAGACGATGGGGGAGAACTCCGGAAACATTTGGTAAGTGACCAAGTTTGCCACAAGAAAAACGAGACATCCCTGAAGCAGGACATTCCTCGCGTGGATGGGGTCGACAACCGCAGAACTGACAGGACTCTGCCCCGCGTCCAAGAGCGCGCGCGATCGGCGGAGCATCACGCGGCTTTCGGTTCACGAAAGCGCGAGTATGTGCGCACTACTGGCGACGCGGCGAGAAGGGAACCTTGGAGGGCGAGGAGCAAACATTTTCGGGAGGGGAGGAAACGGCATGCCGCCGCTCTCAATTTTCATCGTGGGTGTTCGAATTCGGATTCAAACGTCGGCCGTCTAGTTCACGCCGAATGGAAGCCCCTTGTACGGCCTGAACGGCGTATGGCGTTGCAGAACGCGAAAAACTAGAGGCAAATTGGCAGTACCGATCGCATTTCCGAGACACCTGTTCAAACGGTTGTGCTAGGAACACAACGCGTTCGAGGCTAGGTTGTCCAGCTTGCGCAGACTCTCGGATTACCCGATCTTGTACCTCCGTTGACGTTAACCCGGACAAAAAGACATCCGCGATGCGGTTTTCAAGGGACTCTCCAAATCACAAAAATAATCGAGGTGCCGTAGAGCACCAAGGTACTCAAGGACGCTTTTTCCCTGGGACTGAACGCGGGTGACGAATAACATCCGCTCGACAACAGCATTCCTTTTGGCAGCGAAGTGTTGATCAAGTGCCGTTAGGAGGATGTCAAATTCGGGGACGGAGCCTCGCCATGGGCGAGGTCTGTGGATGGAAATGTTGAAACTATTTTTTGGTCTTCTAGACCAAGCAAAGACCAGAGTAGCGCGCGCTTACGCTTCGGAGGGCTTTCATAGGCTTCTATGACCACAAGATAATTGAGAAACGACGTTTTCCAACTTAGCCTACGCTGCGTAGGGACACCTGGCGTGGGAAGAAATGCTGGTGGCGTCGGGAAGGAAGCCGCCTTCACCCTATTACCGTTGCAAGGCATGGTTTCAAAGATTGGCAAAATGTTAAATTGTTCACCCCAAATAAAAACAATAACAATTTTCTGAGTCATGGAAAGGAAAAGAGATGGACGCTTCCGTACTGTGCGCGCTACGCGCATTAAAAAGAAATGAACAATTCGAACGGTCGTTCCGGCGTTCCAAATAGACCAAAAGATGGCGTTATACCTTACCCTAGTGACGTTTGAAATGAAATGTCGAGTGTCGCTACGCGTCGACAGCATCGACATGCACTACATTTCATATTAAAAAAATGTGGTGGATGGAAACATTCGAAAGGTCGTCACATAAGAAACGTTCCAATATTAGCCAACACACAAAAGAGAAAACTGCACATGCCGATGCTGCCACCACTCATCTCCGGCACGGAGTCTGATGAAAAGCTCACGAGAGGAGATAATGGAAAAAATGAAATAAAATACCTCTTCGCCAAAATTTAGTGGTCGTGGATGGCCGCTATGAAAAGGGTGAGAAGAGACATGAAAGCTGCAACAAAGACAGCGCCTCAGAAGGCCTGTAAAAATACTAAAAGGCTTACATTGCGTGGCACGTGATACGCGAGATGGTCGGTGGCCCGGGACCAAGCGGCCACACCGGTTAATAGGAGACACGTCAAGCCAGCTCGGATTTTCGATCAAGACTGGTTCGATTTACAATATTTACATGCATCTAGAGACGCCACGTGCCACTTTGAGGCACATGGCACCATCTCATTGTTACAGCACACGCCATGAATGTTCGGCGCCATCTAGATTACCGATGGCACACTACACTAAGCTACCGCACAACTATATCAAATAGGTTCCATCTTCTCTGTGAAAAAAACGTGCGCAAACTTACCGAGTCAAGCCGATCCTGGAAAAGAAAGGAGTACGTATCCGGCACCCTGGACTTCGCAAGCGAAGCTCTCCGACAAGACAGAGAGGAGGAAAAATGCACAAACCAAGGCGGGGTGACGTGCAACAAGCCTCAGCCTGGGTCGAGTCAAAAGAGGGAGTGAGCCGTTGCACCACTCCCAGATCTCAGTAACACACTAACACGCAACAGTCTTTGACAAAAAGAGTACGTCGAAAACCAGGCTGATACCCGGAGTGGATGTCCAGAAAACATTTAACAACGTAGCCCACTCCGCCATACTCCAAAAGGTAGCACTAACGAAATCAGGCGAAATGATGATTAGCTACATCATAAATTTCCTATCGAACAGCACAATCGCAATCATGATGGGTGCCTACATCAGCCCAAAACCAAAGCTACAGGTCGGGGTCCAAATATGGGCCATCCTTCAGCCGATCCTATTCAACCTGGCCCTCAAAGACTTCTCGGGTTAACTCGAGAGGATACCGGACCTAAATTCTGCACTCTACCCAGATGACACAAACCTCTGGTCGAACGGGAGCTCCCCAACACACCAAGATGAGAAAATGCAGGAGGAACTCGAAAGCTTTCAAGTATACGCCGGACTGACGTGCGCACCGGACAAATCTGAGTAGGTCGTAGTAGTGGAAAGTTAAACGAAACCATCTGAGCAAATGAAAAACCTAATCACCCTAAAATTAGACGGTCGCGTGATATCACAGCAACATTTATACGGATCCTCGGTTTTTACACAGACGACAACGCAAAACCAAGCAAATGGACGTAAATAAAAAAATCACCAAATAGACCAGATCACCCAGATTCTAAAACGAGTGACGGAGAAAGAAGCGGGCGTGAAGAAACCCAAGTTAAGGAAGGTTTCTGAGGCACCCATCACCTCGAGAGTCATGTATGTGCTAATGTACATGAACATCACCAAAACAAAACAAAACAAAAAACTAAATTAAAACGCATCCCGGAAAACCCACCCGCCTGCGCTAGGAGTACCAAGAATGGCCCTATTGGCCACAGTTGAGGAAATCTTTATCTTCAACACCCTAGAGGAGAGAACAGACTTGCAATAAGGAGCGCAATATCAAAAACTGTAGACGTCTAAGCAATGAAGGTGAATCCTACAATAAATAGAATGCTAAACCCAATACTTACCAGCCATTCTAGGCCCAACACCCCTATGGGACCGCATACCCGAAATAAACACCAAGCCAATTTCCAAGAACATGAATCCCAACAAAGACCTAGGAAGAAATACCCAGAAGAGAGAACGAATCCTCAGAGACTAGGAACCCAATACCCACTAGTACACGGATACCAGCTACGACCCAAAACAAGAAAGAGGCACGACGGCTATAGTGGGTCCAAAAATATAAACACCACACAACCACAAAGACGCAGCATCCGCCACCAGTTTAAAAACCCTAGCCATAGCAGAGGCCATCAGAGACCACGAGGCCTAGGTGGACACCACACATAGTACAGAAAGCCAGAGTGGCATAGGCAATTTCAAAGACAACATGCCTGCCCTCCCATGTTATGGTTAACCTAACAGACACCATAACCAACCATCCGGAAATCACTCTAGTCATAGAGTGGATACCGGGGCACCGGGGCACAGAGGGGAACGAGCTCGTCCACGAGCCCGCCCGCAGAAACCCCAATACTGGCAGCCCTATCCCATGGCCCCAATGCTATGACCCCTGCATTTATAGGACCTCCATGTACCATCAGAGAACCAAGACGCTCAAAGAGTTCAGACAAAACAAAACCTTACTAGACAGGCCTGCTTACGTATTAAACAGAGACAACTCTACCATAGTGCGCAGGGCGCAGGGCGGAAACTAGAAACCCAATGAAAAAACACCTCAAGCTCTATATTAGTGGTGCAGAATGCACTCTGCTGTGCAGCACCTGCAGCCAGCACCTCTAGTAATGCCCCCAAACTTTGAAACTGACCCAAGGTTGCAGCTAGAATACGAGCAACACTGCAAGACCTTCCAGAAACAATCAAGCCCAGGAGCTGGAAAGAATGGGCCAATCCCCCTGCCAAGACCGAAGAAACACCCTGGCTGCTCAAGGTTCAGCATGTCACAGACATGCTGGGCGAATACTGGTGAGACAAGACCCAGGACATATACGAAATATAATCAAAAAGTTCCAAGACTGATATTGTAGCGTGAAAATAAAGGCAGTAAAGCGATGCGCGCGCAGAGGTCGAAGGAAAGGACCTTCCTGAGTCATTATGCCAGAGGGCGTCGCTCTGTGAACGTTTGAAACTGCGCTAAACGAGTGTGTTTGAGCACATGCACAAGCATAGTGGCGATCTCATATGGACTGCAAAACAAAGCAAGAGAGAAAATCAATTTTACGTCAAACTCGGAAAACCTAAAACAGTGACCTCTGAAATAATTTAGAAGGCTTATCTCAAAAAGTAGTAATGTGTGCGAAATGTATTGAGTGGCACCTGCGCCTCAAGAATGACAGAATGTAACTGAAGTCAAGGAGAGGTTGTGTAAAGTCGTCTTACCACTCTTCGTGTTCCAGCGATATTCTTGCATTCCTGAAGCGCGAGTGCTACTTAAGACACTTCGTAAAATTCACTGCTTATTGACACAAGCCTGCTGAATCATTTCAAAGGTCTCTGTTTTTGTATTTGCCGAGTTTGACTCAGAATTGATTTCGCTCTCGCTTTGGTTTGGAGTCTATGGTGAATTCGCCAATGTGCACGTTCACGTTCTCAACAACACACGTGTCGCGCATATCCAAAAGTTCACAGGACGCGACTCCCTTTGGTATAACAAGACACGAAGGCAAATTCCTTCGATAGCTGTGTGCGCTTCACTTCGCGGCCCTTTCTTTTAACGCTACAAAATCTGACCCGTAACTTTTTGATCACACCTCGTATTTGGCTGTGAATGAAACGTTTAGTCTGTGTCTTTCTCCCTCTCACCAACGAACTACCCTACCCCTGCCCCTGTTTTACTTCGCCAGTATAAACGCCTTTCGGGTCAAGAGACGTCATGTGACGGGGGCAAGAGACACGGTGACGAAGAAATATAGTTAAACTGATTCCCTGCTAAAATTAGCAGATGCATTTCCCACTGAATTTATCTGGAAAACGTTTACCTCTTGTGACGGCCCCCTTCCTGCAACTCTAGTAAATTAGTGCCGTCCTTCAAGACCTCACTATCTCGAACGGACTGCCGTACCCCCTGCGCCTGTTTCACTTGGCGAATAATAGACACTTTTCAATTCAAGTGACGTCATGAGACGGCGTAACTTTACACTGTGATTCCGAAATGTCATGAAAGTGTGATTCCTCGTGAAAGTTACCATATATATTTTCTCACTTAATTTAGCATATGGATTTTACCGCTAAATTTAATGGCAAAATGGTGTCGTTTAACACGAAACGATACCAAAAACGCGGATGTCGTTCTATCTTCGTCAAAATATAAATTCTTTCCAACTTGGATTTGTAAAAGGAAGGTCAGTTGAAACCCAACTTTGTACTTGGCCTATGCCCTAATTACCTTACCCGGTTTAAATCTTACCTACATTTACGTCAAAACGAGGTTTGCATTTTGAATACATTCTCTGATCATTATACTTCAACATCAGGTGTTCCACAGGGTGCCAATCTTGGGGCCTCTGTTTTTTTGGAGCGCAGCTTTTTAGCGCCCGTTTCCCTGTTTCGCGGCGCCGCTGTTGGCGCAACCGCCCCACTAAATTTAACTAGAAACTGAATTTGTGATGACGTCATATGACCTCAAATTTCCCGCTAAATCAGGAGGACAAATAGAAGTTGTTCATGGGTGACGGAGAACAGGTCATGTGACGTCGTTTTTCTCGCTAAATATAGCGGTAAGACTGAATTGGTATTGAAGTTATGTGACATCCATTTCCCCGCCAAATTTAGCGGGGAACCTCACCCACTAAAATTAACCGGGAAATTTTCCCGTTTAATTTAGCGGGAAATCTTCTCGGCTAAATTTAGCAGATAAAGGAGGAGTAGGGGAGGGTACAGAGAGGCATAGCCTCGCCTCCGTATCCTCCCTCCTGCTCCTCAAGAGCTGCCCAATGATTTCGCGTTACAGAGATTTGTAAAACGTCTTTTTTTGAGCGCAGCTTTTAGGCGCCCATTTCTTGGTTCGGTGGCGTAGCCGTAGGCGTCGCCGTCGGCTTCGGTGTCGGCGTAACCGCGCTAAGCTTAGCGGGAAAATTGACGTCACGTGACCTCAACACCAATTCAATTCCGCTCTAAATTTAACGGGAAAACGGCGTCCCACGACTTACTGTCACGTCACCTATGAACAAATTCAGTTTTTCCGCTGGATTTTGCGGGAAAATGGACGTCACGTGACCTCAACAGCACTTCGCTTCCCTTGTAAATTTAGCGGAAAATTAATGTCACGTACACGTGTCGTCCACACCACTTCAGTTTCCCCGCTACATTTAGCGGGAAAAGTGACGTACCATGACTTCGTGTCATATCACCTAACAATAAATTCAGTTTCTCCGCTAGATGCAGCAGGAAAATTGACGTCATATGACCACAACAGCAATTCAATTCCCCGCTAAATTTAGCGGGAACTTTACGTCACGGTACTTCGACAAAATTTCAGTTTCCCCGGTGAATTTAGCAGAAAAAATAACGTCACATGTCTTGGTGTCACGTCATTTATGAACAAATTCCGTTTCTCCATAAGATTTAGCAGAAAAATTTGACGCCACATGCGGAGGAGGAGGAGGGGAAGGTACGCTAGACGAGGAGTAGTATGACAGGAGGAGGAGGATGGGAGAGAGGGAGGAGGAGGACCAGTGGAGAGTAGGAGGATGGAAGGAGGAGGGGAGAGGAGGATATAATGAAAAGGAGCAGGTGATAGGAGGAGGACAAGGAGGATAGGAGGAGGAATGGAGGGGGGGACGAGGACGAGGAGCAGCAGAGGACGGGAGGTGAGGAGGAGGAAAGGGTACAGGGGAGAAAAGGGGCATACCCTCTCCTCCATACTCCCCCATCCTCCTCCTCAAGAGGTGCGCTCTAGTTCCACTTTACCGAGATTTGTAAACGTCTATCTTTTTTTTTATAAGTGGTATTGGTTTCGGTGTTAGAAGTGCTAAGATCTTTTGTTTGTCGATGATATTGCCCCGCACGTTGGCGAGCAAGCGCGTGCGTGGCCGAGTGGTTACCGTGCTTGACTGTCACGCGGAAGGTGTAGGCTTGATTCCAGTCAGGCGACTGTACTTTTCTTTATTCTTTGAACTTGGCCTTCTCGCAAGTTCGAGAACATTCTCGTCTGACCGAGTTCCGAAAGTTTTACGCACCGAACGTTCTACGCCAAATGATCCAGAAATCCACGAGGGTACATAAGGGACTCCGCATGGCGAGCGGAGTCAGTTTCCCCCCAGCGCTCGACTCTGCTCTTTCGCCGACTTCGCCGACTTCGACGCCCGCGACGCTCTGCTGTTATCTTTTGTTTCCTTTTTATTTTTTGGGCACAAGTTTGCCCCATTAAACGTTTCAGTGTCCCCAGTTATTCTTTTTTTTCTCGCCTGTTCATTCGTGACGTTTTTGCTGGAGGTGCGGGGTATTTGCATTCTATGCCCGTGGACCGTACCCCTCCGAAAACACGCCGGCCAAGTGACGTGCTCAGCCCCGGAAGGCTACCCTTCGTAGAAGACCAGATCAAGGCCCGGCCAAGTCGCCGTAACCAAGGCCTACCCCCAGAACTCTTACACCTGCTGCATAAACCAAAGAAGAAGACCACGACGATGACGACTCCACCCGTTGTTGTTCTACCCGTCGCTGCCCGTAAGCCCACGTCCTTCCACGGTGAGCCTTATGAAGACATCGAGGACTGGCTAGACCAGTACGAGCGAGTGGCCCAGCACAACCGATGGACCGACGAACAGCGCCTGCAGAGACATTACTTTGCGCTCGAAGGGACGGCCAGGCACTGGTTCGAGAATCGCGAGACTTCCTTGATCTCGTGGAACGCCTGCAAGGATGCTCTGAGACGGACCTTCGCCAACCAATATCGAAGGGAGAAGGCCGAGGACCTTCATCGAATGAGGACACAGGGACCAAACGAGACTATCACCAGTTTCGTCGAGGATGTTTCGTGCCTGGTCGCTCGCGATTACCCTCAAGCCACCGACAAAAAGAAGTTGCGAACCCTAATGCGATGTGTCAATGATGACATCTTCGGTGGTCTTCTTCGCAACCCGAAGACTTCGTCACGGAGGCCACGAACATGGAACGTGCCCTCCTCGCAAGACCCAGCCACTACCCTCGGCACTCGAGCGTCGCTGCTGCTTCGGCATCCGGCTACGGCATCAGCCCTAGCATCCCCGGCCTTCGCGACATCATCCGCGACAAGGTCCGGGAGGAGCTTCAGAAGCTTCTGCCGACTGCTGAACGGCCGGCCTCAATCTCCATTGCCGAGGTCGTCTGAGACGAGGTAGAGCGAGCATTCCTACCAGATGCCCCTGTCACCGTGGCCGCACCCAAAGAACCGGCACTGACCTACGCCGCCACGGCCCGACGACCACCGCAACTCACCGCCAGGTCACGGCACCACCCCGACGTGAACCCCCAGCGCTGCAGTTTTCCCGACGCCAGGAAGATCGAGCGCACGCCCACCCAGAACAAGCAACGCCACGAAAGACCGGTCGACGTGTGGAGGACGGCCGATCGACGCCCGTTGTGCTATCACTGCGGTGAGGCCGGCCACATTTACCGTCGATGCCCCTACAGACAACTGGGGCTGCGCGGATTGCACCCGAGCGACCCGCGCCCAAGATACGACGAACGCCCTCGCGACATCGAGGAGTTCCTCCGACGCTCGCCCTCCCCAGTGTCGCCTCTCCGCCGTGAAGCCCGCTCCCCATCGCCACGACGTTCAGCGTCCCCAGCGCAACGACCCCGCCGAGAGAGCGTATCTCCCGTGCGTCGCCAGGAAAACTATGTGCGGCAACGCCTGGAGGTGACGTTGCCGAAAACAACGGAAGCAAACAGCCTCCAAGAACGCCGGAGCGCTCCCACTGTCCCGACGCCCCGCATCGCACCGACGTCCCTTCAACAATGTCCAACTGCCTAAACGTTGTTAACACCGGCGTCGACGCATCGGCACTCGTGGACACCAGGGCAGACTACTCAATCTTGAGTGGGAGGCTCTCTCGCCGCCTGCGAAAAGTGACAATGCCGTGGGATGGACCTCAAATACGAACCGCCGGAGGGCATCTCATCACACCAGTCGGGAGATGCACCTCTCGCGTGAAGATCCACGGTGAGGCGTGCCCTGTGAAATTCGTCATTCTACAAGACTGTGCAAGGGACGTCATACTTGGCATGGACTTTCTGTGTGAATACAGTGTCGTCATCGACCTTGGTGAAAACAGTTTGACGCTGCGGAAACCTCTTCCGCCTTCAGAGAAAGCCCAAACAGCGTCAGCCGCCATCCGAGTCGCCGCCGACCACGTGAACCTGCCACTGCGATCAAGTGTTGTCGTACCCGTCGTGACCGATACAGCTACCTGCAGCTAAGTTTTCCGGGAAGGCAACTTTCAATTGCTCCTGGGGAGGAGAATCGGCGTCGCAAGAGGAGTGACTTAACTTCAGGATGGGCGCACCATGGTCCTCGTGACGAACATCCGACAAGAAACGCAACACCTCACGAAAGGTGCCGCTGTGGGCCACGTCGAGAAACTTCAAAACTCCGCCGAAATCGCCGCGATTGCTGACGAATCATCGCCACCTCAGCAAGATTTTTCGCCGCCAGCGCAGCTCGACATCGACCCGAAGCTTCCAGGACCGAAACGACGACAGCTGGTTGACCTCCTCGCTGAATACAGCGACTGCTTCGCGACGTCGTCGAAGGTGTGCCAAACCACCGTTGCGAATCATCGCATCGTCACCGAGGACGACGCACTCCCTGTGCACCGATCGTCGTACCGAATCTCCATAAAAGAACGGGAGGTCATCCAACAGCAAGTGGAAGAAATGCTGAGCGACGACATAATCCAGCCTTCAAGCAGTCCGTGGGCCTCTCCAGTCGTGCTGGTTAGGAAGAAGGACGGAACGCTTAGGTTCTGCGTGGACTATCGGCAGCTGAACGCGGTAACAAAGAAAGACGTCTATCCACTTCTCCGAATCGATGACACGCTAGACCGGCTGCGCCACTCTCGATACTTTTCATCGATAGACCTGAAGAGCGGCTACTGGCAGATCAAAGTCGACGAACGGGACCGAGAGAAGACAGCCTTCGTCACGCGGGATGGCTTGTACGAGTTCAAGATAATGCCTTTCGGCCTATGCACGGCGCCGGCAACTTTCCAGCGTGTTTTGGACACGGTACTGGCAGGGTTGAAGTGGCATAGCTGTCTCGTCTACCTTGACGACGTTGTAGTGTTTTCAAGTGACTTCGGCAAGCACTTGCGACTATTCCGAGTTGTTCTCCAAGCCATTCAGACCGCCGGACTCACACTCAAGCCGTCAAAGCGCCGGTTCGCCTATGACGAACTGAACTTCCTAGGCCACGTGGTTAGTAAAAAAGGCGTCCGCCCAGATCCCGAGAAGACTCGCGCCGTCGCGGCATTTCCAGCACCGACAGACAAGAAGGCCCTGCGAAGACTCCTTGCAGTTTGCGCCTACTATCGACGCTTCGTTCGGGATTTCACTAAAATTTCCGCACCGCTCGCAAACCTCACGAAGGACGCCGAGAAGTTCGAATGGGCTGAGGAGCAGTAGCAGGCATTCGACGAGCTGAAACGACGACTGCAGAATCCTCCTGTGCTAGGACATGTCGATCAGAATGCGGAAATAGAGATTCACACGGACGCAAGTAACGCGGGACTAGGCGCAGTACTGATCCAAGTGCAAGAAGGCATCGAGCGAGTCATTGCCTACGCAAGTCGGACACTGTCCAAGGCGGAGAAAAATTACTCCACGACTGAGAAAGAATGCCTTGCGGTCGTCTGGGCATTCAGGAAGTTTCGTCTGTACTTGTACGGGAGCCCGTTCCGCGTGGTGACGGACCACCACTCGCTTTGCTGGTACAGTCATGTCTCGTTAATATGGACCCCGTTAATCGGGACACCCCGCAATATGGACGAAATTTTTGGCGACGGGTCTCCCGCCATGCAATTCTGTCCCGTTAATACAGAAACCCGCAGTCCGGACTATGGACGGCTATTTTGGGGACGAAACGGGAAAATACAGGCATTTTCGTCTCGTTAATATAGACACGTGTCCACGAAAAAAAAAATATTAGTGACCCCAGTGTGTACTACTCGGAATTCACCATTGCCTTTTTGTTACCCGTCTGGTTACTTTGAAGGCGAGTCCACATACCCGACAGAAGAAAAGGTTAGTGAATCGTAGAGGTGACGGTTTGTACCCGGAATTCACTATTGTCCTCCGCCCTTGAGATAAGACCTGCGCGCCTGAAGGTGGTCGATTTTTTTTTTTTTGTTTCTTGTCTTTCAAGCTTAAACGTATGCCATCTCCTTCCGGGTCGGCATACGTGATGAATCACATTCGTTGTGCATAAGAGGCAAGAGGCAAGGCTGGACGCTTTTCCGGTCATTTCGGAGGTGGAGACGATGACAGGTGTTAAGCGTAAACGGACAGAGCTTTCTGCTCAGCTGAAAAAGGAGATATGCAAATTTAAAATTGAAACGCCTTCAGCGTCTGTTCAGTACGTGAAAGAGTGGAGTAGAAAAAACCTTGGCGTTGATCTCGGAAAATCGACAGTCCACGCAATTCTAAAAGAATCAAAGAAATGGATGAGCGTTCCCACAGCCAGCTCCAGTTCCTGCCGGCAGCGGCCCCCAAAGTTTGAGAAGTTGGAGGAGGCCGTCAACATCTGGTTTGCGGAAATGCGCTCCAGAGGGGCCGCCGTCAGCGACGAGGTGCTGCAAGAAAAGGCGAAGGAGTTCGGCACAACGATGGGTAAGTGAGTTCTGAGCGTATCTTTTTAAGCACTGAGTTTGAAAATGTTTTCTCAAAATGTTACGCATTTCTCTTCAAAAATGTTGTTTCTTCTAATGATTTTTCTAGTTGCTCGTTCTTGTGCAATTACGCATCTACGTTAAAATAACTGTTCTCTCTTGAGTGGTTTTATTTTAATGTCTGCAATATTCACGTCGTTATGCAGACATTCATGACCTGAACTACTCAAGGGGTTGGCTCAGTAGGTTTAAGAGAAGGCATGGAATTTCAAGCCACCGTATTCATGGAGAGAGTGGAAGCCTGGATACAGCCGCCGTTGCCAGTGCTCGGAAACAGCTTGCGGAATTTCTTGCTCAGTATTCTCCAGATGATATTTACAACTTCGACGAGACTGGCGTTTTTTACAAGTTGGGCGCATCTTTGACTCTGGCATCCGAACCTGTGGCTGGAAACAAGCGAAGCAAACAGAGAATCACGGTGGGATTCTTGTGCAACGCGAGCGGCACCCACAAGTGGAAGCCCATTGTCGTGGCAAAAGCGGAGCGACCACGATGTTTTGGAAAGACATTTGACCCGAACATGTATTGCTCTTACAATTGCAACAAGAAAGCATGGATGACAGGAAAGATATTTGAAATCTTCTTGGCAAAATTCGACCGCTTCTTGAAGGCTGAGAAGAGGAGGGCTGTTTTGTTGGTTGATAACGCATCATGCCATTCTGTTCGTGCGGACTATGAAAACCTTACCTTGAAGTTCTTTCCACCCAACATGACTGCCAAAATACAGCCCTTAGACGCAGGAATTTTTCGCGCGGTTAAGGCACACTACAGAGGTGAACTTGTGCGGCACTACATCGCTTGCGCGGAAGACAACGAACCGCAAACTGTTGACTTGAGGTGGTGCCTTCAAAAGCTGAAGAGGGCGTGGGACGCGGTGAGGCCTCAAACCATTGTGAACTGCTGGCGTCACGCAGGTATTCTTGTTAACAGCTCTGCTATGGAGGAGGAGAATCCGATGGATGAACTTCCGCTCGCGGCCCTTCGTGAAGCTCTTCGACAACTCGGGGAGAAAAACCCAGATGAAGAGGAATCGGCATTCTTGGATATAGACGAAGAGACTAACAGCTGGGAGCCTATGAGCGACGAGCAGATCATGGAGTTTGTCGGTGAATCCGCTCAACAGGGCCATCAGCTTGTCGAAAACTTTGCGCCGACAAAAACAGACGATGAAGAAGAAAGACCAACCGTTACTCGATGTGAAGCTCGCCGTGGCTAGGAGACAGCGATCGCCTACCTTGAGCAGGAGGGGGACGGAGAACGTGCACTTCAAGTGGCCGAAGTGTTGCGCTTTTTGGACACTAAAGTGGGATCGAAAGCGCCAGTGCAAACTCATATCTCCTCGTTCTTTGGCGAAATAAACAATGCTTTTTTTTAACAATTATTACCTAATGTTTGTGTTTTTGACCTTGATTCGTTATTATGGACGATTCACATTATGGACGATTTTTCTGGGGAACGGAGGCGTCCATATTAACGAGACATGACTGTATGCGAATTTCAAGAACCCGTCAGGACGCCTCGCTCGATGGGGTCTCCGACTACTCGAGTTCAACGTGACTGTGGTCTACAAGTCACGCCGCAAGCACAGCGACGCCGACTGTCTGTCCAGAGCCCCCATCGAAACCCCTTCCGGCTGCAGCGACGACAATGACGAGTGCTTCCTAGGAGCAGTGAACACCGCTGACATGTCACGACATCAACGGGACGATCCTGAGCTGCGCGCATTAATCGAGCACCTGGAAGGGGGCGGGAGTACCATGCCACGTGCCTTCTCACGAGTGCTGCCGACCTTCGCCATTCGACAAGGTGTGCTCCACAAAGAGAACTTCGGGGACAACAACACAGCGTGGTTGCTGGTAATCCCGATCGACCTTCGGGAGATCTTTCAAGCATGTCACGACGACCCGACGTCCGGACACCTCGGTTACAGCCGAACATTGGCCCGCATTCGAGAAAAGTATTACTGACCAAAGCTCCCCAAAGCCGTCCACCTCTACACCCGGTCGTGTCAGGAGCGTCAGCGACGTAAGAAACCGCCGACGAAGCCGGCAGGTCTCCTGCAGCCGATTGCTCCCCCGACCTCACCGTTGCAGCAGATCGGAATAGATCTGCTTGGCCTTTTTCCGCCGTCGACGTCAGGAAATCGCTGGATCATCGTCGCCACAGATTATCTCACGCGGTACGCCGAAACGAAAGCCCTTCCATCAGGTACGGCTGTTGAAGTCGCCAAGTTTTTCATCGAGTCTATTGTCCTCCGGCACGGCACCCCCGAAGTCCTGATCTCAGACCGTGGATCCTCGTTCATGGCCCAGCTGACACAAGAAGTGCTTCGTCACAGCCACACCAGCCATCGTCGTATCACGGCGTACCAACCGCAGACCAAGGGGCTGACGGAAAGACTCAACAAGACCATCGCCGACATGAATTCTATGTACGTCGACGTGGAGCACAAGACATGGGACGAGGTGTTGCCTTACGTCACATTTGCCTACAACACGGCCGTGCAAAAGACCACGGGGGTTACACCCTTTCAACTGGTTCATGGTCGCAAAGTGACGACAATGCTGGACGCGATGTTACCCCACGAACCGGCTGTCGACGGAAGCGACGAGGCCCAGGTGGTTGCCCACCGGGGAGAAGAAGTCCGCCAGCTCGCCAGACTCCGGATTCAAGCCCAACAACGTATCGACACTGGCCACTACAACCTTCATCATCGGGACGTCCACTTCCAGCCCGGAGACAGGGTGTTGGTGTGGACACCGATTCGCCACCGGCGTCTCAGCGAGAAACTCCTGAAGCGCTACTTTGGACCCTACAAAGTGCTTCGTCGACTCTGGGATCTGAACTACGAGGTGACGTCCGACGGAACACGGACTTCATCACGCCGCCCCCCCACGACCGAACGTCGTCCACGTCGTGCGCCTCAAGCCGTACTACGATCGGTAGGACTATGCATTGTGTTTTGTAATACGCTCGATAGGATTGTGTTGCACAAGTCTACTTAGTTTGCCATTATTTTTTTGTTTTGCTGTTTTTGTTTTCCGGCATGTCGAATCGGAGACGATGCGCTTTTAAAGGGGGTGGGAGAGTAATGCCACGCGCGTTTGCGAGCAAGCGCGTGCGTGGCCGAGTGGTTACCGCGCTTGACTGTCGCGCGGAAGGTGTAGGTTCAATTCCAGTCAGGCGACTGTCCTTTTATTTATTCTTTCAACTTGGCCTTCTCGTAAGCTCGGGAACATTCTTGTCTGACCGAGTTCCGAAAGTTCTACGCACAGAACGTTCTACCCCGAATGATCAAGAAATCCACGAGGGTACATAAGGGACTCCGCATGGCGAGCGGAGTCAGTTTCGCCCCAGCGTTCGACTCTGCTCTTTCGCCGACTTCGACGCCCGCGACGCTCTGCAGTTATCTTTTGTTTCCTTTTCATTTTTTCTGGGCACAAGTTCGCCCCCATTAAACGTTTCAGTTTCCCCAGTTATTCTTTCTTACCTCGCCTCTTCATTTGTGACGAGCTTTATTTATGTGTTCATTATTCTCACGAATGTTTATTACTTCAGTAAGTTGTCAATCATGAGTCACTGTCGTGCTCAAGCGATCTTTTATTTCTTAACCGGTAGAAAACTAAAATCATTTCCTATTCCACGAAACGTGATCAGATTGATTTTTTCGATACACTACCCGGAGAAACCAGGATTTAGCGTGTATCTACACTTTGTGACCTTGGCGTTTTTATATATAGCCGTCTTACTTTCAAATAGCATGTTTCATCAATCCTCGCTAGTTCCCTTTGTGTATTTAGAGACAGAAATTTCGTGTAATCCTCAGGTTATGAATATTGTAAACTCGTCTCTAAATGTTTTTGGTATCATAACGCGTATATCGAGAAATTTTAGAAACCCACAGTGTTTTTTAATGTTATTTCGCTCTTTTGTGCTAAGCCGCCTCGAGTTTTCTTCAGTTGTATGGAACAGCATTGGAGAATCTAACTCATCTATTATTGAGCGTGTGCAAAGAAAATTTATACGTGTCTTTTATGATCGTTACTTGCAGTCCAAGGCATTTTATGACTATGAGAGAATATGTAAACAAATTGGCTTACGCTCTTTGTGTAAGAGGCGAATGACGCGTGATTTCATGTTCCTGCATAAAGTTGTTAATGGTGTTGTTGAGTGCACAGCGTTACTGAACAGTATATATTTGCGTGTTCCCTAACGGTCTATTCGCATACGCTCATTGTTCTATCCTTCCATCTTACACAAGGCTGACCCTATTACGCGACTGCAACTGGTTTATAACAAATTCGAATCCAGCTTAGATGAACTTGATATTGATATTTTTGGATGCGAACGAACATTTAGAATGTGCGTCGATGTCTTCCTTTCGTTCTCACATGTCAACATTTGTTCTTGCGATGCGAATTCTTTTTATTTAGACGTAGTGCACCACTAAGAAGGCGTATAGCTGTTCGTGTGGCACTGAAAAGAAAGCAAAGCAAAGCAAAAGCAAATGTTGGGGCTGGTTTTACGTATGACGGATAAGTTTTCTGGGTTTAAATTTTTGTTCCGTTATTTTGCTTTTTTGTATGTTCAATACTTGAACTTAGTTTCGTGGTGTGGAACTATTTTATTGAATTTGAAGTAGCTTGACTTAGAAGTGCTACTGAAATGACGAGTCAATCTTGATTTGTTCTTTTTACACAAAATCATTATTCGAAATTCGATAGTATTTCACTTGCATCATCCGTAAACTTTCATGCCCCTATTCGGAGCGGTATGCTTATTTCACCCGAATACCCCACCTCATGCTTCGCCCATGTCTATAATGCAGTATTTCTATAATGTAGTTTCTGACCCCGATATGAACATATATGCATATAATTTCTTCGAAATTATAAAACATGATAGTGTTTAATGTTTTATTTTGATTGCATTGATTTTTGTTTTCTTTATTACAAGCTTATAATTTCCGTAATAGCACTACAACAAATTTCTACCACATCATCTTCTTTTTAATAGTAATATATGCTTATACTGCGTTGATTGATATGCACTGTAGAGGCTTCATTATGATATAAATGATTATACTGTTTGATGGTGAAACTGTTCAGTGTCCTAAAGCTTTCCCCGGTCAAAGCTTTTCTTTCTATTCTTACCTTCAGTGTCCTAATAAGAAGGTGTCCATGGCTGTTTTCGGACTCTACCAGAAAATAAAGTATTATTATTATTGTTATTATTATTATTAATATCATTATTATTATTATTATTTTATCTTATGTCCAGAGGTTGCAAACGCTAAGAGATAATGGGACCTATCAAGCAGCTTCATAAGCCAAAGTCACTAGGTATTTTATGTTTATGTTTGGTGCAGAGATTATATAGAACACGTAAAGAAACATGACGAAAAGCAGCACCGTTCACATTTGACGCGGTATAAGTGACTTACACTTCACGGCTCTTCAATTGAGCACACGAGCGGTAGCTTTCATGTATTATTTTTCGCCCGCGTATCGGCGTAGGCTCTTCCGATAAAGATGAGTTTGAGCAGACAAGTGTAGACTGAAGACAACAGCGCTCCGGGCGTCATCACTTCAATGAATATGATGGCTCTTCTTTTCCGCGAAGCGCTTGAGGAAGCCAAACGCTGCAGTCTACAGAGAGAGCCCGGCAAATTATGTGGACGCCAATAGGTGTAGATATGAAAAACAGTCTGCGCCGCGGTGCTGAACATGATGAAACATAGTGCTCTTCGCAACGCGCAGACTGCTTAGCTCTAACCATGCGGAAGTTTAGCCTTGTCATTTGTCTATCCCCCTTCGTAGATTGTAACGATTGACCCTCCTAGGGATTGAGGGGAAGGCACACGCACCAGATTTCTTAGAGTGTTGCCCTCCTATCAGGCTGGTGGAGAGATGGGTTTTAGCTACCATATTGAGCATACGATACGAAAACACAAATCGCTTCCAACATCTGCCGTCTGTACATAGAGTTACGATTCGTTTAAGGAGAGTTCAAAATTTGATTGCCTCCAAATCACGCGCGCTACATTCGTCTAATTGTTGACTTAGTTCGGTTACCGAGGATTTTATTACCACTGGACACGATGGTAAACAACGTAGCGAGACTAAACGCAGGCTCATAAATTATTTAGAGCATCTCCGTTCCCCGGTCCTAGCATCCGTTTTAATTCCGGTCTTTCCCTTCTCCTCTCTCCTCCCTCCCCCTTTCCCACTTTCTTCAACTGCAATAGCAGTGTCCTCCTTTCGGGATGAGAAAGGTATAGCACTCGGAAAGCGTGGTTATAATTCGGAGCTCGTTAAAAATGCTGCTCCACTCAGCTAATGATTGCCTCTAGAACTTCTTAGCCCCAAGTCACGCTTACGTAAATGTATCTGAAGGAGTACAGCCCGGCTTCGCTACGACTTTAGGCAGCGGTTGCGTTGCTGTGAGAAATTCTTCGGAAATATTTGTCGAGACAAAGGTTTTGCCCCGCTTTAATTTATTCCGGTAGTGTGGGTTAATTTTTTATACATCTTTACTTGGGAACAATATTTTGTAGTACTAGCGCAATGAGGATAAAACACATACAATGTATTGATAAAGAAATGCCAACGTAATAAATAAAGGTTAGTCACGTGACGCAAAAACGCCAGTAGGATAAACCACAAACGTATCACGCACAATAAAAGACTAGAACGCATAAAAGAAATGTTCAAATATTACGTATAACGCTCAAATTATGCCTTACACCGCAATACATTAGTTGATCTAGGTGTTGTTTCGCATAAATTCTGGAAATCTGCTTCGGGCGACGTGATTGGCGAATAATGTTTTATTGTACACAGTAGATTCCGCCGACATGAACTTCGTCTCTGTAAGTATATATTTCTATCATCAAATTAGCTTTACTTAATTTTTTTATTAAAGGGCGCGCCGTACAAGAGCTGGTTATGTAATGCAGTCAGAATCACGCTTAACAAATGTGCAGGAGAGCACCTAAATTCAGTGAAACATTTAGACATGAACGCAACATGGATTTACCTATGCACGCTGAAGGTATTAAGAGCCAATACGAAAGCATAAAAAGGGTACTTTACGAAAAAGTTAACTCCTAAATAAAATGAGTGCATTGTTGGGAGCGCTTTTGTCACAAAATAAACTTTCCACAAAATATAACACCATTTTTAGGTTATTTCGGTGTCAACGACTAATAGTAGGTGCTTTTTTAGGTTACAGTTATATGCACCATTTTAGGTTACAACTAGGGCAAAGCTATGCAATTGTATTTATGGAAATATCGAAATGTTTATTAAACAGGCAAGAACTCAGTTATGCACATCCACAAATTATGTGAAAATAAAATAACTGCACAGTCAGCACGCTAGAGGGACACTTAGCTTGGCCGGAGTTCGACAGTTCTAGGAGCCTAGCTTGGGCATCAAATATTTTCTTCCAAGGAGTTAGTGCCAAAGTCCCCTTTTTATTTTATATTGTCTGTCTCTTTTTGGCTTGCCACATAATATCGGAACTGCCCAACGTGAGCAAAAAAAAAAAAAAAAGGCCATGTATTAACCAGATTAACCAGAGTAATGCAGCCTAGCTCTGGCACTTGTTTGGAAATTGAGGCCCAAAGTTGCCAGACGAAAGCCAAAGAGCCTGAAGTGAAGCCTAATCCTAGCATTTCCTCGGGAACTGGGGGGAAGAGAACCTAAGTGACAACAGAACTATCAGGCAGTGAAGGGCGACGCCTAACTCTGGCACCTGATATACAATGTATGGTCAAAATACACAAGCTCTTGCCCAATAATATCAAGGTTGGTTATGCCTTGGCTTTTTATAGTTTTCAGGGCCCTACATATTCAGACAAAAAGCCAAAGTTATGACCAATAAACTGTGTTACTTGGGAAGCATCAACCTCTAAATCTGAGGGAAACCAATGTTTCAGAAAATAAAGCTGCTCTTTAAGGGCCACAATAAGCCCCTGAAGAAGAAATCGGGTTGTTTTCGAAACGTTGGACACCCTCAAATTTAGAAATTGGGTGGTAGTTGCTTTTATAACATAATTTCAGTTAGGCAATCGCAGATGCAACCGACCGCAGGACAACAAGAAACATATTGTCACGGGTGGTGACCAAAAACAATAAATAAACAAGAAGAAATAAACGTTTAATGTGGCGAACTTGTGCCAAAAATAAAAAGGGAATAGAAAATAATAACAAAGCGTCGCGAGCGTCGAAGTCGGCGAGACAGCAGAGTCGAGCGCTGGGGCGAAACTGATTGTGGCTCGCCACGCGGAGCCCCTTATGTACATGAGTGGTCTTCTGGAATAATCGGCGTAGAAACTTCGACGCGTAGAACATTCGGGCCTGGAACAAGCAACATGATTCTCGAATTATCCCGAACACTAAATTGCAGGAATAAACAAAAGACACGTCACTCCCAGGATTCGAACCCTAGCTTTTCGCGTGGGAGGCAAGCGCGATAATCGTTAGGAGACGCGCGCGCTGCCTACTTGGCCAGCTGCGCGCGCGGCATTACTCCCCCCTTTAAAAAGTGCATCGACCCGATGCAACCCAAGAACAGAACAAATAAAAATAACGGTCAACTAAAGAGTCCTTTGAAACATATAAGGTCCACAGTCCTATCTGGCGTAGTACGGCTTCAGTCGCACGACGTGGACGACTTCCGGTCGTGGTGGGCGGCGTGATGATGTTCTTGTTCCGTCGGGCATCACCTCGTAGTTCAGTTCCTCGAGTCGACGAAGCACTTTGTAGGGTCCGAAGTAACGTTTCAGGAGTTTCTCGCTGAGACCGCGGCGGCGAATCGGTGTCCATACCCACACCCTGTCTCCGGGCTGGAAGTGGACGTCCCGACGACGAAGGTTGTAGCGGCCAGTGTCGATACGTTGTTGGGCTTGAATCCGGAGTCTGGCGAGCTGACGGACTTCTTCTGCCCTTTGGGCAACCACCTGGGCGTCGTCGCTTGCGTCGACAGCCGGTTCGTGGGGTAACATAGCGTCCAGCATTGTCGTCACCTTGCGCCCATGCACCAGTTGAAAGGGTGTCACTCCGGTGGTTTCTTGTACGGCCGTGTTGTAGGCAAAGGTGACATACGGCAACACCTCGTCCCATGTCTTGTGCTCCACGTCGACGTACATGGAAATCATGTCGGCGATGGTCTTGTTGAGTCTTTCCGTCAGCCCGTTGGTCTGAGGGTGGTACGCCGTGGTGCGACGATGGCTGGTGTGACTGAGACGAAGGACTTCTTGTGTCAGCTGGGCCATGAACGAGGATCCACGGTCTGAGATCAGGACTTCGGGAGCGCCGTGCCGGAGGACAATGGATTCAATGAAAAACTTGGCAACTTCCACAGCAGTTCCGAAAGGAAGGGCTTTCGTTTCGGCGTACCGCGTGAGATAATCTGTGGCGACGATGATCCAGCGATTTCCTGACGTCGACGGTGGAAAAGGGCCAAGTAGATCCATTCCGATCTGCTGGAAAGGTGCCATTGGCGGAGGAATTGACTGCAAGAGTCCGGCCGGCCTCGTTGGAGGTTTCTTTCGTCGCTGGCATTCATGGCATGATCGTGTGTAGAGGTGGACGGTTTTGGGGAGCTTGGGCCAGTAATACTTTTCACGAATACGGGCCAGTGTCCGGCTGTAACCAAGGTGTCCGGACGTCGGGTCGTCGTGGCAGGCTTCGAAGATCTCCTCTCGAAGGTCGGTCGGGATTACCAGCAGCCACGTGGAGTTGTTGTTGCCGAAGTTTTCTTTGTAGAGAACTCCTTGTCTAATGGCGAAGGTCGGCAGGGCTCGTGAAAAAACGCGTGGTATGGCACTCCCACGCCCTTCCAGGTGCTCTATTAGTGCACGCAGCTCAGGATCGTCTCGTTGACGTCGGGCCATGTCGTCGCTGTTCACTGCGCCCAGGAAACACTCGTCGTCATCGTCGTCGCTGCTGTCGGAGGGTGTTTCGACGGGAGCTCTGGACAGGCAGTCGGCGTCGCTGTGCTTGCGGCCCGACTTGTAGACTACGGTCATGTTGAACTCTTGTAGTCGGAGACTCCATCGCGCAAGGCGTCCTGACGGGTCCTTGATGTTCGCAAGCCAGCAGAGCGAATGGTGGTCCGTGACTACGCGGAACAGGCTTCCGTATAAGTACGGACGAAACTTCGTGATCGCCCAGACGACCGCAAGGCATTCTTTTTCAGTCGTGGTGTAATTTCGCTCCGCCTTGGACAGTGTCCGACTTGTGTAGGCGATGACTCGCTCGGTGCCCTCTTGTACTTGAACCAGTACCGCGCCAAGTCCTGCGTTACTTGCGTCCGTGTGAATCTCGGTTTCTGCATCCTGGTCGAAATGTCCAAGAACAGGAGGCGCCTGCAGTCGTCGCTTCAGCTCGTCAAATGCCTGCTGCTGCTCCTCGGCCCATTCGAACTTCTCGGCGTCCTTCGTGAGGCTTGTGAGCGGTGCGGAAATCCTTGCGAAGTCTCGAACGAAGCGCCGATAGTAGGCACATAGCCCAAGGAACCTTCGCACGGCCTTCTTGTCCGTCGGCGCTGGAAATGCTCCGACGGCGCGAGTCTTCTCTGGGTCGGGGCGAACGCCTTCGTTACTGACCACGTGACCTAGGAACTTCAGCTCGTCATAGGCGAACCGACACTTTGACGGCTTCAGGGTGAGTCCGGCGGTTCGTATGGCTTGGAGAACAGCTTGCAGTCGTCGCAGGTGCTGGTCGAAGTCGCTGGAAAACACTACGACATCGTCGAGGTAGACGAGACAGCTCTGCCACTTCAGTCCTGCCAGTACGGTGTCCATGACACGCTGGAAAGTTGCTGGCGCCGTGCACAGTCCGAAGGGCATCACCTTGAACTCGTACAGCCCATCCGGCGTGACGAAAGCTGTCTTCTCTCGGTCCCGTTCGTCGACTTCGATCTGCCAGTAGCCGCTCTTCAGGTCCATCGATGAAAAGTATCGAGAGTGGCGCAGCCGGTCTAACGTGTCGTCGATGCGGGGGAGTGGATAGACGTCTTTCTTCGTCACCGCGTTCAGTTGCCGGTAGTCCACGCAGAACCTAAGTGTTCCGTCCTTCTTCTTAACCAGTACGACTGGAGAGGCCCAGGGACTGCGTGAAGGTTGGATTATGTCTTCGTTCAGCATCTCTTGCACTTGCTCCTGGATCACTTCCCTTTCTTTAGCGGAGACTCTGTACGGTGACCGATGCACAGGCCGCGCGTCGTCCTCGGTAACGATGCGGTGCTTCGCAACGGTGGTTTGGCGCACCTTTGACGACGTGGCAAAGCAGTCGCGGTATTCGGTGAGGAGGTCACTGAGCTGTCTTCGTTTCAGGCCCAGAAGCTTAGGGTCAATGTCGAGCTGCGCTGGCGACGTACTGTCTTGCTGAGGTGGCGGGGATTCGTCAGTAATGGCGGCGATAGCGGCGGAGTTTCGGAGTTCCTCGACCTGGCCCACGGCTGTACCTTTTGTGAGGTGTTGTGCTTCATTTCGGAAGTTCGTCACGAGGACCACAGTGCGGCCATCCTGAAGTTCAGCAACTCCTCTTGCGACGCCTATTCCTCTTCCAAGAAGCAACTGGAGGCTTCCTTCGAGCAGAACTTCGCCGCAGAAAGCTTCGGTGATCCCGACGAATACGAAAACACTCGACCGCGGCGGTAAGTTCACGTGGCTTGCGAGGACTCAGACCGCAGACGACGTCGCTATGGGTTCCTCCGGTGGTGAAACAGGTTTTCGTAGCGTTAACCGGTTTGCTCCGAGGTCGATGACGGCGCCATACTCGCAGAGGAAGTCCATTCCGAGGATAACGTCCCTGGAACAGTGTTGCAGAACGACGAACTTCACAGGGCACGTCTCACCGTGGATCTCGACGCGAGCAGTGCATCGCCCGACTGGTGTGATGAGGTGCCCACCGGCGGTTCGTATTTGAGGGCCTTCCCACGGCGTTGTCACTTTTCGCAGGCGGCGAGAGAGCCTCCCACTCAAGACTGAGTAGTCTGCTCCGGTGTCCACGAGTGCCGATGCGTCGTGGCCGTCGATAATGATGTGTAAGTTGTTGGACACCGATGCAGGGACGTCGTTGTGATGCGTATCGTCGAGAGAGTGGGAGCGCTCCGGCGTTCTTGGAGGCTCTTTACGTCGGTCGTCTTCGGCAACTCCACCTCCAGGGGTTGCCGCGCCTAGTTTCCCCGGCGTGGAGCGAGGGGCGACAGGCTTTCACGTCGGGGTCGGTGCATCGGCGAAGCTGGACGTCGTGGCGACGGTGACCAGAACTCTCGGCGGGACGCTGGCTCAGGGGACTGAGGTCGTCGCAGGTAGTCGTCGATTTCCCGAGGGCGTTCACCATAACGTGGCCGCGGGTCGTTCGGGTGGAACCCGCGCAACCCGAGTCGTCGGTACGGGCATCGGCGGTAAGTGTGGTCTGCTTCCCCGCAGTGGAAGCACAGGGGGCGTCGATCGGGCGTCCTCCACACGTCTGTTTTTCTGGGTGCGGGCTGTTCCGGACGTACGTACGGGACCCGCTCTTCTTGTCGTCGGAGGTAGTGTGGCTTTGGGGCGTCTCGTCGAGGTGGCGGCGTGTATTGGTGAGCAGCCGGTGGTGGTCGTCGCGCTACTGAAGCGTAGGTTACCACCGGTTCTTCTGGTTCAGCGATGTCGACAGGAGACTCCGGTTGAATGGCACGCTGCACTTCTTCTTTAACGAGCTCGGTGAGTGAGAGCGCGGCTGGTCGTTCTGCTGCCGGCACCAACTTCCTAAGCTCTTCGCGGACAATGTCTTTGACCATTTCACGGATCGCAGTGTGGTCAGAGTTGCTGGAACTGATGCTGCAGGTAGATTGTGAAATCACGGTGACGCCATTATACCGCTGGTAATGGCTCGCCCTTGCGAGGAGCGCCCTTTCAAGGTTGGTTGCCTCCGAGATGAAGCTTTCCACCGTCGACGGAGGGTTACGGACAAGGCCGCCGAAAATGTCATCCCGGACACCTCGCATGAGTACCCGCAGCTTCTTTTCATCTGTGGCCTGCGGGTCGGCGCGGGCGAACAGGCGGAGGACGTCTTCAGTGAAAGATGTCACGCTTTCCTTGGGTCCCTGGTTTCTCCCTCGAAGCAGGTCTTCAGCGCGCTCACGTCGGTGTTGACTGACAAATGTTTTCTTCAATTCGTTCTTACAAACTTCCCACGTGGTCAAGGCGACTTCGTGATTTTCATACCACTGCCTTGCCGTTCCTTCCAGTGAAAAGTAGATGTTCTGGAGGCAATGCTCATCAGTCCATCCGTTGTGGCGGGCCACTCGGTCGTACTGCAGGAGCCAGTCTTCTACGTCTTCGTAGAGTTCACCGTGGAAGGGGGTAGCCGTCCGCGGTGCGACGGGCATGTAGATGACGGTAGAAGCGGCGGGGGCTTGCGACTGGTTGGCCATCGTCGGCCTCGTTGGCTGCCTGGTCCGGGGTGGCAGAAGTCCGTGTTCCGGGGGTAGACCTCGGGTGCGGCGACTGGATCGGGTCTCGATCTGGTCTTCGCTCGGTGCTCGGGAGGCTGGGTCCGGACTTGCACTGCGGTCCCTCGGAGGGGTACGCGGCAGGGGCATGCGTTACCCCGCACCTCCACCAAAATGTCACGGGGGGTGACCAAAAACAATAAATAAGCAAGAAGAAATAAACGTTTAATGTGGCGAACTTGTGCCAAAAATAAAAAGGGAATAGAAAATAATAACAAAGCGTCGCGAGCGTCGAAGCCGGCGAGACAGCAGAGTCGAGCGCTGGGGCGAAACTGATTGTGGCTCGCCACGCGGAGCCCCTTATGTACATGAGTGGTCTTCTGGAATAATCGGCGTAGAAACTTCGACGCGTAGAACATTCGGGCCTGGAACAAGCAACATGATTCTCGAATTATCCCGAACACTAAATTGCAGGAATAAACAAAAGACACGTCACTCCCAGGATTCGAACCCTAGCTTTTCGCGTGGGAGGCAAGCGCGATAATCGTTAGGCCACGCGCGCGCTGCCTACTTGGCCAGCTGCGCGCGCGGCAATATCAAAGGTGCCTGATCAACACCTCCTAGATAACAAAGCCGTAGTGCTGATAGGGATGAAGTCATCACCGAAGGCCAACGCTGATCACAGACTGGACACGACAATTGCGTCAAGGTTTGGCTCAGATTTTACTCGAAGCAGAGCTCTGACGCAGCACTCCTTTTTAATCGTTTTCTAGCGGTAACCTTCTTTGGTGACACCAGAATGTCGGCACTACGGTCTTGTCTTCTAGGTGGTGCATGCCTGATGCGTTCGTGGGGCTACAGACATTTTCGGTTCAGACGCTCCGTAAATGTGGCTTTTCCGCACTATGAGTGCTACAGTGGAGAAGCCACACGAGATGAAGTCACTTCATTGCGCACATGGACACATAATACACCGATAGCTTTAAGGAGCTCGTTTGGCAGAAAAGCCGTCGTCGGCGTCATAGAGCAATATACACAAGATAAAGAGAGGACAATGCCATAGACCCCAGCGGCCCAGATAGACCAGTGTCAGCGAGCGCTTCAAGCGGGTGTCGTGAAACAGGATTTGGTTCCGGTTTCGGACAAGGTAGTTTCAGTTTCGGTTAGGGCGTTTCTGCTCCGTTACCCTTCTCCTCCTTATTTTTCCCATCTCTTTCCTCCTTGTCGCGTAGGCTCCCGGGGTCTCCCCGGCTCCCGCTGGTTTGTTTCTTTTTTTTTCTTTTTATACGGACGCAGTTAATTTTTTTTTATTTTTATCGCAGAAACCGCGGGAAACGAGTAAAAAAATTCAAGTTCCTTCACAAAACAGAAAAAGTGAATTTCTTTTTTTTTGTAAAATATTGAAGTTACACAATCGCCACATTGACTCCTGGCTGGCGGAGAATTTGAGGTAAACAACAGCAATCGTTAAAATATTTTATTCGACCACATTTATATATTCATGATTTACTTCAGAAGCTCTGTATGTTTTGTAAGAAAGAGATGCAAGAATAAATGTATATGAAGGATTTCAGCATATTGCACAATTCATAATGGATATTTAGTGGAACCATGTTAACAAAAACTTGCCACATGGAACTTGCTGAATGAACCATTTGCTTCCACGCCGTCTCTTGTACGGGAATAAAGGGCAGAAATAAATGAAACATCGCTTTTATTACAAGTCGTAAGAGCGTATTACGAGCGCGAAGCACACACCGGATAAAATAAATTCTCAATTTTCGGCTAATATAAAGTGCACGAATAGGCATAGCCTGAAACTCATTGCGAGCAAGTCTTTACCAAACAATAAGAACTTTATTTGAAATCTGAAAAGAATGAGCGAGCCAAATTGTAGATGGTGTCGTCACCACGTGTCGCTTTCGTGGAATCGAGCCGCCTGCCACTACCAGACCAAGTGTATATGAAAGACGATAAAGTGTGATTCTATATATATATATCTTCTTCGCAAGCCGACATGACTGCTGTGTCTCGTCGCTCTTAGCACATGGCGTCAGAAGTGGCCGTTGTCTGTCTACGGGACTTTCTACTCTGTCCACGGGACTTTCTAGAACGGACTACCAACTCATATTGAGAGCGATGACAGAAAGCTCAGCACGTCATCTCGCCAGCTATGGCGGCTCTGCTGCCGCCCCCGCGACCCCTGGATACTGGGGGGACGTCTGGCAAAACTGGAAAACCTAATAAAGTGAGTTCAAGCTTTTTTTCCACGGCTACGTTACTCGATCTCCAACCAAAGAAAGTGCAGGCAGAAACATTATTGATGACAATTGGGGAGGAGGCGAGGAAAACGTACAGCACATTCCAGAACGCATGTTTCGTAGCAGATTCATCTTCGAAATCAGAGAAAAGAAGACACAAGATCGTATAATCTCTGAAAATTATTCCTATACAATAACTGTTGACCTCCGCAGGACACAAGAGCATGGAAAAAAGCAGTGCCAAGGAATACAAGGAGCTTCACAGCAGCCGTCGGAGGTGAACTTCGTTGAGAAACGGATGACGCGTCGATGTCCAAAGTGCAAATACGACATACATCGCGGTACCGCTTGCCCAGCGTCGGGTAAAACCTACAAGAAGCTCGGAAAGCATTTTGCGACGGTCTGCAGCAGCGTCCAAGTTCCAAAAAGAAGGGGAAAGTACACGAAGAAAGATCTTCGTCAGCTGGTAGCTAACGAAGATGAAGACTACTGGTTGGAGACTCTGACTGTAGACGCCATCTTAAGAGATGACCGCTGGTTGGACACCGTCGAGACCGAGGGAACGCCAGTGATGTGCAAGCTCGACACGGGGCCAACTGCTGTGTCATCTCAAGGGATCAGCTTGGAAAGGACATGACCAAGCGAGCACAACCATGCATCGTGGTTTTGAAAACATTCTTTGGCACAAGAATCAAGCTTCCGTGAAGATTTTTCTAAGGCTGCTGAAGAACGAGAAATCTTGCGAAGCTCAGTTCTTCGTATCGGAACAAGACGTCCCGGTTACCTTGAGCGGTTGGACAGCAGAACGCCTTGGACTGATCATCCGCGTAGCAGCAGTTGAAAACAGTGACCAATTCTATGAAGCAGCTTAGCCTTATGAGGACATCTTCCATGGACTAGGCCCGTTTAAAGGTGTAGTATACCACATGAAACTGAAGCCGGAATCGCACGGGGTCATCAAACCAGCAAGAAGAGCTTTAGTCGTCCTTCAAGACCGGGTCAAAGCCGAACTGCAACGAATGGAAGCTGACGGGGTCATCGTCAAGGTAACAGAACCCACTGAGTGGTCAAGTTACATGGTCGTTGTGGCCAAAAAAGAAAAAGTCAGAATATGTTTAGACCCGTCAGACCTCTACCAAGCACTCCTCAGAGAGCACTACCTGATGCCGACGTTGGAAGACGTCGGGAAGACGTCGACACCCTGCCTCAGTGGAGCAAGGTACTTTTTAACACTCGATGCGGCCTCTGGGTTTTGGCAAATCAAGTTGGACGACGAGACATCCAGGATTTGCACAATGAGTACACCCTACGGCAGATACCGGTTCCTTCGTATCGCTTTTGGCCTATCAACAGCGCCAGAAGTCTTCTAGCGGGAGATGCACAGAGTGCTGGACGGGCTTTCAGGCGTCTCGGTAGTAATGGATGACATTTTTGTATGGGGCCAATCCAAGGAGGAGCATGATGAGAATTTGAAAAAAAGTACTTGAGCGCTGCCAGGACCACAACCTGATACTTAACAAGAAAAAGTGCCAGTTCCTGCAGGAGCAAGTCCGGTACCTGGGCCATGTCGTCACCAACAAAGGGCTCAGCCGAGATCACCGGTGACTTCAAGACATCCTGGGAATACCGGAGTCAAAGGACAGTAAGCAGCTGCAAATCTTTTTTTTTAATGGTTAAGTTTGTGTCACGCTGTATACCTAATATGTCGACAGCTACCGCTCCGCTGCCAGAGTTGCTAAAAAAGGATACCGCCTTTGTTTGGACGGAACGGCAACAGTTTCCTTTTGAAACACTGCGAGAATCGCTCACGAAGGCTCCAGTCCTAGCCTATTTCAACAAAAACAAGCCGGTTACTCGCTCAGTAGACTCCAGTCAGACAGGTGTGGGCCCGGTGATTCTTCAAGACGGACAGCCAGTAGCGTATTCGTAGCGTTCGCTCACCGATACCCAACCGCGATTCCCGCAGATCGAGAAAGAAATGCTTGCTTTCGTGCATGGATGAACGAAATTTCACGAATATATCGTGGGCAGCCAGAAGTAATCGCCGAGTCAGATCACAGACCTCTTGAGTCTCTTTTCAGAAAATCACTTTGTCAGTGTCCTCTCAGCTTGCAACGGATGTGGTTAAACCTACAGAAATATCCGATAAACGTCAGGTACAAGCCACGAAAGGAGCTTTTTCTTGCCGATGCCTTGTCGCGGTTTCCAAGCAGAACATAACTTCAGGAAGGATCTGAACATTTTATGAGAATGTTCTCGATTATGTGTCTGTATCTGATCAGCGGCTGGCGAACATAGCGCAGGAAACTGACAAGGATCCAGACATGACACAACTCCAGCAGTTAGCAAGTGACTCTTGGGCAGAAGAAAAAAGCTCTATTCCCCTAAAAAGTTCACTGCTACTGGGATTACAGAGACAAATTACATGTGCAGGATGGACTGTGTTTTAGAAATAACAAGTTGATCATCCCAGCGGGAAAAAGACGCGAGATATTGAGTCATTTGCATGCCGCACATGGGGCGCTGAGAAGGTGAAGGCAAGGGCCAGAAGCGTGATGTACTGGCCAGGCATCAATAACGACATTGAAGATTTGGCGAAGACTTGTAGCACTTGCCAACGGTTCAACCCGAGAAATCCGAAACTCCTTATGCTTAACCACGACATCCCCAGTCTGCCATGGAAAGTAGTAGCTACTGACTTGTTTCATAACAACGGTCAAATTTTTTTAGTTGTGGTTGATTTCTATTCATTTGTATTTTGAAGTGAAGGTGCTTCGACAGACAACAGCGACTGCGGTCATCACAGCCTGCCTGGAAGTCTTTGCCACGCACAGGCTACCAGTGAAATTATGCAGCGACAATGGACCACCTTACAGCAGCCATCGATTCCGAGACTTTGTGAGTAAACACGGAATCACGCATGTTACTTCAGGTCCGTATTATCAAGGTCAAACGGAATGGCCGAGCGCGCTGTGCAAGAATAAAAAAAAAACTCCTGAACAGGTTCTCCTCCAAGTCTCCTGAGCTTTTTCACGCTTTGCTGGAACATAGGAACAGCCCGAGGGACGACCGTCTAAAGTTTCCAGTCCAAAGACTCATGGGAAGGCACACAAGGACGCTGTTACCAGTTCCATCCAGCCACTCGATGCCCAGCACCATTCCCCCCAGAGAGGTACAAGACTGACTGCTGGAAATTAGAGACCTCCAGCAGGACTACTAATCCACTGCCAGACTTGGAGACTCCCACGCCAATGTCTGTGTACGACACGCCTTCACGCACGTGGGCTCCAGCCGTTGTAACAGGGCGAACGGGAACAGCACGTTCCTACATTGTTCGTACAAACGACGGACAAACATTGCGCCGAACGCAAGAGCACCTTTGAACAGCTGTTGTTGTACCGCCGTCGGTCTCAGGGCCTTCACCTGAGCCGCCCCAGCCAGCACCAGAGCTCAGGAGAAGCTCAAGATGGCGACAAAGTCCCGCGCGCTTTCCAAGACCAAAGAAAGCCCGCATTTCTCACGAGACCTGATTATTATAGGGACTGTATAAATTGACCTTTTTTATTTAGTACTAACAACTGTACTTAATGGGTAGGGGAAGATGTAGGTGGTGTCGTCACCTCGTGCCGCTTTCGTGGCATCTATCCGCGTGCCATTACCAGACCAAGTGTACATGAAACACGATAAAGTGTGAGTATATTTTCTCCGCAACCTGACATGACTGGTGTGTCTCGTCGCTCTTAAAACACTAACCCTCCCCGAAATATATCTGTTTAGGAAAAGAAGTATGGCTAACGAATCATCTGTGGACAGGCAGAACAGAAGCAGATGACCAAGGTAAGATAACAAAACACGGTATTTTAGCTCAAGAAAAAGACGAACAGGCATTACAACAGTACATAACCCGTGTTCATTTCATGGCACACAACACACTACTATAAATTTTGGCGAACAAAAAAAATTACAACGAGCAGTGTCCTAAACAGGAGGGAGCAACATGCAGCAGTACGTAAATAAATAAATGAAGGGTCAACACAAATTAAACACACGCAAGAGGGCTTGTGTCACCAAGGTACTGATGTCATATACAGTCCTATCTTGTTAACATTGACACCTAAATTCAACAGAAACGTCGTCCATAATGTATGCCGTCCATAATAGCGAATCAAGGTTAAGATCACATATACCAAAGAACAAGCATTCTACAAAAACTTAGCATAGCGTATTAAAGCATTTGACCTGCAAACCACATTTCTTTTATAATCTACATCATGCATAGTGAAGGTGAAGGGGCAAATGAAATTACGAAACGTTTTCTTAAATTTTGACATTGTTTGGTTTTGCATTGCTAGGCAAAATGTTAAGTGTTTCGCATTCAGGTAAATTTTAAGCTTATTGCTTAGCTGTGCAACATGGCTACACAAACAGTGCTCATGTGTTCCGCGCTCAATAAAACATAGCCAATTTTAAGCACTTGTCGAGGTAACCTTACAAAATATTATTAATTGGATCATAAAAGTAATCTGCATTTTCCTCTTTCCTTGAATGTGAGAACACAAACTGACTTGGCATCGAAGCAAATATTCACTGAATCTCTTGTCAACATTTCATGAAGTTTGCTTTGCGAATCATTGAGGGCAAATTTTCACGTCTAGACAACAACATTTTAACAAATACCCATTTTCGTCCTATTTAGTTGAAGTTGCACTTTCTAGCTGAAGAAGAGCTGGCATTTCTTTAAATGGCCGGAAATATGTAATTTTTAGCACTAATTAAAGCTGCCGAGTCAATTTTGAGGAAACAGTGTCCTCACAAATATTCTTTTCTTTAGCTCCACTGCGCGTTGTACCGAAGCGTCAGAAAATAAGCAGCGGCCAGAATATTACGATTATTACAATGTAGCGAAAATAATAATGCGGTGGAAATCAGTTTGTCGCATCCACGGATACTTTCTTCAACATGCCAGGTTTTGCCGACAATTCGTTTTATCTAAAAACATCCCGCGTCAGTTTTATCCCCACACCTTTGCCAACCTTTCAACGTTGTGTCGAACACAACTCTGAACTATTCGCACCAAACAATTTGCGTATCCTCTAGTTTAGAAAAAGGTGTGTGTGTGTGTTTGTGGGAGAGGGGGGAAGTCTTTTTTTAAAGTACGCGCTTGTTTTACGCGCTTGGTAAAAAGAAATACGTCTCGACAAAACGTCGCAGGAGCGAGCATCTACTAGATGAGTTTCCGCGAAATATCACAGAGTAAAGAGAAACGTGTGTTATAAAGAGTTGTACGTGGAACCTGCTTCTGTGTTTCTATGAAACGTGTTTTGACGAAACGGTACGAACCTTCTGTTCAAGGGAGGACACCTGAACTGGCCGAAGCAACTTGAAGAAAACTCGTTCCAGGAACTTACAGCTTGCGATTCAAAGTGAGTGTTCACCATTCCGCTGCTCACGAAGCGGCCGTTGCGTAGAACGCGGCGAGCATCCACGGCTCTCTCAGCTCCGCCTTGACGAAGCCACCTTGACCACGCGGGTCCGGCAAAACCCGTGGAAGCCCGCCGCCGTCCGGCGGGCCGGCGCCATAAATTACGAAGTCTATGTGACCCAAAATACGAAAGTTATTGAAACAGATCAAAAACTCAATATTATTATAAAATATTACATTTTTAGCCGACGTATTTATTCGCAAAACCTGCGTAATAAGTTCATAATATTGTACGCGGAAGCACCGCTGAGCGGACGGCATTAAAGGGGATATGACAGGGCAAAAATTAAATTTTGAGATGACAATACTGCTAGGACCTATTGTATGTTCCTATAATCCTGCTAAATTTGTTTTGAAAATGGCGAGATAGTTTCGTGAATAAATCGATTTACATGCGTGTTCCTCGGAGAGGCGGATCCGGGCAAAGTGGGAGACTGGCTACGTAGCCAGTCTCCCGCGTGGTGTCCCCTTGTACGCACTCACAGACTTGGCTCTCTTTGCGTCTCGAGCCTCAGCTTCCTCGTTACGTTCCATATTTCCAGCATGCGGTCCGTGACGATCCCGTCTACGGCATCGCTCGCCTTGTAAAAGTTTTCGACATTGATCGCAACAACGATGAGAGTGATTGCTAAAATAGATGTTGGAAGCTGTTAATTTTGACTGCTACCTCTGGCGACCAGCTCTAGCGACGGCGAGTTACGGACAAACTCGCTGTGGTCACCGTCATCCGGGAATATCTCGCAGGAGCATGCAGGGTGGAAGGTCCACGGGCCGGGGGCGAGAGCGAGAATACCTTTCGGGTTACCAAGTTGCGTGCGCGGTTTCGATCGTACCACGGCGAGGTGAGCTTAGGCGATCATGGGGGCACCTAGAATGAAAGAGCGTTCATGGTCACGTGGTTTATGGACACCATGCTGTGACGAACTTGGGCACTGTTACCTGGTCGCAAGATGAAAATGATAAACGTTTGTAAATTGATTGTTGCAATTACCAGAGCTCTAAAAATAGCGTAACTTTGTGTATATAATAAGTAGCCTATGAGCATCCCATTTCAAGAATTATCTATCCGTTTACTTTTCGTGTCATAACATCTTTTTAACGCACGATCTGGCCGCGCCCATTGGCTTCCGTTTCCTCTCTTTACGTTTGCTATACGAGACAGGAAAATCCTGATTGAGTCATAAGTAATTCGTTGACCTTAATTAAAATGTATAGAATTTCAGGCGGAGGAGGGGTTCCTACCCACGACCCTTCGGTTCCGAGCCGGACACTCTACAGGCTAGGTCACGCAGGTACTCTTTTTTATTACAATAACAAGCAACAATTCACGTCCACCAGTTAAATCTGCGCCACAATGATTTTACAGTGCATATTAAAAACCCCGCCTTTCCAGCAGTGGTTTACACAAGCCCAGCCACTCTGGCTTAGGCTCTAGGTCACGCAGATACGCTTCCAAAGTGTGGGAACGAGTGGGGGTTTATATTTAACTATCGCGTTCCACTCTTAAAGGCAAAGCTTAAGCATCCTCCTGTAATTTTTCTCTTCCTGAAGAAATTCAGGCTAAATTCAAAGCGCAATCGCTGCAGCTTACAAAAAAAAAAAAAAAAGAAGGTTGGTACACGATACGGTGTAGACATAAATATCTTTTTTTTTTTTTGCGGCACATTTAACAGTGTGCCGCTTCTGAGCAATAGATTTACTCTCATCTGCTTTTTGTCAGCTTTTTTTAGACAGTGAGCACTGCTGCAGTGGCTAATGCAGCGTGCCTGTCTCTAGGTGAATTGTGTTCTCTTTGATCTGGCACATCAACTAGATTTGCTCTCGTCAAAATAATATTTAGTTAAACATCGCTAACACCGAGAAACACCACCACATCACATAAAGAAAACAAGGAGTCTCAGCTGACTTGAGGCAAAGCTGAAAAACAAAACTGGCGCAGGCTACCCGTGTTAAGATAATGCATAATTATTGACAATCTTATTGAGCAAGTAAATATATTTCTTGCAATGCACCAGTCTAGTATTATATTCGAATCAAGTAGAAACCATTTTAAACAATAACTTGTCCGCAAACCCTTATAAATGTTTTAGAGCGTAAGTTCCATAAAAATATTTAATTGTACCTGCGGCGTAAAAATGGTCTCAGGCTCTATTCGGAAATTTGTCGTGATGCCTGATAGAGAGTGAAAAGATCACATATCCCATGAACAGCATAAGAAATTGTTCTCATGAAAAGCAAAATCAGATGATCGCGCAGATTGCATACAGCGCACAGCATTTCCTACCTTCCTATTTGCCCAAAAAGCTGCACTCTGTAGTTGATGGCGCAAGATACTGCTTCTTCAAAATAACTTTACGTACATATTTATGCAATTTTCCTCAATTCGTCTGAAGGTTACAGAAACACAAAAGTAACCTTTCTAGGTTATGAATTTTTGGTGTGGCATGTCAAAATATTAAACATTTATTACAAATACTCATAGCAATTATTTTTTTAACAATAAAGTTTGACGTGAGCCTGGGGGTGAAAGATGACGACAACGATCAGAACTGAGGGGAGAAGAAAGAAGAAGTAAGATAGAATAAACGGGTCTGGTAAGCTTCCCTGAATGTGGCAGTAATTTGTAAACCCCTACAAATTTGGCGCAGCCGACAGGATCAGCAAAATGTGGGTAACCTTCAACATAAATCCAAGCTCTACTAAAGAAATTGTATTTTTGAGTTATGATGTTCAAGGTGATGCCACGACAGATCTTTCTCGACATATCAGTACACCAGAGTTGGTTGAGCTGGTCACACAGAGGGCAAAGAAGTCAACCACGGAACTTCTCAGCTCCAGATCCGTCAAGGTAAAATTGCAACTGACAGTTTTCGAAGAAATGGTACTACAGCCATGTCGGAGATTATCGGAAGAGACTTCGGTATCTACCTCGAGCACGGCAATGATGCTACAAGCCCTGCAGCTACAGCAACAGCAGATGACCCAGCAAAATGAGCTGATGCAGGCCATCGTTTCCTCCATGAAAAAAAAGAAGAAACCTAGATTTGAAACACTGAAGCCAGACATGTTTGACGGACATTCATCGAGTTCGGAGGGATGGATTGACTTCTATGAGTATGCTTCAGAGAAGGATTTCTGGAACTCTGCGCAGGACCGCATCAAGAACATGCGCCTTTTTCTGACGGGCGTCACAAAGAAGTGGTTTGAACTTCGCCTAGTGGACCACCCGGAAGAAAGCTGGAATTATTGGAAGGCAAGTTTTCTCACCAGTTTCAGGAGGAATCCCGTAGATATATGGGATCAAGCTATTCTCTACAAGTACAAGACAGGTCTGATCCTCGAATATTTTTTGAGAAGAAAAAGCTCCTCCAACTGGCCGAACCCCACCTGCCAGAGTCGGCAATAATATCATTGATAATTCATGGACTTCCACGTGAAATCCAAAAACAAGTACAAGCTCGAAATCTGAAATCCGTCGAAGACTTGCTTCAGAGCTTGCAAGACATCAACATCTCCAGCAACCCCATTGACAGAAGTTTTCCACCTCGAGCTGTCGCGCCGATGACACCAAACTCCAGCCATACCATAGATAGAAATCTACAACAGAACGCTGTAACGCAGCGTACAACACCAAAAAATGCGCGTCAGCAAAGGCGTCCGTGGGAACAGTCAAGTTACAACTCTAACCAGAACCAGGCGGTCCGCTTCACGGATGCCGAGGAGCAGTCGGGAGGTTCAGGACAAGAAACAAAAAACGAATAAAGAAGGGTGGTCAGTCTCACCCGAAGGTGCCAAACAAGACTGTGTACTTATCTTCGAGCCTCTTACATATCACCATTGATATTGATGGTCGTAAGACGCGTGGCTTTCTTGATAGCGGCGCCTCAATATCGATCATCAACAAGATAAAAACAGACGTATTAAAGACCTACTTAGGAAAAACAATTCAAGTTCAAAGTTGTGATGGCAGAAAGAACCTTTATGAGGAATGGACAAATGTGGCCGTTACCTTCGAGGGTCAAAGTATTGAAGTTGTTGCTCTGGTGATTGGTGGAGTGGATTATGACTTCCTACTCTCACGGCCAGACATGAAACGGCAAAAAATGAACATCTACTGGGATAATAAATTCACAGTCGAAAAGACGGCTGACCGTAGATGTTTGGCCTGCAATCCTCTAGGTACTCAGCCGCCAAAGCTTATTACTGCAGCTGAAGACTTTCCTAAGTTATACCCTGAATTGTTCAGCATTGGCAGCTGCCCTCCGACTACCCCCGAATTCACGGTTCCCTTCAACATCAGTGACAAGACAGTGGTGCGTAAAAATCCCTATAACATGATCAGAGAGAAGAAGCTGTGGCTCAAGCAGGAGCTGCAAAACATGCTAGATGCAGACATCATCAGGCCTTCGGTGTATCCGTTTGCGTCACCTATCACTATCGCACCCAAAGAGGACGGGACCTTCAGGCTCTGCACGGACTACCGTACTTTGAACGAGCAGACTGATCTAATCCATTTCCCAATGCCACGATTTGAAGCCATCATAGATGAAACAAGAGTTTGCCGATGCTTTTCGCGGATTGACCTGTGCAAAGGATTTTGGCAGGTGCCCTTACAAGAAGAAACCAAGATGTACACAGCGTTCACAACACCCTTTGACTTGTACGAGTATAACCGCCTCCCATTTGGCTGGAAGAATTCCCTGCGTGGTTTCAGAAGATGATGAACCAGGTCCTGAATTCATACCTGGGGAATTTTTGCAACGTGTACATCGACGACATTATTGTCTACTCAAAAGCAGAGGAGGAACACCGGCACCACTTATCACAAATGTTGTCAGCACTTAGCTCTGCAAAACTGAAGGTTAATTTCAGGGAGAGCGAGTTCTTCCAGACCCAGGTAGTTTTTCTCGGCAGAGTGTTTAACGGCTCTACAAAAAGCACAAAAGAAGAGTCGGTGGCAAGGATTTCCCAACTGGTTAAGCCGTATGACGTACACTCTCTCCGAGTGTTCCTCGGTCTGGCCGGGCACGTCAGAGCATTTATCAAAAACTACGCTCTGAAGACAAAATGCCTCACTAGGCTCACGCAGAACGATGTGATCTTTGATTGGACGGAAGAGTGTGAGAGAGCGTACCGAGATATGGTTCATGCTATCTCCTCGGACCCTATCCTATCTTTGCCAGATTTCACACTCCAATTCGAACTAAACACGGACGCCTCTCATTATGTGACAGGAACCGTGCTTTATCAACGAGACGCAAAGCAGCCCGCTCACAAGCAGCTTCGGGTTGTGGGCTACCACAGCTATACGCTCAACAAATCAGAGTTGAATTACACGACCACAGAAAAAGAGGCAATGGCAGTTCTAAAGGCTGTCCATTATTTTCGGTCGTACCTGGAAGGGGCTCCGTTTAAGTTGTTCACAGACCACCAAGCCCTGACTCCCCTTCTTAAAATGACACAGCCAAAAGACCGACTTGCGAGGTGGGTCAATGAGCTCCAGCAGTTTCAGTTTGACATTATACACCGCCCTGGTCTACTGCTGACGGACGCCGATGCTCTTTCACGCCTTCTTATTCCTTTAAGTGGCGGAAGTCAGGGAACTGTAAACCGAGCAAAGCTGTGGGAGGGAACTGAACATATATTCTTTGAAGAGGGAAAGTTCCAAGTACCTCCTTCAATGATTCCTACAGTTTTACAAGAGTATCATGATAGCCCAGAATCCGGTGGACACGATGGCTTTTGGCGAACCTACAAAAAGCTCACCAGGAGGTTCACTTGGCCAAACATGAAGCAGGACACAAGCAAATGCATTCAGTCTTGTCACGAATGTCAACTTCACAAGGCAAAGTTCAGGAAAGCTACTGACGTAATGACAACTCCGGAGTGCTCCAAGGAACCATTTTGGGTTGTCCACTTGGACTTCGCAGAGTTGAAAAATAAGAGCGAAGGAGTAAAACAGAGGCAAGCGTTTCTTATTTGTATTGATGAATGCACAAGAATGGTAGCCACTCGAGCTGGAAGAGAAGATGCGAACAGCGTCATAGCTTTGCTTAACCGAGAAATGTTCAAGAACGTCAAGGTAATAAAATCCGACAATGGACCAGCCTTCAGAAGCAAGAAGCTCGAACATTGGGCAAGACAACGAGGTATTTCACTGAAGTTTTCTGCACCGTACCATCCTGCAGCCAACGGCCTTGCGGAACGAGCAATTCGGGACATTAAGCAATACACGAAAATGTACCCAGATTTTCCAGGAAGCTGGAAGTGCTGTCTCGAAGCAGCTGTGTCTCACCACAACAGATCGTACACGAAGGGCCTGGGATGTAGCCCGATCTTTGCGGCCACTGGGAAAGTTCCCTTTCTATCGGCCGATCATAAGCTGGGGTTTACAGAGAAATTGCGACTCACAGAAATACCCAAAACAGACGCCGCAAAATAAAAATACAGGAGCACCATGAAACAAAACTTTGATAAAAGACACAACGCCGCAATACCAAACCTAAAGATTGATGTCCTCGTTCTCGTCAGAAAAGGAATCCCAGAGTCAAGCGTCAGTTTTTCGGGGCCTTACCGCGTTGTGAAAACGGCTGCCCAGGTGGGCATATTGAAGACGATTTGGTGCTTGGGCCCTAACGAGACGACGGGGACTGCCTCAATTGGAAATGTTTTCCAGTATTATCCCAGGAGGAATAACTTCTGAAACACGGGGAAGTGAAGTGAGCCTGGGGATGAAAGAAGACGACAACGATCAGAACTGAGGGGAAAAGAAAGAAGAAGTAAGATAGAATAAACGGGTCTGATAAGCTTCCCCAGTGTGGCAGTAATTTGTAGACCCCTACAAAGTTTGACAAAAATATTGTTCTAGATGCCGGATATCATAATTTCCGATAAATACCTTTTCTCAGCCTTTTTTATTTGATTTTGTCAAAAGGTAAAACAATCGTCATTTACGAATATCATTCTACACTCATCAACAATATAAGTCACGCAGTCTTAGCCGAGGTCTCTAGAGAGGTCACATCACGATATCTTACAAAACAGACTTGTTATTTCTCGTCGGCGTACTTTGTTCCTTTCTAACACCCCTACATTTAAAAAAAAGACCATCATCCTCCATTCTATTTCTTAAAAGAATGCCAGAGTTCTGCTGCGAAGATCCAGGAGCCCACATCCTATTTCGCCTGAGGCTAGCTACCACCCGTCTCCCACAAAAATAAAAAAAAAGCGTCAGGGAACACAACCCCCTTATTCCCACTTTTTCGGTGTGCAAAAACAAAATGAACCTGAATCGTCAAACACAAGTATCAACCCCCAAATGTGCCTTGTAGTTCCATTGTCTCAAACTCTATCATTCAGTGCAACAAACTCTAGAAGCCGGTTTGAAATTCCTCTGACAAACGGGTAATTTTATCTTATGTATCTCCGAGTCTACTGCATTTTTGCCCTTCCAGTTACTTACTTCGGACGTTTGGGTGTCTGTAACTGATGCTCTCACATCCAACTCCAAAGTCCGAAACCACGCAAGTACCGGAAAGAAGGCTTGTTGAGGAGGTACAACGATTGGTCCATACAAAGTCTGACCACGTGGTTGAGATCTTTCGCTCGTCTGGAACGAAGTGGGCCGGTTCGACCACTTCGTCTCCGCTGAAACGTGACTCGAGGTTCAAGTGTCCGATTGCCAAGAAAAAGCAAGACGAGGGGGGTGGTCTTTGGTTTTCGGTCCCTACGGCATCTAGATTTCAATCAGTTACCTATATTATTATTTTATTTTTCCAGCGAGAGCTGAGATGGATTTTTGCAACCACTGAAAATGACGTTCGTTATCATTGTGTTAGCTGTAACAGTTGTGAATATTGTTGATGTTGTAGTTGGCGTAATAGCGCGTAGTGCGTCCTTCGAGATATTGCCAACTGCTTGAAAAAATATCGCCCGACGCCTTCGGAAACCTAAAAAGATGTCCGCAGCGTGTGAAGCCGGCGCGTTACTAATGAGCTACGAAGCAGCATTGGCAATTCGCTTTATTACAATTTTTGTGGAGAAAACGTGCGTATGAGTCTCGACTAGTGCCCGCTAAGTGGACACAGTTGCTTTGACTTCGCGATAAAAACTGTAACGTAATTCTTAATTATTTCTAAAGTCATTCGGTGTTCATTGTTGAAAAACAAATAAAAAGCTTCCACCAGGTGACGCAAGCCGCCGCCCGATTCAAAGGGTTTAGCCGTAGACATCCACCCAATACCACCTAGCAGAAGGGACTGCGCATTACCCCATCCTGAGTGTATCCCGACATTACTAGATTACCTTAGTTGCTGAACACCCGCGAAGGCGTAACCCCCCCCCCCCTCTTTTCCGAAACAGTGGGCGTTGAGCGACGGGAGTCGGGGCTAGTCGAAGGGAGAGGGGTTGTACTCAAGGACGTTTAAACAGACAGGACCCGGCATGACGTCAGCCTGAGTGAAGCCGGAAGAGGCGTTTAATCCCAGACTGCTTTGCGCACCCGTTCCGAGGCCGTGGGGTAGCGCACCGGCGGTTCGCCTGCTTTCTAATCTGCTCCGGCGTGCGCTTCGCGAGGCTAGCTTTCGATGCGGTCAGCGTCCGCCGTGGGCGTCCACGATGCAAATGGTTTGCAGCGTGAGTGTTTATACTTAGTTCCACATTGTGTGCGCGCGAAGTCAGAACTGGAAGCGCGAGCTCGTTGTTCTGTGCGCTCCTGGCTTGCACGCGCGCTCGTGCGATCTGCTGCTGCTGTTTATTAAAAAATGCGTTGCGCACCGCCAAGTCCTTCACGGTGCGTCGTCTAGAGCGTCTCAATTCTAGTCACTTACTTTCTGCTGAGCAATTAGGCGTTCGTTTACAATAATCTCATCCAATTCCGACCATACCGGTTTAAAAGTCTCCCGTTAAGCGCTGTTTCAAATAACAGTGGGTGCCGCCATTACTTTCGGTGCACACAGTCGCGCTGCCACGGAAATGTCATCGCAATGCGGTTGTTTGCACCGAAATTAATGGCGGCGCCCACTCACTAGGCTTCCCATTGGTCAAGAAATGCTCGTTGCGGCTCGTGACCACGCCTACTTCCGTTACATTTCGCTCCATGCATTGGGGATAGGGACGCCACCTCCTGCCCATTATAACCTCCCTGGGTTGTACTGCTCCTTCAAGCAGTGTCTATGGTCAGTTTCGTAACTGATGTAAACTACAGGGTGAAACAAGGAGACGCCAGGCTCTTTAAATCGACCGGAAAATTCGGTTTCTTAACCTATCGCGCTACGACTTGGTGCAGCGTTGGCCACAGATGGTGCATTTTTTTTTTGTGTGTAAAATTTGCAAAGAGCGAACTTACCTGAGGAAAGAGTAAAAAAAAAAAAAAGGCTTAGCTCCTAGGAAAACGCAGCGACGCCACCGGTCTGCAAACAACACGGCGCCGTATCGCACGCTAGACAAGAGATGGTGCAAGCGGTCGCGACGCCAACTGCCGCCAACGAACGAGCAGACGACGCCGAGAGCCGGCCCTTTAGCAGACAAGGTACTGCAGTTCCTTGCTGTTACCGCGCCTGTCTTTTTTGTTTCTGCGACTGTCGCCGCCTGCGGAAAGCGCCGCTTTTGAGTCGAAAATATCATCTGCTAAAAAGTCCTGCTCTCGGCTCCGTATGCTCATTCGTTGGCGGCGTTTGTTGCGCCACCTCTCGTTTCCCGTACGAAACGGCGCCGTGTTGTTTGCAGACCGGTGGCCTCGCTGAGTTTCCATAGGAGCTAAGCCTTTTTCTTTTTTTACTTTTTCCTCGGGTAAATTCGCTCTTTGCAAATTTTACAAAAAAAAAAATGCACCATCTGTGGGCATCGCTGCACAAAGTCGTAGCGCGATAGGTTAAGAAACCGAATTTTCCGGTCGATTTAAAGAGCCTGGCGTCTCCTTGTTTCACCCTGTAGTAACGTTGATGGATCTGTAAGCAGCAGACATGTACACATCGCGACACTGTTAGCGCGAACACGACATCGGCGCATTTTCGCATGTTACTTCTAAATAGTATTAGCGAGCACGAAATGTTTTCGCTTACATTATAAAACTAAATGAGCTCTTTCCGTAGTAATAATAACTTCGATGACATCCCTTGGTTTCAAAGAGAAAAACTGGAAAAACCGGTGATCGCTTGTTCGCGCTAACAGTGTCGCGCTCTGTACAAGTTTCTAAAAACAGTAATTAAGTTAAGTTTCTGAGTACTGACATCAAACGTAGTTTGAGTAGAGTAGAAACTACTCAAATGAAAAGTAATTGAGAAAATTACTAATTCCAGTAAAAAAGTAGTGAATTGCGTTTAAACTTTCTTTTATTTTTATGCTAAGCAGAAAGTACATAAGTTTTTGCTCGTTAGCGAAATTGTATTAGTCAAATATGAATCGGCTTGTTTTCTTCATAGTCATACTTTAATAGCTGATTCTGCTTCTGCGTGCCTAATTGCTCTGTACTTTTTTTTTATCAATGACGTACTGCGAATGTTTCATTTCTACTTTGTGGTTTACCACTGCCAGAGCTAGAATTCCAGGCAGTGTTTGCTTGTTTACAGTGCTTACAGTTTACTTCAAGTACACAGTAAATGAAACGTTATGTACTATCGGGGAAAAATGAAATGCGAACAGTGGAGCGCGTGGCTCGCGGTACAGGCTGCGCCGCCTGGAAGTGAGCCTAGGAGCGAGGGTGCGTGGCCTACTCCTATGTGTTCACGCTCCTCGATTGGCGCTCCTCCAGCTTCGGCAGTGCGCCTCTCAGCGCGCTGAAAGCTGCCACCGCTATCTTTGCCTGCTCGGCGAGTGCGGCGAGCTTCTTTGAACCGCACGCGCTGAGCCAGCAAAGATAGCGGTGATAGCTTTCAGCGCACTAAGAGGCGCACTGCTGAAGCTTTGGGAGCGCAGAGGGAGGGGCGTGAACACGTCGGAATAGGCCACGCACCCTCGCTCCTAGGCTCACTTCCAGGCGGCGCAGCCTGTACCGCGAGCCACGCGCTCCTCTGTTCGCATTTCATTTTTCCCCGATAGTACTTCAAGTAAAGTAGTAAGTACACCTGGTGCAATATACTTGAAGTAACGTACTCTAATTACAATCATTTCAAGGTAAAATGCAAGTACTTTTAACACAATTTCCATAATGCCCTTTCATTTCCTATACAGTTTTTTTTTCTGGTTTGCATTGCTTCAGGGTAATCGGAGGTGCGTTAGCTTTTTGCTGAAATGGCAGCAAATATTGATAAAGTCAAGTCGTCACAGAATAGCTGTTTTACTCTCGCTGTCGAACTATTTGGCACAATCAATTTGTAAGGCACTTACTTGTGTCGGTCTTATAGCCGCCGTTACATCACTCAGAGAAATGACCCGATGTCGTCTCGGAAGAGCCCGTTTTCACACGACAATACACCTTTTTTTTTCGAATTCGGGTAATGTACATTGAAGTCGGGAGTTTTACTTTCCTCAGAAATTGGCAGAAAAAATATTTTTGTGAAGTGGAAGTACATGCCCAGATAATGTATTTGAAGTAAAATGCAAGTTTTTCAAACTGTAGTACTCTAAATACTATGTACTTAGTGTAGGTCCCAACACTGCGTGTTTATTATTGTATTATATAAACACGTTCGGGAAATTACTAAGGTTTTTCGAACGATTTTTGAATCTTTGAAGGGCTGCATATTCTGAACTTTAGGACGAAAGGCAGTGCAAAAAGGTCACCTTTGCGTTGCCCTTTAGCACGCGATTCTTTGAGTACAGCAAAGACTATGGGAGCACCAGATGAGCTTCAGAGCGGGTGCTGCATTTTGCTGCCACATTTGAGTGAGGATGTAGTGTGTACAACTCCCGGAGTGGGCGAGAATTCCTACGTTGGGAAGAAGCGGAGACCAGCCGTTTCTTCAAATTGGCCAAGTCTCCTTGAGCTTCGGGACCCAAAGAAACGCCAGTCTTCGGCGCTCATCCAACACTTACTCGGCCTCACCTGCGTCGTGTCTGTCAGCTCCCCACGCCTCGTCACAGTGTTGTTGCAGTATGTGTGTTTGTGTGTGTGTGTTGCGGGGGGGGGGGGGGGGGGACTCATGAACATTTTGGGGGGTTTCGGACTCGCCAAACCACTTTCTATTAACCCGCCCCTCCCTACGTCACATGCCCCCCCCCCCCCCCCCCCACGCTCCCTCTTTGCAAATATCAGCTCATCTTCCAACATCTTATCTCTTTTTGTGAGAGAATGTTTGTTGGCAGGGAAAACAACCACTAAAATTCGAAAGTAATTTGTTATTCAAGTAAACGTTACTCGGAAAACGTATTTAAGGTAAACTCCTAATTACCGAATTAAAAATGTAATTGGAAGTTACTACACTGTTTCGAAAAGTATTTAAACTATAGTAACTTGAGTAGAGTAGTTGAACTACGTACAAGTCTGCTAAGCAGTCCCACAAGACCACGGCGCAAAGCGGCTGACGCGGGTGTCTTAGCGTCGCGGTTGTTGTGAGACGCTAAAAGAGGGGCTGGCCGTGACGCTGACGCGTCTCGCCGTTCGCCACAGGGAAAGCTGAAAGGCGCATGTTCGAGAGAACGGAGATAGCTGTGTCAACGCCTTCGCCGTGACCTGTCGCAGCTATCGCTGTGACTGTAATGCAAATTAACACGGAATTACTCATTTCATTTGTGTCGACAGAGAACAACTTGAACACAATTTATTTCGAAATAGTGACCGTCGATCGATTTTAGTTTGAGTTTAACGGCATTTGCCTAAATTTATCAGCACTGGTAATTTTAATACTGGTGTAAGGGGTGTCTAGTAGTCGTGCATTTCATCTATAGCCAGGCGTTTTAAGAACCCACCGTTGTTGTTTTTCTTTGTGTGTGTGAGTGTATGTGTTTTAGGCGATTTTGGCTGCTCATATTTTCCGATGACGTCAACCAGTCCAAGCAAGTTTTCCCTATAACCACAATCTAATTTAACTTATTGTTACTCAGTTTAGAGTGCACCATCTGTTAACGCGCGAACCAAATCGACCATTGCTCACATTTTACTTTGAGCGAATATTCGCGAGCGAAAAGTGTTTCCTCATGTCATAAGCTGATGAGTCAAGTGAGCACTTCCAACCACAATAGTAATTTTGGTGAAAGTTTGTATTATAAGGGAAACAGAAAAAGATACCGGTGGTTGTTTGTTCCCATTAACTAATTCCCACTGTGTAATGCTGCTGCGAGCCTAATCGAGAATTTAATAAGGTTATTTGTCTTCCTATGACTTAATAAACTGCTCTCTTAGTAGCTCAAGGCAATGACTTTTTTTTTTAAGAGCGGCATACCAAACAAAGTTGCATGGTCCTATTCTAGACGTAGGAGCGCCTCAATGACGTGAGCAGTTTACGTCTTGAACATATAATAGCAAATTTGTCGGACTTAAAGTTTTCAAAACCTTATATACAAAGCAAAACAAAAACAAAAATTTATTATATTGTACCAGATACGCCCCCCCCCCCCCCTCCCCCAAACCTTCAATGGACACACCGGCGTGGCTTGTGATGGTTCGCTACCAACGCTGTGGAGGCCGACGTTACTTCCGGGGTAGAACTTCCGTCGCCCTTTTGCACATAGGTTCAGTATCTAGAAAAACCATACAGTTTAAATTTATAAGGAAATAGCGCCGAGCGAAACTTTGTCGTCGGAGTTTTAAGAGCTGTGGCAAATTTTTAAGGTTGGTCAAGAACCCTCGAATTGACACGCCAAATTCTTTAAAAAGTTAATTGGTGTACTCAGGTACTTTATTTAATAATTATTATTTACACTCCTAACATGATGTCCGCCCCGGTCGAGAACATTATCTCAATGTTCAAGCAATATATATACCTGATTTGTAAAAACCTCTAAAGGAGTGGACAAAATTTCAAGCGAGTGTTTTCGGATTAGAAGTGGCTTCCATTTTTTTGTTACGCACCCCAAACGCCAGAGAGACATGTGCATCTGTATGTATCGGTATTTGAGAAAGTCTCTCATAAAATCCACCCTACTGCTGAGCCGCCGAAGCTACACCGCCGGTTCGAGCGACAGCAGCAACTACGTGATGTTTCTTCGGCTACACACTGTTCACGATCAACTGCGGGAGAAGAGGAGACTAGAGAGCGCTGGGAAGTGGGAAAACGGCGAGCTCCGGTTGGAAGGATTAGCGGCTATAGACGCAAAGCTAGCTATCTTTGTCTCTATTCACACTTACCGGCTATAGACGCTCACACTTACTAGGAGTTCGATTTTCCAAACGCCGGCGTCCAGCATTCCGCGTTCGCATTCGGACACGATTGAGGAGCGAGTAGAGACAAAGGCAGCTAGCTTTCCGTCTACCCCCTAATCATTCCAATTAGAACTCGGCGTTCTGACGTCCCCTCTCGTCTCCTCCTCTCCCTCAGTTTTTGCACGCAGAGTCCCTGACAGCTTAATACACGCAGAGTGCGGCTTATAAGCTTAGTGCTTCTTGCTCTGTGATTCGTTCTTTGGCCGTTCTAATCGGCTAATCCTGAAACCTAAATTGTTAAAAAACGATAATGTAATGCTCGAGAGTCGCCACGCTTTGAGTTTTGCAAGCCGTCATTGACTATAAATATGTCACTATACTTCGTTTCGTCATTAGATGGAATTTTTGTGGATGTTATGGCCCGCTCTAAGCCCCACCCACAGATCAGTGGCTTCGCTCACTATTACTACTGGATTGGTTGGGCTGCTGCACCGAATGTGCTTGCAAGCCTGGTGTCTTCCTGTTGGGGCGTCCGGTGCGTCTAGTCTGGCGTGTGACACCACCTGCTGGTCGTGCGAGCAGACGTGCGGCAGCTTCCGACATCGTCTGCTATCCTACCACCCTCTATCGTTGTCTGCAACCCCCGTAAGTGATCATGATAGACGGCGTTCTGGCATTCCGTCATGAACGAGCCATGGTCTAATAAAAGCGTTTGTCAGCGTCTGTTGATGTAGGATAAAAAGCAATTGAGACTACTACAAAATATCAACAAAATAGATATGTATTCCTTTCAATTGTCCGCTTTTTTTTATGGCAGTTGTGAGAAATGTGAGTGAGTGCCATGACGCACAATTAAAACGCGACCTAAACATATTCGCTTCGGCAGACCAGGTGGGCTGCACAATTTGAGAGCTACTATAGGATATGACCTCCGCTTTTATTTGCGCCTTGGGTAGAACTGTGCCAGCTCCAAGCCCTGGAACCGCTATCGCGCACGTTCCCCCGGGATCGCTTCTTTCTCCCCCATATTACCTCCCCCCCCCCTGGCCTGGAGGTAAGGGGGCACGTGATACTTTGTTTTGACCCGGGGGTAGATGGCGAAGCTGAAGGGACACCAAAAACTGAAGGTCCAACGATTGGCTGTGGAGCACGGCCAGCAATCGGCGATAGCTCTAACGAACGTGAGAGCTATCGCCGATACGGGGGATATACGGGGGGCGGGGGGGGGGGGGGGGGGGGGGGGGGGGCCTCGGACGCCCCCGGCTGTGACCGAGTTCACGCTGACGGACCCTTGTTTGCCGACCCGTGCTGCTGCTGGGATGCTCAGAAGCAAAGATCCGGCCGGTGGTGATGGTCGAAGACGGTCAGCACTCGGCGAGAGTTCTCAACAACGTGTCCGCGAACCGTCCTGCGGCAGATCTAATATTTGAAACGGGCCACTCCAACCTTCCTCAGGAATGCCAGGGTTGGCGCTGCCGGAACCTTGTTCGCGAACCCAATCCCGCGTGTGGGGCGAAGGCTATCAATCCATACATTCGCTAAATAAAAAGGAAATGTAAAAAGTGATGAGTGTGCGCGAGACTTATGGTAATTCCTCGATTGTATGCGAGGACAAACTAGGTAGGTCAAGTCGGACCGGCAGGAGGTCGAGCTCTACGTTGATGCGCCAGTCTAGGACGTGACCTCCGCGTTTATTCGAAACTTGGGTCAAACTGTGCCGGCGCCAAGCACGCGTGCCGCTCTCGAGCATGTGCCCGTGCGGTAGCTTGTTCTTCGTACCTACGCAACTTGCATTTCGAAGCGACACGACGGGAACGTACCTGGACAAAGGTGATGCGGCAAACGTCGAATTTCCTCAAGCGAATTGGGTCGAAATTTTTAGCTCTGTAGGTATCTTCGTAATAAAACCGTGGTCGCGATCATGAGGGTTGCACAACTAACAAGGCTGCGCTATTGCTTTTATGGGAACCATAATCTTTATTCATTATAAACACGCGAAAACGAACAAATCAAGCCAGTGAAGGTAGAAAAAATATGTATGTGAGCTGCTGAATAGCATCCTTGGTAAACCCGAAGGAAAGGAATTAAAAAAAATTGCCAGAGGTACTTAACACTTTTTATTTGTGGGAATGCGAAAGCATGACGCAAGCACTATACACCCTGTCTCTAGTTGTGTGCAGTGCAGGCGAAGGCAGCGCCAGGCCAAAAGAGAAAAGGCGAGCACTAGGAACGCGGGTACAAGAGGAGGGCAGTTGAGGGTGAGGGGAGAAAGGAAGAGCACCAGAAACGTTAGAGAGGAAAGGAGGCTTTTCTCTTCCTCTACAGCCCTCCAAGTGCTTTCCCTTTCACCCCCTTATGGCCGTTCTTTCGCCTGTACTGCACGCAACTAGTGACACGGAGTTTAGGCACAGCTTTAGTCAGCCGGAACCGTGGAGCAGCCTTGGCGTCGGGGAAGCGTGCTCTTCTCAAAACCCGGAAATCCGGGTTCGGTTTCCACCCAGACCTAAATATGCGCCATTTCCTAAGCCGTTAATTTACTTTGTTTACAGGAACCTCCCTGAGAAATTTTTCGCAGCCAACGGGGAATTTAAGTGTTGTTTTGTTGTATACAGACAACGCCCAGCCATTGGGAACTTGGTTGTCGTTTTCGCCGGCTTCACCGTTATCGCTCAATGAAATAGTTAATATTTTTGCATTGAAACGTTCAGAACAACTCTTGTCTCCGGTTTACTATGGAAATCAGTCCATATGCAGCAAGAATCGGCATGGGTCGCCAGGCTTAGGCCAGTCCCGCTAAGAAATGAAGCATTAGCACAGCACCACCGGAGGCGCGCTTGAGACGGTTGTTTGCTGCAAACTACGTCGGTTAAGATGATAATGATAATGATAATCTTTATTGGCTCAGGAGAGCCGTGGCACCGCGGAAAGGCGACAGCCCGTACCATGGACGCCCGCAGTGCCACGTCTAGTGATGATGATTATGAAATGATATGTACAAGGGGAGGACGACGACGTATGGATGACAGAGAGGTGCTGACGATGTGTAATAAAGCCCGCGGGTGAGGGCGCGGACCGAAGTTGCGGGCGATGTGGGCCCAGTGCTTTCCAGTGGGCAGCTCGCTGGGCCAGTCCCCCGTCCAGCTGGCAGAAGTGTCCTGGCAGGCTTTCCAGGGTGGCGTCCGCAGGCCCCACCATGCGTTGGGGCTGGGAAAGCCCTGGCGGCCCGGAAGTGACAAAGACGGCATGCATGATGAGGACGACCCGCTCCTCCGAACCGCCGCGCGAATCCTGGAGGCCCGGTGACGGCCCAGGCCAGCAGGCCGAAGAGCCAAGGCGACCCTCGGCGGGCCGTCCGATGTACATTCTTAATGGCGAAGTCCTGGCGCCTGACGGTGCGGTCGCTCGCTTCGGTGAAGGCAGCGGCTCCAGAGGGGTGGCCCAGTCGAGGTAGACGGCTGCCGCCCCCGATGCATTCATGTCCAGGGCCAGAAACTAGCGCCGCGGTCACCGGGCATAGCTTACTGTATCGTCGTCATCGTCGTCATGGAAACACTTCGGTAAACACAAAACGACTCGTTCTCATGCAAATAAATGAGTATACGTTCGTTGAGCGCGCAGCGAACGCCGGCAGCCTTGTTTTTATCTTTAAAACCAGAACGGAGAAGGGAGCGTCGGGGAATGTTTTGAAAACGAGGACCCTATCTGCATTAGTTGTATCTCAAACATAAAACTATTGTCGAATCAAATACAATTATGGTAAAAGAAAAACAATTTTTACAACCAACATTTCACACGATTATTTATCTAACCAACGAGTTATGTAAGCAAAGCGTAAGCACGGGGCGAGCTTAGCGGGTTGCGACATCCAAGTTCTCTACCTATATAGTGTCTGGCCGCGTAGAGGTTCTTCCAAAATATATTTTTAACTCGAGAGCGTTAACTAGCTCGCGTCGCAAAAAATTGGTGGAGTGGCAAAAAGGGCGCGGCGTGGCAAAAACTCCGGCGTCGGTGGCGTGGCGATAGGGTCATTACGTCACAGCCACATGACCTCCCGCGGGAATTTCGAACTACCCGCAACGCTCGCGTGAACCGTGACGTCACGCGATAAATGAAAGGTGACTAAAAACATGACATGTAATGAGAATAAAAGATCACAGCATGTCTCAAAAAATTTCCCTTCCTAAATTAAATTTGCTGCCTTTAATACCAACTTTTAAGAGTTTTAGGCGGGACTCGCACCCACGATTCTTCGATTGCGAGCCAGACTCACTACTGACTAGGCAACGCAAGGCACTAAATTGTTTTTTTTATTGCCTGTTTTGACATAAGCAACACACGGAACACAACCACATCCACAAAACATTAAAACGCGCCAGCCAAGCGCAGCTGCCGCGAGTAAGTTAAAAGTGTTTCAAGGAGACCAAGTCATCAAGTATTCGGAACCATGTAGGCCATTCAGGCAGAGCGTGGAGTACCTCTCGAATATAGGCAAGGTTTTCAACGAAATATTCTCTCGCAGAGCGCGCATTTACACCCGTATTTTGTACACCCGTCCTAGTCCTTCACAGGCTGTGGAGGCCGTGGAGCATGAACATATCGTACGGGATGCCACCTTCGTTCTGCAGCGGGCAAGAAACGAACTCATACGCAGTTAGAGGCGTGTCTTGTGGTGCTGTGTTCCTGTGGGATGTTCTTTAGCTCACGCTAAAGAACGTCCCACAGGACCACAGCATTCCAACAGTCGATGAACACATGCCCTGTAGGCTCGGGAACTTTACAAAGAACACAATTAAAAGACCATGGTACAAAAATACCATTCGCTTCGAGCCAATGTTTAGCCGGGAGCGCGCCGCAGTGAAGTTTAAAAAAAAGAGTTTTTGTCGATGGTTCGACCGCCATGCTCTTTACACCTTTAGGCACATCTTTCCCTAAGCCCCACCAGTACAATGAACTGTAAAGAGGAATGGACAATAAAACGTCTGTTAAAGCTTTATAGAGTCGTTTTCGATGCACAGAGCAAATATGCTCCATAGAAAAAGGCCACGCAAGGCACGCTTGCACAGGTTAGGAAGGAGCGTAACTTTATATGTTTCGTTATCGCGTCCCACTCTTAAAGGCAGCGCTTAAACGTCCTCCTGTATTTTTTCTCTGTGATATATATATAGATTATTACGTGTCTTACAAAAGCGTATAGAAAACATATTTTTATTTTTTTAATCAGTACGCAGCCGACAAACACTACGAGCCGATGGGAGAAAAAAGAAAACGCGTCGAAAGTGCAACGTCATGGTGTTCGTCAAGTATGGTATGAGGGAGTGACAGAGAAGCCTATGAGCCTACACCCACGATTGCCTCTATTTCCTTTTCCAACTACATCAGTGAAACGACAGGTGTCCAACATGTTCTATTATCACTGAGCCAAGCATGTAGAGGAAAGATTGAGTGACCTGCTTTTTACACGTTATATTTGTCTCATCAACTTGTAGCGTCGGCTGCGTCTAGACTTAAGGTGAAATAAAGTATAAAACGTCTTTGATCAGAGTTGGCAAAGAAACAATTTTTTTGTTATTCCTTTGACAAGCACTTCAAAAAAACACCTTCTGTGCATCAGGCAGATAAAACAAAACACCTGCCGCACTCACATAAAGGAGCGTTGTTTATACAGCAATATCACCTTACGCAATACGCCACGCCTAGGGGGAGGCTGAATATACAGGCATCGTTTGGGAACAGGAAATGGGGTTCGAACTGTTCTGTTGCAGGAAGGATTGTCGTACGTGCAAGGTCCGTTGGGAACGACAATCGGAAGACAAGGCAAAAGCCCTGCTAAGAGACGCATCTTGAATAAAATATTCAGATGTGCTCGGGAGCCTGTATCATCTTGAGCATCTCTTTACTTCAACATTAGGGGAAGCCTTCCAATCATTGCGCCAGCAACACAGTTCGATCAAGCTTGTAGTGCGTCCTTGTTGTTGTTGTTGTTGTCGTTTTTATGGACACCGAATATGTGTAGCTCTGTAGTCGAATAACCGTAATATCCAAGCGTTGGCCGAGTGCGCTGATGTACCGTAGCTGGGAGCAGGCAGAAGGGAAGGTAGCGATGCAAGATACACTGATCATTCAGGAGTCTCACTTCCGCATGGATGAGCATCCTACGGGTACGCGATCCTGCAGTCACTACTAAGCGAAATCTCACAAAAAAACTCAGCTTTGCAGTCGCACTGTATTGGCGAAATTGGTGTATTAACATTCGCTATGCTCAATTGGCTTTTTGCTTTGCTTACCCTAACTTGTTCTATAGCTCTAGAGTGCCGCCTAGGAAAATGTGTACAAGCGTAGTCATTATCAAATTAAGCTTGTATTTCCTATATGAGGCAACTCTCGATAATTTGCACAGTAAAAAAGAAAATGATAAAACTTCTACTTAGAACGCGAAGAACTAGAGGAGTACCAGATATATTTTGAACGACAGCAAGGAGCAGGGCTCCTGTATTTTGCTAGTTTTATTGCTAACGGAATGTTTGACCATGTCCAATAAACAGCGTTAAACGGTAACGATTAGCAGCGCCGGCTGCGTTGAGCAAATAAAACAAACAGCGCACATGAGGCAGCCAGATCAAAATGCGAATAATACACTGTTTTGAATTAGTGTATATACTTGTTTACATCGTTCCGTTTATTTTTTTTTTGTTGCTTTTTTTTCTAATGCAAAACAAGTAAATGCTTGCCAAGCCATTGGCATCCTTTTCATCTACATTGGACAAAAATACCGGCCACAAATAATGAAGAAGAAACGTAAATACATCAAGTTGCCAATATGCTTAATACCATAAAGTTGAACTCTCTGACAAATCACGATTCGTTTCGCGATACAAGCATTCCTATAACAAAGTTAGAAAAACACGCAAAGGAAACTGCTGAACGACAAATATCCACAAACATTGTTACAAGTGCAACAAACAGTATGCTAACCCTGCTTGTATATCTAATAAAGTTTTCGGAAGAAAGCTAAGACAAATGGCGACCAAAAAACATAAAAAAAAACATATATCATCAGCAAAAACAGGAATCACTCCCTACAAGGTTCAGTTTATGTTCACTCAGACATCAAAGCTAAACCGACAAACAAAAACTCTGATTCTGATCGATAAAACAAATAAAAACTCTCTCTCTCTCTCTCTCTCTCTCTCTCTCTCTATATATATATATATATATATATATATATATATATATATATATGTATGTATGTATGTTGATCTATATATGTATATTTGTGTATATGTATACCGAAACAACTACAAGATAGATGTACCCAATTACGAACGAGCAACAAAGCAGCTGAAGTGACGTAAGTGCGTTGCATTTCGTGATCCTGAATTCGGCGCCGTCTATGAAAATAAAGGGCTTCTCGGTAACAGAAGACATATCCTTAACATGAACAAGCTGCAGCAAAAACAGTACGTGGCATAAACAGAACACAAACAATAAAAGCCATTCCTGGAGTTATGATGCGCCCATCTGTCAAACAGCGTTTCGCTCCGTGATTGTTTCTGTCTGAAGAATGACCGCCTCCGTACCCGGTTTCGTACGATTCGCGTAAGCCTACCTCTCGCTTGTGTTTCCCTATCTGGGGGGGTGGTTTGGGACGACCTAGTAATTTGTCGGACTGATATATTTCGCCTCTTCTTATTGCAGAACGTGTACTCACAGCGGTGAGTACTTCTGTCAGAACGTAATACCGCACTCGTATCTTATCAGATTACGTAGTAACGCGTTACTACTAACGGCGTTACTACTAACGCGTTACTACTAACGGCGTTGCAACGCGTTACTAACGGCGTGCTGCAACGCGTTACTACTAACGGCGTTGCAGGTAGCGCATAGCCTTTTTCCGTAACACGCTCGTTATATTTTTTTGCAAACATTCACGCGCAACCTACTTGATCCCCCTTTTTAATTCCGTAGTGAGGCCGCGACTCGAGTTTGCTTCTGCCATATGGAATTCAATATTTAAGACACACGCTTTAACAATCGAAAGTGTTAAGTAAAAGGTTATCCAAATTGTTTACAATGGATACTTTGAGAGACGCTTTTACTATAAATATGAACATATACTTCAAATGTTTTGACTTTCACATCTGTTCGATACTTTGCTTTTCTATACAAGGTTGCTAATGGTGCATTTGATTCTCTACAACTCCTTGAACGGGTGAACTTTCATGTTCCTTCACGTCTAACCAGGCATTTTGTTTGCATCTATGTTAACTCACTGTGCAAATCCTCACCTCTCTCTCAGATTCAGTCATTATAAAACGCCATCGCTCCACCCCACCTTGATATAGCTGCAGCGGTTACAATGTACCGTCGCCATTGGAATAATCTTACATTTGTCTCTTAATTTTATGTGTTTAGCTTTTTTCGTTTGTTTGCTGGTTTTATTGTTTGTGTTGGTGCACCAAGTGGAAGACAAATGAGGTTGTTTCTGGGCAGCCAAAATAATGAATATTATTATATCTCATTATGCCTCCCAAGATATCTAAAAAAAATCTCGCTTCCCTAACTGGTTCTTTCGTGAACTCAGGAAGCTTTTAAAACGGAAATATTTTTTGCACAGGAGGTTTAAGAAAAGTGGTCTTCCAAAGTGGGAAGTTGAATTTAAAGTTTGCAGAAAGCGATGCAAGAAATTTTTAAACCGTGATTGCCAGGCGCATTGTGACTCGGTGGAATCAGATCTATTTAAAATCCGAAGAAATTTTGGAGTTACGCTAAATCGCGCTTGGGGAAAACTATTGAGTCGGAAATCATCTTGAATCAGCATAGCGACAGTGCGAAGGGCACGTCTGAGTTGTTTGCGGATCACTCTGCGTCAGTCTACAATAATGATACTAATAATAACTGCTCCTCAAGTATATTGCCTCACTCGGACGGGTTTGGTGACTCATTAGGTTTTGTAGTTGTCGATGAGGAATGTGTTAGGCTATGTATTAAAAAATGAGACCCTCATTGTCTGAAGGTCACGACGGGATACCCGCTGCAATTGTTACGGGTTATCATGAATTATTTACGCCCATAGTATGCACAATATTTTATAACTCCCTGACGTCAGGAATATTCCCTGACTAGAAAGTGGCAGTGGTTGTTCCGGTCCTGAAATATGGAAATAGTGGTGACGTTCTTAATTACAGACCGATTTCTCTTCTCTCTTATTTTTTTTCAAACTCTTTGAAATGGTAATACATCAATTCCTGTCTTTTTAGTTTTGTAGTACAATCATTCTAATCACCATGGCTTCATGTCCGGCAAGTCGACATCTAGAAATCCCGTATCTTTTACGTCTGCTGAATCTAAAGTAGTTTGTAATAGACGTCAGCTCGACTTTTTTTTTTTATTTTGACCTGAGTAAGGCTTTCGACACAGTCAACCACAACATCCTCTTATTCAAGCTTTCCTTGTACAGAGTATGTGGTTCGATATACAATTTCTTAAAAAGCTATTTGTCTGATAGGCAAGGCTACGTCTGCGTCAACAATACTATCTCGTCCTTGTACAAGGCAAGATCTGGAGTGCCTCAGGGATCTGTATTGGGCCCCCTCCTTTTTAATTTTTGTAAATGATGTCTCTCAAGTTATATCAAACTCTTCATTTCTGCAAATTTTTTTACAGACATATCTACCTTAGAAGATTGCATCGCGCTTCAGAATGACGTCTATTCTTTCGGTAATTGGTGTTTAGACAATGTCCTCCGTTTGAATCATTCTAAAACAAAAGTAGCGACATATTCTCGCAAGATCCATGATATTTTTTTTATATATAGTTACCATGGCAAACTAATGTGACGTTCATAATTACTTACAGCGCGACTGGGACAAGGACAGAAAGAGGAGAAACACAGAAACACAGGACAAGCGCTAATGTGACCTGTAAGTGAACTGAGAGACCTTTGAGTTGTTTTTGATTCAACCCTGAGATTTGACAGTCACGTTACCAGAGTGGTTCAATCGGCCTTGCGCATGTTAGGTGCCGCGTCTCGCATAACGAAGGAATTCAAAAGCCCGTCCGGTTTTTTCACGCTTTACTGTACCTTATTTAGATCCCAGCTAGAGTACGCCTCGGTTGTTTGGAAAGGCATTTCCAATATTAACAGTTTATTTATCGAGCGAGTTCAAAACAAATTTATTTTTATCTTTAAATATCCTTACCTTGAGAAAGGTGATCCTTGTCTAAACGTTTGGCGTAACTCGACACTCGTCAACTTGGTGAGTCTGCAGGAGCGTCGGGTGAAAGCAGATCAGTTGTTTTTTGTTTAAGACCCTGCACGCCTGATTAATTCTCCCAGCCTGCTGTCTGAAGTGAGCCTCACAGTTCCACGTGTGCCTACACGGCTTCAATCATCTTTTGACATAGCTCGACATTCTAGCCACTTAAACCCGATTCAAAGATTGGCTGAGTGTTATATCCGCTACCCTGATACACTTGGTATTTTTAACTCATGCAGGAGCAAGTTCGGAAACGCTGTTCGAAACTTTTTCTTGCAAGAAAAGGGATGATCAGTTGAAGGTTTGATGTTTGTCAGTACTTTTTGCTCTCATACCTGGTGATGTCTCTGTTTTGTGCTTTTGATTTCCCTTATTGATTTGAGTGGCTTTCGTACTTGTCAATATTTTTATTCTCAGACTGGTGAACTACGTTCTTCTTTTGCACTCGTGTGTATGTTTTTTGTATGTGTGTGTTTTTGCTCGTGTTTTTAAGTGTGCCAGCACTAAGGCCGGTTGGTTGTTCCTTTACACTATAAATAACACTGATTGATTGATTGACTGATTGATTGGTTGTTATTGCGTGACTTATTTTGAGTAACGGATAACGTAGTTGGGTAATTCCCAACTCAAACATCCTAGACGTTGAGCTCGACCATTTCGATTTTTAAAAGAAACTTTGTGGCTTTTGTTCCAAGGTCCTCAACCTTTCCCTAAAATATTTTCACCGAAAAAAATTTTGTTTTAGCGTGAGCGTGGTTTTAACTTTTGATGTGGTATAAAACTAGACATGAATTAAGAGTTGAGTAAAACTGAGATATTCTTCGAAAGGCGTCACAATCTATGTTATAATATTCGAGCGGTTTTTAGCTTGCTATATTGTGATGAGTATGAAACTTTTGGTGTTAAAATATTTTTAAAAAATTCAACAATATTAACAGAAATGTTTATATTTCTAAATATTTTGTTTAATTGTCGCTAAGCGCCTCACAATTGTAACTTTTTTTTGTTGAAAGCCCTGTAGATGCGATAGAAATAAAAAAATGCTTAAATCCGTACAACGAAATATTTTACAGAAACAACAAATTTAAAAATTCGTTAAAACCCTTTTTACTGCCTTAACAGCCGTTTATTCTACCATGAGGTGGTCTAAGTGAAAATACAGAACATAACTACTTTGGAGAAGTTTATTGTCTTTCATATATGAGAGTTTAATCGAAATGGTTTTTGTCTAAAGCGATAAAAAAAAAATATCGAACTTGAGCTCCAGCTTCGCAACACGGACTGACTTCTTAGCTGATCTTCCTCGCAGAGCACGGCACTGGTGACACTGTAGCCATACGAAACCCACGATTGTTTGTCTTGAGGGGAGTGTCCATCGCGGGTAGACGCAGAAACGTTGTGTTTTCCTATAGATATTAATGGGAAAAGGCTCGCTTCTGCTTCCTTGGGTTGCCAATCGCTGCAAATGCAACCGCCGACAGCGGGGGAGTGGTCCCGTGATCTAGCACGGTTTGTCATATCTGCTGTTATTTAAGCGTTGCTTAAATAGCAGCAGATCCACCACCAGGTCAGTTGTTTCACACCACATTTTTTTCCCTCTTGTCAGTGTCAGGACATACGTAAGCAGCAGCATAAAAGCCCCGTGAGTAGGCGATATGAAAACGACCTGTACTATATGGTGATGAACATATCGCAGCAGTGCTATGTTCTTGCTCATGCGGCAGTCGAAGGACCACGCCCCGTTTGTTTTTCCTACTTTTGCGATTTTCATTGGCGAAATTTTATGAATTAGGACAGCAATTCTGAAATATCGGTTTGGAAATTGCAAATTCCAGTGTCTCTCAATAGGACATAAATCCAGCGCGTAGGGTTGAAGGTGATGCTAGCTTGAAGTGATGAAAACTCCGCGTCCCTTTGACAGGAAATATTGAGCTGTATTGTGTAGTTAGCTGAATTCGGTTTTCTTCAACCATTTCTATTCGAACTAAAAAATTGTTATACCTCCAATGTTATTTTTGGTCCAGGTTAGCAGCTGACAGCGCGTCATAATTTGATTTTAAAAGGGACTTTCAAGACTGGCCCGTGCTACCCCCCCTCCCTCCCCCCCCCCCCCCCCCCCCCCCCCCCCCCCAGGGCGTCACTCTTTCCCTACTCCGGCACAAGCACTATTGCCGAGCAATGTGGCAAAACATTTAATTCAGGGAAAGTAACGTAATCGTTGCAACTGAACAGAGCCGGTCAAACATTAGGAGAAGTAAACAGGAGTGAACTATCATCCTAGTTTAGAAAATTAAACCACACGAATGTCCTATTTACACACAGCAGCATCCGCACCAACCGCTGATTGACTTGCATGTGCGGATTGAACTGCTTCATCCACCGGTGTGGAATCGTACTCTGCCGAAATATAAACTTCTTTCTTGGCCAGATTCCCGATCGCACAAGTCAGCGGTAAGATTATTCGCAGACAATACCCCCCGTTTTTGTGCCCTTTGTACCAGTCGGTCCTTTCCTTTCAAAACCGTTTCACCTTATGATGGACCGCAGCAGACGCTACGCGGTATTTTAGCCATTAAAATGCCGCGTTAATGTCACGTGACATTCGAGAGGGGCACAGCGACGCGCGAGGCGCGGTTGGTGTGATTCGTGCGCAACGCTGGATTGGCTAGGATTGATCGTAGCCTCCACTGCAGTACGTAGTAATTTGAAACTCAGTATAGTAGGAATTTCGCTCTAAAAAAAAGTTAGGTCACGAACGATCTGGTCAAGGTTTAATATAATTTAAGACAAGCACCCGAAACTGGAGGAAAATACGAATGACAACACAGCACACGAAGTTTCAAACCTTAAATTATCTCAAATCTCGCTATAACGTCATCAGGTTTTCTGAAGACAGGGAGAGGCCGGAAAGATGCCGACGCCGATTACGCATAACGTTTCGGAGTGAAGGGAACTGACTTTTGGTATAAAAGGCGCAACGAGCCTGCTATGAAATGGCGGCACGGACAATTATCAGACGATATCCGCCGATGTTTACATTACAACCGAGAAGAAGGACGAGTGGAAGCGGCCGTGGCAGACCATGGCGTATCTTTAGTTGTAAACAGTGACTGTCTAAGACAAGGCAATCACGAGTCAAGAATGCGCATGCGCAGAACCCCCTGCGGAAATCCCATCCTCGACCAGGAATTGCCTTTCATGAGCGCGAAGCTTCAGACCTCTCGTGTCAGCTCTCGTGTTAGGTGTCTTGTGCAATAAAGCGGCGCTAAGAAACATTTCCAGGTTGCGACGCGGAAGCTCAACTTATATATTTTATTTCCCAATTTAGACAATAACCAGTTTGATTAAACTTTCAGAAATAAACTCAATAAACCCTTCGTATAAGGCCGTTATGACTCGTATTTTCACTTGGACTACCTCAAGGTAGAACACACGGCTGTTTAGGCAAAGAAACGTATTTTTTAGAAATTATTTTGTTGTGTCTGGGTACTTTTTTGTTGTACAGCTTCAAGCATTTTATGTATTTATTTATTTCATATATTAGTGTTCGATCACACGGATTCAAGAAAAACGTTTATAATTGCCAGCCGCAAGGCGATAACTAAGTCAAAATTTTAAATATGCTAAATGTTTGCATTTAAAGAAAATCATCTTTTAACTATAAAATTGTCATAATTGTCGCAACATAGCAAGCTAAAAGCCGCTCGTATTTCATACAACAAATTCTTAAGCGTTTCGAAACAAAATATGAATTCTACTCAATAATTGATCGACGCCTAGTGGTACTCCTATATTAGCAAACCACGCTCACGCCATAAAACAAAATTGTCGAAAATAATTGCGTATAAGTTTAGGGACCTTGGGGTACAAAGCCATTATTTTCTTTTAAAGTCGGAAATAGTCGAGCTTAGCGTCTGGCACGTTCGAGATGGAATGGCCCAGTTACATATACTCATAATCTATTCTCAATGCTTAAAAACGTTGAACTTCAATTTCTGTCGTGTTTTAGGCGCCAAGACATGAATTCTTGCGTTTTTTCGCCATTTCTTCGCCTCTTTTTTCATGAGTATTCAGGTGAAACAATAACAAATTTAAGGTACTTATGTTAGGCTTGTGCGGGAACGAAATCTATATTGACATGTGGCACTTTTGCATACAGGTAACGCCGAAACAGTAAAACGGTTTATTTTATAAATAAAAAATAACGACGATGTAACGCGTGTTACTTTTTTTTTTGCTAACGGTAACGGTAACGCATTGTTTTAATCTGAAGTAACGTAGGTTGGTAACGTGTTCGTTTTGTTTCCAAGTAACGAATAACTTATTTCGTTATTCGCTACTTGGAACGTCTAAAATTCCGTATGATTTAAGCACTGCGTGCTATAATGGACGTCTGAAGTCACCAACCTCGATATAAAAGGGACTGAAAAAGTCGACGCCTGTACGAAGCAATCTAAACTTTTTGTCGAAGGTGAATTTCACGGGTCTCTTTTTCTTGTAAAATTACAAAGCGTAGCTCCCTTTCTGAAACAAATGGAGCCAAAACACTCGCCAGGGTCAACGGCTGGTGGCGACGCAGACGGCTTAGTCGAGCGAGCCGTGGGGCGTTTTGGCGCACGTATTCATGGATGGCATCGGTAGCAGCCGATCAGATAAAGAAAGCAGACGGTGCACGCAAACGAAATCTGTCGGCAGCAAGAAAGCCGTCGTTATGCAACCGCGCTTTGCTTTTTTGTCTGCATGTATTTTTAAACCATGGGTACACAACAAAAAGATTATCTTCATTCTAGTAAATCACGGTCGTCGCGAGCAGTATCGACATGGAGGTAGCGCCCCGCCGCTCGATTCATTTGCTTGCGTCGCAGCCCGCCGTTGACACTGGCTAGATTTTGGTCCTATTTTTTCCGTAAATGGAGCTGCGCTCTGTATTTTTACAAGAAAAAACGCACTTCTGAAATGAACCTTTGACGAAAAGTTTAAACTGCTACATGTAGGCGTCGATTTTTACGCCGAGCCGTGTATACAGAAAGTTCGACCATTGAATGGGAGGTATAGCAGAAATATGAGGAGGTATCATTGGCCGAAAGTGGGCTGGGCGTGTTCCAGGGTGTCTTGACAAATTCGAATGTGGCCAACCACACGCAGGAAATAATTCCCTGGCGGTGGTCGCGAGAAACAAACTTAATAAGTGTGTCGGAGTAACTCTCGGTGATTGAAAATATGGTGTACGTGACGTTTCAATCACGATAATCCAAAATCATGTTAGAAGGGTGCGACTAACGGAATGATCGACATAATCCGTACGCCAGGCGCCGAGGGCAGGGAATCTGCCGTCCGTCAAGGCACACTCTGTCCGAGCAAAACAGAGTTGAGCGGCACATTCGTTTTTTACATCTTTCTGCATGATAATGATTGAAACATCACGTTCAGCCTATTTTTATCCATGAAGGGTTACTACATGTAACACTTACAAGTTTGTTAAAATCATATAACTATGATTAAAACTGTTTTTCCGCTACCACCACTGCGGGATTCTTTTCGGCTTCTGGTTGGCCAAGAAAGCATTTCAAGCCCTCTTTCTGCGCCTGGTGCACGCCCTGGCTCTCCCCACTCCTCCCATTGACCAAACTCTTTCTATACACGGCTCTGCTTTTACGGTCAATTTTAGGTCAAGCCTGGTAACTTCACAAACCCTAAATTTATAATTCCAGACGTTGAGCCGGAACAGCATCCAATGAGCTTCGAATGTTCGATGCGGGTAGATATGGTTACTGATACAGTCACTGGCTGCTCAAAAATCAAGGGGCGTGGCTTATTGTTTCAAACGCTTCTTGTTTTGCGATTCGTTCTTTGGCGCACTTATCGGCTAATTCTGCAAACTCATTGACAGCAGAGATATAATCCGATGCTTGAAATGTTCCCCGTTCTGCGTTTCTTAATTTATCAGTTACAATCGTGGCATCTTGCAATGTACACCAGTTTCAGAATTTTTTTTTTCTCAAATAAATAGAGAAATGATAATTGGAAAGTAAAACATTCTCTTAATGACGTTCTCTCCACGACTTGTGGGATTGAATTGTACACGCTTCCGTGTCAGATGAAAACGAATACCTGACAAATTGAACAATCCGGGTACGTTAAATTTCCTAGTAAAACAATCTTGTATGTATAAGAAATTGCTTGGTACAATAAACGCTTATGTTTAAATAAGAAGATATAAGAGCATACAAGAACCTTATAGGAACATATAAGAATAATATATTATTAATAAGCTATTATAAGAAACTAATAAGAAGTTTCTTATCACTTCTTATATAATATTACATTGTTTTATATGCCCTTAAAAGGTTCTTGAAAGTTTCTATATGATCTTATTTAATAATATACGTTTATTGGACCAATAAACGTCTTATATATATGACTTCTACTAGCGTTTTGGGCCCTTCTATGCATCCAAAACTGAAAGGTACTGTACCGTGTCTCAAATATGACTCGTCATGCAAGAGCGAGGATTCGGTCCATTAATATTATTGTAAAAGAAGCTCAAAGTATTTTTCAAGAAAATATATTTTGTTTCGAAGAACTTTTTTAGACGTCAAGACGCCTTTGCCACCTGCTTTTCCGGGCGGCCGAAAAAGCGCAAAAAGAAAAAAGGTGGCGTTTGAATGGTAAATGGTAAACATCTTTCTGTATAGGCCACTACAATAATCACCTTCCGTCAGCTACCATGTATATGGACTGTGCTGCGACATGAGCCTCGAGCATGCGCTGAAAAGCGCATGCCGCCCATGAGCCTCAAGCATGCGCTTGGTGATAAGCGCTGAAAAGGTATATCTCCTCAGATCCCGCGTACATTCTAGTGCGTGCTTGTTCTCGATACGAAAAAAAATGAAAAACAGGTATTCCAAAAGCTGAGACCGAATGGCAATCCTTGTGTACAACTTCTGCCTCGATTTGGTGACTGTTTTACGGGGTATGCATCGCTCAGACGAGCCATGTCTATCTTTCAAAATGGCGATGGCGTTGATTTAAACGTCTCACTTACTTTATCCAAGTGTCATCATTTTCAGTTTATCTCGTTTTGATGATAATTGGTATCTCAAACAAATTTAAAATAAGTTGGAGGATTACAAGAATAATAGGAACTTTCTGGGAGTCCGTTGAAATATTTTCAACAAAAGTTTTTTTTTCTTTTGCGTATATTTTCAATAAAATGCATATCCTCATATAGAAAAAAAAACATCATGCTTACAGCTCTAAATGTTTTGGAGTGACATTCCTTTACCCTATACTCAACCAAAATCACTTTTTTTTATCAAACTATGTGCAATGTACGCCAGATCTAAGGAGTGTATAACAGCTCAGAAGTATTCCCCATCAAACAGAATAGTAGATAGTCTCAAAATAGTTTTACATCCACTGCAACGGTGCCGGAACTTTGTTTTTTGGCCCCACGAAATGTAACAAATTGCTAGCTGCCTCTGAGCCAAAGAGCATTTAGGAGTCTAGCAACGTCCATAGATCCCATGGGTGCTTCGCGGACAAATTCGATGGACCAATTCAATAAACCTACGCGAACCCACCTGGGGACTTCCCAGAAAGTCTGTTTGGGCGTTCGTTGTCGAGACGCCTGATACAAGCTTATAAACGGTCTGTCCTTTAATTTAATTTAACCTTACCCCAAGTAAAACACAATAGAAAAAACTTGTATAACAAAAATTAAAAAATCCTGCTACTTCACAATCGATTACAGTCTTCCCAATAGGAACCTCTCAGACAGCACCGCTAAATTGGAGTTGAAGTTGAAAGCAGTTAGAAGATGCGGACAACGCAAGCCTGTATAATAAAACCAACAAAAAAGTCTCGATTCTTTTTCTTCTTTAAAACAAAAGCAGCGCAAAACTTTTGTTTTCAAAGCTTTTTCTTGCAGGTTTTCTTTAAAGCCTTAGTTTCGGTTCAGTCGTTTTTCATGTTTTCTGACCAATCACCGAGGCTCAAGAAGTCTGCCAAACAAAGTTGAGGCAGGAACTACTGCTTGCTTTTCTCCAAAGACGATACGAAATAAATTTCAAAGCTCGCAGTTTGGACGCGTTCGGCTCAGATTATTGAATGCTGCGTTCACTGCTGGACTCCTGGAGGAAATATCCGTAATCAGTGCTCTTTGGCATAAACGATGAGCCGCTTGACGCAGTTGTACGTCTAGGATGCACCCGATAGCGAGACAGGAAGTTGGGGTTTACTCGTAGACGATGGAGCACGTTGCGGCCCGAATGCGACGTGTTAAACGGTCTAGAACATAGCGCTCTGTGTGGGCGGGTTAGAGGCCATTGGGTGGCTCTCCTCCCGTAAGTATGCCTGAATTTGGAGAAGCTTATACGGGAGTGTGACGTGTAGAGCGTTCCACTAGGACGGTTTCTTGAGTCGCCTTTTTCAGTTCCAGTAAACTGTAAGTATGACTCAATTTGGGGAAGGTTACACGGGAGAGTGACGCATAGAACTTTTCACTAGGACGGGTTCCCGAGACGTCTTTTCACTTCCGGTAAACCCCGTTCTGCTATGTTGATGAACAACGACCGCTACTTTCGCCATTAGTTCGATGCAGACAATTAGCCATTGGCGTCGTTCAATAATGTTGATAAAACGCACAATAATTACGAGTGGCTTCGTCAACGACAGAGCTGATAAGTAGGACCGGGAGCGTATTTGATGCCGCGAAATAACAATATTTACTTTGTTTTTTTCCCCGTCGGAGTCACCATGGAGGCACCTACTGCGGCCAAACTGGCCGGCTACGGTTTAACTTTCTCCATCGCTGGCTCCTCTTAAGTCTCATTATACTTTTATGTGCAAACGTCGAGTACCAACCGATGCTCTTTTCAGTTCTTGACTGCTGTGGCTGGCGCAGTCGATCGGGATGCTAAACAAGAGAAACCTGGAAAACTCTGCCTCCGATTATTGAAAATCATACGGCGAATTTTAATTCATTTTTTTTCGTTTAATGTAATGAAAATATACTGCGTCTTACACACGTGGCTTTGACCAAGTAGGGGAAGATAAATTTTTTTTCTATAACATGCGATAATACGTTTATGAGCACTATCTCGCTACAGAAGTAATGGCGTCTACAAAGTCCTCAAGTAATGGAAGCCATCATATCATTTGACGGCGAATTCCATTCGTTCATTGCAGCTGGGAAAATTTAATACGTTAAAACATTATTGTCACGATTGATTTCTTTTAATACAATGCTATGAATTAATTTGGACGATCTGGTCGTTGAAAATTTATACATATTTTGCGCTTAACTTAAGAAACAATATAATTGCCAAAGAATATACGGTAGTGAAAAACTATTTTTTTCCCTTTTTAGTACAGAAAACTCGACTCACGTCTAACAATTAAATGACCGCCAATAGTTTAAATAAATTTGCTTTATTCCTCACTGCACGTCATCGTGAAGTCTTTTTAACAGTAATTATTTGAATTCTGCAAAATCGAAATTTACTTTTTTTTTTTTTTTTGCTTTCGAATTGAGGCATTGCATGTCTTCACGTTGTGGCAGTGTCTGATGACCGCCATTTTGCTGTTTTTTAGAAAGAATCTGAATTGGTTATGGTTTTCTAATACTTTCCTTTTGACATACGCATAATTATCAAGCAACAGAAAAAAACTGAGGGACACAAATTTAGCGGAGAATGTCTAAAAGGTGACTCGTATCACCAGTATCACCATCAACGATTTTTGGAATTAAAAAAAGAACGTTCGGAGAGGGCGTCTTTACTCAGTACTTTCGACGACACCCAAGGTTGACGTCCCACCTGGTCGATACGAATATTGTTGGGGCGAGGCACACGAACACTCGACTGTCGGCCATCGGGATTTTTTGTAGTTCTTTCATGAATCGGGATTCAAAGTGTCTCCATGGACCGCGAGACGCCATGTACGAGCTGCAGGACTAAATGCTTGTAGGCCAGAAGTTAATGAAAAATAAAACAAACTTGGCATCCCAGTTAAAGTGGGCGGTCAAATACCTCAACTGGACTTCTGACGTACCAGTTAGTTTTTTTCTGTTTGGTACCGATGGAATTCAGCACGCGTCTCGTCGAAAGGGCGTCACATTCGATACCTGCTATTGGCTGCCTACAGTGCAGCATGATGGAGGGAGCGTCATAGTATGGAGCCCTTTCTCTGCCCGTAGTCCACTGAGCTAACATGCATGGTGGAAAATACGCCTAAAAATACGGACAAAGAAAGAAGCACACAGGACCGAGGCGTAACTTGCAACTGAATGTTACTGAAGAAAACACATAAAAGAATAAAACTGCACATGCGCAAAGATGATGGGCTTTTATTAACTCCCTGGAAAGCCTGCCGTCACTGTTAAATGACCGATAAAAGCCTGCTCCTTATTGGATCAGCCAACCGAAGGAGCACTAATACACACATTCGTGCCATGGGCCCTAATCATGAATGCCTCGTGTATCTCGCGTTCCAATTTCGTTTTGAATTTTCCCATAATCTTAGTATTATTGAAACTCGGCCTGACACTCACACCTATAATGTTTGTATTTGTAAAAGCCAATGTTCCTCTTTCTTTCTTTTCGTGGAATTGATCCTCTTCACCAATCTCATCGGATAATGACGAAAGACGTTTGGAAGAGTAGTAGTGATAGTAATAGTGAGTGATATTTATTTTAGCTCAAGAGAGCCGCGGCTAAACAAAATAGCACTATCACTCTTACAGACCTCCTTCATCGTTATTCAAGAAATTTTGTGAAAGCAAAAACATCAAGAACAGAAATAAATAAATATAATTCTTGAGGACAGTCATGCTTTCCTAAGCACATAGGAAATTATTCCGTAGCTAAAAATTCTAAAAAAAACAGTGACCCCAATCACTAATTCGGAGTTAAAAAAATTTGTTCAGGAAAAGAAGGCGAAACCTGATGGTCTTTCCATGTAAGTCATCGGAACTTAATTTAATCAAGCATCTTTTGGAAGGGTTGGACTGCCTTCTCAAGGAAAAGAAAGCCAGCAACATTGAGCAGACGTTTGACCAACTCTAGCATGAATGGGCGAACCTAGAGCAGTCTTCAACAATTAGTTAGATTTCATGACTCATCGTTGCCAGGTATTTATCGATTTTAAACGCTTCTTCACGATGTATTCATCAGCTTAAGTTCATACCTGAAGATGAGGGCTAGCATGGTGTTTTATTTTGTCACAACAGCCATAATATCGCCAATGTCCTGTTGTGCGGCTGGTACGAAGTTTGGAATATATGTTAATAAGAAATTAATTTTAACTCATATTCCAGTAAACATCAGTTCGTACCATGTAGAGGTTAATTTAATTTTACATATTTAATATCCAAGTACTACAGTTGTCGCAAAAGTTAACCACGTAAAACTGAAATATAATATATAAATGTCACCTATCCTAAATTTTTTAGTATATTTATCTTCGCACTTGTCTCTAACGGTTAAACATTAGATTCTGAAAGCAAATTTGAGGCAGAAGAGCTAGATCATTGCATGTCGATCAGGCAAGTTCTTAAACCGTATTCATATTTGTTTTGCAACAAAACTCCATAAGACTAGGATTCCAGGCATTTCTGGTATCCGTGTGGAAATGCATACACGCCTCGTCACCTCGATACGGATTTTGATAAGAAAAGACGTCGAAACATGTAATGATGAAGATACGAGTGGTGATCAGAAAGTTTTGCAACTCGGCTATAACCATAAGTATGACAGGGATGTCTATATAACAGTTGGTTAGCTCATCTATCTGGCCAAATATGTTCGTAATATCAAGACTTCCTGTTCCGCTTTTGGTCTGCACCATTCAGTTAAACATAGCCTCCTCCCCTGATTTCAAGGTTGAGTGCCGGAGCGTGATAAAGTTTTTCTGCGAAGGGAGTTACACCAAGGAAATTCACAGTAAAATGGTGAATGTGTACGGCGATCAATGCCCTTCATATGCTACAGTAACTCGTTGGTTAAACGAGTTTAAACGCGCTCCTGTGGACGTGCAAGACAAACCAAAGCCAAGGCGGCCCACCACTTCGGCCGATTTGGATCATTCAGCCCGAGCTGAGATCCTCATTCTAAAGAATCGCCGAATTAAGGTGTCCGAAGTTGCTACAGAATTGAACATTTCGTATGGCAGTGTTTTTACAATCATTCATCATGTTTTGGGTAAGTCCAAGGTCTCGGCACGATGGGTGCCACGGAAGCCACGCAGGATCGACAGCACCGCTTGCATTCGTCAAGGGAGCTTTTGAGCTTCTATGAGAGCGACCCAGGAGATTTTCTCTCCCACCAAGTGACTGGGGACAAGACGTGGATTTACCAATAGGACGCGGAAACAAAACAACGGTCTATGGAGTGGAGGCATTCGGGGTCTCCCCCTCCGAAAAAATTCAAGACGCAACGCTCGGGAAAGAAAGTGATGGCGACAGTTGTTTTGTTTTTTTTTTACATAAAAGGAATTTTACTGAATGATTATCTATTATCTAGAAAGCGGCAGGACAAACACAGGCGAATACTATGCCAACGTTCTCGGCAAACTGCGTGAGGCCATCGTGAAAAAACGAGGAGTATTGGTGACAAGAGGCGTCCTCCTTCTGCATGACAATGCCCCGGTGCACAAGTCTCGCGTTGCCCAAGATGTCATTCGAGAGTGTTCTTTCGAAGAGCTTGACCACCCACCCTGCAGTTCTGATCTGGCCACTAGTGACTTTTTTTTATTATTCCCGAACTTGAAAACACACCCAAAAAGCAAGGTTCGATGATTTGAGTGCACTGCGAACTGCCACAAAGCAGTGGCTTGACAAGCAAAAATAATTTTTTTTTTTGAAAGAGAGAGATAGAGAGAGAGAGAGAAGGAGAGAAGTATCAAAACTTTTGAAAGAAATTGAGAGATGCATTTGTGTAAAAAAAAATTATGCTGAAAACAAAAGTTTTTTTCAAAGCCCTGGTCGTTTTTTGTCATATGCGAGTCTAGCAGCGGCAACGGCAGTACCTTCTTGCCCTAATACGTCGAACTTACAATTCCAGCTCCAACTGACCGCTGAATTGCTTCGTTGCTCCTGGACGCCGCCGACTACTGCAAGCTATCACCTGACCGCCATTGGACAGCGACAAAGAGGCTGAGCGACGACACCACGCTAACGCGGATAAAACGACTGTCTTCAAGACGGCGCATCAGAAGCAGTCTAGCAGCGGCAACGGCAGTACCTTCTTGCCCTAATACGTCGCACTTACTATTCCAGCTCCAACTGACCGCTGAATTGCTTCGTTGCTCCTGGACGCCGCCGACTACTGCAAGCTATCACCTGACCGCCATTGGACAGCGACAAAGAGGCTGAGCGACGACACCACGCTAACACGGATAAAACGACTGTCTTCAAGACGGCGCATCAGAAGCAGTCTAGCAGCGGCAACGGCAGTACCTTCTTGCCCTAATACGTCGCACTTACAATTCCAGGTTGGTGCATTGCTTTTTTTTTTCTATTTCCTTAAACTTATAAGTTTCACTGCCATTGCTGCTGCTACTGCTACCACTAAATTTAGGATTGTTTTAGTGCGATGTCATCCGATGAAGGGGATTCAGCACGTATAGCGTGCGATGAACCCTTGCCAAAAAGTGACTCACTTATGTGTTGTGCTGAATGTGAGTTCAGCTTCCACTTGGGGGCGTGTTCGGGAGTGCCTAAAAGCGCATTCAAAAATGAAAGCCGCTTACAACCCCCTGTAACGCCGAATTAGAGCGCAGCTCTTGAGGAGGAGGAGGGAAGGGCACTGCGGGGGGGGGGGGTTAAACTAACCAGGGGGGGGTCACGTGACCCCCAATGCCGATGATGTCATCAATGACGTCACTGATGACGTCATCAGTGACGATGACGATGCGGGTACCGATGACGTCATTAGTGACGTCACTGATGACTTCACCAGTGATGATGACGATGACGATGCGAATGTCGGTGACGTCATCAGTGACGTCGCTGATGACGTCATCAGTGATGATGACGATGACGATGCGGATGCCGGTGACGACATCAGTGACGTTACTGATGATGCCATCAGTGATGATGACGATGACAATGCGGATGTCGGTAACGTCATCAGTGATGATGACGATGACGATGCGGATGCCGGTGACGTCATCGGTGATGATGACGATGGCGATGTGGATGCCGGTGACGTCATCAGTGATGATGACGATGTGGATGCCGGTGACGTCATCAGTGATGATGACGATGACGATGTGGATGCCGGTGACGTCATCAGTGATGAAGACGATGACGATGAGGATGCCGGTGACGTCATCAGTGATGATGACGATGCGGATGCCGGTGACGTCATCAGTGATGATGACAATGTGGATGCCGGTGACGTCATCGGTGATGATGACGATGACGATGTGGATGCCGGTGACGTCATCAGTGATGATGACGATGACGATGCGGATGCCGGTGACGTCATCAGTGATGATGACGATGACGATGTGGATGCCGGTGACGTCATCAGTGACGATGACGTCATCGGGGGGGTCACGCGACATCGGCGGGGGTCACGTGACCTCGAGGAGGGGGTCACGTGACCTCAGGGGAGTCACGTGACTTCGGGGGGTCACGTGACCTCGGGGTGTCACGTGACCCCCACGAGGTCACGTGACCCCGGTGGGGGGCTCGCGCGGTGCATTATGGGACATTTCCCATGATGCACCGCGCGGTTACGCAGACTGCGACTTCGACGCCGCTCACGCCGGAAACGGGCCCCTAAGAGCTGCGCTCTAAAAGAAAAGTGCTGCTTCGAAGGAATCCTGGACGTGTCTAACTTGTAAGAAAGCAAAAGCAAGAATTGATCCAGTAGGTGAAAATCCCAAATCAAGCAACGAAAAAGATGATGGAAACACACTTGCGGAAATAAGTAGAAAACTCTCTGTTTCGATGACACTACACGCAAAAGTTGACGCATTGATGGAAATCAAGAACACTGTTGATGGAATCGAGCGCTCGGTCCAGGTCATGTCTGACCAGCATGACGTACTGCTTACCGAAGTTAAGCAGCAGAAAAACGAAATCAGCGAGCTAAAAAAGCGTATCGAGTGGGTGGAAATAAGTGGCGACACCGAGGTCCAACAGCTCAGGCGCGAAGTGAACGATCTAGAACAGTACAGTAGAAGGCAAAACATTGAAGTGCACGGGCTGGCACCTTCCGCAAATGAAAACTTACTGGGTCAACTAGACGCGCTCTGGGAACAACTTCAGTTACCAAAGCTGACCGAGCAAGATATCGAGGCAGCACACAGACTCCCCCCCAAGTCCGACAAAGTTCCAGTCATCTTAGTGCGATTTGCGTCACGTCTCACCCGAGATAAGTGGCTACAGGGAAATGCGCGCCTAAGGCAGATGAAATCTAAAGTGCGAATCTCTGAAAACCTGACAGCTCAAAACAAAAAGTTATTCTGGCAGATTAGGACCAAAACCGCTGAAAAGGGCTATCGATTTGCATGGCACAAAGAAGGAAAGATGTTCGTGAGAAAAGCTTCCGGTGACCGTCTTATCAGGATAGAACGCGAAGATGACATGGAACTGATACGTTAATCAGAAACGCGAAGTTCACTTTTACTTTTATTTTTTCGATAATGGGTAGTTGTTCCACAGAACACAGTTATTATGATAACAATTCGTTCAGAAATCTTGCTAATGGAAACATTGCACACAATGACAATAGATTATCTGTATTTCATTTAAACACAAGAAGCATTAGAAACAAATGTGACGAAATTGAACAGTTACTTGACTGCCTAGAACTACGCTTTGATATCCTAGCATTCACTGAGACATGGCTTACGAATGGTTCACATATTCCTGAATTTAACGGTTACTACCACACAGAGATATTTCGAACTGGGAAAAAAAGTGGGGGAGTGTCCCTCTACTATAAAAGCTACTTGGCATGCAGTGTTATCTCTGAATATACTCGTGTCTCTGCGAATTATGAGTGTCTTTTTGTAGGGTGTCGTGATTACATTATAGGTGTTGTGTACAGACCGCCATCCGGATCACCTAGTGTTTTTCTAGACTTCTTACAAGAAATTTTTCTGTATGCATCTGAGAGTAAACTTCCTATGATACTAGTTGGTGATTTTAATATTAATCTGATGTTGTCTGACTCATGGCAATTAGAATTTTTAGATCTCGTGCAATCACATGGTTATGAAAATGTAATTGATTGCCCTACCCGCGTTACATCTGAGACGGAAACTTTAATTGATTTATATTTGACCAATGCAATGAGAAATGACGTAGTATCTGGTGTACTGACGGTGGATTTAAGTGATCACTTACCTCTCTTTTGCTTTCTTCCATGCGCAAACGTCGGCTACAATAAAACGAATATAACTAACCCTTATTATCGAGACAGAAACGATTATAGTATCGAACGCTTCGTTACGCTTATATCGACCATACACTGGAATGATATATACAATGAGCCAAACCCTAGTAAGTCCTACGATAAGTTTATAAAAAAGATAAAAGGAGCCTATGAAGATGCGTTTCCATTTAGGAAAGCTAAAAGACACAAGAAATCACGGAAACCCTGGATTACCCTAACACTTCTCAAATGAATTAATGAGCGAAATAAACTTTGCGACACATTCATAAAAACAAAAGCCCTCGATATACTGGCTGAATACAAAAAGAGACGGAACAAGTTAAACTCCGACATAAAAAAGGCGAAAGTAAACTATTATAAAAATAAATTCATTACAGTTCAACATAATCCAGTGAAAGTATGGAAGACGGCAAAAGAACTGATGTCCAAGTCAAGCAATACCATCCCCAATGTCCTTAGAATAGATGACGTGGATTATTCTGATAGAGAACTTGCAAATCTATTTAATGCTCATTTTTTGCTTTCGGGCTCTCCAACCTTTTCCTTACAACAGGAAAAAAACTTTGAATTTCATACCCGCGTATGTTTACAACAGTCTATATTTTTGTCACCAACTACAGAGACTGAAGTGCTTAACGTAATAAATTCATTAAGAAACAGCGGCGCATGCGGCGATGATGAGTTGAAAGTTAAACCTATAAAAGCAATTGCTGGGGTAATATGTCAACCACTATCAGCAATCTGTGACAAAATATTAAGCACCGGGATATTTCCTGCTCAATTAAAAATCGCCCGAGTATCAGTAATACACAAAGGTGGGCCACTTAATAATTTAAACAACTACAGACCTATATCTGTATTGCCAGTGTTTTTAAAAGTAATAGAGAAGATAATAAACTCCAGGATGTCGGACCATTTTATTAAAAATAACCTAATTGTTGAACAACAATATGGATTTCAAAAAGGGAAATCAACCGAGGAAGCTTTACTGAAAATCAAGGACAAAATTTTAACCAATTTTGAGACCAAGCTTTACACATTAGGAATATTTTTAGATTTCAGGAAAGCGTTTGATTCTATTAAGCATTAAATAATTCTGAAGAAGTTGTATAACTATGGTATTAGAGGAGTAGCCCTAGAACTTATTCAAAATTACTTATCAGGTCGTGTGCAATATACGACTTTAAGTTGCGAGAAATCAGAAATCGGTAAAATACAATATGGTGTTCCCCAGGGGTCTATCCTTGGCGTATATTAATGATATTGTCAACATTCCCCACACACCTGACATTCTGCTATACGCCGATGATACAAACGTATTTTTTTCTGGTGCCAACATAGATGAACTTGAATCACTTGCGAATGATTGGATGTTAGAGTTAAGTGCATGGTTGACATGTAATGAATTAGAGCTAAACACCGAGGAAACAAAGTATATGATATTTCGAGCAAAAAATAAAAGTATTAATCAAGAAGTTAACCTACGATTTAGAAATAGTGAAATTCAATATGTAAAAGCTCACAAGTTTTTAGGTGTATACTTTCAGGAAAACCTTAATTGGTCTTATCATATTGATCAGATCCGGCCAAACATCTCCCGGTCAATAGGCATTATAAATAGGCTCAAATATATTATTCCGGTTTGGTTAAAACGACAGTTATACTTTACTCTTGTTCATTCTCGTTTAAATTACTGCAGTTTGGTATGGGGTACGTGCTCACAGACCTGTATATCCAAGCTGCTCATTCTACAGAAAAGAGCAGTACGGTCAATTGCCAATATCTCATATAAGGAACACTCTAGCCCATATTTTATCAAGTATTCTCTTCCTACGGTAGAACAATCACTCATTCAAAAACTGGCAATTTACATGTTTTACAAAATAAAAGCACACCCTCAATTTGTACATGAAAATTACATCAACAATGCATCAATATACTCATTTCGCCATACCCACTACACTCAGTCCAGAGTACGCACAAACTACGGTAAACAAAGAATATTTTATCAGGTCGCACAGCTATTAAACAACCACCCTGAAATACTGTCCATGATAAATAATTCCAATACCATATACACATTTAAACGAACACTGAAAACGTACCTTTCAGGTATAACATGATTTATTAAAGTTTCCGGCCGCATTTCTTTTGTTATATCAATGTATCTTAGTGTAATCCCACTATTAGTATTTGATTGTTTTTGTTCCTATGTTTCTGTACGTTGTGCTGCTGACTGTACAGGGGGATGGAGCCCTGTCAGGCGATTTAAATCGCCTTTTGCCCCATCCTCCTAGACACTTGTCTGAATAAAGAATATTATTATTATTATTATTATTATTATTATTATTATAAAACATTCTGATCACCACTAGTACATTCGGGAACAATAGGTCTTCTCCCGCTCGACTCGGGTGAAGTCGCCGCTTTACATATATAGAAGCAGCAGCTGCCGAGCAGGACATTTCATTGTGTTCTGCAGTTGCTATGGAAAGACCATGTATAGTTAAAACTCCCGAAGAGCAACGCGCTTGTGTGGAGCGCCATCGGTTATGTATATATTTTATTTTAGCAAAGAATCTCACGAATGTTATAATGGACTCGTAAGTGTATATCATAGCGTTCCCAAAACAATCGTCACTACCGTTTGAAAATGATGTTTATTTACTGTAAGTAAACATTTGGTGAAGAGTTTTTGTGTCTCTCGGTGATTCATTTGTGGTGGTGCCCTCCAGCTTCGCTGGCCAACCGCCTTCACCTAGCAAAATGTCTCCAATGTTTGTTTGTTTTATTCCTACAGTTGCTGCGGATAACATACAATATTTGCATATTCCAGAATAGGCCTTGTGAGTGTAGTATTCTCAGTTCTTTTCGTTTTGCCGGACGCAGCAAACATGACGCCCTGCGAGATTTTGTTTTCGGAAGTACGCCACGTGGAACCGCCCAATAGTCGCATTCTGCGCACGGCCAACTTTGAACACGGTTAAAGTTGCGCAAAAGATTTGCGCAAATCAAACTGTATTTAATCATTACCAACTCTCCCAGCTTATCAACTAAGTGCAATTTTTGTCAGTTGTAAAACGCGTTCTGAGCTTGCGCTGTACTCCTCTTTCGCAGAATAATAAAAACCGCGCATAGTGTCCGCACCCTAGTGATTCTACAGATTTCGCCGGCATAATAAGCGATGGGATTATGCATATTAGTCTAAATGTCTTGGTACACTCTTGTGGTGTTCTTTCGTGACGTCCGGATCAGAAGTTGCGAACTACAAACTTGACGGTGCGCGAAATATTAACGGCGCAAGTTCGGAGTCATCACATATTCAAACCAACATCATCACGGTTGACACTCTGACATAACTTTAGAAAGAGGTTTATACGTAATGACAGGGAACGAGGCAACACTCTTTCAACGTTCAACACACAAATGATTTATTGCCGACACGCATCGCCTTGTGAAGCTCACCAGAGGAAAGGGAAAAGGTTAGGAAGAGGGGGTGGGGGAGGGGAAGGACGGGACAAGAGAAGGCGCCCTGGAGAAAGACGGGGAGAGGGCGCAGTGGGGAAAGTAAAACGCAGAGGCAGCGATGAAAGAGAGGAAGAAGGAAGGCGGCATCCCGATTTTTCTCGAAAGCAATGCCCACTCGCCCGCCCCGCCAAGGTCCTCAACTCTGGCCCGAGGATAGTCAACTCCCTCTCCAACAGCGACACGGAGGCTGACGAAATGGTCCTCGGCGCTTCTTTTATGGCGTACGCCTCCAAGATCTCGCGTCCGTAGTTGTTCTTGTTGGACTCCAAAACACGCGCGGACGAGAACTGGGGGGCACAGGGGGTGAAAACTTTGAGGTGGTGGACCATGGGGTGACTGGAATCCTCTTCGTTGTTGTTAGTTCTCTTTCGGGTTCGCGCAGGCGATCGCTGAGGCAGCGGACAGTCCGCCCGATGTAATCTGCGCCGCTCGAGAAGGGCACGGAAAACACCAGTCTGGCCGCACAGGAAATAAAGAGGTCGCGTGTCTCTTGGTATGCCGGGCAGGCTTCTGTGCGGTGGCTTTTTTGATGATTGGTTTTCTGAGTGTGAAGGCCAGCAGGTCGCGTGTGTATCCGGCGTTTTTGAGGCGGCTGAGCTGTCCCTCCAGGCTGGATGGGGAGAGGTGATTGCAGAACTTTGTGCGGGTAGATGAGAGTAACCAATTTGCGGTGCCCGCTTTTAGAGTCTTTGAGCGGTGGTTTTAAAATGGCAGCACCGCCTTCTGCTAACGCTGCTGGAAGTGCCAGCGGATGCCTTCCTGAGTGGCGACGAGGCGTACATCGAGGAACTGGAGACCCTCCCCCGGGGGGTTCTCCCTGGTGAAAGTCACGGCCGTTCGCGTTTTCCGTGAAGGCCGAGTAGATGGTGGCGGTGGGCGCGCCAGAGTCGCTGAGCACCAGACAGTCGTACATATATCTGTACACTTGAGTTCCTGGGACAAGCCTGTCCAGTTGTTTCCTCCACGAAGGAAAGGTATGTCTCGCTGAGCGCAGGTGCCTGCCAGAACCCGATGCAGACACTCGATCTTTTAGGTATATCTTCCCGTCATGTTTGACCACGGGCGACCGGAGATAACTCTGAGTAACGCGGTGAGGGTAATGCCGGAAGAACCTCGGATGTTGACTATTACCTGTGTAGCAAAGGCCTTTTCTACCGAGTCCAGGATACATGTCGGCGACGTCTAGAGAGAACAAGGAGTTGCATGGACCTGATGTATGAAGAGGCTGGGGAACTCTGAGGAGTTCCTGAGAGATGCCGACGCGGAACGACTGATCCAAAGGTACGGCTGCGAAGTGCTGCTGCAGGTAGAGATCCAGAGGCTTCTGCTAGCCTCCATTTTCTGACACGATGCTCCTAAGCGGGATCTCCGTCTTGTTTGTCTTGGCGGTGAAAAGCACTGTCATGTACTGTTTTGTAGGGGCCGACACTCTTGTGAAAAGCGGCGAAAGGTTGTTCGGCCTGCAGATTTTTTTGACATCCGAACGGAGGGTGCCGAACGGCCTTTTCCTTACTAGGACGGAGATTTTCTTGTTGGCGAGTTCAATCTGCTTGCCGAAGTAAGACTCACTCATGACCACAAAGACTCCTCTCTTGTCTCCGTCCAAAATCCTCAGGTAATGCTCCTTGAGTTCGTGCACCACTTCTGGAAAATCTGGTTTGGTTGGGCGGGTTACTCCATGCGTGCACACCAAACTGGAAACAACACCGAAGACCTCCTGTCGGGCAGGCTCTGGAATTTTCGACGCGACCTGAACTTCACCAGGGAGGGCTCTGCGCCGGAGGGTCTATAGTTCCTTGATGAATGCCTCATCGCCATCTAGGTAGGCATTTGCTGACGCTTTCAGCAGCGTTCGCAGAAGCCGGTGCTGCCATTTTCAAGACACCACTCAGAGATGGTAAAAGCGGGCATCGATCGCAAAATGGTTAATCTCATCTACCCACACGAAGTCCTGCCGTCACTTCTCCTCATCCAGCCTGGAAGGAGAGCTCAGCCGCCTCACAAACGCCGCATAGCCGTGCGACCTGCTGGCCTCCGCACTCAAGAAACTGATCATCGAAAAAGCCACCACACGGAAGACTGCCCGGCAGATATTCAAAACCATACCTTATTTCCACAACACCGCCCACAGACCAAAAGCATCAGCTTAACATTTCGACACAGACGTTGCGTTCTCGTGACCCTTCAAGTTAGGCACGATGTGCCGCTTGGTAAATTCTCCCCCTCCTCCCAAGATCAGCTGCACCAAGAGACAAGCCCCCCCCCCCCCGCCCCCTCTGTTCCCTCTGCCGCCGGACGGGTGTATTATTTACTTATCGATACTACTAATCCTCATTGGAGGATTTTTGTGGGGTGGTACAAAACACAGATGCATAACCATAGTGCAGAAAAAACAGGTATACAGAGGGTAAAAAAATATATGAAACAAACGGACTGAATGAGACATGGTATTTTCACATCATGAGCGCTTCGACATCATCCATGAACTGTTTCAGCGACCTAGTGTGGACCACGTGTCAGGGCGAAATGTTCCATTCCTGGACTGCTAGCGGACGAAACAATCCAGGATGGCTACATCATAAGCACGATTTAAGTGTAAAACTTGAATAACCTTGCTGGTATATTTTGGCACCATATCTAGTCTAAGCGAGGCTACCACAATGTCATGGTCAGATATTCCGTCAACGATGTTCACGTCTAGTTCTTTTATAAAGTAGCCGCTCACGAATATCAGGTCCAAGACACTCTGCGAGGAAGCCTGTGTACGTGTAAAGTCTGACACAATCTGGGTCAACTCATAACTAAAGCAAATAGCGCACATAGGTTTTGTTCCGTCAAGGTATGCTAAGGGGTCTTGAGGTTCGGGCCAAGTAATTTCAGGCAGGTTGAAATCTCCCGCCAGTATTATTTTATCATTTGGCTGAACGTTCGATTTCGTGTAATTATAGAGAATGTAAAACGAAAATTAGCAGTTTCGTTTGGAGGCCTGTAAGCAGCACTAACGTACAGGGTAAACTCATTAAACCAAAGTTTCCACCATAATGACTCAATGCCCGTCACATCCAGCACCGGCGTGGCTTTAAAACTCGTTTTGTACAAGATAGCTACCCCTCCGCCGCGTGACTGTCGATATTTTCTTATTACTAAGTAGTTTGATATATCAAGCTCGTTATCTTGAATATGCGACGAGAGCCAGGTTTCCGTCACTATCATAACATCTGGATCGTGAGTCATGGTTATGGCCTCAAGCTTTTTCAATTTGTTCAACAGGCTTCTTGCGTTAACGTTTAGTATTTTTATTTCAAACTTTTTAGTATTAGCACTCGGACGCAGTCATTTGTGGGTACTGCTTCCAGGCAGGGGAGTGATGCCGTTTTTGTTTTCATCCCATGCATACATTTGGTCATTTATTTTCACTTTCTCGAAGCTTAGAGTTACCTTATCTCCGGACGTTTTGTTTGGTATCGTTCGCTCCGGCAGCTTTTTTCTTACTTCTTGTACGTTTTTTGAAAAGTCTTCGTTTATCGAGAATTTGGATCCTTTAAGCTTCTGACAGTTTCGTAGGATTTTCATTTTGTCACGAAAATTTATAAGTTTCAAAATGACGGGGCGGGGCTTTTCATGCGAGAATTTACCGATGCGGTGAATTCTTTCGATAGGTACAGGTTGTAGCTGCAAGCGATCTTCTATTATTTCTTTTCTTACTCTTGCTTCAAGAGTGCTGCTGTCATTGCGTCCAGATTCTTCAATTCCATAAATTATTAAGTTGTTCCTACGACTACGGTTATCTAAGTCGTCATACTTGATTTTGAGGTCGTTTAGACTGGCTTCCAGAGCTTGTACGTTCGCGACACAAGTATAAAGTTTTTTTTGTTTTTTTTCATCATTCCTAGCTCTTTGAGGCTGTCTTCAATATTGTCTAACCTGATCGACGTGGTTTTTTTGGTTTGTTTAGATTTCATTGAGCTCGGTACCCATTGCGTTCAGCTTAATCATTACATCCTCCAGGGTATGGGGCCGGAGTTGCTCTCAACGTCTCCGCAGAGCATAAGAAGCTTTTTCGACAGTTTGAAAACAGTGCCCAAAAAAAGAAGTTGGCTCCGTGGGCACGGCAGCAGGAGTAAGCAAATGTCGTCACTTCTAATCGAAGATGTGTTACCCCCTCTTACCTGCATGAAAAACAGGAACGGGTTTGTGGCCGTCATCCTTGCAGAGCCACCGTGCCCACGTAGCGTACGTTCCCGGGGAATCGCCTTTATACGATCCAGTGTCGTTGATGCACCCGCCGACGCCGTTGACGATTTGTGAAGATAGCCGAGGAATCGTAGTTGCACAGAAGTATCCAGTCCATGGTACGACGTCGGCAGCAGTTTCACTGTCTGGGCGTCTATCACAGTAAAGCGTCCGTCACGAAAGGCAGAATATCGATGGCCCTCCGTGAGATGACCAAGCGAAAATGTGGTCGGCACCTGCATGAAAAACAGGAACAAGTTTGTGGGCGTCATCCTTGCAGAGCCACCGTGCCCTTCTCGTGCGGCCTGGGTGTCCCTTCTCGTGCTGATCTCGTGCGGATTCTGTGCCCTTCTCGTGCGGCGTAGAGTACATCGGCCAGATGGTCCACTGCCTCAATGAGCACCTGCACCAACGTGAAAGAGTAGTAACAAAAAGCAAAGACGATTCCTAACAATCCATGGTTCATCACCTCAAGGTTTGCCCCTTCCCCCCCCCCCCCCCCCCCCCCTGTGCCCCCGAGTTCTCGTCCGCGCGTGTTCTGGGGGCTAATAAGAACTGCTATGGGCGCAGGATCTTGGAGGCGTACGCCATAAAAGAAGCGCCGAGGAACACTTCGTCGGCCCCGGTGTCGCTCTGAGAGAATGAGTTGACCTTCATGGTGTAACGGTGCTGCTACTCTGGAAACCTGCTGCATCGTGGGCAGCGCCACCGCTGGCCTATTTAAGGGACGCACCATTAAACTTTATTCTCTTTTCTTCAATCGCTACCCCATGGCTAGTGTCTTTATTCGATACATGATGTCAGAAGTGGGATATGGAAGGATAAAGAGCACCTACAGAGCTCCAGCTGACGGGAAATGTTGCCGAGAACTGGCGTCGCTTCAAGCTGCGGCTAGAGGTCTTCATGACGGCAACAGAACCCACCGCTAAAAGGAAGGATCGGCAGAAGACAGCGCTGCTCCTTCATGTTGCTGGAGAAGAGGCCAAGGAGGTCTACAGCTCCTTCCAGCTCGGTGAGCAAGCGACGTACGCTCAAGTCGCAGCTACATTTGAGGACTACTGTACACCGAAGAATAATGAAACGTATGAGAGATACGTCTTCAGAACACGCATCGAGGCCGAGGGTGAGCCATTCGAGCAATTCTATCGCGACTTGCAGTTGAAATCCAAATCGTGCGAGTTTTCGATGCTGACAGGGTCAATGATCCGAGAAGAAATCGTATATGGAACTGCAAGCAAGAAATTGTGCCAAAGACTTCTTCGGGAACCCGATCTGACGTTAGAAAAGGCTGTGGAAATGTCCAAAGCGGACGAAATCGCTGCCAAGCAGATGAAGGCATGGCAGGAGCCAGAAAAAACGGTCCACCTCATTAAGGGTAGAGCGTCGGAGGGGCGAGTCTCTATTTACAAACAAGGCGAACAGAAAGACCGGTGCGCAAAGTGCAACTTAATTCACCGGGGCCCTACTTGTCCAGCTTTGGGCAAAGTTTGTAGAAGGTGTAACAAGAAAGGCTATTTTGAGGATTGTTGCAAGACGGACCGAGTGCATGAAGTAAAAAACATCGTGGAACAAGAAAGTGAAGGCAGCAAAGATTTCGACATTCTTGAAATCAGCGGGTGCAGTGAAGGACGTGGTTCTGAGTGGCTGGCACCGCAACTGTGGCTGGCAAGGAGATCTCCTTCAAAGTGGACTTTGGAGCTCAGGCAAACTTACTGCGGCTCTCGTGGCTGCTGCGTGCCAGAAAGAACATTGCGCTGCAAAAGAGCGCTGCAGTCCTGCGAAGCTACAACGGCGGTTTGATTTCCCATAAAGAAAAAACCAGCTTGATGGTGTCATGCAACAACAAGCAAGGCCTACTGGAATTTTTTGTGGTGAAGAAATCCCGCACTCCGATTTCGGGACTCCAAGCCTGCGAGTAGTTTGGTTTGGTAAACCGAATATCAGCGGTCAGCGACAACACGAACGCAGTCATTTCTGACTTTCCCGAGGTATTCAATGGCTTAGGCTGCATCAAGAAAACCTACCACATGGTGCTTAAGGAAGGAGCCCAGCCGGTTGTTCAAGCAGCACGGAGGGTTCCTGAAGCGCTGCGAAAACCATTGGAGGCAGAGCTGCAACGTCTGACAGCCGCCGGAATCATCCGGAAAATTGACAAGCCCACCAGCTGGGTAAGCCCTTTGGTGATTGCCCACAAAAAAGACGGGAACATTCGAGTGTGCTTAGACCCTCGTCATATTAATGAATGGGTGAAGCGTGAGCATTATCAGCTTCCGAAACGCGAGGACATTGAGGCAGAACTTTGCGGAGCACAGTGGTTTTCTACCCTAGATGCTAACTCCGGTTTTCATCAAATACCGGTACACGACGAGACCGCAGACATTTGCACGTTCGCCACACCGTTTGGGCGGTATCATTACACGCGACTACCTTTTGGAATTGCCTCAGCTCCTGAAGTCTTTCAAAAAACGATGTCAGAAATACTTGAAGGTTTGCCGGGAGTTCGTGTGTATATAGACGACATACTTTTCTGGGGTAGATCCGAAGCTGAACATGATAAACGTCTACGGGCAGTGCTAAGCCGAGCAACGCGAGAAGTTCTCGCACTTAATTTAGAGAAGTGCAAGTTATCCTGCAAAGAAGTCACTTTCCTAGGAGACGTGATAAATCAGAACGGAATCAAACCGAGCCCAACCCTAGTTCAGGGTGTCCACGACTTTCCGACGCCATATAACAAAAATGATGCGCAGCAGTTGTTGGGATTTATAAACTATTTTGGCAAGTATATACCTAATTTGTCGCCCAAAACAAACTTATTACGTGACATCATCAAAGATAGAACTGTATTTGAGTGGACTGGGGCGCATCAAACAGAGTGGGAGGGCCTGAAGACACTCCTAGTGACTGCTCCGACACTTGCGCTCTTTGACCCTGCGAAACCAGTGAGAGTATCGACAGATGCGTCGCAATACGAATTAGGGGCTGCATTAATGCAACTGCACGAAACTGGGTGGCGGCCAGTGGCGTACGCCTCGCGAGCTCTGTCAGATACAGAGACCAGGTACTCCCAGATTGAAAAGGAGACCCTGGGAGTCACTTACGGGCTCGAGAGGTTTCATGACTTTGTGTACGGGAGGAATGTTTTAGTTGAAACGGACCACAAACCTTTTATCACCAAAGCAAAGAAGTCTGTGAATGACATGCGCCCACGATTGCAAAGGTTCTTTCTACGATTAATGAAGTACGACTGTGAGTTGAAGTTTATTCCTGGAAAGGATCTAGTCGTTCCGGACGCCCTCTCCAGAGCATTCTCAAAGAGTAAGAAGGAAGAACAAACGGAATCAAAAGTTGAGCTACATGCTGTAGGGGTTGAATATAGTATGGTCAGTCCGAAAACACGGGAATAGCTAATAGCTGCGACAGCTAATGATGAAACTCTTGCTCAAGTAATCAATAGCCTTGAACATCAGAGACCTATTCAAAGTCTATAGAGGGCCTTTAAAGGGGAGTTAACAGTAGTAGAAGGAATTCTTTTCAAGGGCACAAAAGTTGTCATTCCTTACAGCATGAGAAAAATAATTCTTGAAAATATTCACGCAGGTCATCTCGGCATTAACAAGTGTAAGGCCAGAGCAAGAGAACTGGTTTTCTGGCCTGGTATCAATGAAGACATCCAGTCTCTTGTTCAGCGATGTCGGGTTTGTCAGCAGTAGGCGTATAGGCTGCCAAGTGAGCCCTTCCTTATGCGGTCAGTTCCTGACCTCCCGTGGAATTGAATTGGCGTTGATCTTTTCGAGTATGCTGGTTCCTCTTACCTCATAGCCTATGACGCTTTCTCTAACCTTCCGGAAGTCGAAAAACTTCGAGAGGTCACGTCAGCGGCTGTGGTGGAGAAGTTTAGCAGCTTATTCTCAAGACATGGAATACCACTGGAACTATGCTCGGATAATGGTCCACAGTTTTCCTCACAAGAGTTTCGGCAATTCGCTCACAAGTACGACTTCGTACACACAACATCAAGCCCTCGCTTTCCTCGCTCAAATTGACTCGCCGAAAAAGGAGTCGAGATAGTTAAACGAATTTTGAAAAAACAACGATTGACGCCAACGAAGATTTTTGGCTTGGACTGTTAAATTACAGATCAACTCCCCTGGACGATGGCCGGAGCCCGAGCCAGCTGCTCATGGGACGGAGATTGCGGTCTCCCATTCCCGACCTTGCGCCACGGGCCCCATCACCAGTACAGAAGCGCTCTCAGTGCCGCAATCGGGGATCTACACGGGTTCCTCTTGCTGAGTTTCAAGTCGTGCGAATCTGGGACGATTGGGGGTGGAACAGAAAGGCTCAGGTACAACGAGGTGTAGCTCCACGTTCATATATAGTAAGCACGGAAGATAGAGAAGAATTGAGAAGAAACAGGGTGCTCCTCCGTCCCACCTACGAAGACTTTGTGCTAGATGCAGACCACCCCGAGGCCTGTGCCACATAACGTGCTTACTCTTCCGGCCCCTCAGCAGAAAGTGAAGAAACTGAAAGTGGAGACACTTATCTTCAAACGCCTGCGCAGAGCAACTTCGTGGCAGACACGCCCGTGGATACAAGGCAGCTTTCCACAGATCAAGGAACTGCCGCGAAACGAACGCGTGCGCGACAACCAGCCGCAAGGTTGTGGTACGACGGGCGTTTTCAGCAGCACCCGTAACTTCACTGCTTTCGCCATCCCTCACAAAGAAAGGGAGGTGTAACGGTGCTGCTACTCTGGCAACCTGCTGCATCGTGGGTAGCGCCACCGCTGGCCTATTTAAGGGACGCACCATTAAACTTTATCCTCTTTTCTTCAATCGCTACCCCACGGCTAGTGTCTTTATTCGATACACATGGGACCATATTTGGCAACCTTGGTTGGGGCGGCCGAGTAGCCATTGCTTTTGAGAAAAGTCGGAATGCCATCTTCCTTCTTCCTCTCTTTCCACGGTGCCTCTACGTTTGTGCCCTGTCTTTATGTCTGAAACTCTTTGGAAAGTTACAATATTTCCAAAGCGCTCACCAAAACCTACGACCCTCTGGCGTTGCACTGATTTCCTTTAATTAAAGAAAAGTTAATCGTGATAAATACGTCACAGTGAGCGTTTGGCCAATCGCAAATTGCGACCACAGCGACCCTTTTCGTCGCGCACGTCGCTAATCGCTGGTTGTGTCAATAAAACAAGCTATGTTTGATACGTGCTTTTGTGGGTTTTCCTTTCTGCGTCTACCGTCTCTGGTTTCTATATACGTGAGGATTAAACCCAGCTCTACGACTTTGTTTATTTGTCTTTAAGGAAATGTATACTTAGGCAAAATTCTAGGACCGTATTTATCTAGATATTTGCAAACAGAATGACATAATCTTCCCCATATACATATATATATATATATATACCGGGTGATTCAAGGAGACGGCAGGCTCTTTAAATCGACCGGAAAATTCGGTTCCTTAACCTATCGCGCTACGACTTTGTGCAGCGTTGCCCAAAGATGGTGTTTTTTTGTTGTTTTTTTTGTAAAATTTGCAAAGAGCGAACTTATCTGAGGAAAAAGTAAAGAAAGAAAAAGGCTTAGCTCCTATGGAAACGCAGCGACGCCACCGGTGTTCAAACAACACGGCACCGTTTCGCACAGGAGACAAGAGATGGCGCAAGCGGGTCGCGACGCCAATTGCCGCCAACGAACGGGCAGACGGCGCCAAGAGCCGGCGTCTTTAGCAGACAAGAAACTGCAGTTCCTTGTTGTTACCGCTCCTGTTTTTGTTTCTGCAAGTGTCGCCGCCGGCGGAACGCGCTCCGCTTTGGAGTCGAAAAGATTGTCTGCTAAAGACGCTGGCTGTCGGCGCCGTATGCTCGTTCGTTGGCGGCGTTCGTTGCGCCATCTCTTGTGTCCCGTGCGAAACGGCGCCGTGTTGTTTGCAGACCGGTGGCGTCGCTGCGTTTCCATAAAAGCTAAGCCTTTTTCTTTCTTCACTTTTTCCTCAGGTAAGTTTGCTCTTTGCAAATTTTACAAATAAAAAATGCACCATCTGTGGGCAACGCTGCACAAAGTCGTAGCGCGATAGGTTAGGAAACCAAATTTTCCTGTCGATTTAAAGAGCCTGCCGTCTCCTTGAATCACCCGGTATATATATATATATATATAAATATATATATATATATATATATATATATATATATATATATATATATATATTGTTTTTTACTTCTTCATTTTAACGGGAATTCCAATCCCAAATATGGTACGTCTGTCCGTGCATTTCCCTTGTAAATTTAAAGGAAAAACTCTCTCGGTGTTCAGGACACGTTATGTTACATGATGTCACGTGATCTGGAGTCAGGTGTTTTATACACCAATTAAGTTTCCGCACCAAAATCGGCGATAAAATTGATGACACGTGAATCGGCGTCACGTGGCCTACATACCAATTCTCTTTCCCTGCTAAATTCAGCGAGGTAAACGTGACATCCCCTGAACTGACGTCACGTGACTATACACCAATTCACTTCCCCCTCAATTTGGCGGGAAAATCAATGTCACTTGACCTAAACACCCTTAGGTTCCCTGCTAAATTTAGCGGGGAAATTGACATGATGTAACCAGAACACGCGCGACCATGTATAACAATTCAACTTTCCCACTAAATCTAGCATTAAAATTCACGTCACGTGACCTCTACACCGATATGGTTCCCCCGCTAGATTTAGCGTGACAATTGAAGGAACGCGACCTATGCACCGATTTTCCCCACTAAATGCAGCCAGGAAACCTTTAATGTCTTTAAAATCGTTTTAAACAATTGCTCCTTAAATACCGCTTTTCCTGAATTATAGAACTTTAAATATTAAGGTCACTGCCATTTTCTTATTATAAATATTTACAGCTACGTCTTCTTTTTTTTTTTTACCCCGAAGCCTTTTTTGTTTGAGTAAGTCAATAAAAACGTGACACGACAATATGTAATGTTTCTTTTTTAGTCCTGGCTGAATATGAAACAAAAATTAACTGCCGTGGCGAATAGACGAACTATTGTGAATAAGAGAAGTGGTATCGATTAAACAGACAGCACAATCCTAATGAGTTATTTTAAGTGCTTGAATAGGACACGTATCTAACAAAATGATCTTTAAACAGTTTTCGCAATATTAACTAGCGAGTCTCATTTTGAGTTAGGAACGATTCCGAAACAGGCTTCTATGTCGAGATGTCGGTACCAAACTAGAAGCATATTTTGTGGCCGCTCAAATAGATCCTGTGACTGAAATATTATCTAAAAATGTTTCTCGAATGAAGATTCCTTTTGCGACGTATGAGTTTTAACTGCGCCATACAAAATGTGTTTCGACGTATTTGTTTCATCTAGGCCTATAAAAGAGTTCTGAAGGAGTACCACTTGTTATGAAACTCCCTGAAAACATTTTCTTTTCTGTTAAGGACAAATGGTATACGGTGTGAAATGTATAAGTGACAACTTGAAGTTCGCTATTCCAGCAACAATCACGCCATTTAGCAGGCTCTTATTCTTTTTTTGGTAATCACTGCACTTCCTGTGTGTCACCCGCATTTCAAGAGAGATTTACGCTGGTGACAGATGAAGAAGCAGAAAATCAGTGCACGCCGAGTGAAAGGCCCAGAGTAAGGATACATTCTGATTGGCCACTTGAGCGAATGACATCTGTCTAAATGGCATTTCAAATTCCCGCGTGTCACGAGATTTAGGACTAACACAATATACATAATCTGCAGAGAATCCTCCAAGGAACAAATGCAGCTTCAAATTCCAAACGTAATGGTGTCGTGTTGTTATTGTTTTTGTTGTTGTTTTTTCAACTGCAAGACGTAAATGGCACAATGATATTAAGCGCAACATTTCGCGCGTCAAATTTTTACCGCGGAGTTGAGGTCTTCAAGGAAAAAAGACAATTTTGTGGCTTCCAACAAATGCACCCCAGGTTAATGTGGACAGCTGATGTTTTAAAAAAAATGGCACTGACCTTTGTCTCCGCAGTCCAATAATTTGTGAATTGCAGTATTTAAGGTGCGACCGTTTAAAATTATTTAGAAGATATAGAACCGTTGTTTGGGAGAAAAAAGAGCCTCTATTTTTCTAAATTTCCCAAATAGACTGAGCGGGTAGATTGGGTGCATAGGTGACGCGGCGTTACTTTCTCTGCTAAATTTAGAGGTAAAACTGACTTGGGGGAGAGCTCAGGTGACATCAGTTTTCCTGCCAAGTTCAGCGGCAAACTGAAGGTGTCGAGGTCTCGTGACATTGATTTTCTGGTCAAATTTAGCGGATAAACTTATTTGCTGTATAACATATCTCGTGACGTCAGATCAAGTAACATAAAGCTTTCCACCATATTTAGCAAAAAACGAAAATTAGTGTTTAGGTCATGTGACATAACGCTACTGGATTGGTGAATAGGTCGCGTGACGTCACGCCAAAGGGTGCCAAAGGGTGCGGCCAAAGGGTGCGGGATTTTCCCGCTAAAAGGTGCGGGAAAATCAGTGTCACGTGACAATGATTTTCCCGCACCCTTTGGCGGGGGTACTAAATTTGTGTATAGATCACATGAAGTCAGGTAATGTGACGCGAGTAGACGTCGCGTTAAACTAAGCAGCTATTTAGTTTCCCCGCTATATATAGCGGGAAACGCGCGAACGGACGGATGAACAAATTTCGGGATTATGGGTAGCGTTAAAACGTTTTTTATTTTTTGTTTTGTTTTTCTACGTTTAAAAAAAAAAAGCGAAGGTAAAGATGCACACAAGGCCATTAGTGTCCCTGTTCCCTCCTTTTCCTTCAATGAACGTAGGTGAACTGTCCACATTAACATATATGAACAAACTGTCTTAGCGAAATCCCATAGCGCGTTTTATGACAAGCTTTAAAGTGGAGCATATTCAGATAACTTTTTCGCGAGCAATTTCATTAGGATGTTAACAATAATATTATTTTAGCGGTTCTTCAATATCTGCAAAATTGCCTAATTCCTATTAACTCTGCTGTCAAACAATACCCAGGTCTGACCAGAAAATATTTAGCTTTTTTTTTAATTTTTCTAAAAGATAGGCATTTATGTATGATGGCGCCTTAATCGCTTGTAATATACTCCCAGTGGGACCGCACACAGTTGTAGTTACGCCCGCCTGCTATCCACTTTTCAAAGCATCCTGCGAAGCTTTCTTTCGAGATCACCATCAGCTGCTTCGCCGTTACTTAGTTATTCTCGTCAACGGTTTTATATCTCCCGCCTTTGAACTGCATTTTTAGCTTTGGGAAATGTAAAAAGTCGCAGAAAGCCTTAACTGCTCTGCAGGGAGGCTGGCATACCTGTGCGACGTCAGTGTTTTGATAGAAGTTTCTGCACAGTAAACTTGGCAAAACGTATTGTCGACTAAAAGCTGCCCGTCCCAGCTGCCTAAAACTTCAGACGTTCCCTTCTTACGCCATCGCTCAGCCATTACAGAATTTTATCTGAGCGTCACTCACTGAGTTATTGCCGAAAGCCTTCTTGATGTTTCGAACAGTGTAGGCTGACAAACATTGAAGTTATAAGCAATTCTTGATGCACGTGCGGTTGCCAGCACTTTCAGTCATATTATCTCCGATGATCACACAGCGCTTCACCTAATTCAATGAAGTATGGCTGCCGACTGAGTAGACGAACAGCAAAGTGATTGTGTATGTATGCGCTCACGGGACCTGTCTGACTCTCCGCCAAATGACATCGAAGCTATGCCCAGGAGTAGGGAGATAACAAAAATGCCGGGATGGTATGCTTGGACAGACCTGGTACAAGTTTAATTAGGAGACAACGCTGAACACGGCCCTTGTGCTCTCATTCACTCGCAGTCGTACACAGCCAAAAAACAAATAAAAAATAGGCGAGAAGTAAACTTGTACGGCCCCACTACTCTTCCCTTGACTGCTCGTGTATGGGACCGTGCGTGTGTGTGCATGTGCGTTTGCGCGCAAATGTTAGCTGTGCGATCATATTCCAAATAAAAGCCCCAGTGGGCAACAGCGTATTTTCTTAACTACTAAAACGTTCTTCATTTTTTTTTTATTCTGGTGTTTTTTTTTATTTTTATTTGAATGTTTGGAACTAGATTTTAGGCCCACTAGAAAGATTCGTTATAGAGGACAGGAGCGCAAAAGACACAGACATGTAGATGAACAGGACAGGACAGCACAAAGTACTTTGTCCTGCCCTGTCCTGTTCTTGTACTTGTCCGTGTTTTTTGCGCTATTGTCCTCTATAATGCATTATTAACTAGCCCAGCAGTTAATTATATATATTCGCTTTATCTGGTACACGCGCTGCCATGTGTCCGAATCCACGATTGCTTGAGAACGCACTCCGAACGTTCATGTACATAAGGGTCTCGTCAGCGTTCGTCATGAAACCGGCTATTCTCGGATCCAGCAGTCGGATCCAATCAAACACTCCGTACTCAAGCAATAGCGGCCTCCAATCATGCTTAATGCGCTTCTCAAATGTTTCTGTTGAGGCTATCGTGAACCACTTCAAGTGGTTCACGCAAGGAGTAAAAGAATCTTTCGTTGAATCCTCAGTATTTGCAATCACGATATATCATTTAATATTTTTATCAATATTAGTAATATTATTTGAAGAGAGCGTAATAATAAAAAAAGGCATCGGATTTTACCAGAAAGTTTTCCTCACGGCAATTTTGCCAGGTTCACTTTGATGACAAGTGCTGTGAATTCACGACGCACCGACTAAAAAAATTCCAAAGCTCGCACTTAGGCTCGCTGCCCATGCTGCCCTCTCTACTCTAGCTGGCGCCTCTGTCTTGTCTACTCGCTTGTCCTTGTCTCTTTCGCGTTATTTTATCATGAGCCTAAAAAAGGCTCATGACGATCGTCGATTGGTGCCTTTTTCAAGTCTTGCCCGTTAGCTCTCAGCTTAAAAGATCGGCAGACGGGACTACATGTCCGTTTTGAAATGGAAAGACAGCGAGGTACAAGTATGAGCAGGAAACAAAGCAAAACAAAAAAATATCTGGGCCTTAGTGAAAGTTACACGACCTACTATTTTTCTTAATAATATTATTTTTTTTTTATGATTCGCCTAAAGCTGCATTTTTTTTTTTTAGTTTCACAGTTCGAAGCGGCAAAGTGCTCGTCTCCAACGAAGCATCGAAGAGAGAAGTCTGAATGGCGGAGCAAGCCGGTAAGAGACTGCCTAAAAGCTTCCGCGCCACGTTCGCAGTTAAAAAAAAGGAAAAAGGAAGACGCTGAAGACCGGAAAAAAAAGTCAGAACTAATGCATAAAAAAAAGGTTTACAACGGTAGACTTCTTTGGTTTTCAGTTTTCTATCTGCCAGTTGATGTGTTCCTCTTACAAAACACTGACTCGGACATCTCCGCTCCAGGGTTCACAGATTCGGGTCCGAGCAAATCAAATCTAACTTCAAACAGACGTGTTTTTATTTTTATTCCTTTTTTCGAAGCCAATTGGTAAAAGGCATGAAGTCCGTCTTCTGGAAATCCTCATTCGATAAAAGGTAGCCGATTGTGATCTTTCTTTTATTAACGCTAGTGAACATTATAACTGACTTAGGCTAGGCGCATCTAGCTTAGAGCTTCCACTTGTTTACAAAACGTAGTGGGAGTTAGAGAAGCAACAACCTTGCGCCATTTAACTTGACTGGGGCAATAACACCCCGGATTTTTGAAGTGATCGCTTCTAAGTGGTGCCTGGTTTTGCTTTTTTCTTAATTCGCGATCAAAAAATTCACGTGCAAATTGACTACTCACAAAGCTTGTAACTGGTAGCAAGGACGGATACCAGTTAGTTGTTTGTTCAATCCCCGCGGGTCACTCTTCTCATAAATACAAGGCGTGGTTGAGTCACGTGCTTTGTGAGTCACAGACAAGGCGGTAGGCTGTGGACATTCACTGATCGCAGTGAACTCGTACCACAACCTTCATCGGTGGCATCGCGTCTTCAGGAATCAGGATAGCTTCTGAAGCGAGATGCGCTTTCCTCATAAAATTTCCTTTTGAACTGTAACCTTTGAAAATCCGGACACGGATGTCGATAAGTATAATATGAACTGTACTTGTCTACTTGCCAACAAATATAGTGACAATCTAAGGGCGAGGTAAATGCGCGCGATACGGTATTTTCTTTTGATACATTGGGTATCTTAAACCAAAACTCATTCAATTTCATTGTTGAGTCTTTTATTGTAACGTCTCCCCCATATTAGGTTTATAACCTAGCTCAAACCTTATTGCCAAGGTAGATACCACTGGCTTCTCGCCAAACTATCTTCAGTATTACGTTATAATAAAATATGATTTAGTTTCGAAAAAGCCTTCGACACAAACGACGGTTCGCCGATAAATAATTATCTTAAAGGGAAACTAAAGCGGTTCTGTATTTGAGAACAAAAAAAACACTTCAGTGGCCTTCATTCGGGCCCCTGGATTACGAATATCGAGATCGTATTCCAATTCGGTGCAGGAAGGCTGCAGAAATTATTTTTTTAAAGTACCACAGAAGTCCCTCCTTCCCGGGGTGTGGCGTCATACTAAGAGTTTTTAGAATCCTTGCTCTCGCGCGTCTTCAGCGCCTGTCAAAGCTTGCACGCGCACTCTCGCAATTTTCAAGAAGGTAAGAAATAGGCGTCACGGATGGTGTCAGTGCGGGGAGATATACCTGACAAGCCTGCCAGTGTACGCTCTGCCCACACGAGCGACACGTGCTTGGCGGTCCAAAGATCCCAGTTTGACGTCACGATTGCTCGGAGGTTTTTCGTGTTTTCTGACCTTTAGTTACATCTTCGGGACAGCACGAACGTGATATTCAGGTTCCCGGGATAAGAATAGGTCAGAATCAACCTCACACTATCTTTTTTTCAAGAAGTGTTTTATCTTTTTCAGGAATTCTTCAACTGTCATCGCGCTCATGATACATTCCACTTCGATAAAATGATGTTCGTTGCAATATACTATTAACCAAACGTCGTTTTACGGATGCTGTACATATGTACACTCATTCACCATCAACTTCGCATTACTAAATATATACTCTAGTGCCGGTTTAACAAAAATATTAGGTAAAATGTGCCAAATATTAAAAATCCTGTTCACAAGCACTGAATACTTTGTAAGGAAGCTTATTTTGACAAGAATAACCCCTGCTCTTATTACCCCATAAACAACTGACAAACATTAATTTAAAACTATATTAAAAATCTTCATTACAAAATACAGACTGTAAAATGATGACTAAAGAACTCTCCCGTACATAAGAGATGGTTTTATTTGAAATCCAACTTGCGTATCGGGGTGGGTATTTTCATATGTTTAGAAAGGTATATATTACTGCCTTATTCGCTCAATAAACAGAAACACTTTAAGTATATAAATATATATATATATATAAAGAAAGAGAGAGAGAGAGACAGAGGGAGAGTGAGAGAAAAACGTAGCGCCGAATGACGAAAAGTAGATACGAAAAAAAAACGCACTATAGACGGTTGTTGGAGTTTTTAAAACATATTGTTCGTAAAGTTCGTCGACGTTTCGGCCTGAGACAAACCTTTTTCGAGACAGTCTCGAAAAAGATATGTCTCAGGTCGAAACGTTGACGAACTTTACGAATAATGTGTTTTAAAAACTCGAACAACCGTCTCAATTGCGATTTCTTCGGTTTACATATTATATATATATATATATATATATATATATATATATATATATATATATATATATATATATATATATATATATATAACATGGTGGGACATAACCTAGTAGTAGTACATGCGGGACTCATGATGCGTTCAAGGGAAGGAGCTAGAACCTCGGCACACACATAGAGGTTGGGATACGTAAGCTGAGGGAGGTCCCTGAGAGGGTGCATGTGCAAATCTGCACTAGCCCAGAGGTCTGTGGACACTCTTTTCAAACAAAGCAGCGGGTTATTGAAGCTGGCCGGGTGATTAGGGGGATGAGCCAACGACTTCAGCACGACATATTGGAACTAAACAGGGTGGTGTATGAGGCTGGCTCCGAACCTTTCGCATGGGGCTTCCGCTACAGTGGAGCCACAGGTAGCACGATAGGGGACAGGATTTGACGTAATGTCGTAACTTTTTTGGGACCCATGGAGCCCGCAGGACACCGGCGTAGATGTGCCAGTACCATATGTACCACTACGAGAGATTGGGAAATCTCTTGAGATTTCCCAATCGTGAGAGCAGCAGGGAGAGCAGGAGGAAGCCCCGTACATACGAGGGAGCAATAGTCGACCCAATATAGGATCTATAAACAAGCAGGGATGTAGATAAAAAATAAACTGGGAGGAGATTGGTGAACAATTAGAGGCTGAAACTTTTACAGTGTATGGGGTAGCGGAAGCTCACTGTAGAAATGAAGAGGTACCACCGTACATGCCTGGCAACTCCTGGATGGCGTGCAACCGAAGGAAAGGTGAGCGCAAAGGCGCAGGTCCAGGCATGTTATCTAAAGGACAAGACTGAGAAAGAAAGAAGGAAAACTGCAGATAACACTTATGACTGAAAGGTAGGGTGGCAGGTGTGAACATACTTCTGGGGTTTACTTACTTGAAAAATGGGAAATGACTCAAGGGAAGAAAATAAAGAACATTTTACATGTATATCGAGCGACATCAAAGAAAATGGCCTTCATCAGAAACTAATTATCATAGGCGACATGAATGCCCACTTAGAATAGTTTGACGGAAAACCGGAAAGTTTCTATAATATTTCTGTGATGCCCTGGACATAGTGTTAGGTAATGCACAAGCAAAATGAGGCGGGAGAACAACGTGGGAACGAAACAACTCACACTCAACAATAGACTACTGCCTCATGTCCCACAAACTCTATGACAGGCTAGGAAGTATGAAAATAACCGAGAAAGCTAAAACAAGCTTAGCGAGTGACCACAAAAGATTTAATATTAAATTTGGCGCATCCGAACCAGAACAACAGGCTCAGGAAAGAGCGGGTAATCGAAACTAAATGAAGCTCAAATACCAAAGGTCCATGAAAGTGTTGAGAACATTCTATTGAAACAAGCAAAAAGAGAATGGAGGTATAAGGATTGGATAGGAATTTTTAAAGATAATTAGAGAAGTACTGTACTAAACAAAAAGAAAAGCAAGAACGAGGACACAGACCAAAAAGCTGGTGGGATAAGGAGGTAAAAGCAGCCATATTGCGGCGCCAAGAGGAATCTAGGGGGCATAGGTGGGCAAAAAAACGGGAGCCTTGCCAGCTGAAGCAGCATAAATGTTGGAGGGATTTTAAGGACGGAAAAGAGAGACATCACCTTTAGTGCAGACCAAGATTGCGAGTGCAGGAGTGCAGTGGATGATGAAAATATATAAACAAAATAGAAACGCTTCAAAAACGTTTTGGGAGCACACTAAAGCGCAGGAGAGAAATACAGAGGGTTCCCACCACATACTGACCACAGGAGAGAAGAGGAGTAGAGTGGAAATAGGCACGAGAATATATCAGGCGGACAATCGATGAGGTTGTCTTCTAGCTTGAGTAGAGGTGGGAGATAGGGACAGGGGATAGCGCTGAGAGCAGCAGTGTAGAGGAGGAGCAGATTTCCGTAACATTAGAGACATCCACGGGAGAATGGGATAAGGCAGAAAGTAAGGTTCCAGCAGGTAAAGCGACAGGCCCATACGACATACCCATGGAACTCGTTAAGAAACCAGGAAAAACAAGCAAAATGAAGCAACGTCGTGTGAGTAATCAAATAATTATTGGAAGATATGTACCCAATGATTGGAAACTAAGTAACACGAAGCTAATATATTAAGGCATAGGATTCAAAGACATATCGGCCAATAAAGGTAACTTTAGTTATGTACAGAATAGCTATGCAGGCAGAAAAGAGAAGAATGAAGGAATGGACAGAGGATATGAAAATACTGTGCGAGCTCCAAAACGAATTCCGAAGAGATAGAAGACTGGAAGATAACTTATTACCCGCCATACAACGTATAGAAATAACAATTAATAACCGAATTCCTTTATGGTTAGCTTTTTCGGACGTCAAGGGAGCGTACAATAAGTTGATGATTGAAAAAAATTCTGGGGTCAGCTGAAGGAATATACCTCAGACGCAAATTTGGTTAGGTTTCTTCAGCAACTGTACACAGACGAGAAGTTAGGTTTAACATAGAAAGCAGAAACTACACAACCCGCAGCAATAAAAAGAGGGGTTCGACAGGGCACCCCATGTCACCTCTGCTCTTCGTGATATATATCAATGAAATTTAAAATAATTTAGAGCAGAGAACTAAGGTTTTGATGTAAGTTATATGGAAGGAGGGAGAAATGTATCACAAGTAAGACCAGGACTGATGTAAGTGGACAACATATAACTTATGGAAACTACCCAGAATACGTTACAGAAACTAGCTGGCATATGTATAGAGGAAGGGGAAACCTTGGGCATTTATTTCATTAGTGACAAATCTGGATTAATTGTGTTTAACGACAAAAAGAGGGAACCCCTGTGGTTAGAAGACATTTAAATAGAGCGTCTAGGAAACTGCAAGTATCTGGGAGTCTGGCTTAATAAGGGAAGGAAATATCTAGAGTAACATGAGGAGAATATAAATAGAAAAGATAAAACAAATTCATCTAATATGAAGACCAAGGCACTATGAAACTATAATAGATATGAAGTTGTCAGAGGTATTTGGAAAGGAGTGATGGTACCAAAACTGTTTTTTGGCAATGGGGTACTGTGCATAAAATCCGAGGTTCAATCAGGATCAGAAATTCGACAAAAAAGCGTAGGCAGATTGGCACTGGGAGCACACGGAAAGACACCAAATGAGGGAGTACAAGGGACATGGCCGGTCGACTTTTGAGAGCAGGGAGGCAATTAATAAGTTGAAATTTTAACAAAGTTTGACCGAAATTGATGGTGCGCAGTGGACACGGAAGGTATTCAAGTATTTATACAATAAAAGCTTAAACACAAAATGGACAAACCGAATCCGAAAGCTACATTTAAATACCTACAAACTAGTGATGGGGCATAGCAGTCTACTTCGGTGGAAAAGAGAGTGAAAGAAGCAGAAATGAAATGTTGAAGGTAAGAATGCAGGACGAAGCAGCTCGAACAGTGTACAGGACACAAAAACCGAACATAAAAGAAGATAATGTCATTGAAATTTCACTGGGAAGTTTTTTGCTGTTTGAGGCGAGAAGTGGAGTTTTGAGGACGAGCACGTATAGGGCTAAATGTAATTAGAGAGACACCCCCATTATGTGGTGCCTGCAATACTGAGAACGAGACACTAGAGCACTTGGCTTTAAAGTGCACGGGGCTTAGCCCTGCCCTCCTTGAGGGGGTAACAGACTTGGCTTCGGCCCTGGATTTTGCTGGCGACGGTGAGAGGACGGCGCAGAAAAAGGATTACAGTCACATGGGGTCGATTAGAAGACTGGTGGAAATTATCTACAACTAACGAGCACAGCTGTGTACAGGCGGGACAGAGGTAAATTGGGACTCCCTCCCACGTCGCGCCGGCCCAAAGTCTCAACCATGTACCCTAGTGGGACCGTTGCTGAGGTAACGCCAAAGTTTGACTAGAGGAAAATTGGCGACTCTCTTACCAGAGGGAGATGTTTTTTTGTTGCTCTTTTGTCCGATCCTTCAGATGACATCCTGGTGATGTCCTACACTACCTTGTGATAATTAGGGTGTAAATTGGTTTAGAAGGGATGGAGGAATCATATGTTTGTCTTTATAACCTTAGGCTAGGTGGCGCAAGCTGCCGCCGTTACGAAGGGTATATCCATTAACATCCATCCATTCATCGGTAGAGAAAGGGAGGGGAGGTAGTAGCGTGCAGGACACTGCACGGGCCGGAATTTCATGATCCGGCCCGACCCGGCCCTGTAGAAGTACGGCCCGGGCCCGGCCCTACACCGATAGAATATTTAATTTCTAGGCCCGGCACGGAAAAGAAACTGCCGAGCCCTGCCCGGACCAGGCCCGTCTACGGCAAAACTTTTATACAGAAACTTGAGCCCGGCCCGAGCCCGAAAAAGTTTTTAAATATAAGCCTGAGCCCGGCCCCAGCCCGGCTCAGGCCCAACTGAGCCCGAAAAAGTTTGCAGCCCGAAAAATACATGAGCCCGAAAACGTTTGCAGGCTTTGACGTTAACTAAAAGCTGTCTAACCATAAAGCGAGCATATTTTATTTAAATTTTACTAAAACTTAGACCGAGTAGTTTTGACATGACGACTTAGGCGATACACTTTGAGGATATGAGCGGAATATGAACTTCAGAAGTAATTTTGAGAAAAAACAAGCGCAATAGTTTATTTATGCATTTTTGAAGAGATATTAAACTTCTCGTTGTTCAATTCATTTCACAAATAACCTTCCTCTCTGCATGTTCTTTTTTGTTTTGTTTTTTTATGAAGAAACAATTACAATTACGCTAGTGCATCTTCAAAAGGCTGTATAAGCATAAAATTATCTGTGGTAGTTAGCTTATCTTTGGTGTCGTAGTAAGGCCCCCTGCACAAAGTGTAAAGTCAAGCTCGCGCATATTTCTTCTGTTTTCGGTTCTTTTTTTTTTTTTTTTTTTGAAAAGCGAAGGAAAAAGGCACTAATGCTGTACCCTGCGACTAAAGTGCCTTCGTTTTCTCGACCGCACCTTCCCACTATGCTGGAGGAATCCGTACATTTCCTGTCTTATCAGCGGGAAGGCCTTATTAGTGCAGACGTATTTCTTTCTTCTTTTTTTGACCGGCGCCGTTTTTTTGCATTTCGCTTGTTTGTTTTCATTGAACCTAAAGAATCAATAAGCACCTTTTTTGTCATCAACATTTCAGAATTTGCGGCACACGACTGCGCAGCCACGGCCCGTGACATATTGTGTTCAGGCGCGAGCCGGGCCCGGGCTCGAGAAAAGGCGTGCTAACCGGCCCGGGCCCGGCCCAAGCCCGGCCCGCGGGCCGGGCCGGGCTTGGGCCAATGGGCTGGCCCGGGCCCGTGCAGTGCTCTAGCACCCGTGAACATGCCCCCATTAGGCAAAAATGTGTTTCCCTGCCCCTCCGGTATTCCAACGCCGTTGGCAACGCGTTTGTTTGTTTGTTTTCTTGTTGATTTTTTTTTTTTTTTTTTGGGGGGGGGGGGGAAGGGGAGAAGTGGGGAGATGGGAAAGGGTTTGATGATTTTAGTTAGGACACTTGAGTCGGGCCACAGATTTTGGGTGCGAAGCTGCAGGGGGTGTAGCCTTGTCCGGCCGGCGTCCGAGCTCACATCGATTGCCATCCCATCTGTCTTCTTAAAAAAAAGAAAAAAAAATGTTTGCGCAGTCGAGAGGATTCGAACCTGTGCGGGGAGACCCAATGAATTTCTAGTCCATCGCATTACCCACTCGGCCACGACTTTTTTTTGTTGTTTATTTCCTGTTTTTTGTTCAGGTGACAAACACATCACACATTCAATTAGAGGTTAAAAAAAAGCGTCAGAGGCTATTGTACAAATATCAAGCTCATAAAACACCTTCACAGACCAGTGATGGACGCCAGCTCCTCAAGAAGCGGCAAAAAGTCCGGGGGTGACTGTTGAACCTTAAACATTTCTTTCAAAAAACGCATCATTTCAACAAATACCTGTGTGCGGGACGCACGTCGACGTCCGCGTGTCTTACAGTCATGCGGTCTCGCAGAACTTCTCAGTTAGTTCTACGGCTTACTTTACACTATCTTGGTCAGTACGAAAAATAGCCAGAGCATAGGCGTATGCCAAAAAACGAACCTCACTGGCTTGTAAATTAAAGCCGCGTATATACTCCCTACGTAACACACTTAAACAATAGGGTTCTACAAAAATACAAAACAGCAGCGGCGAAAGCGAGAATCCCTGCCGCACAGCAGAAAAAAGGGGGTACGTTCACTCACACTCTTATTCACAACCAGTCGGGTGGCGCAGTTAAGGTAAGCCATGCGTACCCCATCGCGCAGCAACAAACCTAAATTAAAATATTCTAAGAGGGAAAAAAAAATTTCGTGAAATACGCGGTCGAAGGCTTTCTCGAGGTTTATCAGTAGTAACGCAACCTTCTGTTGGAAATCGTCGCAGCACTCCAAAATGCTTCGCGCTACATGCACGTTTGTAACAATTGTCCTCCCCTTAATACCACACGTCTGGTGAGGACCGACTATAAGGTTGATCACGCCTTATAGTCGTTCCGCCAGCACCTTCATCAAAATCTTATAGTGCACATTCGGCAGAGTAATCGGGCGGTACGCTCCAAACGAGCGTAGCTTAACTCGATCCTCGCTCTTGGGGATTAAAACAGTATCTGTAGACAAAAAAAGTGAAAGCCGTTTACAACTCCCTGTAACGCCGAATTGGAGCGCAGCTCTTGAGGAGGAGGAGTGAAGGGTACTGAGGGTAGACCCCTCCTCCTTCTCCTCCCCTCATTCTTTAATATGCTCCGAGGGGGGTCACGTGACCTTGGGGGGAGGGGGTGTCACGTGACTTCAGGGAGGGGGGTCACGTGACCTCGGGGAAGCGTGACCTGTGGTTCACGTGACCTTGGGTGTCACGTGGGGGGTCACCTCAAGGTCACGTGACCCCCAAGGTGACCCCCACGTGACCTCAGAGGGGTCACGTGACCGGGGGGGTCACGTGGGGGTCGCCTTGAGGTCACGTGACCTTGGGAGGGGTCACGTGACCTCAGGGGTCACGCGACCTGGAGGGGTCACGTGACCTCGGGGGTCACGTGACCTTGGGGAGGAGACCACGTGACCTCGGGGGTCACGTGACCTTGGGGAGGAGACCACGTGACCTCGGGGGTCACGTGACCTCAGAGGGGTCACGTGACCTTGGGGGTCACGTGACCTTCAAAGGGTCACGTGGGGTCATTTTGGGGTCACGTGACCTTGAGATGACCTTGGGAGGGGTCACGTGACCTGGGGGTCACGTGACCTTGCGGGTCACGTGGCCCCAAGATGACCCCACATGACCCCCAAGGTCACGTGACCTTGGGGGTCACGTGACCTTCAGGGGGTTACGGGGGGTCACGTGACCTTGAGATGACCTTGGGAGGGATCACGTGACCTGGAGGGGTCACGTGACCCTCAAGGTCACGTGACCTTGAGGGTCACGTGACCTTGGGATGACCTTGGTTACGCCGACGCCGACGCCGCTCAAGCCGGGAACGGGCCTCTAAGAGGTGCGCTCTAAAGGGACGGGGGTAAGACACTAAGTCGGAACGCCTCGGAAAAAACACGGTGCAAAAAGGAGCTACTCGATCTTTAAACACTTTAAAAAACTCCGCTCCTAAACCATCGGGCCCAGGCGACCCCCCCCCCTCCCCTTTTAAATCGTGTATTGCCTTTTCGACTTCACCTGACGTGAAAGGCTGTTCTAGCTTTTCCTTAAGCTCGTCTGCCAGCTTCGGCATTAACGCTATAAAAAAAAAAAAAAAGAACTTCGAAAATCGTTTTTCTTGGGTGCGCAATAACTAAAACGTTCTTTGTAATGCTCTACAAACGCTTTTCTGTGCTTTCCTTGTCACTCGACAACGTACTCCGATACAGAATTTTTCTTATCTCGTTCTTGGCGGCATATCTTCATTGAATGCCAACTGCTCTTTTGGTGGGGATCTCCCCATCCGATATGCGTTTTAAACGCGCCCGCACAACAGCCCCCTGATACTGATCAGTATCTAGCGCTTCCAGACGTTTCTTTAGACTGATAATGTCATCAGTGAAAAGCCCAGGCGATAAAAAGTCTTCGTGTAATAACTTTCTCAGCAGGTCATCTAGTTTCTGCTTTACCGTTTCCTGCTCGTGTTTAAAAATACTTGAGCGTTCAAGCGCGGTCATTTTTACATCCTGTTTAAAAAGTTCCCACTTTACACCAAAATCGTTCCCCTCGGCCCTTGCGAACTCGTCTAGAGTTCGACGAACTAAATTCATAAAATAATCATCGCTAAGGAGCTTACTATTTCATTGCCAAAGATTCCAATCAAACTTTTTTGGCTTCTCCTTTGATGAACATAGCATAAAATAAACAAGGCAGTGGTCACTAAATGACACATGATCAACAATATAATTTTTACACACTCTCAGCAGTTCAAAAGAAACATACACTCCTTCAAGGCGAGCGTCACTTGCTCCTTGAAAGTGTGTAAACAGCCGAACCCCTCCACCAGACACGCTGTTGGCAACGTCTTCTAGGCCGTAGCGTTCGACCACTTTTTCCATAAGTAAAGCACATTCATCATGAAATCTTCTGCTGTTCGACCGATCACGAGGCGCGCACACACAATTAAAGTCCCCCATCAAAATGACACGCCGATCCGTCCGAACATACTTCTCAAAACTCTAAAAAAAACACTCTTTCATCGATTCTATCCGGTGCGTAAATGCAAAGAACACGGAAACGGTTACAGAAAAGGAAAAATCACAAAGCACAAAGCGTCCCGACTCATGGCTGATAACCTGCTCTACACTAAACAAACCCTTGCGCAAAAACAAAAGACGCCCGCTAGACATTCCAACAGCGTGGCTTACACAAACATCGTACCGCGACTCAAACATCCGCACCGTGCTCTCCGTCTGGCCTTCGCCTTCCATCTTTGACTCTTTAACCGCCACAATATCGAGGTCGTGCTCAATAAAGAGGCGACTCAGTTGGCACTGCCGGCTCCGGGAACACAGTCCCCGTACGTTTAAAGTGCCCACGCGCAAACACTTTTCTAGCATGCTTTAATTCTGGATAGGACCAACTGGAAAACACTGCGTTTAGAAAACGAAAACCGTGCGAAGAAACATTTTACAACAGTAGTGAAGGCCGCGACCACTCACTTCAATCGCTCCTCCTTGCGCTGGCGAGACCTCGACCGTTCACAGTTAAGTCCCCCGTTGCCAACCCACTCGCGCTCGAGGCGTCGCAGTTCCCTGTCGGCGATCATGGAGCTTACGCCTTCTTGCCGTCGCCTCGCCGCTCCGGTCTCTGCGTCCCTGAGCCTGCCCTCGACGCTACCTTCGCCCTCCTCGGGGTTGCCGCCGTCGTCACCCTTGACCTTGACTTCTTCATGAACTTCAGTCCCGACGTCTTCGTCGACACGGTTCTTGCCGTCATCGTTCCCCGGCATGGCGGTTGCCCCTGGGACGTCTGGAGCGTCCGTCACCTTTTCGGCCGCGACCTCTTCGACTACCTCGATGGGCCGCCTTGTCTTTTGATGCCCCAGGCGAAGGTCTTGGTTTCGCCTCATCACAGACTCCGCCGTTCTCTGCGGGCCCGCCCTGGGTTTGCTGGTCTGTCGGCGTCGTCGCTGTTGCTGCTCTCTTGGCCTCGAACACGTCCATGCACTCTGCGTCGTCCGACGCCACGGCGATGTTGTTGCCAGTGACGCGTGCGTACGTCTTCACACACGACGGGGCCTCGTGTCCGAAGGCCTGGCACTGGTTACACCGGGGCACCCTGCAGTCTCGGCGTATGTGCCCCGCTCGGTGGCACAGGAGGCATATCGGCGCACGGCCAGGGGCGACGTCCAGGACATTCCCCCCGCAGATCCGCAGCTGGTGTGGGCGGCTTTCCAAGGAAACGCCCTCCTTCATCGTCATCCGCACCACCAGCGTGGTGGACTCAATGTCGACAAAGCCTGGCACTTTCCACTTTTCTCGGCTAATTTCTTTCACCGAGCCGAAGGGCTCGAAGGTACGACGCACCGTGTCCACTGGGACGTCGAAAGTCATCCAGTGGAGCTTGATGCGCAGCTCCCTCCGACTCGGGTCTACAAGATGGCAAAAGCGGCCCTTTACTTGCAAGTTGCCGGCTTCCAGAAGCTTGGTCTTTGTTTCCAGCGAGTGAAGTTTCAGCAGCCAGAAGTGGCTCATTTGGAAGGCCCACAGACCAGCCACGCCCAGCAAAACTCCCACCTTGTCCAACGGTTCATGGAAGTCCTCAATCCGGTAAGGTCTTCCTTGAAGATCAGCGTGAAGAATCACGCTGAGCTTAGCAGCATCCCCGATGGGCAGAGCAGGCAAAAGTACACGATAATCGTTTGGCAGAAAAGAAACATTCGTTTCACCGCGGCCGATAGCGGCCGCCGCCTCTTTCGGGGAGCGATTTATAGCGCCGTCCGCTCTGGCTGAAAGCCGGAATTGGGATCCTCACTCGGCCACGACTGCGGGACGAGTAGGGGGCTCTGAGATTGGTAGTAAGTCAAGAGCTGGGGATGTCATGGATGGAACGTTGCATGCAACCACTCAACGTCTATACAGGAGACGGCGCTGCGGTCGAATGCGTATATAATCGCGTTAAACTTTGCATGCATTGGCTCAACGTTTATAGACGAGAGGGCGATGCGGTCAAATGCTCAAATGCGTAAAATAACCACGTTCCATACCACACATTCTCTTTCTGACATGGACCGTTGACTTAAGCGGTGGAGATGCGTTCCCACGGCTTCTAGCGGACCCAAGCTGATCGGCTAGAAGAACCACTGGCTCTGCATTTCACCGACCATAAAGCAGTAATAATGAAGTCGAAACGCAACCCGGAACTCAGCACTACCTGTGAGCAATAAAAACAAATCAGCACCATCAGCACTACCTATGAACAAATTCAGTATCTTCAGCACCACCAGAGCTTCGCCCCAATCAACGTCAATCATCACGTGGAAACGCGGTCATTTTTTTTTTAAATTTTATTTCTCATCTTGGTCTGTATTTCTCTCCTGGTAAAATCCATATGATGAGATATACAAGAAGCAGTCTGAATTGCAGCTATCATTCCTGTGATATGCTGAAGCTTTTCTCATTCGAAGTTGATTGTTTCAACTTTTATCAATTGCTGTAGTTCACGAATTTAATCAGGTGTCCTTACGATGGTCGTCATTAATAAAAATATCGAAATGAATGTTTTAGCTTCGTGACAAAGCACCTGGACGAGGATCTGCTGAAATCAACATTGCCCCCTCACAGCGCTTCTGTGATGAAGTATACTAACGTGTTTTCCGAGAAGTGCTTCGCAGGCCTGGCTGAAAACTGTGCCAGTAAGTTAAGGTCAAGTTTGTGCTCGAGTGTAGTTTCCAAGCATCAGATATGCTCAGAGACGCGAAGAAATGAATTCCCGGCGGCGGACTAAACAAGACTCCCCGGAGATTCCCAGAGTATAACAAAAAAGGCTTACAGTCAGAGCTGAAAATGAAGGACAAACCAGTTAAAATGTGAAAATGTCTTTTTTTTTACAATTGAGTTTTTGCTTATTAGAAGAAATAAAACAGCTCAGGTTTACCAGCTTATTGATCCTGCGCCGTGTGTGGTGAGTTGTGGCTCGATGTGCGTCAATATTTTATCGTCTTTCACTGTCAAGAAAGATGCCAGTTACATCTACTCACTTCTATCACCATTATGGTAATTCCCGATTAATTTCCCACACAAATGGAAAATGGAAAATGGAAAAAAACTGCAGACTCATTTAGGTGCTTGAAAATTTTAAGGTTTTACCGTACAGGAAAGGTTGCCGTCTAGGTAGTGGACTTGGCCACCGAGATCTTTACAAGGACGATCTTCATTGTTTAATTCAAATTTCAAACGTGAACCATAGCGTGAAAGCCTTTAATTATTGCCATAAAAAGCTGTAATGAGAGTATAGATTGTAAGGTCTTTCTGCGACCTAATGATCCACATAAGTTGTTTCTGAAAGTCAAAACGGAGATTACATTTTATTCACTTCATCTAAAAGGAATAAACATCAACTCAAAACAAAGAGTATGGGCCTACGTTTGCTGTACCAATTGCTGTCTTTGTTTTTCTACTCGCTCAAAGATGAAATGGCAAAGCAAGAACTGAAAATCCCTGAACCTTTTACAAACCTGACCTGAGCAGATCAATGTTGAGGTGTTTTATAAGAGCAAAACGTTCATCCTGATATATATATATATATACATATATATATATGTATATATATACATATATATATCAGTGTGTCGAACCGAAAAAAATACGTGTTCGGTTACTGTTCAGGTTCAGGTAAATTTATTTTGTTCCGGTTCAGTTTCGGTTTGATTAATTCGATCCGCGAACCGGTTCGGGGCGCTGAACCGGTTCACGAACCGGTTCGGAAATTATAAATGACAAATTGAAACATCAAAATAAATTACAAATAAAACATCTGAAATCAGCACATACGAAAAGGGATACATCTTAGAGTAAGGCTCAGGGATTTCTACCAGGAATGGTTTCTTTATGTGCACTCAAAGGTACCTCACCGACGTTTACGCATTCGGACTTCATCTAATTGGGTCCGACGCAGTAGCTGTAAAATCCGCGACCTCCTTACAAACCCACTTACAAGTAGAACTCGCTAACTATCCTGCCACCTCGGCGTGTAAGCAATTGAAGGAACAGTGGGGAGAAAATACAGCTTTCTTTATTTGAACTAGCGTTCGGTAACTCAAATTAGACCCTTAAAGAAGTTTTCATTAAACAAGATACGGAATATGAAAACCACTTCACCGAACGCAACGCCAGAAGGACGTAATAGGATAAATATTAAAATAGAAGGGTTCGCTGTCTCACAAAGATGTTAGCTTCAAAGTGCCTATACGAAACCGGATGCATTATTATCAAACTCCACAGCCTTTTCTTTTCTCATTCCGATGAAAGCAAGCTTCAAGAACTCGCGCGTTCTAGAAACGTGTTATGAAATGAGCACACAGCAGCATTTAGGATTTACGAGATTGTAGGAAAATAAAATCCCGTGACGCGATTTTTTTTTTTTTTTTTTTTTGCACAGCTTTTCAATTTCTTTCCTTCCGTGCAAGCCGCGACCAGCGCAATACTGGTTCCTATGTCAAGATTCATGGATGCAGCGTTTGTCAAGATTCATGGATGCAGCGTTTATATTCCTAAGATTGAGTGGAGAAGAAAAATATGTAAACGAGGTGTGTGTCACTTGACGGCACTTAAAAAACAAATGGCATTGATAGCACATTCATTGTCAACAGCGCGTGGCCGAACTGTTTTGACATGAGCCAGTAACCGTTATTTTTTTTTCCGGTTCAGTTCCGGTTCGGGTTCATCGCGATAACAATATAACGGTTCGGGTTCGGGTTCACACTGTAAAAAATTTCCGTAATTTTACAAACAATTTGTCGTAATTCTGACGGACAGTGTGTCCGTTTCTTACTTAACGGACATAAAACCCGTTTTTCGTTAGGTTGAATACAATAGTACAGTTGTGTGGCAAAGAGCACCATAGTAGAGGATAAAAGCGTTAGATGTGCTTTTATCGTCTAATTCTGCTAAGAGCAATTCGTTATAGTAAAGAGGCCAAAGACTATACCAAGAAACCCGCAGTACCCTGCAAAAGGAACAAATAAAAGTGGGGGGAAACACAAAATAGAAATAAAGTAAAAGTCTGCAATTCACGTTAAAGCACATTGGCACTGCTCCACCTCAGTGGGAGTGAAGGTAGCGAGTTTCCTGTCTACAGATATTTTCGAGCTTGTGATGATTGTTAGGGGGGTTCTGCGTGAGTGCAAATAAAGGGATTGCCAGAACAGTGAAGACAACACCAAGAAGGAAGGCTGTTGCTCTACAGTACGAAACGGTTGAAAGGCACCAGCCCAATTCTTGCAAACAACTCCCTTCAGTGCTGTCTCATGAACTTGCAGTTCCACAACGCTGTTTAGGAGGCATAATAAGACAACCCGCTGGAGGGCCACACTTGAGATCAACTCTGGTCGTCCATTGAAGGGCCAGAATTCTAGCCAATGTCAAAGCAGTGAGTGATCCGGAGTGAGCTTGGCTGCCGAAGAATAGTGTATAGTTGCCCTTCGATGAACACTTTCAATTGATCTTACAAGATCAACCTCACAGGAGTCTCATATGGAGCTGCAATACTTTAGGTGTGGCAGGACCAGGGCTGTGAAAGGCATGGGCGTACCAACCGGGTGGTCAAGGGGGGCGCTTGTCCCCCAGTTCTTAGAGTGGGGGGGGGGGGCAAGTCATGTGTTTTGCCCCCCCCCCTCCCCCCCCCCCTAAAACAGCCACCACTGGGCAGGGCAAACACTGGCTGGCAGCGCCCAAGGGATACCAAGGGCACCGCTCCTCGGTCCCGGGGGGGAGAGGAGGGGAGGGGAAGGGGGTTTAGTTTGCCCCCCCCCCACTCAAAACCAAGTTGGTACGCCACTGGTGAAAGGCACGTAAGTCTGTTATGGCCTGGTCTACTGGACACGCTAAGTACAAAACCCAGTGTTCCGCACGTTTTGAACAAAACTGTTGTCAGGCTGTGCGAAGAAGCATAGCTGGCTGTTTATAGTAGACCTTGTCGATGCTGTTCTGCAAACCCTGGTGGTTTCTTGGTCCACCTGATAAGCGGCCCCAGTATCAGGTCGTCCGTAACAGCAGTGGAGTTGATTGCAGGGATCACGATTAATAAACATGTTGAGAACAAGTGGACTGAGCACACTATACCGTCGAACTGTCGAGTATTTGGGGCCACTGGAAATGGTTCCATGGTATACACTGCACTCCGAGCGACTCAACTTGAAGACGTCTAGTATGCACACATTTAATTAAATCGTGTTAATGAGCACCAGTGGCTCGCTGGGCAGGTCATAGGACTCAGCTTTCATGGAAGCCAGGTAGCATGCACAGTATAGCAGCCCCTTGCCATGCTTGTGAGAGGTTCCAGCTCCAGGTCGTGGCGTCGCCAAAAGGGTAGTAGAAAAGGTACCACGACCAGCACACCCCTACAGTTCTTAGCACGACCCTTTCTGTAAGCAGTGTGCTCCACTGTAGCAATTGTCAAGGTGACTGCCATAAACCGAATCCTGCATTTACGCTTTACATGCCGCTAGAACTGTTCAGGGATGCGTCTCTTGGAGTAAGTGAAGGTGCAGCAGCTTATTGGGGACCAAGTGCCCTGCTTGAGAACCACACTGCGAGTTTAGGCGACGCAAACCAGGGAGTACAGGGATGGGGTTCGTCTGGGCGGGCCAGGGTGGTGGAACACGGGGGGCAGCGTCGCTGGTTGCCCGGGCAGACCAGAGTGCGGTGTCCGTACTCGACACAGCTGTTGCAATGATGGGCTCGAGGTTTGTGGGGACGGCAGCGTAATTCAAGGCGGCGGTAGTACACTGTGTAAGGGACATGGGTTCCGATGAAGGTGATGATGGCTGAACCTGCTGTGCCTACTCGCTTTGCTTGAAGGATGTCACCTTGATATGACTCCAGATCATTGATGATCTCGTCGGGGGTAGGTAGGAGTGGACGGGAGGGGAAATGTTTTGTAAGGTGATATTGGTGATGCGAAGTAGCCAGTTGACGATCGCTTCGTGATGGGTGCGGAGGACGGTTATTTTGCCGGAGGTGGAGCGACACGTCGGTACATGTATGAGCAAGGAGCTGTGTGGCTTGCAAGAACGCCGGCAAACTGTCAAGAGGCAGCGCAGCTGCGCCAGCAGGACGGACTGGGAGATGCACTATAACTACGTGAAGTTCGGGGTCAAAGTCGGCCGGAAGACGAGATTTGCGGGGCTTTCCAGGGGTGATCCATTTCCCACCTTGGTCGTCTCGCTCTAGAGAGATTTTCATGTCCTGTCTCAGGATGGACGCAGAGATATTGGTGAGCTGCGAAGCGGCGATGTCGGCTGTAGCCATATTCGAAGCAGAAACGGGCGTGCCGCTCGCAGAACGAGACTCGAGCGAACCGATCTCTCAGCGGACGTGCTTCGGCGGGCCTAGGCGGGCCTACGGAGCGCGGCGATGTTTATACCAGGATCACGTACAGTCGCGTACAATTCTCTGGGCTTTGCGGAGCCCGGAGAAGACGTCCGCTCTCGTCGGAGGTTTGCAGCAGTCTCCGGACACTGAAGGTAAGGGCGTTCACATCGCAGAGTTCACTATTGAAGGGGGGCTACTGAGGCTTTAAGAGCCACTGATCGTAGCAATCGCATTCCGAAGACACCGCGTTGTCGTAGATTGTTTTTCACCGGCTACGTCCTGTAGGGCTGAGGCCAGGGCTGGGGGATCCATTGCCGGAAACGCGGAGGAACCAAGCAACGACGTGAGGCTTGCCGAGTCGGTTCGTGGGTGCCGACGACATTCGAGCAACGCTTCCAAGAAGACTGGATATTCTTTCCGGCGAGGACACAATACTTAGACAGCATGCTTGGGGCTGATGAGGATCGCAAGAGGTGGATAACAGGACAACCAATGCACAGCAAATAGGTCGAGCACGGTAGACGGCACAATAGTGGTCGCCGCCATGTCAAATTGAAACGAAGCTGACGAAGCCAAGCTCCAGTTTAGCACACATTGCGCTTCGACCTGCTTTATTACAAATAATTTTATAAATCTTAAAACAATTTTTTTATATCTTAAAGTTTTAATTTAAGTCGAATAAAACAAGCAAATTCACGTTGCGCCAAATAAACTTGGTCGGAACTCGGAACCAACGAGCATCGCCGCATCGCAATCGCCATCGCAACAAAACACAAAAGCTTTCAAAAACGAAGCGAGTTTCAAAACTTTCGCAACTTTCGGGCGCTTTCAGACAGAACAAACATCGAAGAACGTTCTTGGAAAAAGGAAGTGTCCTAGGTGCCGGCGTGCCCATAAAACCAGCTGTGGATATGAGTCTAATTGGTGAGTGCTCGCGCACTCGTTTTACTTTTTGAGTCCTTTCTGTTCGGAGCGTTTATAACGTGATCCTTTTGTGTGCAGTCAGCGTGAAAGCGAACGTGTGCGGTTCCTTGTCGCACAGGTGCTTTCCGCATTGGATGACCCTCGAGCTTTTGCCAAGGAAGCCACGGAACAGACCTGTCACTGCACGGGCAGTCAGATTGTGGGAACGCAACCAAAGGCAAAGGTCCCACCGGAGGCAAGGGGGGCCAAGCGAGACACTTGGTGAGTGTATCAGGGAGCTTGATTTCTGCAAATCGGGTGGCGGCTTGGTACCAGACAGCTAGGCGGTGTGTTTTGCGGAACCCATGACTGCTAAAGGTACCCGTTTGTGTGATGGCGCTTGTATTCGCTTCCACTGTGCGAGGTTAGATTCAAGTTCGATTTTCGTCCTCGGAAACTACTCGAAACATTGCGTGACGTGCGCCTTTAGAAGTAACGTCTGTATTGATGATGTTGCTTGCGAAGAGTATAAACGAGTTCTCTCTCGACTGGGGCACTGACTTCTTATAAAAAAATTATGTGTATGGTGCACTTATTTACTAACCCTCTGGCAGTACTTCACTGTAAAGGTTAGGAGAGAAAAAAAAAACGCGCATTGACTAGTGTCAAAAGAAACAGAAAAAAAAAGTGTTTTAAACTACTTCCTCCTCAGCTCATAAGCAAAGGGAGAAATCACGTGGTCGTATTTCACTGGAACCCAAAGTTATCCCAGCAGTCTGAGAGTCAGCAAGGGCAAAGCCCTGAATAAAATGCATGCTTCACATTTTGGCAAGTGCCAACAACTATAAAGTATAAAACGCATGTAAGCAATTTAGCGATCAACAAGAAAAGTGATGGCGACCCTTTTTGCTATCGCTCGATCAGCTGCACGACGAGGCAAGCCACATGAAAGCGACGAGAGCAAGCGACCGAGGCGATGAGCAAAGCTTTCTAGAGATCCAAAAACCGAGCAATGAGAGCTCTCCGTCGCTCATTGCCGTCGCTCGCTAAATCGCGTACATACGGTTCAGCTTGAATTGTATGAACGCGAGAGACACATGCAACTCACTTCCAAATGCCTTTCATTTCAGGGCTACACTGCCATTTGCATCCAAGTGCTGCACGGGCCTCGTGCACTGGCACTTTGACACCACTTAAGAAACTAACACAAACATATCCAGGGGTTTTAGGTTGGGTTAGCCATCCTACACAAAGGTGCTGCCCAGTTAATAGACGATTCGCTATTTTCCCGAGCGCCCCGGCCCGCCCGCGAGGAATTGTGGGAGAGATTGTCCTCGCCTGGCCGCTCTGCCTTGAGATCGCATTGCCTTGTCGCTTGCCTTCTCTTAATCCTGTTTTTTGATTACATTACATATTTTTATCTATTCCAGTGTATTTTTTATCGCTTCTAAGGGTTTCTATTCTCTTCTGTGCACAATGTTTCTTGTATATATATAGTATTTGTGTCTTTATTTTGCCTTTTTCGATGGGAGTGCCGACAGACAACACGCCGCTTCGCGCGTCGTTTCCCGGTATGAATACTACCATTGCTACAGATTCCTATCGCACTGTTAGCTGTTTGTGTTCGTTCAATTAGACCCGCGTACAGTCGAGAGGAGCCGTTTATGAACAGCCGCGCACATGTCATAGGGATAGGCACAGCTCTGAATCAACTATCGTGATGCGAGAGCCGAGCGCGCTGTGATTTGGCCACCCACGCTCGCTCCATTTACTCGCATTGTAGCGTATGCCTTCGACTGCCGCTTACTTAACTAAGATACAGCACACCGCTGTATCTTAGGGGGGCAGGGCAGGGCCCGAGGGTAAGGCCCTGCCCTGCCCCTCTCTCCCCCCCCCCCCCCCCCGCGGATCTCACCAGGGGGGGCACGAGCCTCGATGCCCCCCCGAAGTCTACGCCTATGCTTAGAAGCAATAACATATACATTGGAATAGATAAGGACAGGTAATGGAATCGAAAAACAGAGGATTAAGAGGAGGCAAGCGACAAGGCAATGCAATCTCAAGGCAGAGCGGCTAGGCGAGGGACAGTCTCGCACAAATCTTCGTGCTTGGGGGATTTTGCAAAAGGGCTATTTATATCAAGTTCAAAATGAACAGCACTCTTCATTGATGGCTGAGTCACACGACGAACTGATCCACAGACGGATTGATCATGTCCGCGGTTCGTCCGTCTCCCAAGCGCATCCACACGAAGGAGCAGACACGCAAATGACAGCCAGGACGAGCCGAACATGTTTGTGACCACACTGTGGCACTGTTGTCCAAGATCGAAATCGACATTTGCCGCTTTGAACAAGAACTGTGCGCCACTGTTACGTGCGGAGTGAGACATAACACCATGATAGGCTTAGTGCGAATTGCCACTAGCCTTACTAAACCAAACCATGGCAGAGACACAAGCATGGTCCTGCTCGAGGGGACTTTGGCGTGGGGGCGGTGAAGTCCTGGGCCCGCTAAGTGGCATTTGGAGATGCCTCCACTCACTTTGCACTTGCGCCTTCAGTACACCACAGCCACAAGAAAGGTCTTGCTGGGTGAAAGATTGATTGGAGATTCAAAGTGATTGCGGCGTGGTAGACGCGTCTTTACAGAAGCTTTTCGACGCAGATGAGTACCAGATTCTGCGTCGTGTCAGTTGGGCAAAGTTCCTCATGCCAACCTTTTTGGTATGAGAAATGAAATGAAAGAATATCTTGTTGCAATAGTTTGGGTCATTTTTCTTAAAAAGCCTTACTTGCAACTTTCAGGAAAGCACAAGCATTACATACCAGCTGCCCTCACAATCATGACCCCCCCCCCCCCCCCTTTCTCTTCCTGGTAGTTGCTGTCGGTGAGTAACCTGATAGCCTTGGGCTTTTCCGCTTTTCTAATAGAAATTAGCGGTTCTTGTACATGTGCAAAAGTGAAAAGTATGCTACTGCCATGTTTGTCAGTTTTGTAACTCTTTATTTCCTCAGACCGCAAATTTGCCTTCAGCTTGGTTCACATGCACAGCACATTCATGGCATCTTATATCCAAAAATATCTATTGTGGGTTGGATGTGTGTTGGGGGGGGGGGGGGGGGGGCATTACTTTGCTGGTTGAGTTGGTAGGCAGGAGATTGCGAGAAACGAAAGGGTAGATAAAATACAACCGTCACTTTTACTATGAAAACCTTTTAATACAGGACTGGCGAAAAAATGAGAACATGAAAAGGTATGACGTCCCGTCCTCCTCTTACTCTTTACTTTCCGCAACCTAGTCTGGTAATTTAGGATCATATACTACTACATAAGATTCAACAACGTGGAAGGTGTTGGTGCACCTTGACCCATTTTGGACGAGCCTCGCTCGTCCACCTAGGGTTGTTCCTAAACCGTTTAGGATGGGTGTAACTCATCCGCGCACTATACCTCGCCCCTTGGCTCTTTTTGGACATCCCAGGCTTGTTCCGCCGAGCACAGTTTGCGGTGCTGCTCAGAGATGGCAGCATGTATTTTTTTTATTGTACACATTTTTAAGGATGGCGACTGATTGTGGAGACATGTGCAGCTTGGGCTGTACGTGCAATAAATATAGAAAAAACAACTTAGGATCAAAAACTGAAGAAAAAAAGAAACGGTTAAGGTAAACAGTGTGCGGCATTATTATGCAGTTTCCTCGTTTCTTCGACAATGTCTAATTGGATACGAGACACACTTTTATGACGTGCAGGCAACGTCAACAAAAATGTTTGGCTTGAAATGACGCGCCAAAAACACAATATAAGATAGCTATACTGCTAGGACCCATTGTATGTTCCTGTAACCCTGCTAGATTTGTTTTGAGAATGGCGCAATAGTTTCGTGGATAAATCCACTTAAATGTGAATCCCTCGGAGGGGCGGATCCAAGCAGAACTGGAGGCTGGCTTTGTTGCCAGCCTCCAGCGCGATGTCTCCTTGCACGCACTGACAGATTTGGCTATTTTGGCGTCTCGAGCTTCAGTTTTCTCGTTTACCTTCCACGTTTCGAGCATGCGGTTTGTGATGATTACGTCTACGACATCGCTCGCCTTGTCAGAGTGTTCGACATTGATTGCAGCAGCGATGAGTATGATTGCTATCAAGAGATGTTGAAAGCTGTTCATTTTGACTGCGACCCGCTGGCGACAAACTCCAGTGACGGCGAGTTACGGACGAACTCGTTGTGGTCACTGTCGCCCGGGAATATCTCGCAGGCGCATGCAGGGTGGAAGGTCAACGGGCCGGCGGCGAGAGCGAGAAGAGCATTTGGGTTACCGAGTTGCGCGAGCGGTTTTGATCGTACCGCGGCGAGGAGAGCTTGGGCGATCATGGGGGCCCCTAGAATGAAAGAGCGTTCATGGTCACATGCTTTATGGGCACCATGATGTGACTAACTTGGGCAGTGTTGCCTGGTCGCCAGATGAAAATGATACAAATTCATAAATTGAATAGCGCAATTACCAGAGCTCTAAAATTGCGTAACTTGGTGTATATACTACGTAGTCTATGAGCAATCCATTTCAAGAATAATAGATCCGTTTAATTTTCGTGTTATAACCCCTTTAAGTCACCGCAGACTCCGCTGTCCTCTTATTGCCGATTCACATGAACTTATCCGCAGATAAATTGATCAAGTGACAAGACGTCCACGGAACATCAATCCCCCAAGCACATCCATACGGAGGAGACGAGCAGATGACAGCGAGGACAAACTGAACCTATTCCCGGCCCTGCGTTTCCGCAAAATGCCAACATCGCACTGTGGCACAGTTTTCCAAGGTCAGAAGTGATGTTTGCGACTACGATCACTGTGCTATTATGAAAAAGTATTGTGTGCTGCTGTTATATACCGAGCAAGACAAAGCATCATGACAGGCTTAGCGTGAAGCGCTACTAGCTTTACTAACCATATGACACAAGTATCGTCCTGCTCCAGGAGGCTTCAGCGTCTAAGTGATGAAGTCCTGGTGTTGCGGAGGGGCATTTGGAAATACCTTCACGCACTGCTTGCTTGTGCACCACTCTTCAGCGCACTATAGCCGTAAGAAAGGTCTTGGCTGGGTTGAAAACTAGGTGGACATGCAGGGAAGCTTGCAGCTTGCTAGGCAAGTTTTCACTGAAGCTTCTTGACACCAACCCGGAGGAGTACCAGAACTTGCGGCTTGTCGGCTGGGCAAAGTTCTTGCAGCTTCTTTCACGAGTGGAAAATAAGAATGGTTCGACAAAATGAAACAGCGAATGGACAAAGTACAGTGCACTATCTTTGCTTGGCTCATTCGAAAACCAAAAATATTGCTCTGCTGTTGGTGCTCTACGTAAGCGCTTTTACTCTTAAGGCCCGTTCACACTCTTGCGACTGACTTCGACCGAGAGAGACCAGACCGGTTTTTAAGCCTTTTGCGACTTCTTAGGACCGGATGCGATGCAGCGGAGTTGGACCTAAGAAGTCGCAAGAGGCTTAAAAACCGGTCTGGTCTCTCTCGGTCTAACTCGGTCGCAAGAGTGTGAACGGGCCTTTACTCACCCGCTAAAAATCTGGGCATGGAAGGGCACTTTGCCCTTAAGTCTGGGCGTCTGCTGACGAGGTGCAAATCGGAGGAATAGCCGACATGATGGTAACGTGACAAACGGTCCACGGATGAAAATTGCGATTCAATCCATCGCGTGAATCTGCCATTATAGCCGCCTCGGTGGCTCCGAGGCGAGAGCGCTGGCCTACGGATCCCCAGGTGGCGGGTTCGAATCCCGACCGAGGTGCCCGCAATCTGACGGAGGCTTATTGCGGAGAAGGCGCCGTGTAACCGAGCTTTCGGTTGCACGTCGAAAGATCCCCAGGTGGTCGAAATTAATCCTCAGCCTCCGCTGGGGCGTGCGAGATGCCCGTCGTAGGTTTGGCACGTAAAACTCCCAAATTTGACTTTTTTAATCTGCCATTATTTGACAATTGTCCTAATATGATTAATTGATCCCTATTAAAAAAAGAACAATTGTTCTCTGAAACAATGTAATGAAAGGAAGTTTTTATAAACAATGTCTGCTCCTTTGACAACGGAATAGTACGAGCCTTGGTATAACAGGAACTTTCCGTAGATCAGACATACGTTTATTCCATGCTCAAAGTAGAGACATGAGTTTGTCTTGGCAATGCCAACCTCCTGTGTATATTCTGTAAAACGTCCTTAATGACCGTGGTCAAGGGAGAGGAGTTTCTGCTTTCAAGAACAGGATGGGGTGAAAGAAAAAGTGTCTCGATGAACAATGAATGCTCCAGCTTATCCACTTAGCCAAGTTTCTGCAACATGAACTAGGCTCTAAGAGAAAGACGTAGGGTAAGCAGTTCGAAATCTTGAGGATTTGCCAAGGGATGAAATTAATTAAATGCACAAAAAAGTAGGGGGAGGAGGATGGCAAGAAAATTTTGGGGCTTGTGTTCTTACACATGAATTGTTTGTGCAGGAACCATTACTGAAGCAGCACTTCATTCCTGAGGCAATAATTTATTGCTAGTCAAAGCCTGTTTCCAGAAATGCACATCAGGTGAGCGGCTTTTTTTTTCTCTTAAACATGAGCTGTTCTTCAACATTGCCCTCCAATCCCAAACCACGGCTAGGAGATTCTTTTCGGCTTCTGGTTTGCCAAGAGATCTTGTCAAGCCCTTCATTTGCGTCCCGGTGTTAGGCATCTGCATTGCCCTAACTTCGTTTGCGCTTTCTTCTCTGTTCTAAACTCCCAAACTTAATTCAAGCAACAAGCATCGATGGCGACAGTCCCTCGGTCATCGGGACACCATTGCTCGGTTTTAGGGTACACGAATAACGACAGAAAGCGTTGAATACAGTCCGAGGACCTATGTATCTTGCACGGAATCCGGCAAGGTGAGTGCGGCTGTTTCTACATGACCCCAATCTCCGGTGGCAGTGGTTTGCTTCTGTAAACTGAAAAGACTTTTCTCAAACGCTATCCTCTCGACCGTGCTCGTAACATTTTGTGAATGGAGCGCACACCGAACTTAACGCTGTACCGTCGATGAACATGGGGTACGCTCGCAAGGTGCGTGCAAGTTTTCTCGAGATAATGGCTGTTTCAGGTTGGAACATTTTCTAACTGAATTTATCTTAATATTGATATTTCAAAGTGTTGACAATGACTCAATTTTATCAACAACGCTGAGTTGAAGGCTCATTTCTGCCGCCGGGTGTGGCTGAAAATTGTTGAAAAGCTTGTTCTGTTGGTCTTCCTGAATCACGATCACCTGAGCAATACCAGAGAGCCATGAACCTATGTTGACCGTCACAATGCGACGAGATTCTTATTTTAAAAATTAGTACATAATGTAGCCGGGAAGAAGCCTTCAATTTCTGTTGCTGAAAGTTGAAATATGCTCATGCATCAATTTCGAATCGTTGAATCATTGACCGACTCGCTCAGGCAAAAGGCCCATCTCGACTTTGCTGTTTTCAGTTCTCGACAAAAGACACACTCGTTGGCACGGGATCCTCAAATAAAACGTTTATAAACACCGATGCATGAGCATGTTTCTATGTTTATAAACAGTGATGCATGAGCATGTTTCAACTTTAAGCAACAGAAATTGAAGGTTTCTTTCCAGCTACATTATGTACTAATTTTGAAAATAAGAAGAATCTAGTCGCATTGTGACGGTCAGCATGGGCTCATGGCTCTCTGGTATTGCGCAGGAGATTGGGATTCAGGCAAAGCAATAGAACTAACTTTTTGACAATCGCCAGCCACACCTGGCGACGAAAATCAGCCTTCAACTAAGTGCTGTAGATAATAAAATTGAGTCAATGTCACCACTTCGAAATATGTATATTAAAATAAATTCAGTTCCAAAATGTTACAAGCTGAAAGCAAATATCAGGAGAAAACTTGCACACACCTTGCGAGCGTACCCCGTGTTCATCGACGGTACAGCGTTAAATGTCATGCCCACTCCATTCACAAAATGTTCCGAGCACAGTCGAGAGGATGGCGTTGGGGAAAAGTCTTTTCGATTTAGGGACGCAAGCCACTACTGCCGGAAATCGGGGTCATGTGGAAAGTGATGGAGCTTAAAGGCACTGCAGTCGCACTCGCCTTGCCGGATTTCGTGCAAGCTACACAGGCTCTCGGACAGTATTCGACGCTTTCTGTCGTTATTCGTGCACCGTATAACTGAGCAATGGTGTCTTGATGACCGGGGGACTGTTGCCATCCAAGCCCGTGGCTCTAATTAAGTTTGGGAGTTTAAAACAGAGAACAAAACACGAACGAAGTTCGGGCAATGCTTACACGGAACACTGGCAAAGCCTCTCATCTGGGGCTTTCACTGTCTTTAACGCTCCAGCAAGGGGGAAAGCGCCGATAGCCCTTTCCCCTTTTATCTCTCGCACTCTTTTAGTAAAACAGTTTATACACGGTTCTGCTCTGCTTTAACCCCATTAAACAAACTTCTTACCAAGCACCGGTGCACTGCGGAAAAGCAACACCAGCGGAAGCAAGCTCCACGGGTGTTGCTTCTCCGCAGTGCACCGGTGCTCCGAAAGAAGTGCGCTAAATGGTGCTGCGAGAACAAAAAGTATGAATTACACGAAAACATCGTTCGAGTTAAGCGGCTTATAAATACATTGAAAATGTAGCGGGTCAACCAAAGTTTTGAAATTTGTTTGACTTAACCAGAAGTATTAAATATCCGAGTTTGAATTATCGCGAGCCTACTGTATATACTAGGGGAGATCTGGCTCAATCCAATGTGCTTAATATCACTGAATAGTTGTGCAATTTTAATTGGCTAGTTTTATTTCTCAAGCACTTGATATGTTCGGCATTCAAATCAATGCAAATTTTTACTTTGGTTCAATTTATGGGGGGATTATTTTATAAGTCATGTTTAGTAGGAGCTAGGCTAGTTGGTAAGCACGTTGCTCACTTACTTTAACCATGCATGTCATATACAATTTGTTGCGATTGTGTTTGAATGCAAATCCTCTTCTGCTCTTTATTTCAGGCTGCTCTTATATGCACCATGAAGATACCGAGGAGGTCTTCAATTGAATGACAACTTCAAGCACAAGCATGGAGGGGCATCTAAATGGCCAGCACAAGGACAACTATAATGTAAATTTTCTCCAAAGTTAAAGCAAGGCATGCCTTCTTCCAATAAAGGTATGGTGGCGAAACTTCTTAATTGGTTCGTTTGTTGAGCTGTCATCTATAGGAACAGCTGAGCTCACACAAACAAAATCCTGGCAGTGAGAAGTACCGGTTGTGTGCTTTTTCTCTTTTGCAAAACATGAACTTTTTGGCTGAGGATGAAAGATTATTCAAGTTCATATCTACAATGACGGAGCTATGAACTCTCCATACCAATCTACCTCAAAAGCTTCATGTGACTTAGGCTTGCTTGAATATGGAAGCTTTTTGCACTAAATAATGAAACACTTGAGATTTACGTCTTTTTGAACTGGACTCTCCGTAAAAACAAGGCATATAATTTTGTGGAATGGCGAAATTTCTGTAGCCCACATTACGCACAGCTATCCGTAGGAAATGTGAAAGCTGTCCGCACTAAATACCGAAGGACTATACCTTTCCGAATTATATAAGGCCAAAGCTACGAGTCATCCGCACCAGTCCTGCACCTCCGATACGTCAGGTGACACCCCCGGCAGATCTAGAGTTCTGCCAGGTGAGTCACCTGATGTATCGGAGGTGCAGGTGGTACGGATAGCTCGAGGCTTTGGCCTTATATAATTCGGAAAGGTATAGTCCTTCGGTATTTAGTGCGGACAGCTTTCACATTTCCTACGGATAGCTGTCCGTAATGTGGGCTACAGACGTTCCGTCATTCTACGAAATTATGTGCCTGGTTTTTACGGACGGTCCCGTTTCTAGATTACGGCAAACCATACCGGCAATATTGAACCGGAAACTTTTACCCGTAAAATGGAAAACGGATAACTGTCTGTAAAGTGAACTACGAACGTTTCGTCATTTTACGGAATTATATGCCTTGGTTTTACAGACAGTCCCGTTTCTAGATTACGGCAAACCATACCGGCAATATTGAACCGGCAACTTTTGCCCGTAAAATGGGTTGAAAATTTTTTACAGTGCAGTTCCGAAAAAATTACCGGTTCGGTTCCGGTTTTCGGTTCGGTTCGGTTCCGGTTCGACACCCTGATATATATATATATATATCTATATATATATATATATATGTCTGCCATCATATTGACAGTTTACCGAATCTGTAAACGTCAGTCCCTATTGAAACATGACATATGTAAGTTCGAGTGAGAAAATTGGAGAAGCTAGGGTACTGGATTGTTAGCGACAACACTAGGTATACCGTTTGTAGATGTAATCTGGTTTTAACAACCGTTAAGATTGGGTAGTTCATTCTTTGGGAGGAAAATAACATGACAAATCGAAGAACACAGACAAGATGAGAGATAAAAAGTATTATATATGCTAATCTAAGTTAAGCAACAATACCCCTGACTCAAGTGCCCTAACCTAATTAATAATTATAATAGTATAAAAGCATGCGTTGCCAGTAACGTCATAAAAGCTGAGGGGGAGGGGCCTATAATATTTTTCCCAAGGGGGCCCACCGCCTGGTCTCCGCCGCCATTTTCAAAAGATGACAGATCGAGGACGCTGGACAAGTAGGACCAAGCCAAAGCTTCATCGGAACACGGAAAAGACATCCACGATTTACTGGTATATTACATAAGATGGGGAACCCATCACTTATCTAGCCTTTACGCAATCACCACTCGACCAAGGCCGGCGATTCTTTTATAGGTAGAGGTATGTGTTTTAGCTTCCCTCACTGTTGCCCCTTCACCTCTCAAACACGTCCGACATCCCCGCCATTAGCATATTAAGGCTATAAACGTTGCAGTGAAGCCAACTTCTGAAACTACCCTTTTGCCGATTCGGTTGCATGTGTGCATGTTTAAGCACTTCTTCCGAAAATACAGGGGGGAACATTGAATATGCGCACACAAAGTTATCATCATTGAGAACAATGCAAACAAAAACTAAATAAAGAAAAAAAGAAAATTGGTTTCATAACGCGGCTGCAAATTATAGCTAAATTTACTTATTATTGAAATTTAAAAATTTAAATAAATTTGTTGTAGATACATTTGACTAAAGTTGTATCAGTGGAGGGCACATGCATTGTCCTACGGACATGTTGTGTTTATAACGCAAATTAATAATGAATCCTAAGATACAAGGCTCAAAATATGTCATCAGAACTTCAGAAATCCGATGTTAGATATTTTTTGTGGCATTAAATACGCCAAAGCACTTTAGTTTAAAGAAGCCAATAGACCATTCGTCATATATTTACAAGACTAATTACTGGGACTGTTTTATTGTTTGCCTATTTATAACAACCGACAGAAATGGGTGCAAAAATCAAGCAGCCAAAAAGCAGCACTTCACCTTGCAAAATTTAAAATGATTTTTGAGAAATATTATTTTAAAAAAAATCAAGGGTTGTTTTCCATATTGCGGAAATTGGGCAATCATGTATACTTTTTTGAGGCAAATCAAGATACCCACCCTGACACGCGTGTTCGATTTCAAATGAAACTTCCCAATTAAGTTGAAATCTGTTTTATGGACCCACGTTATGACAGGTTATTAAAATTTCCTGAGGTCTTTGAACACGCCGAAATTTCAGACCTTTTTCCGTCATAAAACGTTTATTTGCTTTTATAATTTCAATAAGAAATTATGCTTTATCGTCAACCCAGAGCAGCAGGCTGAATATGAAACCGTACTCTAACCGACCTTAGCTTTCAGCCTACGGATGTACGACGCAAGATCAAAGACCTAAATTGTCCGTTTATTTTATTAAATTACCACATAAACTTAGACAGGTTAAACCCTTATTGTGACCTTTATTATCAGTTCAGGAAAAAGAACATAAGTTGTTGTTTTGTTGCTTTTTTGCTTTTTTACTCTACGCGTGTCATATTCGTTTCAACATCCTCTCGTCTCAAGCAGAAAGCACGAGAGAAACTAGCTACTTAGATATTACGCACTAAAATATTAAGGTGAGCTAGTTGGATATGCATTTGAAGGTAGTGCGTAATATCTTAATAAATAGCGCAAAGGTCAAGTGGACACTGACGAAACAAGCGCTAACTGGCAACCATCGTTTTAATATTCATACTGAAAAAAAGAAGCAGGTAGCATTCCCTTGTCTTCTTTCTTTCCTGCAGATAAAAACATTACCGAAATAAAATTGCCTTGATGGAAGGACGAAGTTACTTTCACGAGGCTATACGAGGCGATGACCATCAAAAAAAGAAAAAAGTCGTGTATTTGTGTACCATCAGTGGCATTAACGCACAAATAATTTAATTACCCTAACGTTCCTACATTAGGCTGCTTCAGTGGTTTACTCTCAGAAACTCTTGTTTTTTTTTTTGTTTTTTTTTTGTTTCTGCAGTTTCTCAGTTCCTTGACCGTAACTTCCTCCTCCCATTAAGGCGATTTTAGTTTGGGAAGAGTTTTTAGTTGCTGAAAATAAAAAAAAAACAGAAAGAAACGCTGTCTCTTTCTCTACCGTATCCGTTTGAGGACGGCTCTTGTGAGCCATCGCCCGTTCCGTCAGCGCATACTTGACCTTCGCGCTATTTATTAGGATATTACGCATTACTTTCAAATGAGTGGTATAGATAATATTTTTGCATGACTACTTTGTCTGTCTAATGTATGTTTTTTTTTACGAACCCTTACGTATGTCGGTATTGTTGGCGGCAGTTGTGTATTCGGTACTTAGTATTAAGAAATCTATAATTGCATTTACATTGGACAGTCCAGAAAAAAAATGCAGTTCTCTTATTGCATATATTATTTCTCTATTTGAGAAAATGCTGCTACAAGGACATAGTCGTCTCCATTATGTTCGTTACACGCAACACGACTTGCAACAGCGAGTTCTGTACTAAAAAATTTAAATATATAAATACCGCAATAAAAAATAATTCGTTTACGCGATCATTGTTTATAAAACATCAATAGAAGAATTACGTGTTCAATAATTATTAATAAAAATAAAATAGATAATTGCAAGAATGCTATCTATGCAAACTTTATCTCATTTATACATCTCTATAAAATAAAAAAAAAAACTGCATGCAAAGGTTGTTAAGGTAACTTTGTTTCAATATAGAACCTAAAAAACCGATGAAGAAATGTGCATTCCTGGTTTCGCCTTGATTGCACGGCGCAGTCGACTTCAATTTATTGTCGTTCCTATGAAACGCTTAAATGAGTCGAAGATTATCAACTATAAATTAGCTGACAGTTAAAGGCCGCCGTAGATCGCCGAGTATGAGACTGTTTTGGAGACTGGAGGCTGCTTCACTTTCACCTTAAATTCTGTGGGCACCCTGGCGGCTCCCAAGCCAAGTTGCCCGACTGCGAGGCTCAAGCCGAACTTTTTCCGCGTGGCGGCGACGTCACGCCAGCCACGCGCACATCGGATGCGCCGCCTTGATAAGGCAAATCAGAGGCGGCGCACAGGGAGTCGCTGCCTGGACTCAGGCGCCGCTGGTAACCATGTTAATCGTCTCGTCCATGTCCCATTAAATGTAGTTTCTTGTTGTTGAAACCGTTGGCTCCGTGTTATTCCTCGGGTCGGGTATGCAGCAAGGCAAACCGACCACAATGGCGCCCAACCGTGGTATGCTACCCACTCGCAGGAATTTCACGGGGCTTGGTCTCTTCTTTCGGTAAGCCTTTTTCATATTCCCCGTGTTTCCTATCGTTGTTTCGTGCTTCCGTCACGTCCACGTTTGTTGTATTGACGTGTTTGTGACCGTGTCTTTGTGAACGCGGCAATCGTTTTGCGCGCTTGTGTTGGGTTTTGGGGGGCGTTTCTTTTTTTGTGCTCGCAGGCATGCTCACGCGGGAGCAGGAAGCCGCGATGGCCGCAGCAGCACAAATGAACCTGCTCACGAAGGTCACGGAGATGTGCGACTCCGTGATGCAGCGCCTGGCCCACACGCCTGGCCAGCAGGAAACCCCACCGCGAGAGCCCAGACCACACTTGACTGTTCCGGTCTACATGGGGTACGACGACGTCAAGTCCGTGGCAGACTTCCTGGGCGAGCTGCAGACGTACCACCTTGCCTCCGGTGCCTCGGAAGCCTTCATCGTGGAGCGGATTGTCCCGCTGGCGTTGCAAGCCAGCGCCAGGTGCTGGTTGGGGTCACAGGCCCCCTTCACCAGCCTGGCGGACTTCCAGACAAGGCTTCGCGAAGAGTTCCTGCCTGCAGGCTACGCGACGCAGATTCTCCGAGAGCTCGAGGCAAGGACGCAGCACCCGGATGAAAGTCTGGTCCGGTACGTTCGGGTCATGCAAGAGCTCTTCAAGAGGGCGGACCCGAAGTCACCGGAGTCGGACAGAGTAGCTCGGGTCAGAAGACAGTGTCACCCCAGGTACCATGTCTACCTGATCAACCGCACCTTTGAGACCCTTGAAGAGCTAGCCCGGGGCGCCCGCCTCATCGAGGAAGCTCTTCATGCCGAGCGGAACTACGTGCCGCCGCCACCAGCCAAGTACGCGCTCGAACCGGCATGCGCATGGCGGGGCCCCGAGGCCTCCACGCAAGTGGACTGTCCGAACGAGACCTCCCTTCCCCACCACGTCAACCAGGAGAGTTGGCGTGGCATGCATGGTGAACTCCCGTGCGGGATAAGCGTGTGTTCGCCTAACTCTCCCCGAGAGGTCCCCGGAGGTCACAGCGAGGCCCGTGAGGGTTTCGGGCGGGGGTCGCCACGACAGGTGGGAGGTCGTTGGCCGTGCCCTATCGCAAGCTGGGGCCCAACGGAGATCACCACCCAAGCGAACCATCTTCATCAGTCTGCTCCTGCAAGTGCTGGCGAAAACTGGCACGGTGCGGTCGCAAACCCGCAGCCCAGCAGCATTGACCCCCGCCGCAACGGAACAAGCCCTCCCCACAACAGCCAGTCGCAAGCCTGGTGGAGGCCCTCCCATAGTGGTTCCTTATCCGATCACTGGAGGCGGTCCGACGGGCACCTCGGTGCCGGTGGCCTAAGCAGGCAACTGTCGTCGGACTGCTGCTACGAGTGCGAGCAGCCCGGCCATCACCGAAAGCAGTGTCCAAGGCTTCTGGACACTACAAACAAGAGGTGGCACGAGACGGCGGCAAAGGGCCGGAACCAAAACAACCAGGGAAACTACTACGGCCGGCGACGCTGAAACCAGACAGCCACTCGCCGACGGCCGGTGCAGTCCCTGGGAGCGGTCAGGCCGCGGCACAGATTCCATCGGTATGTCGAATCCAGCCCGAGCCTAACATCATTGAACCGCGCATGACAATATCACTGCTCGATTTTCCCATTGCCGCACTTTTGGATTCTGGGGCCGCTATCTCGCTCATAGGGGATTTCGTTTTCGAACTCTGCAAAGCAAAAAAGATAAGCCTCCGGGAGTGCGAAACCCGTTTGCAGCTAGCTTCTGGTACAGCGATAACAGCTGGAGGAGCCGTGAGGCTGCAGATTCGGTTTAATGGAAAAAAGCGACGTCAGCGATTTCTTTATATGCCAGGACTTGTGGTACCTGTGATCTTGGGCCGAGATTTCATTACAGGCGAAAGCATGACACTCGACTTTTCTGGTGGTGGATACCGGCTGGGACAACAACCGGAGCTGACTCCGTTTACCAAAAGGGAGGACTGCATCCCTAACTCGACCACTGCAGCCCACTTCACCACGGTGCCAGACGTCTTGCCTGCCGGCGTTCGAGAATCGTTGCGAAAGTGCCCCGCAAGCAGCCAGCAGAAGCAGGAACTGCAAGCCGTCCTGGAGTCTTTCTCACCAATGTTCACGGAAACACCTGGAAAGACTGACATTCTGCTGCACCGTATTGAAACCGGTGACGCGCCGCCTCGGAGGTGCAACCCTCGACCGATCAGCGTCCACAAAAGGGCACTCCTTGATGCGGCGCTCGAGGAAATGATCGACACCGGTTCAGTACGTGAGTCGAAGAGCCCCTGGGCATTCCCCGTTGTTCTCGCCCCGAAAAAAGACGGAACAGCCAGACTCTGTGTGGATTACAGGCGGCTTAACGATGTGTCCGTACGAGACAGCTACCCTTTCCCCAGCATTTCCTCTGTGATGTACACGCTCGGTAACGCGACCGTGTTTACAACGCTGGATTGCAGTCGCGGGTTCCTTCAGATCGAGATTCACCCATCAGACGTTCCAAAAACGGCTTTCATCTGCCACAGAGGGTTGTTCGAGTTCACCCGACTGCCGTTTGGCTTGTCTAACTCTCCAGCCAGTTTTCAACGCCTGATGGATGTTGTACTTGGGAACTCGAAGTACGAATTTGCCATGGCATACATGGATGACGTGGTTGTTTTCTCGAGAACTATCGAAGAGCATGTCGAGCACCTTCGCATTGTACTTGAGCGAATGCGTAATGCTGGGCTCACGATTCATCCCGGAAAGGTTCAGTTAGCCGCGCCCAAGATTAACCTCCTTGGATTCGTTGTGGATAACGGCACGCTCCGCCCCAACGAAGATAAGTTGCGCGCGCTAACGGAATACCCAAGCCCACATGACGTAAAGAGCCTACAAAGATACCTCGGAATGATTGCGTTCTACAGGGATTTCATTCCACACTGTTCCGAGATATCGCAACCGCTCAATCACCTCCTAAAAAAAGGCGTCAAGTGGTGTTGGGCCGAACAACAACAATGCGCATTCGCAGCCCTTTCAAAAGCCGTGACTGACAACGCTTGTTTACAGCTCCCAGACTTGAACAAGCCGTTCGTTCTGCAGACAGATGCAAGCGACTGTGGCCTGGGTGCTGTCTTGCTGCAGGAGTATGGCGGTGTGCTTCGGCCAGTTGCTTTCACGAGCCACACGCTAACTCCAGCCGAGCGCAACTACAGTGTCGCAGAACGTGAATGTCTCGCCATTATTCATGCTTTGAAGCGCTTCGATATGTACCTAGATGGCGCAACGTTCCAGATTCAATCTGATCACTTAGCGCTATCATGGCTAAGGGGACTTAAGAATCCAGCTGGACGTCTTGCTCGTTGGGCGCTTACGCTACAACAGTACGACTACTCCATTGTGTACCGCCCGGGGTCAACTAACAAAGTTGCTGATGCGCTTTCTCGTGCTCCACTTCCTGAGGAACACTCGCAGTATACCCATGGCTTGGTGACCGTCGCGGCCACGACACGAGGATCCCCAGATTCACGGTGGGGTACATTGGTGAGCCGCGAGGAGCTTCGCAAGGCGCAGCTGGATGACGGACTCTGCCAACGCGTGTCCGCTTGGCTGGCAGCAAGAGGTCCAGTCGACCGCCCAAGTGACGAGGAGTTCGACTCCTACTTGATGAGCGACGACGGCCTCCTGCTGCGCTACATCCCCCAGGCCGACGACGATCCGGATGGCTCGGCGTTCCGGACCGTGATACCCCGCAAGCTACGTAAGCTTTTCATCCGATATATGCATGACTCTGCCTTGGCAGGACACAGCAGTGGGAGCAAGACTTACGAGAAGTTATCCCAAATTGCTACCTGGCCAGGCATGAGGCAGGATGTGCTCCGATACGCTCGTAGCTGCTCGGTGTGCCAGAAGGCAAAACCACGTGGTGGCCAGCCCCCCGGTCTCATGCAACCAATCGCGAGTCAGAGCCCTTGGCAGATTTGTTGCTGTGACGTCATGGGCCCCTTCCCACGTAGTACCCGGGGCAATCAGTACTTGTTCGTGGTAACCGACCACTTCACGAAGTGGGTTGAGTTATTTCCATTGCGGAAGCTAGATTCGCAAAAAATCTGGGAGTGTCTACTCGAAACATTCGCTAGGTTTGGCTTTCCTGCACAGCTTGTAAGCGATAATGCCTCCTATTTCACGAGTAAGGTGTTTGTGGACGCATGCGCGGTACTGGGAATCAAACACAAAAGAACTTCCCCGTACCACCCGCAAGCAAACATCACGGAAAGGGTAAATCGAAACCTTAAGATGATGCTAGTGGCCCACACAGAGCGCCACAAGGACTGGGACGCGAAACTGCCCGAGCTGGCATTCGCGACCCGTACAACCACTAATCGGTCAACGGGTCTCACTCCTGCCCAATTAAATTTCGGCAAGGAGCTCGCATTCCCGCTTTCTAACAGCCTCCTTTCTACAGAGTCTGGAGGAAGGCCTCGCTCCTACGTGAAGTTCGCAGAGGACCTGCGAAAGCGCTTCTCCGATAACCTTCGAGAAGCCCGAGAAAATCTCGACGTCGCCCGAGTACAGCAGGCAGAACAGTACAACCAGGGGCGACGTGACTTGCAGTTCGAGGTGGGAGATTTTGTACTCCGGCGTACTCACCCACTGAGTGACGCCGCTCGAGGCTTCGCAGCCTCCCTCGCCAACAGGTGGGAAGGTCCGTTTCGCGTGCGTGAAAAGTGCTCACCACTCACTTACAAACTAGTTAACTGTGAGTCTAGTGAGGAAACCGGACCTGTTCATGTCACCGACCTTAAACGATTTTTCCAAGCAGAAGACGAGGATTCCTCGCAGGACCGGAACGACACTGACGGCAGTCCCGTTCCGGAAACCCCCTTGTCTCCACCAAGGCGGCGGTATAACCTGCGACGTCGGTGACACCAAAGAGAGAGGAACCTTTTTTTTTTGTCTCCTTGGCTTTGCCTCTCTCGCATTTTGGGGGTAGTTTTCTACTTCCACGGATCTGCCCCTTTTTCAAGAGAGGGGGGAGAGGATTGTGTGCCCACCTCAGATCCGTTATTTCAAACTTTCTGGAAGGGGTCCGAAGATAACGTCAGGCTCAGCCCTCAACTCAGTCCCATGTCGTCTGCTTCTATGTTTTCTACCAAGCTGACTCGTGGACAAAACCGTCGCCACACCCGCCATCTGAACGACACGGCGGCCGGTCTCATCGTGGACCGCGGCCACCCTCTACAGGACGGAGCAGCAGCTGGCTAGGATCAAGGACCACGTGCAAAGCAGCCACCTGGTGGAGCCCTGATCCCGAACAAGCGACAAGCTGGAGCTGACCGAGCCGCCGCGCTCGTCAGCAGCCGCTGCGCTCGTCCAGCAGGCGCCGGCCGGACTTAAACGTCAGTCCGCCCAACAGCGCCATCCACCCCCTGACGCCCACAACGTCTCCGTCATCGACATGCCGGACGAAGCTTGAGGGGGGGGAAGTGTGGGCACCCTGGCGGCTCCCAAGCCAAGTTGCCCGACTGCGAGGCTCAAGCCGAACTTTTTCCGCGTGGCGGCGACGTCACGCCAGCCACGCGCACATCGGATGCGCCGCCTTGATAAGGCAAATCAGAGGCGGCGCACAGGGAGTCGCTGCCTGGACTCAGGCGCCGCTGGTAGCCATGTTAATCGTCTCGTCCATGTCCCATTAAATGTAGTTTCTTGTTGTTGAAACCGTTGGCTCCGTGTTATTCCTCGGGTCGGGTATGCAGCAAGGCAAACCGACCACAATTCACAGTTCCTTACCGTGTCGCACAGATAAACTGCGGTGCTAGTCGGAACGCTACACTGTCAGCTTCACAGAGACACACTGACGTGTTTAACTTTATCGGGCTTTTATGCCACTAACTTTAGCGGACACACCAACACGGGACGTCACGTGACGCAACGTTACCTCATGACATCACTTGAAACCGGGAAGTCATGTGGTACTAGGGTTTCACGTCACACTAAACTGCCGCTAAATATGGTGTAGAATTGTCCCGATAAACCTACCGAAGAACATTTCAAAAACGCTAGACTTAGTGGGACGTAGTGGAAATACATACGGAATCCTCGGCAAAACGTCGCCTACAATGGCTGTAGCAGAGAAACGAATTCTCGACAACTAGATGCTGCGTAGTACAAAGCTTGAATATTCGAAGCGCGCCTTATTTCAAGGTTCCCTCAATGCCCTTTGCTGGAGTGACAGAGCGCTTCGCTGTAATAAAGAGCATATTTCTCCCCTATGTCGAGACAATGACGGCTCCAGAGCGTATTCACCCCAAAGACAGGCGCAATCGGGACTCCGTTCCTCTCGGAAATGTTTGCTCGAGAGGTCCGCAGACAAGACATCTGGTCTTTCCGAAGGCCCGCCCTCCCCCATCCCTCCGCCAGGGGAATCTGTAATACGTTCTTCGTCTGTTCCCCACATCGAGGACCCCACGATGTCCTCGGGGAAATCACGTCCTTCGTCGTCCTCTGCTCCTTGTCAAATCCTATATGCCTATGTCCGTGTGTCTGTCTGTGCGTGCGCGCGCGTGTGTGTGTGCGTGCGTGCGTGTATGTCTGCGTGCCTGTATGCGTGCGTGTGCTTGTGTGCCTATCTTATGAGTAGTCTTCCAAACTTGACGTCTTTTCAAACTTCCTTCATCGAGAATGTCACGTTCCCTTTACGTAATGAGCTCTCTCGTGTAAGCTTGATTCGTTGCCAACTGCGAGATAATCATAAGATGCGGTGACCAGAATAGCTAATTACTGTATGTATGTTTCGACAACAACTTTTAGTCAACCTCCCTGGGCTTCTGGCGCCTCTATTGTAGAGGAGACATTTAACCAGTTCAAGACGATTTCTGGGTTGGGGTCTTCAACTCGAATTGCGCAGTATTAATACACGACCGCCCGCCACTATTATGACCATCTAGGTTGAAACGCACAGGAGTGAGAATCAAGGTCAAGTTTCTCGCATTCTGCAGCGCGAACTTTTGCTTATCATACTCCCGGCTGCCGCACGCTAACGCACTCGGCCATCGTTAGAAAAACTAACAACTTGGCGTTAATCTTAGTTCATGGCGTGACTTTTGGCATATGACAATCAACCAGAAAAAAATATAAGATAATGTCATCCTCGAGATAAAAAAAACTGTTTTTCACATTATATTATCTCGGGAGGTCGAGCAGGTGACTACATTCAAATACTTAAGTGGGAGCCTAACAGAAGACCAATCATAGAACTGTCACGTTAACTATGACTGTTCTAAAAATAACAAAACGTTACGATTTTTAAGAAGGCATCTTTACCTGGCAGACTTATATGTCAAGCAGTTAGACTATAAAATATACAACGCTGGAATACGCCTCCATCACATGAAATTCTCGTCAAATATATTTTATTAACCTACTCAAAGCTACCAAAAATTGTGCCGCTCGTTTTCTTTCTGACGATTATTCCCGCAATTCAGTTTCTTCTCCAAGACTGTTCATGTTTCTCCAAACTCTTGACACACGCCAAGAAAATGACCGGCTCTCTTTCGCGCACATGCATTAAACCTATAGTCACCTAGCATATTTATTTCCCTGGCCTGTTGTATATCCTCTAAGATAGAGTATCCTTGCAAAGTTAAACCTATCTTTTTCAAGAACTAACGCCTGCAAATACTCACCCCTCTTACTATGCATTTCTGATTCGAATGGTCTGCTTTCATCTTGGTGGCACAAAATGACCACAACTGTATCAGTCGGGTGGTTTGCATATGATGATTTGATTCGTCTTGTTCTCATTCTGTTTCTTTTTGCCTTCTCAATTTTAATATATGCGAAGTTAATTTGATGCACCTCCTTTATGTAGTGCCTCACATAGAGACCACTTTGCTGATAAAATGAAAAAATAAAACAAACAATTATTTCCGACCGTGATCCTAGTGAGTTAACAAGGCCACATATTATTTGAAATAAAAATTTGAGACAACAGTTTTTTTTCTGCCTTATTAGTGTGGTCAAAAAAAATTTACTTGAATAGCAATATTTTTCATTAAGCATTTGGAGTTATATATGTAATCTTAACTGCCACGGTCTCACGAGTAATGGGCAGTAATAAAAAAATAAATTCAAACATCAAGACGGTTCCGAATGAAGTGATTTGCTGCGATTACTAGCATTTCTTATCTTCCAGTAATTGATTTATAAAAAATGATGGCCTTCATTTCAAAGTACTGAAAGGGGCATATAATCGGAAGCTGGTGCATAATATTTCGCAAATTTTAGCAATTAACAGAATGTAATTAAAGTAAAAAGAACTGTAACAGCGGAGTAAGCGCTGCAAAACTTATTGGCCACAGCCTAATTATTCTAAACTTAATTCAACCTAACATAAAACCTTGGCATAAACTTGAGAAAAGTGGATCCACACTGCTCTAATGAATTTCAGAGCAAAAAAAAATTGTTTATTAGATATAGCATCTCTTTGTCAGGTAAATCTTGTCAATTTGTTATGAAAATTGACTTTAACGCCCACCCAATTTTTATGTCTTCAAGCTATCTGTTTGCGTTGTTGTTATTTGCCGAAAAGAAAACAGGAGGGAACACTTGATAAAAAAGAAAGGAATGAAAAGTCAATTAGCACTGGAGTCCCAGGCAAGGTTTGGCATCTGGACGAGGTTGACGAGTGCCGCTTTCTTGACCGTTAAATCCGGCCGGTTGTGGGGGGGGGGGGAGGGGTTCCGACTGCTCTAGGGTTCTCAGATTGGGGGGGGGGGGGCAGTTTTTTTCTCGAACTCATGCGCCACCGGTGTTCGGCGCCAAGCTTGCCTTCCGGTTCCTTCTCTTCGAGCCCCTCTTTTCTTTATACTCTTCGCTTTTCTTCTTCCACGGCTTTTAAAGTTTTTTTTCTTTCCGTCACATTTCATGAAAATCATTACACAGCCTTACTATTGAAAACTTTGAAACTTCATCTGCAGCTGTGCGAACAAAGGCTACACCCTAAAAAATACCCCTTTCACCAGAGAACCGGGACGGCCGATTATGGCAAACAATAGAAAAAAGACAACGAGCGATGACAGTCAGAAAAGAATTAGATCTCAAAAATGCAATTACAGAGAGTACCGAGAGTATAACGTATCCTTTGCTCATTCTTCCTGCATATCTTGTTGTTGAGATCTAATCGTATTCTGATCTTCAAAATTCGCAGAAATACTTCTATGCGGAGCGCAAGTTCGTCTGCTTCTTTTTCAGCGGTTGAAGGGACGTCAAAAAGACGCAGAGCTCTGATTGGCTCTGAGTGAACGATTGTGGGTAGCCCTCAAGGTAGCTTGCTTTGAGGTCTAACCACTATCCTTCAATCAGAGCCAATCAGAGCTCTGCGTCTTTCTGACGTTACCACAACCACTGCAGAAGAAGCAGACGAACTAGCGCTCCGCACTCTCTGCCGTGACTGTTTGTTTCAATGTTCTCCAGGAATCGGTAATATACAGAGTTGTTCTACGCGCTTTTTAACTTCAAGTCCGATCGCAGTCGACGGAACAATTTCATGTAGCCGATCAAGCAGTGCGAAATGTGCATCGTCAAGGCGCTCATCCCCTTCGTTCTTTTTCTATCACCAACTAACCAATCACGCGCAGTAAATGCGCCGCGGTCCTGCGCTTTTTTTCGTTTTGGTGCGTGATTGGTTCAGCCAATGACAGTACACCCGAAAAGGCTGCGAGCGCCGGGACGGTGCAGTTTGGTACTGATTGATTACCTCCATTCGGAGCAGCGCCGTGACGGTGTAGTTTTATGCTTATTGATTAGCTCCATTCGGAGCAGCGCCCTGAAGGTGCAGTTTAGGGCTGATTGATTAGCGCTATACGGTGCAGCGCCGTGACGGTGCAGTTTGATGCTGATGAATTAGCTCCATTCAGAGCAGCACCGTGATGGTGCAGTTTGGTGCTGATTGATTAGCTCCGTTCGGAGCAACGCCCTGATGGTGCAGTTTGGTGCTGATTAATTAGCTCCATTCGGAGCATTGACGTGACGGTACAGTTTCGTCCTGATTGATTAGCTCTATTCATTCAGAGCAGCACCGTGACGGTGCAGTTTGGTGCTGATTGATTAGCTCCATTTGGAGCAGTGCCGTGACGTTTCAGTTGGGTGATGATTGATTAGCTCCATTCAGAGCGGAGCGTCGGAGGCGGTCAGATTTAGTGTGCAACGGAGTGCAGAGTTCAATCAAATACCATGTAAGCCAATACTGGCAACTCTCGCGGAGAGCGGGCGAAAAGTGATCGAAGCGCCCCTGGCGAGTTCGGAGTCTCCGCTAGCAGTTGAATTCTCCACAACACATTGGTTCTGCCTATCTCCGTGCGAGGTGTCCAATCAAAAAAAATTCTCACGGGTATTCGCTACTTTCAGTGTTAAAAAATAAGTGCCACCTGATGAGTCAATGACAATTTCTTTGCGTGGGAAAGATGTTACAACTTATAAAGCACAATTTTCGGGCTCACCTGAAGAAAACGCTATGTCAGAACTTACATAAGGCAGGCAAAACACGAGTGTACCTTCACCCTGTTTCTTGGAAAAGGGCAATGTACAAAAATGTCAAAACATAGCTACGTTTCAGCTTTACTGTGTATATCGATCAATTTGTTTTGTTGATGCAATTCCGATTTCACAAGAATTTATTGCTCAAAATCGGTTCGTCAAGCGCGAGCTGGCTAATCCCGATTGTCTCTGGATGAAGAAGCAAAAGGCAATTTTGAACCACGCATGTTAGTGCGATGTCAGTATGCTCTGGAAGAAGTCGATTGTGCATTGCAGATCTGACGCTATTACTAAAACTGATGAAAGCGGATTTGGAAAAAAATTAATAAACACCCGTTGGACGGTGTGCGCCTCCTCCCATTTTTTAAAGTGTACCTTCTATTTGTTTTTTTTTTTTTAGTTGACGCTACGCCGTTTTAGTCTTTCTTCCTCCTGCGTATATGTTTGTTTTTTTTTGCCTTTTTGTTTACTTGACGTTCGAACCATCGCGTATTTTGCTTTGCCTTGTTTGGCTTAGATCCTACTGCCTTTCCTTCGCTTTGTCGCTTACTACCACCGGTTCGTCTGCTACGCTGTGCCCGGACATCTAGAGCGGCGTGTGCAACTTTGTTGTTATCTTGTTTTTCCACTGTCGTCTGTGATAACCTTCTATGTTCGCCTTCGAATGAATTTCTGATGCGAAATCCGATACTTAATAAATATATTAAGAAGTGTAAGCTCGTTATACATTTCTATTCGGATTTTATTTGCGTACGCGGTCACGTCTGCTATGGGTAATCTTTTTGTGATGGGGTGGAAAATCCTTCTTCCGCTTCCCGAAGACTGAACAAACGTGAGTAATTAAGTTACTTCAAATTAAACTGAAAGAGCTATTCAAGTCTGGCTTCAAAATCGCCACTGGCGCCTCAACAGACGAATATTTCACCAAACAAGAAATTGAGCTGAAAACGCACTTGAGGCCGCTGATCGACACTCAAAACAAAGCCACGGTGTGCAAGGATTGCCTGGACATGTACGTAAACAAGTATTGGAATGTACTTTTGAACTGCTGAGCCAAGCGAGCAAACTAAGAAGGTGGCAAAGTCACGGAAAAAAAAATCCGAAAGCAAAACAAAAAAAAAAAGAACGGTCACACCTGCTTGCACGAAGCAGATTGCAGCGTGCGAATCTTATTTACCGGGCAGTGTGAGCTGGACTACGTTATTTATTTCCTGTGTTTTGATCTTAATTCCTACCAACGCCGCGAAAGCAAATAAACAAGCGTGCAACGTGCATCTGAAAAACAAAAAGTTAAGTTCTTTTTTTTTTCTTAATAGTTTCGTCGTGTTGTTTTCGCTTTGTTTGTTGTGGACTCAACACCGACGGCAAACACCACCTGCTAACTTTCAATGCTCCTACCGACGCCCCGTGCGATCGTCGTTGTTGAAGGATGTCTTTGCTGGGTGATTTGTATTTTTGTATCGTCTGCTAACTTCTTTCTTTCATTCGCCGTTGTTCGCGACCGACTGTTCCACATTTCTCTTTACTTTCGTCTGGGGGCAGATCTCAGAGAGTGTTTGCATAGTCATTTTTCTAGCTACTTTGTGTTTTTCTAATGCTTGCTCTGGTAATTTAACATGTTGTTTGCGCACGTTTTAATAATCACGTATTCAGGTAAGAAATTGTGACAACACAGTTTGTAACGGATCAACAGTAACCTCTTACGACGTAGTTCGAGTAGCTAAACACCTTTTTTACCCTTCCCAGATGCACTTCAAACGCGTACGTGTGATCCCCCTGAGGGGCGTTTGAGGCCTCTAAATAAACTGCTCCATCTTTATTTATGCGCGCGTTGTTATTGGTTTGTCGTTGCAGTTGCCATCAGTAGATTCCGCTTTGCAAGCGGACTGACCGTAATAAAAATTTTCTGCTGTTGGGGTGACGAAATGGGGCACGCAAAGCTTGAGGACGTCGCGTAGCCTATACTTTTTCATTGCGTCGTCTTCTTCCGTAGACTCCGAGTCCGCTAGAGGCGCCACTGTCACGTTCGCCGCCGCTCCCATTGGTTTTCGGAGGAGTATCCAGGAGCCCTAAACTCGTCAAACACAAAGTTGGAGCCGAAATTTCGCGGAGTACGCTGATTGGACGTCGGCGACAAAAACGCGAAGTCATCGTCGTGGTTGTCCAATCGGTGGGCTCCGTCAACTTCGGCCCGAACTTTGTGTTTGACGAGTTTAGGGCCCCAGTATTGGCGAAGTTATATCGTATTTGCTTAAAGCACTGGCAAAAGCAATGACGAACTTTAATGGTGGTTAAATGAAAGTAATCGATTCCCAAGACTTCATAGTGTCTGTCGTAATGCATTGCGCCGGCATTCTTCTTTGTCTACTCCTAAAGCTGCTTTCTCCATACGAAGTTTATTAACAAACCGTAAATTCGATAAATGTTACCTTTTCTTTCTTGTTTTCTATTCGCGCGTTGCGAGCGTGAGAAAATGAGGAAATAGTTCGAGCGGACAGAATTTTAAACCACGGAAACGATCATGTAGATAAAAACGAAAATGGTATCTGAGGAGACAAGAGGCATCGCATTCAGTCTAAGGCCCCCTCCGAGAATAAGTTGGTATTGTAACAGCAGGCATCTGTTTTTCTTTCTTTGAGAGTTGTCAATTCCTGGTCATTTCCCGTTCATAAAAATACGGCTGCCTACCACTTGATTATAGACGCCTTAAATGCTACAGACTGAAAGTAAAACAAAATTGTGACTGCGACGATATCTAGCTTTCCGTTCTGCGTTTTTCTTTTCGGAAGTTGCCTATTTTAAGATAGCCGTCTTTGTTTTACATTTTTACCCTTGTTGAGTTGATGCGGTTTGAAGCAGGAGTTTTTTTTTTTATGTCTTAATTGTTTTTGCTCTTTCCAATTTGCATAAATTTAAGAACATATAAAAACCAAATATTTCATGCCTTCACGTCGTCCATTCTCGAATGACGCATTCTCTTACGCTAAAGAAAAAAAAAAAGTATTTGCTCTGTGGTAAATTTGAATGTCTTTGGCTGCATGCCTCCGGGTTTGAAGATTTCACTGAAAACACAACAAAGCAACACATAATTGTTGGGTAACACTTTCTAAATTGTCAATACATTCCACACTCATTCTCCTCGCCTGGTGGTTTTAATTTCGGTTTGTTAAATTTGCCCGCAATGAATTCAGGAATATATCTCTATGATTTGTCATGGCCATGCCAAGCGCCCTATTGATACGGCTAATTTCGAAGCAAAAAATAAGTAAATCGTTTTCAAACATATGAGTTTGGGAAGCAAGGCTGTTCTTTGATGAGATAAACGTTAACTATAATAGAAAACATGTCTTAATGCCCGCAAACGTTAAAATAAATAGAAAAAATACAGGGTTTCTGAGAAGAAACAAAATAGCAAGGTACTTAAACATGGTTAACAATCGCACACAAAGAGACGAGGACAAACGAAGAAGGGACACAGAACACAGACAGGCGGGCTGTGTTCCTTCTTCAATTTTCCTCGTCTTTTTGTACGCGATTTTTAACCATATTCAACGTTTATCAACTCACCCAGCTTACTACTCTTCAAGGTAATTAATTGTGTTCATTACATTTCAACACTCACTATAAATAACCCTGTTTGAATAAAACAGAAAACCCTAGCCTATGTTGTTGTTTTCTTCTTTTAGCTTTCGGCCGCAAGAAACGTTCGCAATCAAGCTTGTGTGGCAACTATTCTCTCAAATGTTACTTTTTAGCATGATGTCCTTCTCCAACTATATCTAAAAGTTACGGGTTCTACGTTTCAAACCCAGGAAGGGCATCCGGCACGCACCAGCGGACTGATAAATATTTTTTCCACCTTTTTATTTTCTTAATTTCAACCGATATATCGGTTACACCCTACGCCTTCTCCGCAATAAGTACCTGTCAGATTGCGGGCCCCATCGGCCAGAATTCAGACACGCCACTTCAAGATCCACAGATCTGCACTTCGCTCCAGGCGGCAATTCTCCCATTCAAATACTCTGGTAATTTGTCTATCACATGCTTTAAAAGGAGAATAGATTATGTTCCGCTCATTTGTTTTAGATAGGACGAGAACACGCCAAATTCACCCATAGCGGAGTGGAAACCCCGCTTCAAAAAGAATGCATGAACATAACGCTGTCCACATCTGCCGCGCATTAGTCCTGCGCCGAAAAAGAGGGCTGTCGCTGAAGCACCGAAACACCGGATTCACCAAGAGAGTCGAGACAACTGTCTTTGGTTGCTCCACTGATGTTGGATTTTTTAAAATCCAAAGTCATGGGATTTTCGTGGCCTATGACATATTCTATAGCGAAGTATTCGCTCTAATCTTGATCAATAGTCAATCAGTGTTCCCCCCATACCAACACAGCCTTACTTCTCACATATATTACAAAAACACCAATGAAGTATACTTACGCTCAAAGCACTTGGAATACTCAATCGCTGTAATATACGGAGGGATGAAGTCTGCAAAAGAAAAAGCTGAAAGTATACTTTGAAATAACAACAAACAACCCAGCTCTAATCTACGACGTTGACCAAGACGTAAGCATGTGAATCACCAGGTTCTGTGTCTACTACTAGGTAGACTGTTCTAGTAGGTTAATATAACTAAAGTCTCGTCATTCACCGTGCTTCCTCAACAGATTTCGGCGATTGTCTTTTTAAAGCCTTCTGCGTGGATGCATACTCAGCATATTTCTTGTAGTGCATCATTGTCTCTGCAAACTGTAGAGAACAATTGGCGATTTAAGTGTCGTAAATGAGCGCGCCCGAGCATTCAATAGGCCTATTTCACTACCCATTTAAGGCACGCGTGAGGCCGCCATTCAGTAGATAAGAGGCCGTGCACGAGACTCATAGAGTCTCGCAGCTTGGCTCATAGAGTCCCACAGTTATGATGGTGTACGAGCAGAAATATTAAAGTTTCCCCGATGCATCCTGGCAGCGGCGGCGTAAGGCTGCAGCCGCGCTACTAATACAAAGTGTTTAAAAAAATTACGAGATTATTAATTTATATGATTGCAAAGATAAACTACGGATTGCCAAACGATAATTTTCCGCCTAAATGAAGCGCTAGGCAGTCCGAACCGGATGTAAGACTTTAATAACTGACCGATCTTTTTTATTAAAAAGTTATAAGTGATTTTCTAAAAGTTTCGATTCGAAAATGTCGGCCGACGTTGCCCTTGAATACGTGGAGCTCAATGGCTCCACTTACTAAGAACGGGTCCCACTTTCCCGTCAAAAGTTTCACAAAACCACTTTTACGTTTTTAAATAAGATAATGGTTATAGTTGTAAACCGTCGGCGTCTAGTTCGGAGCGCTAGCGCTACATTCGCGCGTAGAGTGAGCGTTCTACGATGTGTCATTTATTTTCGCGGTGAAAAAGAAACCTTTGCATCTTTTTAGGTGGTGGAGAACATTGTGCCTACCACAAAAGACTGTTTGCGGACACTGTCCGTGTTTATATATTGCATAACAATCCTGTCAGGCTGGTCATTTGAAAACCCGCCTGCAGACATATTTCAATCATACATCTGTAACATGCTTGAAACATGGCTGAGGCGTGCCCACGAACCCTTTGGTCTTAATGTTTGCAGCGCACGCCGTGTCCCTTGCATGACGTATCAGCAGAGTGACAGCGGCTGAAGAAGACGGACTGCTGAGATTGGCGTCTTCAGAACGCTTCACTTGCACCGAAGGTGTTGAAACTTGGGCCTTAGATTCGTGTTCATTTCGAGAGTTACTCAATCATTTGTCAAATGAGAGATGTGGCCTTAGCTACTTCTATTCATTCACGCACCAAACAATGTTTGTGGTACCGTGGTTTCCCCAACTTTTCGACGACGGAAGAAAAACAAAATGGCCTCATCGCGGCTGTCGCGTTGTCTACCCCGCCAAGGAGGCGGGGGCCAGGAAAGGCAACTGGCGTTAATTAGAGGCGCCTCTTAATTAGGGGATCAATTAGCGTGATCCGCCATTGGCGCCACCAAAGTTATTGTTCGTTTTCGATCTTTCGCAAGTATTTATATTTTAGGCGTTTTCGGAAACGCAACCGAAGTGTTGAAGCTTTGTTTTCAGATAAAACAAAATATATATATATATAAACATATATATAAAAAGTTAAAGGTGGGAAAAGTTGCTGAGTGTAGTGCGGTGCTTGGAACAGTGAAGCCAGTTCGAGGTAGTGACACCGTGAATTGTGCTCATTCAAACAACATACAAAAGGTCCGGGGGTAGTAGAGCTTAATGTCTCATGTTACTTTTTTTTTTTACAAGTAAAAGCGACCAATTCGAATGATGAACCCATTTCACAGGAAAAGAGTGGCGTCTTTTAGTTGATTCAAATGTCTCTTGACACTGTCAATTACAAATATCGACCATTAACCAATACGAATGACGAAGCAAATTTTACAAAAAGAACATCGCGTTTTTCACTTTTTTCGAAAGTGCCTTAATATTTATGAATTTGTCCGTGCGTTTTCAAGACTACCAATTACTCCCCAGCGATCAATTATTTTTCTTTCCTCTTTATCTTTCGCTCTCACAGGATACTTTCTTTTAAAGTAACGACAACCAATGCGAATGACGAAGCTTATTTCACACAAAGAAAATATCGTCCTTTAGTTAATTCGAAAGTCCTTTAATATTTTCTTTCACAAGTATGAACAACGCATACGAAAGACGAATTATATTATGCAGGAAGAAACTGACGTTATTTGTAGAGCCCTGTGCGTAGAACAGTTTGATTATCCGTATCCCATCCGCATCCCCAGACTTAGTATCCGCATCCGAAACGCATTCGACCCTCAATCCGCGCCTTCATTTTACATCGTAAAAGGAGAAAAATATGAATAATAATTTTTAAGAAAACATCTGGATGATATCCTATAAGCCGTGTACTTACCTTTGTACAAAAAACTATTCTTACCAAACTACGGTGAAAGTCATTTGATCGCCATTCTGTTTTGTCGTATATAAAATAAGAGACCATCCTTCCAGAGACACTTCGCATGACTAAAAGGATAATCGCAGTTATGTGATCGTCTTGGCAGGCCATGGCATGTCATGGCCTGCCAAGACGCCATTGACACTCTGTACAGAGGATAAGCGTAAAGGAAGCAAACTTTAATATTATTTTTTTTTTTTTTTTGCTTTGTAAAATTCACTTAAAGCAGCCACATATTTTAAGAACATAAAACTTAACAAAAAAAAGAAAACTAACATGATGCGATTTTATTTACAACAAACAATAAAAAAGTGGGAAAAGAAAGGCACTTACTCACCGCAGCAAAGTACTCTATATGTGGTAAGGCGCGAGTACACTAGTGGGAAAATATTGTAGAGTTCAATAATTAAAACCCATCCTATAGATTTAGGTTTTAAACTAAAACCCCTCATCTGCATGCTCGGGATCATTTATTTGAAAACAACTCAGTGCCAACTGACGCATCACCTCTCAAGGTTACTATGTGAAAGAGCAGAATATCGTCAACATGGACGGATCCCCTGACTAGTTCGCCTCTCTTAAATTATTACTCGGTAACGTGAAGTCTCTCTACATTTTTGCACATAATGATGGTGTACGTGTCATCCGCAAAATGTGTTTCAAGAATGAGGTGTGGAAACTCGTGCTAGCACAAATTCTACCACATCAGACAATCGGATTCAGTATCCTCGGTCTACTTATAGTCTAAAAAGCCACTTACACGCTTCTACTTTCTTTTGGCTTGTACGTTTTAAGTTTCCCTCCCTTTCCCTACTAAACTAAAACACGCTTTCTCTGGACGACTGATGCTCCTGCTTTCTTTATATTTTTTTCTATTGACATCACCGTTGGCGATATAGAGCGTTGTAAAGCGATCTTCGTTGAGAATCAAATCTTCCTTGACGTAAAGAACAATTTTCTTTCCGATTGGCACCTTTCATCTAACAGAGTACTTTGCTCAACGCTCCCGCTATTCATTCGACGATGCGCTTTATAATATCACTCACTTATTCACGCTACACTGTGCGGTTGTACACGTTTATAGTCCGCCTCGGGAAAAAATTTATCGGGACCCGCGGATATTCGTATCCTATCCGCATCCGCAGCTTCTTGCTTCCGACTCAGATCTGCAATCCGCCAAATATGATTCAATTTTATCCGCATCCGCCAGTTTGCTGCCGATGATCCGCGGGTAATCTCCGGATATGCAGGGCTCTAGTTACTTGGTTCCTTGCAATGCGCCTTAGTATTTTCTTTCGCTAGTAATGACAACCAATACCGATATTAAAGCAGATCTCACAGGAAACAAATGGCGTGTTTTATTTTATTTGGAAGTCTGTTAATATTTTCTTTCACAAGTAACGACAACCAATACTAAAGGCGAAGTATATTTTGCGCAAGGAAAATGTCGTCTTCAGATTATTTTAAAGGCATTTACAACTTTCTTTCACAAGTAACAACATACAATTCCCAAACAAATTGCCTTTCACAGAAAAAAATCGCGTATTTTCATTCATTGAAAACTCGCTTTATAATTTTTTTCTTACGTAAGAAAATCCATTATGAAATAAGACGTACATTTAACAGAAGCAAAATGCCATATTTGAGTCTATCATGTAGTGCATTCATATTTCTCTTTACGAGTAACGACAAAAAACACGCGTGACGAAGCACGTTCCTGAAAAATAAAATAATAACTTTCGGTTTGTCCTGTACCAGTCCGCCGCCATTCGTTTCCTAATTCAACCAGCCTCAAGCCGTCGGAGCTTCAAAGAATGTCGGTACTTCTAAAAAGCGAAGAGACCACATTTTATCCTGAAAGCTTTGTCAAGCTCAGTTCAATTCAATGTTATATTCCCGGGTTTTACAATTCTTTATGCCAAAATTAAACTTTGGTCTGGGAATTGATGACTTTAAATAGTCCGAAGATGACGCAGTAGATGCAAACTTTACCTTCTATGGTGAGATCCTTGGTATCCTGGGCCTAAATCACGAAGCTAGTGTCAATATTATAAGATTCGGTTCTGGTACCTCGACTATCATCCTGCATGTTTTTGCCTAGATCGCCAAACCAGTGCCAGAATGGTTTCACAGCTGAATGTTTGGATATGGCATCTTTGTCTGAAGTCTGGCACATTGGCAGTTACGTGGCGATTCAGAAAAAAAAATGTCTTAGAAAGGCCAAAGAAACGTATTTTGGGACTATGTAACGCCTTAGAGCAAAACCGCATTAGGCCTGAGTTTAGCTCCCATAGGGTCACCAAGCTTGTGCCATGTTAGACGTTTCTCTCGCATACTACATGATTTTGTGTATGGAGGCGTTCATTGTGGCTGCTCTAAAAGTGAAAGAGTAGCTAACAATCTAGCGTCCCCCTACTTTAAAATAAATGTGCTCCTATATCCACCTTTCTGCGCTGTAAAAAAAGCCAGCTTAAGTTATAATAAGATAGTATTAGTTAAGCTCGATGGTCGGCGAAACCCAAGACCGAGTTTGAGCTTCGATTTCAAGATTTCGTTTTGCGATAGGAGGGTGACGAGCGCATGTTAGAAAGCATGATTTTTGTTTCATCTGAAATTTACTTTTTTTAAAGTTTGGAATTTTTTACTTTGAGTTCGTCATGCCAAACAATTTACCGACCTCACCAAGTTTCGAATTTTGTTTTACCTTAGTTGAGTTCGCCATGCTAAACAATTTACCGATCTCGCGAAGTTTTGATTTTTTTTACTTTAGCTTAGTTTGCCATGCCAAACGATTTCTTGATTTCATCAACATCTTCACAATAGCAATGGTTAATTGATATAGAAGTATTTTTTTATTCGGGCGCTCCTGTGTTTTTGAGAAAAACAGAAAAACAATAACACCCCGACCTAGAATTTTAAGTGCGCCATACACAGCGCAATAACAAATAGAAAACGCGACTGTTCTTAAAACTGCTAGACACAAAAATAAACATGATGCCCTTAGGTAATTTCTTTCACTGGGATTTGTATGCCTAGTTTAATTGTACGGATAATCACAACAAAATCATGATAGCAAGTATCAAAACAAAAAATCTGACAGAATGTGAGCTGCACAACATGCATTCCAAGGTATTCGTGACTCCGGATGATATATTGTACCAATGAACGTTTAATGAATATACCTCACCATTTAAGACGCGACAGTTGCACTAACTGCATGTGCACGTCAATGTTACTATTTTAGTGTTTACCAAGAAAAACTACAAACTATACTTCGGTTCAGCTTAAGCCAAAGCGCAAGTCACTGGGCCTTTTTTTGTTTATGATTGGTTCAGCGATGATAGGACACTTACATAACCATGACGAACACCGTGAAGATGATCTCCTAACGCTGTTTGATTTGTTCCATTACCTCGAAGCCTCCGTTGCGTCTGGACTTAAGGTGGAACGAACTATAACAAAGTACTTTAATTCCCCAATAAGAAAATTACGTAAAGTACCGAAAATAGTTTTCAGTTTTGCGTTGATAGGAACTCACCATCGGCCAATATTTATGGGAGGCCACGGTAAGATACTTGAAGAGACAACAAGAATATAACTTTCACAAAAACCACGAACACATCCACAATAACAAAAATATTTTTGAAACGTAAATCTTAACGTGCCAGTGATGTATATACGTGTCGCATCCAGCCATCCCATCGCGCGCTCGGGAAATCTCTACAGAATATAGAAAGTGCCTAAGCAAAGGAAAAAGATATCCTTGGCTGTCCATTATCGCAGGGCCAAACAAAAAAAAAATATATATATATATATATATATATATATATATATATATATATATTATCAAGGACGGACATGGTGTCACCAGAAGAGCCGAGGAAGGCGCAGATATCAAGCATGAGACTGAATCAGTAGTGTCAAGGTGTCGAATTAGAAGCCAGACGGCGCGACAGTTATAGATAAAGTCCTCAGCCAACTACTATTTCCTTGAGGCGGATAGCATCACATGTTCAAGATTCATTTCTTATTTTTTGGGGTACGTAACATTTTGTTATTGACTGGCCTCATCAATTCCTGTTGCTATGACTCATTCCAATAGATTTCAGCACCCTGCCCTCCTTTTCTTGGGGGTACGACATCCGTTTTCAGCATGCGCATAGTTCTTTTTTTTTTTTATGTGAAGCACTTGGCACCTGCGCCTGGTTCTACAGTATAACGACTCGGCATTTTCAAGCAGGAAATGCTTTTCAACGGAGCCCTCAATTCTAAAATTTTGTTCGTCCACCCGTCCTTTTATTTTTTACTAAATTTAGCGGAAAAATTTACGCAATGTTGGCGATTCAGCTTTCACCTAAATATAGGGGGGAAATTTACGTATTTTAACCAAAACACCAAGTCAGATTCTTCACTAAATTTAGCGGGTAATTGACGCCAAGTAGCGTATACACTAATTCAGTTTCCCCCAGAACTATAGCGGGGAAACGTAACTGACGTTTCGGTTAATGATCACTTTCCTTATTTATTATAGGTCACGTGACTTCAATTTCCCCGATAAATTTAGCGAAAAATGCATAGACACACAGAGGCAACACAACCTGAATAACAAAGACGTATTGCTGAATGAGATGACGTCATCAACGGAGGTCAAGGTTGGCAACAAATTGGACACGACGATTCCGTGAATCTTCGGCTCAAGCTTGACTCGAAGCTCAGCGCTGACGCTGCACTCGTTTCCAATTTGCGTCCAGATTCGGACTACGCCTGGTGACGCTATAATCTCAACACTATGGGCTAGTCTTATAGACCAACACGCGGCTGTGACGTCACGCCTCTGCGGTGGCGCTGTTGTCGCCACGGCGCATGCGCAGAAGCTGCACCTCACGCGAATCTGGTTTCTGCGCTCGCGCAGTGCCCTTACCTGGTCTGGGCAAACGCGGGCTTTTTTGTAAACAGTGAGTCGGCCTATAGGCGGTGTTGACACAGGGAGATGGCTCCGTCAGTGCACTCTCCCTATCCCCACCTGTCTTTCTTCCTCTCCCTCCTTTCATATACCTCCCCTTCCTTCTCCCCGTCGCCCTTCTCTAGTGCCCTTCCCCCCTCATTATCTCCCTATCTACCTCCCGTCTTCCTTCCTCCTCCGAGGTCACGTGACACACCAGTTCAGTTTCTCCAAAAAATTATAAAAATTTACGTTCTTCACTCCCGTTTAATGTCTTCCAAAAAATATAAACAATTTGTCCTGAAAGCTGTATGTTGGGCATTATAGGATCTTAAAGTTAAAGGTTGCTGCCAATCCTTTTTTTTTTCTGGATGGTAAGCGCTCGGAGAATGAATAGCGAAGAGGTGGTAAGGTAATGAACCACGCCCCGTGTTTGTTAAGCTCTCAGTTAGTGCAAACGATTTATCTCGAAATACAACTCTGTTCAAAAGCCCTAACTGTGTTGAGATTAAAATATAAGAACACATTCCGTAAATGGGTTTGCCACAAAGCATATGGACAGCCAATGTCGGCGGTCCATTGGGCTGGCTCAGTGAAAGATGAGGAAGAAAGGCATTTCCACCTAAAACCGAGATCTGAGCTTGATAACAATGCGAGAGTACAAACAAACATGTTCACTATCATAATATGTCGCGTACCTTAGGTCATGCCATACCTGCAACCTTCAATGTCAGCTTATTTTTTAATTCTTGTTTTGAAGTCACCGTACTTGTAAGTAATACTATGGACAGGGATAATCACCTTTTGGTAGAAGTAGAAACTTTTGGTTTAGGAAGCTTTTCTGTCCGCCCATCTAGCGAAACAATAATTTTACTCGGTTATCTTCAAAACACCTAGCATATAGTGGCAAAAAATGAATTTAAAATCCCAAACTATTCCGCGTCCGTGTTTTTAATGAGACTCCTTAAAACTAGAGAACCTCTATCAATCATGATTTCTGAAAACATATAAGGCGTCTCTACGTGTAAATCTCAACCGTTTTATTTGAAGGTAAAATAAACTAAAAGTGGGAAACTTTTTTTTACATCTCAGCGCGTCTAATCCCTCTTCAAAAAGCTGCGCCGACCTCTGACACTTTAATTTTCACATATCGGGACCGAGCCACCAAAAACCGAACAGGTATTTCTTCCCCATTAAAACAGAAGTAAACGAAACACGAGTGTCCTCATTGACTCTCGACATTCCGCCGTCTCCCCAATCGGGAATCCCATCGTTCAAGTTCCCCGAAAAGAGACGTAAAGCACAGCCACGACCGTCCCTAATGAACTATTCAGCTCCCGTGAAGGAAGATAAGCTGTTTCGTGATTGAATGCTTCTCCTAGACAAGCAACAAGACCACAAAATAAAGAGACGGCAGCAAGCACAGCCAGAGGTACATTTCTCAAGCCCTTTAATGCGTTCCATTTCCCGCGCTAAGCATATCCAAGAGCAGGGGAAAAAGACGGGACTTGAGATGCCTTTGCACTCAATGATGACTTCTCAAACTCTAAGAGCAGGTAGAGTCGGTGACGATATGAGCTGCCTTAGCCCAGTGCTATTCGAAAGGGACAAAATGGCACGCATCCTCCGTCATGCTCAGCAATAAGATTGACTGCTATGTCGCGAGATAAGAGAATGTGATGGTTTGCTATAAGTTTATTATTATTTTTTTTTAATAGCGTATAACGTAGTCGTTTTTTTGTGCGTGTTTTTTTGCCACTCCGACATAAACTACGCTGGTCCAGGTTGTACTGCCACTCCCTGCACCTGATGATTAGTGTAATTAAAGGGGTTTTTTTTGGCATAGCACGTGGCCTTGTTTGTAAAGACAGCACAGCCATGTATGTTGTTTTTTTTTGTATAAGGTATATATCTGTATTTACTCGTACATCCACACATTATGTCGCACTTCAGTGTTCCGAATAGTTGCGATGATTAAAATGATTAATGAGGAATTTCTGCGGGCCATACTATGAAAGATTATATTTTCCGCTGAAACACTGGGCGTTTTTTGGGGGCTACAAAAAACCTTACCGAAACGATGTACCACATGCTACGACTCCTCAAGAAATTCGCTTCGAAAATGAAACCTTTAAGATAGTTCTGTTTCTCTTATATAATAATAGGGTAAATATTTACTGAAAATAATAGTAACTGACTGGTTAACCTCACAAATAAATAAAATACCCGTATACCTCATTATTACAAATAAAGTTGGGAGACACGGAGTCCCGCTGAACTTCCGCTTGTTTGTACCTTGGGTTGGTCCACTTACGTCGATGTCATGTCTTCACGCCTCGTCTTCTGGATGGTACTGGCTTTGATGTCCTCTGGACCTTTATGTATGAGTGATTTTGGGCTCAGGAGCCACGCTAAATTCCGCTCAATTTAGCGCACATAACACCCCCCTAATTTTACCGGAACACATGTGTAAGTGCACGTTCTGCATCAAAGAGAATTTTTGAAGACAAAGACAACAAAATAAGGAGCACCTTTACGCTATGTATTATTCAAACCTAGACGCGCGCGTGTTTTTTACCTTTTTTGTTGTCCGTTCTTTTTCTAGTAATATTACGAGGCTGAGTAAAAACGTAACCGTAATTTTGTTATAAAAAAAGTTGAAATTCTGCGATAAACTACTGTGCTTCACAAAGTGTTTGACACTTCGCTATGGTAATCCGTGCGCGACGAACCAGCTGCCTGCTGGAGGTTGTCACATGACCACATCACTCTCAAAGAGGCCACCCTCTTGAAAGCATGAAACAGGGAGCAGCAGTGATCAGCGATTCGGTTTTTGGGCTCAGAGGGCGAAGATTCCGTGCACATTTATCGCATGATCTTAAAGCAGCATGGAGGCGCCTGTTTCTCACTTCGATATGCATATGAGCGGTGCGTACGGCTATCGAAGCATCGCTCGTACGCCTATCGAAGCGGTGACTCAAATCTTACTCTCTCGCTGAAATGTCAATGTGATAGATCCAGATCTGACCGACTCGCTCTTTCTGGGCTAAAATTTCGATGAAGACGCAATAAAAAATCTAAGCGTGAAAAAGCTTGTGAAGAAAACAAAACGTGTCCCTATTATTTAAAGCGCTGAAGAATTTAACATTATTCATGGCTCGGTGCACCAAATGATTCACGGTGTTTTGCAGTACCATACAGTGTCCGCCAGGAGGGTACAAAAAGAACTTGTGCTAGACATCAGGTAGGGCCGTGTGGGTCCGTGCGAGAAGCTGCTAGGAAGATCTAAATTTGGGAAATATAATTTTTTACTTTTCTTCAACGCATTTTTACTGTATACAAATGTTTAATTCGCTTTGCTCAGCCCGAGACCAAGAGGCCAACCAAAAAGTGCAGGCACACCTGGTCACCAAGACCAAAGAACTTCCGGGCAGTTCCGACGCAGTGAAAGGTTATTCGCATGGCCTTCTCTGAATATAAAGGACCAAGAGTCGAACAGTACATTCCAGAGGAGTCACGGTCAACGTCACGTCGCATTCTGATCTGTTCAAGAGCAACTTGAAGTCTGTGATCAGGTCAAAGCATTTAGTGTTACTACGTTGTGGGTAGTACGGACAGACGCCGGGCAGCAGGGCTTACCGCTTTATTAAAAACGGGGTCACTAATCAAGAACATAAGCAACGATCAATTGAACGGGCACAACAGCGGCGCTCCGGGCTTATAGCCAGAGCGCCAAGCGATAACATAGGGCGCGCGTGCATAAGGTGGATACATCACACAGTGATATGGCAATACAAATCACCGACGCAGCATTCCTTCCCCTTTTAGTTTACAGGCACTATTATACAGGCGTAAACACTCTAAAAGGAACGTGTATAACAACATATTGAAATAACAAAAGTTATACAATACAAATCTATGTTAACTAATGATGGTAAAGCTAGTAAAAAGGCGAGCCAGTTTAGATCGCACATCGTTAAGACAGGAAACGACGGAAAAAATGGGGACAGGGCACATGTCTCAAACTCACTTAAAGACTATTATTCAAACCATCGATTATATACGTCTTCTCCCGCACCAACATCCGGACAACTGCGTATGTCCCATGACTGACCGTTATACAATTCTTAGAAAAAAACTGCTCACGGAACCTAAACTCAACTCGATAGGACGTTCAAAGGACCTCAAAAAGAACAAAGGCCACAAAAGCCGCAAGGGACCAACCCTGAACCCAGAAAAACTGGTTTCTCGCACAAAACGGACGAACCCGTATCATAACACTCTTCCCCTCGGAAAAACCTCAAGATAACCACGACGCACAAATCTTAAATAACCGCCTACGGAAACTAACATACGCAGCGAAGGTACACGCGTGAGCGATATGAAGGTGAACAGCCCTCTTCTTGTTTTTGACGCTCCTGCAAGTTTTGGAACAAGCTCTGTTCCAGAAGAGGGCTAGAACGCAAAATTTAGACCCCAAGCCACGTACCATTTGAGACAATGAGAGTTAATATAGCTTTAGGGAGCCGTAAAACAGGCAAGAAACGAGGTGAGGTGTTCACCTTCATATTGCCGGCGGGTGTACGTCCAGTGACCTCAGAAACCAACAAAAAAATAAAAAAAACGCGTTTAGTAACCTCAAATATTATTGAGTGTCAACACTGACCGATATCCCAGTCTGTCTCGTGTGATCTTCTGGCACGAGTACTTCGTCGAGGGGAGATGTGTCGGTAAACTGGACTACACCGACTAGTTTCTGCGCGACATGTGTCATCAGCCATTTCCACACATGTATCGTCAGCGTGAGCGATGTCAGGCAGACCAGGCCAGTACGGTTGAGCGACTCGCTCTGGCACAGAGTTATGTACAGAGTTCGCGGTTCTGAAATGATCTGCACGCACACATCTGGTGGGCTGTTGTACCCGTACCACGAATGTAACATTAGACACAACCATGATCGTTTTTCCACGAAACAATTTGACACTCACACCGCTCACGGATTCCACCATTACCTCATCCCTCACAGTAAAGGTGCGAGCAAGACCACGGCATTTATTCCAGCTCTTATCGATGCTGTACATTTCGGTTTGCATTGTTGGTGTCGTGTTCGGTTTCAAAAGAAATAACCACATTCGCCATTTTATTGAGAGTGAAAGTTCACTGGGAGTTTTGCCCGTAAACGAATATGTTGTCATTCAGTATAAAAAAATGAAATTGTCACCCTTGTGCGGCATACTTCTTATGCAGTCAATATCTTGGTCTGCCAAGAACGATTTTAACAGTCTTCTTTACAGTCTGAAGTGTCCGTTCAGCGGCCCCATTTGACTGCGGGTGGTTAGGTGGGGTTAGCGAATGCTTGCCTCCCTCCTTAGAAAGGAATTCTTGAAACTCGTGACATGCGAATTGTGCACCATTGTCGGTCACGACCTTGACCGGTAGACCATAAGACATAAACAACGACCGTACAAGCTCTACTGTCTTTTGAGCGGTTGTGATAGACATGAGTTTGGCTTCAACCTACTTGGAGTGCGAGTCAATCATAATCAGAAAGGTAGTGACATCTTTTTCGACGAAGTCCAGGCGGACGCGTTCCCAATCGTTGGAATACCACAGCCATTGTTGTAACGGTGCTGCTGGTACCGAAGCGGGGAAACCATCACAAATGTCACACACAGTCTTTGACGGACTCTTCCAGGTGTTTGACAATGTTGGGCCACCTCACGGTCCCCCGAGCAAGCATTTTATCATAAAAATGCCTGGACGTTCTTCGGGCAAAAGATCCAGCAGACTTCTGCTGATGATGATGGAAGATTATGGAAAGATGCAAGCAAGCTGGACAAGAATGACGAAATTAATCCCTGGAGCAGGGGAACAAAGGAAAGACTCAAATTTCCAAACACAGCTAAGTGACTATTGTGCGACCGAAAAAATGCGCCTGGCGGTGATATCAAACCAGGGACCTCTCCATTTCCAGTAGATAGCTCCCTGAAAATAATAAGCTCTCTCCAGGGATTATTATCAACATTCTTGATGAGCTCGCTTGCACCTTTGCATAATCTTGCATTATCATCATAACCTTAAGAATGCAGGCCATTCACACTTGTTGGTGTAAGACCGGCGGAAGCTCATGAAATCCGTTTGCTCTACTGACGTCTAACTCCTGGTTAACTAAGTTGGAAGAGCGTTCCACTGGAAATGGGGTGGTCCCTGGTTCGATATAAGGATCAGGCGGATTTTTGTGGGGCGGACACGAGTCACCTAGCTGTGGTTGGAGATTTATCTTCGTCCTTTGTACCCCTTCTACAGGAATTATTATCGTCGCCACTTCTCCTCAAGGAAATCGGAATGACCACGCTGTTGTTCCAGAGGAGACAATTTATCCCCAATGAGAGTTTGTATCGTCTGATAATGTGCGGTTCCCGTTTTTTGTCAACTTAACTTTGGGCCAACCATGCCAAGTCATCTCGCGAACTTGCCTGAGCTGCTCGTTTTTCTCGTTTTCTTTTGGGACATCTTCAGCTGCTCCTTTATTCTTGTCTAGATTATTATGCCTTTATAAATATATTGCGGTTAGTTTTTTTTTTTTTTTTTTTTTTACCCCGTATCGCATTTGAATTCTTGTCATTCGTTTTGCGCAGACTGCCGACTACAATACAAGCTCTCCATTCTCACCGCACAGAAATTGGCACTGCGTCGTCGCTCCTTACCGTGACGATTGGCATTCTTCAGTTGGCCTCTTCAATACCACCTGCTCTCAAGCTTCCTCCTTAAACCCGCATTCCCCTTCCGCCTTCCCTCGGCTTCGTCAACTCTGCAGTCATCGATTGGACTCAAAGTAGGGTCTGCGCAACGATCACGCTCGTCTCCTCTTGCCCGTCCAGCTCCCCCACATTACCAATTTTGTGGGTGACCAATTTATTTTTGTCTTTTGCTATTGCTTTTCATTTTGGCTTCCTGCCTCCCTTCTCTCTCCTCCCAGCCAACCTTTTGATTATCCTACTTCGTCTCTCAGTCCCTGTCCGCCTCGCCATTAAACGAAGCTCGGCAGAGCCAACAAATTGCCCGGTGACTCATTCCTGCGTCTGGGGTTATTGAGATGCTTCTCTTTCTCTTCTTCTTACTTTATCTTTCTTTCGTGTGTCTGTTTTTCCGTTGTCATTTCCTTTCGGATCGTCTCTCCCGCTCCCCCCCCCCCCCCTCTTACGGTCGCAAAGCTTTTCAGCTTGGTATCCTCCCACCCCCACCCTTTCTATAAGGTTGCTTGGTGCGTTTGTTATGCTTGGTTTTGCTTGACTGTCTACATTGTGGAAACTCCCCGTATATTATATGATGTCGCTATTAAAATACACGGGGCTCTGGCGTCATGCTACTACGGTGGTGCTGCTGTCGGCGTGGCGCATACGCGGACGGTGCGCTTCACGCTACTCTGATTTCTGCGCGCGCAGTGTCCATACCTGGTGTGAACAAACACGCGGGCTTGTTTGTGAACAGTTTGTTGGTCTATAGTTGCTTCTCAGGTTTACGGAGAGCCTTTTCTTTTTGTAATGCTTAACGGCGGGTGTTTTGTTCCAATAGATAATATTTCAAAGTTTTTCTACGCCGCGCCTGGCATAAAAAAAAGAGGTTACCTGGCTTCATTATTTAGTGGAATTACGTAAAATATTTATTTTCTTTTTTTTTTTCATCTTAATTTTAATTTTCTTACATTGCCTATTTCTGAGCGTTAAGAGGGGAAGGGGGATACAATATCACGATGAACACTTGCAGAATCAAGTTGCAATTCAGAATCTCTCCCGAGCGTGCGTTTGAATGACATCTCTGAAATCCTCTTTTTTCTAGAGCAGAGAACTTGCTGCATGCCGATATTGCACGGCGCACTACCAGCCAATTCGGGTGTCACGTTTAAGGAGTGTAGAGTTTTGTTTGATTATCAATTAATATGTGAAAGCCAGGCAGACTCCGTACTCATTACGATACATTTCGGGTCAGCTGAGGCCTCGTTTCAGGATTCTATCGTGAAAACAGGCCTGAGTAAGGAGGCTCTGATATGTTCGAACCAAAGCTCGAACCTAAAGGCCCGTTCACACTCTTGCGACCGAGTTAGACCGAGAAAGACCAGACCGGTTTTAAGCCTCTTGCGATCTCTTAGGACCAGCTCCGCTGCATCGCATCCGGTCCTAAGAAGTCGCAAAAGGCTTAAAAACCGGTCTGGTCTCTCTCGGTCGAAGTCGGTCGCAATAGTGTGAACGGGCCTTAAGCTTCGCAAATTTGGCAGAGAACGATACGTCAAGATTTCGTATCGTAACGAATGTCAGCTTCGCAAAGACCATTTTTCATTATAAAAATAAAGATCTTCCTGCAAAACAAGAAATAAAAAAAAGGAAAAGACAATGCGCTCGGATTAACGTGACAAGAGCCCGAGGATTAAAAATTAGCCACTGTCTTCTTTTTCACGGTCAATTTTGTAAAATGGGGCGATCATTGACACTTCTATTATTTATCGAATACGCTACGTTCGTTTGTACTCACTGCTGTAGTGATGGCACTTGTTCCGAAATACGGGGTAGGGGTCGGGGGAGAGTAACTCTTCCATTAGCGACGTGCACGCGCAAACGCGTCTCTGTGGTTGCAATTCGGGATCAGCCAAGCGCTCGTTGTGACGTTTTTCACTTATATTACAGTATTTTTAAGACGAAAATCCGCGCATTGTCAGAGTATCAACTGCGACGATGTTGGCTTAACAACGCGATGATTCCCGTTGTCCTTGTTTTTTACACACATCATTGAACATGTAGTTCGCAACTGATGATAAGCTGTCCAGATTACAACTCACGACGTCACGCTAAATTCTGGTCGTGTCGTCACTAACGGAAACCGTAAAGGGGTCTCACATAAAACATATCGGCGCAAATAGGAATATACCGCTCTAAAAACGCAAGGAGTGGCGAGTCTCAAGCGTATTATTATCGCTTCGCAACCAATGAAATTGCGGCATTGTCATATAAAAGTACCGACGAACCAACCACAAAGAAATAACTTATAAAGCCGCACCCTAAACTTCTTAGTCTTGCAGACGATCTTAACTGACAGTTTTAGAATTAGGGACTCTAACACTTCATATGATGCAACAGACTATATACCAACTGCAATCAATAATGTGTTCTTGAAAAAAAAATACAACCGATAGGACTTTTAATGAGATCACAAGCCGACAGGGAGGGTTAAGATGTAACTAGATGAGACCCGCTCTTTTAGGCGAATGACTCACTTCAAGCGTTCCGCTTTCATCTTTCCGTTGATGGAGTAGGGCGATGGGGGCCGCGTTTTTGGCATAAATGTTATAGATTTCTTTTTGTGCTTTTTTACCAGACGTTTTTGTTTTCCTTTTGCCTTGTTTTATTGTCGCAGAAAGGCATGAGTCATTCGAATTAACACTCCGGCGGTTGATGTGTTGGGGCGCCAGTGTTCTCGGGACTTGTCTTGACACAGTTATGAGCGAAATGCATTATTTAATCGTCCTCGCTACGACGATTTGTTGAGAAACCTTGCGTGGTTCAAATCGTAAATAAGGAGACGCTCAGTTCACCCGTTCAAGTTACGTTGTTCGCTTCTCGCGTTACCAAAGCTACAATATAAGAACTCAAGGCTGTAGAGCAGTTGCCGTTTACACATGAATACTTTGGAGGACTTCAAGTTACTAAGCATAAAATATTCGATGCATATAGTAAACACCAATTCGTTCGAAGTGTTTCGCATAAGTTCAACTGCCGATGTGATTACACTCTGTCCTTAGGCTATGTCAGCTCCGTCCACCTCTCTATGTTTTTAGGAATGGTAAATTCGGTGTCCAGTTTGAAACTCAACTGCGACTATTGACTTCGGCGAAACGCTGCATCTCAAGGTATTTATTTAATTTTTATTGTGGACTATTGTAACAACTTTCTTAGCTTTTTTTTTTTTTTTTTTCGAATACCAGGTCTTGCTGCTTCTGCCGACGTTTTATTTAAGAATCTATCCGCCGAGATATTGAGGGAGAGCAGGACACGAGAGCTTCCGGGGACATCCGAACGCGGAGCTCTGATTTGGATGATTAAAGGGTAGACCTAACCCTACCTGTCTACGTCTCATCTGCACTCGTCGAACGCGTTCAAATGCGAGAGCCAAAGGCTGAACGCCTGCATCTTGCGTTCTATCGCGTTCCTCGAGTGCAGTGCAGACAAAGGCTGCCTTTGTCTCCACTACTCTCGTCGACCGCATTCGAATGCAAAAGCCATACGCTGAACGCCGCCATTTTGCGTTCGAATGGGTCCGACGAGTGCAGTGCAGACAAAGGCTGATAGCTTCAGGTGTGCCCACTAATCGTTCCAATCAGAGCACGTCAATCTGACGTCCCCGGCCGCTCTCGTCTTCTTCTGTCCCTCGGTTTTCTGGCGCATCGCCGGCATATTCTCCTGCATATTTAGTGGACATTGCCACTGCATATTCAAGCACATTTACCGAATTCCACGGAATAAAGTTTAGCTCACTGACGCGTAATTGTTTGCTCTCTGAGGAGTAGCTCCTGCATACAATTCGTGAACCCACGAACGAAACCATAAGTGCTTTTAGTCCAAAACGCGACAGTGCCTTTGACTAAAAGACGTTTAAGTTTTTTGTAGTTCTAAGAGCATTGATGTGAGTATACTAGTAAATTTTTAATTTTCCATCGATACTCAGCGGGTCTGTTCATCATTCCCTTGGGCATACTCAACAGCCAGCGCTTATTTGTGTAAAGACAAAAAAAAAAAAAAAAGTCCCATACGCGCTTTAAAAGGGTGCAAATGGATGTTTTCATCTCGATTCAGTATTGCTTTCGGGGTCTAATTTTTAAATTAGACAAAAAAAATCCTTTGGTTGCATTCTAAGAAAGAAAAAGGGCGCAAACAGCCAGCTTGGCGGATATTTGCTCAAGAGTTATTGACCATTTCAGTGGTCAATGCGAAAAGTCTCCTTTCTTCCAAGGGTCGAAGTTCGCATGTTTGGCTGCCCGCAATTCTTTTTTCTTTTTTTAGATTATTTTTTTATACCCTCATGTGACACTCTAGAAGTAGATTTTATTAGGCTTAAGGAATTTTCGATAACTTCTATTTGGGATATTTGTTTCTCACTTTCATTTTATTATTATCTTATTATTATCTGCAAAGTTCGGAAATACGTTGCGTGTGACCTACTTAGGATCTTTTAAAAAACTTCACATCATCAAAAAGCTAGCATCAAGCTGATTTCAATAAATATACTTTCAATGTCATTTGTATAAAGTTAAATCTGTTACGTAGTGCATTTGAATAAACGAACGTTTCGGGAATCTTCAGATTCTGCATTGATATTCTCAAAAGCACGATTTTTATTTGCTTCTTTATTTAATATTGCAAAAGTATAACAGCTGTTTACTAAAATATATACACAAAATACAGTATTTTGTAGTTTATTACCGAAATTAAAGTTTTGAACCTTGCCAGTTGTGCGTTGTGAAACGGCATCTTTGTTGGGGAGTAAAATATCTTTTACACCGCATTACGCGAAATTTAATTTCTTTTTAAGGTTACGCGATAATTAAAGTATTAATATTAGGCTGCGAAGTGTACTAGTTCTTTCTTGAATGTGTACAAATTCAATATTATATCTACAAATTAAATTCTGCTATACACATTAGAATAAACGAACGTGGCGAAAAACTTTTGAATTCAGTATCGATTTTCTCAGAGGTTATTTTTGATTTCCTTCGCCAATTATTAGTACCAAGATACATTCACGTTTTATTAGAAAACAATATATATATATATGTATATATGAAATCTTTTGTTTATATTATATAGGAGCAATTATAAACTACAAATTACAATATTAAATTTTAGCTGCGGTATTAAAAACACAATGCTCTATATTTTCAATCATAATCAACAATTATACCTTGCTAATTAATCAAGCGAGACGTCAATAAATAATTATATTTTTGAAAATATCGGTTTTCAATTTGCTTAATTTTTTTAACCATTTGTTCATTCAAATGTTTGTAGCATCCCATATTTCCGACGAATTATATTGAATTTGTTACCCTTAAAAGTCTCACTGCACATCTCGTGTGATCTAAAAGTCTTTAAAATCTTAAGTGGGTAACACTTAAAAAGTGCCAAACTTTGACAAAAAAATAATTAATGGGAAACAACGTATCCTTGGCCACCTGTCGGGAATCGCTCGATTGAACACTTATTATTTTTTTATTTCTCATAATGGCGCACTAAGACTTCACTGCCAAAAAGATTCATTTCTCTCAACAAATTCAAAAAGAAATATTGTTTGGAAAGTAATTACTATTTTATTTAAAATAGGATTTTCGGAGCTTGTCTACAATAATGAACCAACTGGCCCAAATGGAAACATTAATGTAATATTTACGAAACTTTTAACTGTATCCTTTTATGTTTTGTGTCCAAATTTCGGAATATTTTTGAAGTGTCACCTACACTCTAAAAAAAGCCCGTGCGTTTACATTCCCGCGCAACACTCGGTAAGCTAATCACCGCAACTTATGGAGGCCGCTCAGCGAATGACGATGCCGAAACATATGTTTAGACCAAAAAAACGCGGAATGAGTAGTGACATTAAGCAATGCAAGCGTGACGTTTTGCATTGCCTATGTCACAACTCAGACTGCGTTTTTTGGTCTAAACATATGTTTCGGCATCGTCATTCGCTGAGCTGCCTCCGTAAGTTGCGGCGATTGGCTCTCTGAGTGGTGTGCGTGAAAGTAGACTCAGACTTTTTTTAGAGTGTAGTTAAGACATATTAATGACCTTGACAACAACGGGAATCAAAACAAGCTCTTTGTATTGAACTCAAACGCATTATATATGTTTAAAATGAGATGTTACGTACGGCTTAGTAATGAATGTTCTGAAAATCCAGAAATTCAAAACCAATCATAACAAAAACCCAATTTTTTCTTGTATTATTAGCATCAAAATATTATTGTGGTTTATCAAATCCACAATTTCGACCTCCGTGTACGCAAATCGAACACGGAGGTGGAAATTCCGGCCACTAAATTTCGCGAATTCCAGACACCTGCATTGAAACTCTTATGACCAAAATTTTTGCATGCCCTTAGATTTCGCAAAGTTTTCAATTAGCGGCTCGCGAACTTAAAGGGTTTTGCTGTCTTAACATAAAATAGAGTATTTTGCCTGTATGACCGCAATTTAAGATTGAATCTTTTCAGTTGTTTGTTGTGCCCTCGTACTGCCATAGGTGTTATTCTGGCCATCCTTTTGGCGTGGTCGAGTTAATTACCCAGTAGTTATACTTTAATTGGCGCATAATCATAAAAATGAGTAAAATTTTGCGTAATATGGAGTAACATGTATGTTGCTCCACAAAATAGCTTGCAGTTTTAAAAGACACATCAGACAAGGTTGAAGCTTTATTGCGGTCATAAAATACTATATATTGAACATGTATTTTCTTATAAAACACGATATACCTTGCTACTAATAAAAGAAGAAAATAATAAAAAAAAATATATTTCTTTACAAAATTTATCTCGAAGTTGCAAGATTTTTGCAATGTACGCTCATTCAAATGAATGCAACTGATCTTGTGTTATGCATAAAAAGTTGCATTTGTATTCATTCAAAACAACTATGTTTGAGCTTTCTGGTGATGTTGACGTAATAAAATGTATCAAATATATCACACGTTAAACCTGCAAAACTTTGCTAAACAACGTCAAAGGAGCACCGGTCCACATTTTTTTTTAAAGCGTCTTTCAAAATATAAGATTTTTTTTGTTTCCTTAAGCCTATTGAAATCGATTTACAAGGTGTCACAAATGAGTCTCAGTGCTTTATTTTGAGAAATGAAAAAAATGCCGAGCGGTCAAACATGCAATCAACGATCGGTTTTCGGCTTGGCCACTGCAACGGAACAACTCGAGAACAAAAATCCGCTAAGCTTGCCGTTTGTTCTACGTATCATTTCAGAAATGTCCTAAAAACATGAATTTTTTTTTTACAAAATTATAAATTCGATTCTGAAACCGTGCCTAAATTCAGACTAAACCACCCAAATGCTTTTGAAATGCTGTCATTCGATTTTTTGACAGCTCCTTTTCGGAGGAACAAACAAATGACATGCTCGGCTTCTCATTATTTGGTGTTCGTTAGTGGCACCTATCTACATCCTAATTTCGGAGGTCAGACTAGAGCAATGAACACGAACGACCGACAACGACAAACCCCAAACACGTGAAGCATATACGCGCGAAGGTACCTTTTGGCAGGCTTCAAGTCACTCGTGCTTACTTCACGAGCACTGAGAGACTCAAGCCGGCCAAAGTTGGCTTCGACTGTACGCTGCACGTGCCTAAGGTTAGTTGTTGTCGGTTGTGTCTGTTTGTAGCTCTAGTGGGACCCGGGATCGGCAATCTGGTGCACTTTCTATCCAGCACACTTAGGACAGTCAATTGCTGCAATCTGGAGACGGAGCTCAGCGAATGACGAGGTTGAGAACAGATTGAGGTTGAGAACACAGTGAAGGACTAGGTTGGAGAACAGGTTGAGGTTGAGAACACAGTGAAGGACGAGGTTGAAAACAAATTGAGTTTGAGAACACAGTGAATAACGAGGTTGAGAACAGGCTGAGGCTGAGAACACACTGAAAGATGGGGTTGATAACACAGTAAATGACGAGGTTGAGAACAGGTTGAGGTTGATAACGCAGTGAATGACGGGTTGAGAACAGGTTAATGTTGAGAAGACAGTGAATGACGAGGTTGAGAACAGGCTGAGGTTTAGAACACAGGGAATGACAAGGTTGAGAACAGGTTGGGGTTGAGAACACGGTGAATGACGAGGCTGATGACAAGTTGAGGTTGAGTACATAGTGAATGACGAGGTTGAGGACAGGTTGGGGTGAAAACACAGCGAAGGACGAGGTTGAGAACAGGGATGGGCAAAATACATGCAAATATGTATCGAAATACAAATACAAAATACTTGGTTAAAAATGTATATAATTACAAATCTAATTACACTTCCAAAAAAGCATTTAAGTACAAGATACAAATGCAACAAAATGTATATGGTCTCCTCCAAATACTTTTCCAATACATTCCTCAAAATTTGCGTCAGCGACTTCAGGGCACCTGCGACGAGTTTCTGGGTATCTCATTTTAATTTTGCCTCGTACACTCGGGAGTTATCGTGCGAGGCTCTAGTAACGCAATAGAAATATAATCCCCCCCCAAAAAATGTAATCAGCTTGGACGTAATAGGCGAAAAAAGTACAGAGCTTCAAGCAGCTTTTTTTGTCGCTTACAATTCGGTATAGACCAACAAAGAACCGAGACGACCAAGATGCGCAGCACTAGCTAGATAATTTTTTATTGTTGAAACTCGCACCAGTTACGAAAATCTGGGCGACCCGCGCATTTAGAATATTCCAGGCAAAAATATGGATGGAAATCAGGCTGGAAAACATCACAAGTTGTCACAGGCACTTATTTAGCCAGTCGGCCTGTGGACGTCGATTTTGTCACTATTCTTGCCCTGGACTAGCACCGTAATCACAAAGTCACTAAACGCGTGTACTTGATTGAGAGACGCTGCATTCAGTTCAGAACGTAGTTTTCTTCCTGATCTGGACAGTGACAATAAATTTGAGGGATGTATTTTCGTACACAAAATTGTATTTAATTACAATTGTATTTGAAATACCCACGTTTTAGTATTCAAATACACATATCAAATACATTATCCAATTTGTAATTAAATACAAATGGAAAATACACAAAGTATTTGAAATTAGTATTTCAAATACTTGTATTTGAAATACTGCCCACCCCTGGTTGAGAACAAGTTGACGTTCAGAACACAGTGAATGACGAGGTTGAGAACTGGTTGAGATTAAGGACACAGTAAATGACGAGGTTGCGAACAAGTTGAGGTTGAGAACCCACTGAATGACGGGGTTGAGAACACAAATAACCAGTCTGCGCTGTGATACTGAGTAGGACGTTTCAGGCGCTTGCGTTATGCTAAAATCACAGCGGAGTTTGCTTTCTGTTCGTCTATACTTTGTTTAATTTAAGTTCAGACTCAGCCGACGCTGCTAGGTAATAGGACCAATGAAGCACTGTCAAAAGCGAAAGTCAGTCGGCCTTTTTTGTTCATGATTGGTTTAGTCATGTTAGAACACGTACGGAGACATGACGAACACCATCAGTTTGTAGCAGACTCGTGCCTATCTCAAATGCTCCACCCGAGGTACTGTATTTCGAATATTTTTGGTAATATTTTGGTATCTTGCAGGTACATTTGATCGAAATTATTTAGTACTCTATCTTACTTGCACTGTTTTCTACCTTGTACCCACTATATCAATATATTTTTCACGGCTCGAAAACATTCGTCGCGAAAGCATTTTTTTTTTTTTTGTGAATATGAATCAGCACATTTCAGCGCAAAGTTGAGCGATTGCAAACTTGAAGAGGAAGCGACAAAACACAGGGCAGAACAAAAACCAAGGTCCTAGATGCAGGCTCCAATCATCAACAAAAAAAAAATGAGCGAAAATTATGATCAACAGAAAAGTCAAACAAATATATATTTTTTAATGTTAGATTTCGCTATAGCAAGAATGTCAGTTTCTTTCGTGAGTCTGATACACTCGGACACAGGGTAGGGGAAACGTCGATAGCCCCAACCTTTCATGAAGAAAGAGGCTGCAACAGTAAGTCAGGAAACGAGATACGAGCCGGAATGAGCCGTCAAACTGGAAACAAAAGATTAAACCAGGCCTTTCTGAACGCGCTTCTTCTGGAGCAAAAAGAGTAAACAAAACAGACAACCTCGAGAAATATAGAAGGGCTAATTTCTGAGCCCTTCCCGTTTGAAGTTCAGTCTTGTCCGAATTCAGCACTTGGGTAATCTATTTACATATTCGTTTAACACAGACTCTGGATATATGTCAACTTCCGCCCTTAGTAAAACATTGCGTCCAAGGTTAGCATAATAAAACCAGCGCGAGGTATGATTTTTTACAATGTCACTACACGTAAACTGACCTCTTTTTGCATTTTTCTAACATTTACCAGTGTGATACTACTCATTGTAGTGGGGCTGCATAGAAGAACACTTCAATTTTCTTCTCTTTGCTTCTGTTGCATGCCAATATATCAATCTGGTGTCACAAAAATAAATATTACGCAATTAAGAAATACCTTCAAAGTAATTAAAACATATATTTAATTATTTATACTCTACTCAAGATACTTTGCAGTGGAATTAACTTGAGTAGTACTGTAGACATTTTTGAAGCAGGTATTTCAATACCTATTTTAATTACGTTTGTCGAGTTTCTTCTTTAACACTGGTTCTTAGCGTCGGCTGTGCCCGGACTTAAAGGCCCGCGGGTTGCTAGGAAGTAGGAAACTCATTTCTGGCGGCAAACAAAATGGAGGATAGGCAACTTGAAACCGTGTTTCTTCCCGGTAGAAGACGATTCTGTAGTTTGTCCTTTAAAAAGAAACGAATAAGAGACTTTTTTTTCAGCCTCGTAATTTCCCGATTTTTCTGCGTAGTATGAAGCGATTGTTTTTTCAAAAATCTATGTGGCAAAGTATTTCTCTAATATTGAAGAGTAATTCCCGAATCAGCGCGTATCGCCTTGAACGCTCTCGAAAACCCCTGGGGGTCCACTCATCGGAAGAACAACTATAAAAGCACCTCACCCATCTTATTGGCTAAACTGATTAAGAACAACCAATGACTGGTGTTCAGGGTGTACAGCTTGACAGTGTACATACAGGACATTTCGACAGAGCTCGTTATTTCCAAATGCTTCGTGAATCACGTTTAGCGATTCTCAAATCATGTAGAGACCTCGCTTTCGAAGTTTAGACATTATGCAGAACCCTATGAAATGAATGAATATAAAAACGAACGCTCAAATGTCTAGCGATGCCCTGCTTGCAGCGCAAATATTGGTTTGTTATGTTGCCTACGCTCAAGTAAGTTGCATGCATATTGTCAAGGGCTCTATTTTCGGCGAATAACCTGAAATAAACGCCCAAACGTTGTCACGGGCAATCATCGAAAAAAAAGAAAGAAACGGACGTTGTCAAATATACGCAATATTCGCGCTCGGAATACAGGTTGCAGATCTAATTCTATTATGCTTCGTAAGTGCTTCACCAGAACCAAAGAAGGAAAGTAGAAACGAAGTTTGGCCCGGCATAAAAAGAAGGATTCACCGCTCCAGACTAATTTACTCCTACGTAAAATTATAGCGACTGGTTTCTACTAACGCCTTCCGGAACTACGTTGACGGCACGCATCGCGTTCCTCAATTCCCTCCCCCCCCCCCCCCCTTCCCTCGCGTTAAGTTCATTTGAGAGACTCGATTTCGGAAAATTAAATTTCATAACCTTCTTCCTTACCCCCGACTTCAAAGAAGGGAAGAGAATCCCGCCCTTTTAAGCGAACAGGCAGCCAACACAAAACCTAAGCGTTCAAAAACAATAAGATGATATTCCTAGCCTTAAACAAACAAAGCGTAAAACAATGCTAGAGAGAAAGAAATATACCAGCGTCGACGCAGTCCCTGTCATCGCGCCAGAACAAAAAGGTTTTCAATTACACGTCGCGCTCTAAATCACGTCCAGCGAGCCAATTACGAGAAGAGCCTTGCCCGCGATCTCCTTATCAAACGCAAGAAGACCTCATGACGCGTTGGGTACGTGTTTGTGTGTGGGTCCGGACATCTAACAGAACGCCAGATCATCGAATACCGCTTCATCGAAACCGTTTCATGAACGCTATTTCGTCGATCGCCATTTTATCGATCGCCATTTTATCGATCGCCATTTTATCGAACGCCATTTTATCGATCGCCATTTTATCAAACACCGCCAAGTTGAGCCTTAAACAACTTTGATGTAGGAAGGTGTATTTTGTTAACACCAGGTGAATAGCAGACCATATTTTTTTTTTGTGTGTGTGTAGAGAGGGGAACTAATTATCAGAAACATGATTTTCTCTCCTACACTTTTTTTATCACAGTAACTGATAACTATACTCTGTTTCATACTTAGCGTGCAACGCTGTCAAAGCTACTGGCGCGAGCGCGTGGCTTCATCTATAGTTTTGTTTGCGCGAGAACTCGTGCAAATGATCAACGAGATCAAGCACCACGCTCGCGCCAGTAGCCTTGAGAGCGTTGCACGCTAAGTATGAAAGAGAGTATAGTGCTGTTCATATATCCAATAATAAACGGGAACACTGCCTTGACATTTTATGAAACCCTTGATCATTCAGTGCGGTGTCCAAACTACGTAACTTCTAGGGTGTATCTACGTCCTTGAAAGTACGTATTATGTTCTAAGCACGAAGCCGTCCTTAAAGTAATGACTTGTCTCCATATCGTATAAAACAGAAAAAAAGACGTATCTCATCTCTGTTTATTTGAAGTAAGAGGCAGAGCCGCCTACCTGCCGGCTTTTCAGCCTACGTTCTTACAACGGAAGCAATAAATTTAGGATCAAATGAAAACATTAGTGTATAGGTAAGTACAAAAAGAAACGCGCAGCGAATAATAGTTATATTCCTTTCCGGACATACTTTTCATGCGTTCACAAATAAGCAAAAAATTATGTGGGGGTGAACAGCCGCTTTTCTTACACGAAAAAAGTGAGTCGCGTACCTACTCAAGTTTTTTTGTTTTTTTTTTAAACGAGTTCGGGGTATAGGAATTATATTTCTGGCTGATCAAAAAGAGCGTAAAAACGACTCATACGCGAGAGTAAAGCATTTAAAAGCGCTGTAATGCTCCGAAATTCGGCGAAGTGAAACTCCATGAAACGGCGTTCGATGAATCGGCGTTTGATCAAGTGTGCACTTATTCGATAAAATGTGCACTTATCCGATGAAGCAGGGCTCAATGAAACGGCGTTCGATGAAACGTGCTCTACCCGTTTGCGTGTGCGCAGCTCCCGGGTTATGTTACAGAGCTCTGTAATTAACCAACAGAATATAGACAGAAGGCCTCTGCACGCGTCATCCCAGTCATATCGATCGAGGCCTGAGATTGGGCACGAGTGCTGTGTCAGCGTTCCGCTGGTGCTCGCGTCCAATCAGCGCGTCGAACGTCGGGTTCGGGCCCAATAGCCGAGTTAGCGCGATCCGACTCTGATGACGTTTCATAGAGGGAGAGGAGACCATGCGGAGGCTTTCTGTCTAGGTGGTGTTGATTTAACACGCGTCGGCCGGGGCTGCTCGGTAAAAGTCGCTAAGCCTAACGTGGCCGCTGATAGTCTTCCTTCTTGTTTCGCCTTACGCTGCTTTGTAGCAAATGCTACAAAGCAGCCCGTCTATATACTAGTCTTCGAAATCCTGGCCCCCAGCGATAAAAATTGGAAAAAATAATCTCAAAGGCAGGCACAGACTGCGCATTATTACAGCTCTCCTGGCATCGGTGTTGCTCTTGGAGCTCCGCGAATATGCATATCTAACGTCCTTGTATTACAGCATCTGCCGAAGTTTCTAAAAAAAAAAACGAAGTCTTTGCAAAAAGCGCAGCCCCTCTGCTGTCATGGCGTCAGCAAAAACATACCTGACGGCGCCCATGGAATAGAAAAGACTCTGGTCAATGTTTACTGACCGTTTAAGAAGCTCAGTAGTGTTGACGATTGGGCGAGTTGGTCATTCATATTAGCGGAAAACAAACAGCGCAAGGACAAGGACAGAGTAGAAGGCGGTAGACACACACAGCGCTGACTTACAACTGAGCTTTACTGCCACTGAAAACCTGTATAAATACACAATTTGCCCGGCCGAAAAGCCAAGAAAAGAAACACAGAGGAGGACTACACGTGTTCCTAGAGTCATCTGGAGGCGCCGTTGCTCTCCGATCTGAGTAGAAACATACACTCCTTTTCCGTCAAGGCAAGTGACGGGGCACTAACACACTCAGAGCCCGATTGTCCAATGGCGCGGGCTTCTATAATATCACGTGTCAGTTTATCTTTTTGTTTTCTGATGACCGTGCATCGTTCAAAAAACGGAGTACATCCGCAATCGCGGCAATGCACCCCAAGGTGCCCCGACACAACCTGAGACATATTACAACGATGCTCTCTTAAACGCTCATTAAGACAACGTCCTGTCTGCCCTATGTATCTCCGGCCACAGGACAGGGGAATAGAGTATACAACACCCGCAACGCATGTAACAAACTGGCTTTGGTGTTTCTTGGTGCACACCTGTCCCTCTATGACATGAGAGTTCACTCTTTTGCACATCATAGATAGCTTGTCAGGAGCCGAAAAGACCACGTGAACACCAGCTCGACGTCGCACTTTTTTCAGATTATGGGATATTTTGTGTAGGTACGGCAGTACTGTGATGTTCCTGTTTTTCCTGTTAACTTGTTCAGCATTCTCAATCCGTCTTCTCTTTAGTAGAGTTTCTGCGACTGCCGTTAAGAGGCGCAACGGGTAACCCGCGGCCGTGAGCCTCGCTACTTGATTCTTAAAGCTATCCTTGACTAAGTGAAAGCAGGATTTATTAAGGGCGTTCTTAAAGCAAATGTTAATGATTCCCCTTTTTACCAGTTTAGAGTGGGCGAAATTTCTGAGGTTTTGGCCACGTTTAGTAAATGCTTGGAACCACTGGTTATCACGCACGAATTACCAGTAAACGGTTCCATAAGATTTTTAGACCTTAGGCTGCAGTGTCTCCCCACACACACCTGCTGGCTTTATGAACCAAGGAGTAATAAACCCCTCCTGTCGTTTTCGTCTGCCCACTCTAAACTGGTAAAAAGGGGAATCATTAACATTTGCTTTAAGAACGCCCTTAATAAATCCTGCTTTCACTTAGTCAAGGATAGCTTTAAGAATCAAGTAGCGAGGCTCACGGCCGCGGGTTACCCGTTGCGCCTCTTAACGGCAGTCGCAGAAACTCTACTAAAGAGAAGACGGATCGAGAATGCTGAACAAGTTAACAGGAAAAACAGGAACATCACAGTACTACCGTACCCACACAAAATATCCCATAATCTGAAAAAAGTGGGACGTCGAGCTGGTGTTCACGTGGTCTTTTCGGCTCCTGACAAGCTATCTATGATGTGCAAAAGAGTGAACCCTCATGCAATAGAGAGACAGGTGTGCACCAAGAAACACCAAAGCCAGTTTGTTACATGCGTTGCGGGTGTTGTATACTCTATTCCCCTGTCCTGTGGCCGGAGATACATAGGCCAGACAGGACGTTGTCTTAATGAGCGTTTAAGAGAGCATCGTTATAATGTGTCTCAGGTTGTGTCGGGGCACCTTGGGGTGCATTGCCGCGATTGCGGATGCACTCCCTTTTTTGAACGATGCACGGTCATCAGAAAACAAAAAGATAAACTGACATGTGAGATTATAGAAGCCCGCGCCATTGGACAATCGGGCTCTGAGTGTGTTAGTGCCCCGTCACTTGCCTTGACTGAAAAGGAGTGTATGTTTCTACTCAGATCGGAGAGCAACGGCGCCTGCAGATGACTCTAGGAACACGTGTAGTCCTCCTCTTGTGTTTCTTTTCTTGGCTTTTCGGCCGGGCAAATTGTGTATTTATACAGGTTGTCAGTGGCAATAAAGCTCAGTTGTAAGTCAGCGCTGTGTGTGTCTACCGCCTTCCACTCTGTCCTTGTCCTTGCGCTGTTTGTTTTCCGCTAGTTTAAGAAGCGCAGGGCGTGTTGGGGCATTAGCATATTATTATCGCCCCTCAGCCAATGATGATACGCTTTTAGCCGATACGAACGCCAAGGACGAATCGCCAAGCAAGAAGACTAAATTTTCAGGGAGTTCCCGAGAAAAGTGATCCGTGTTTTGAGACCTTTGTAAATAAATTATACATCGCAGAATGTTCAAACCCCAGGAGAAAGGACGCCAACAGTGAAGATACAATGCGAGAAAGCTTGAAAACATGATTTTACCAGGATCAAAGAAAAAATTTTATAAAAATGTAATCTCACCATGAGCCGTCGTCCACCTATCAGCCTGATACTCTGTACACAAGAACTGACACTGTGAGCTTTTGTGGGACTCAGATCAGTGAAAAACACTTGTCAGCAACAAAAAAGGAAACATTTGTTTTTTTCTCGCTGAAACCTTATTTTGAATTAGATAGGTGCAGTTCTGGGTAGTAACGAGTTACTGCAATCTCGTTACTTTTTTAGTAACTTGTAACTGTAACGAGTTACGAGTTACTTTTTTTTAAATGTAACTTGTATCTGTAGTTCTATTACTTTTTTCTGAGGTAACGATGAAAGTAACGACTTTACTTTTGTGGTTACTTTCCAGTGTTTTATGAAGAATATATCACTGAACGGAGGTAGAATTTATATATTTCTTGCACTTTTCAAATCGTCTATTCCGACATTTCGAGTGTAAAGTTGGCCTTGCACAAACTTGTGAATACGTTCCTTCTCACGGGTCACTATCCGAATATAGTCACATGTAGATTTCATGAAAAAAAAATCTAGTTATCTTTACGCACGTGCTTGTATTTTGTGACTGAACACTTACATCTTAGTGTCTTGAAGCACTATCTATGTTCTGGTTTTTCTTTCTTTTTTTTTTTGTCTAAAAACGCTTTTTAATCGGGTGAATCAACCGTGGAACAACAATACACGCGGAGGGCATTGCGCATGTTTTGTATTTTGATTAGCGCGAGTACTCTGCACTGGGCATGTTTCGTATTTTGATTTGCGCCACTACTCTGGCGTGGAAATTTTCAAACACTAATTTCGAGAAGCAATTTCTGCCAAGTTACAATATGAAGTAAAAAGCGTACTTTCTAATTTTATGCAATTTAACTTGGTGAGGGCCGTTTTCTAGTTTTTCCTAATTTTTTTTGTTATAGAAAAGTAACTGAAACGTAACGTCGTTACTTTTTCACAGTAACTAACTGTAACGAGTTACTTTCTTGTTGCGGTAACTGTAACGGTAACTCCACTACTTTTTTCTGAAAGTAACTGTAACTGTAACGAATTACTTTTTAAAAGTAAGTTACCCAAGACTGAATAGATGTTACAGGCGCTGGCAATATCGTTTATTCTTTTGAGAATATTAGGCTCAAATGAACGTTGGCTCAAAGATAAATTACGTTGCTTTTTTGTTTTGTTTTTATTCAAGTATTGTCATGCTCTCAAACTTTCGCGTTCTATCCCAACCGCTAGCGTCACATTCTCACCGATTTCGAGCTTTCTACGATGCATAGTCTATTTACCCAAACGGAAAAAAACACGGTTTTTTTATTTTCGGAATCCTATAGTACCAAACCGTGCACGCCCTGTGTATCATATAGTGTCGGCGACTATCGAGTTCCGTGTTGAGAAGCCCGAGAAGGAGCAGATTCCTCACGAAACGTCCGCTGCCACTACTCTAGAGCCTCCGTGAGACGTATTTTTTATTGTTTCCTATCAGCCCCATGCCAGGTTCGCCTTTAGATAAGAACCTTTGGGGTTAATTATTCGTCCCGGCGGATTCCCCACCAGTCAGTTTCTGGTTGTGGTCAAGACAGATCCACCCTTCGGCTGATGGGGAATGTGTCACGCTTACGTGCTTCTGAAGAGTGGAAAAGCAGGTTTGCTTTCAAACAGCTTCATCTGAATGCGCTCTAAAAACAGTTTGTGGATTTACTTTCCTGCAGAACACAAAGACAGCCAACCACGGCGAACGATACAATAATTACAGCGTGTGATGAATCTCAGACTACGATTGGATGTAAAAATGTTATGTGCGCAGCAGAACGAGGAACTGAAACGTCATGCTCGCGGTCTCCTGTGCGCTCCGTATTTTTTCTTATCCACTCATATAGCCTACTTTTTTAGGTTCGCAGTTTCCGTGGTCTTGCATAAAAGCGAACTTAGTATTTTTTTTAACTGCAAAAAACAAAACATATCAATTTTTTTTTTTTTTTTTTTTTTTTTTATGGGAGGATGCATTACACTACATTTTTGGTTTGCGTATTTCAAATTGCCTTCCTTTGAAACCGAAAATAAGGAAACGATCTGCGTTCCCCTAGCTCGCCGCGCGACGACGGTTTCGAACAGACCAGCCCTTTCAACGCGCACGTTGCTGTCACGTGACTGCATCCTTCTCTTTTCTCAATGTGTGATTGAACCAGTTGGACCAATCCGAGCGCTCGGAGTGCGCTAAGTCACGCCACACTTCACTGATTTTTTGCTAGAGATAGTAACGAAGCACATTCAAAGCTCTGTATAGTAACCGTCACCCTCCACTTCTACAACACTCACGAAGTGTTGCTACTATGAGCTCGTTGAAGCAGTCAGACATCTGTTCTGCCACGTGACTACTATCGCGTCTCTAACCACCTGCTGAGAGCGGGGTCACGTGAAGGAAAGTAGGCGGTTGATTTGTTCGGCGAACACGTAGTTCCCAGCGCACTGTCAGCTTGAGGGTGAAAAGAACATAGAATGCGCTCGAGCTGCCCTTTGGCGTTCGTCGGTGATAAGGTTATGAAAGTGGTGAAATGTGATGATGTTCTGCTTTCTGGGCGGACAGCGTTAAGATTACCACTACAACGAAGCAGCCTCGTGACGAGCATAAAGTTCTTATAAAGGAGGTCTTTATGACCATGACCTTTCATGGGGGTCAGAATCCACCCTAACGATAGTGGTGGCCAGAAACATTTTTATTTGGATAATCTGGGTTTCGATGGATTTTATGGCTCGCCGAAGGAGACACTCCTCCGGCAAGGTATAGAAGCTCCTTCGGGAACGCACACGGACAATGAGTGGCGTTGTCATTTTGCGTGAATGTTTGTAAGTTCCAGTGTACCCCATTCTTCCAAATCCGCTTTTGTCTGTTCTTAATATGTTTCTTGTGTGCTAAGGTAAACATCATCACCTTTATTTGATGACAAGCAATTTCAAAAAAGTCATCGTCTTTAGAATGCTAAGTACAAGATGCCCAATTTCTCTAGTGTGTTGACCTCACAATTTCTCTCAAATAAAAACGAATAAATGCACATAGTAACCCTGGAGCTAGGGGACAAAAAAGGGCGGACAGACAAAAAACTCCGAACAAAGCTAAAGCTTTATTTTTCAGAATACCCTCTATGCCTACCTTTAACCAGCTCGCCTGCCTTTTTGCTTTAACAAAAAAAATATTTTTTTCATTAGAACCAGACTTGTACGTAACGAGTTACAAGTAACTGATTACTTGTAATCAATTACATTCTAAGGTAACTTTTTAACGCTTTAATTACTTGTTTTCTGCGGTAACGTCTACTGTAACTCAATTAATATTTTTGGGTGAACAATCACAAGTAACCAATTATATGTTTCCGAAAGACCTAAAATTGAGTTTAGTTTTTTACGTAAAAGACCGCTCTGCCTCAATTTGCGTCACTCTTCTATGTTGCACGAACGTTGGATACATTTTGACCCCTAAACAATTAAAAAAGGTATGAAGATACCAGAAGGATTAGAATGTCAACGCGCTCGGTGATGTCCTAACGACAACTTCGAACGACAACTGCTGTTGAAACTCAACAAAGTGTGAATGAAAAAAAGAAACAAAATATAACCCCTTTGGACATATATAGGTTTTTTTTTTTTATTTCGTAATAAAAATTGAAAAAAGCTACCTAACGTAAAAAGTAATTCATTACTTTCTAGTAATTTTTCAATTACATTTGTGATGCCGTAATTGATTACTGTAATTAGTTACATTTTTCCCTAAAGCATTTGTAAATGGAATCGGTTACTTCGTTTTAACAACGCGTACAAGACTGTTTAGAACTGGATATAAAACATTGGAGCCGGTAGCTGATAAAGCCTAACCTCTTAGCCGGTAGGTAAAAGACTCAAATAACATTGCAATAATTATTAACCCCACTACATAACTCATGGCGACCTCTCGGAGTAATCTTGTTTAAATATTTCATGAATTACTAGAGAAATAAGTATCTTGCCCCACAGTACGTCTATAATTTCTAAATAATGAATGATTTTACGAGTGGTATTGAACCCTTTTCTTCTCAAAAAACACTCTCACCTTCTAATGAGAGGTGTATATATCAAAACGATAAATAAGATCCGAGATAAAATAATAAATCGTGTTTCTCGGTAAGCAAAAATAAACTACGCATCGTGATTTGTAGCTCCGTGCCAGTATAATGGTATGACTGGTGCTAAAATACAAAACTTTTAGAACGACGTTATCTGCACCAAGATACCAAGCAGAAAAACACAAGTAATAAATGATGTGACTTTCACCTAGGCCCAATATTTTTTGACCTATGAAAGTCCTTGTGCACACTTGCCGAATTTATTTCAGTGAATAAGCTGGTGAGCAAGAGTCAAAATATCCTCACTCTTGCTGAAAATATTTCTTTCTTACTGAAATGCAGGCCACAGAACCCACATTGCTATTTCAAAGTTTGACGACTATTAGGCCTAGGCGCACGTCGTTCCACAATGCAAGTTTGCTTTCATCTTTTTTTCTTGATTCAATTACCTTGGTGTTCTCAAACGTTTGTTCGTTACTACCATAGTGAATGTCATATCAGACTCACACGGAGATGGAGCTTCATGCGGTGGGTAGTTTACTTATGCCAACCAAAAATACACGAATTTTATTTCTAAAGCAGTAGCTTTATAGGCCCAACCACACTCAAGGTGATGTCCTCATGGTTGTGTCCTCAAGGTCCGGTCCTCAATGTCGTGCCCTCAAGTTCACGCAGTGCTCGCAGCTGAAACTTAATGTCGCTTTATGAAGGTCACGGGTCTGAAGCGATGATAGATGAAGCATCAAGCGCGATCTAAACCAATGCGTTTTTGTGCGCGCATAGGCCGTGCATCTCCCGGAAATTGCATATTTCGTGACGTCACACTGATTCCGTGCTCCTTCCGGGCGGCATAAGAAAGTTTGATGATTTCAACTTTTAGAGCGCAGCTCTTAGGCGCCCGTTTCCGGCAGGAGCGGCGTCGCCGTCGCCGTCGCCCACGGCGACGCCGCGCGGTGCATTATGGGTAAATTTTCCCGCTAAATTTAGCGGAAAAATTTCTCCGCTATGTCTGGTGGAAAAAGTTCCCCGCTAAATCTAGCGAAAAATTTTCCCTCTAGCGGAAAAATTTCCCCGCTAAATCTAGCCGAAAAATTTCTCTGGGGATCACGTGCCTGGGGGGTCACGTGACCCCCGAGGTTACGTGACCCTTCCCCCAGGTCACGTGACCCCCCCCGCCACCCGACGTCACGTGACCCCCCCCCCCCCACCCGAGAACACGTGACCCTCAGTACCCCTCCCTCCTCCTCCTCAAGAGCTGCGCTCCAATTCGGCGTTACAGGGAGTTGTAAACGGCTTTCACTTTTTTTCTGAACGCGCAGTAAAACGCGCTGTGACGTCGTAGGACGCCCCTCTCCCGGCCAATCGGCGGAGGGCACTAGTTTCGGCTCCGCGTTTCTTCGTATTCTGGCACAGATGCTCTCCGCTCGCCCGAACGCGCGCCGTCCTAATCAACGCGCGTGGTTGTGACTCAGAAAGCTCCCCGGAAACAGCAAAAATGTCACGAAATACGCAATTTCTCGGAAGCGCACGGCCTACGCCCGCACACAAACGTGTTGGTTTGGATCGCGGTTAAGCGCCGGTTACGTAAGCTCCGCTTGCGTGCGCGAGAGAAAAAAAGGCGAAGAGGGAGGGTAGGGCACAGAGAGAAAGGAAGGGAAAGAGGGAGCGCCGGTTGCGCTTGCTCCGTTCGCTCACCAAGAGAGGGACAGAAAGAGGGGGAGGAAGAGAGGAAGGGAGAAGGAGAGACAAAGAAAGAGAGAGAAAGATAGAGGGAAGAAGAGAGAGGGAGGGACCAACGATGCTCAAGATCGTGTTATCGAGGTCACGTAACGCACGCGGATATAGCGAAGCGTAAGCTCCGTTCGCGTAAGCGCCGGTCGCGTAAGCGCCGGTCGCGTAAGCGCGTAATCGCCAGTAGCTGAAGCTTACGTGACTTAAGGTCCTCGACGTCCGTCACGTCTAGTGGGCGATGTCCGGAACATGGCATGGCCCGAAGCATAGCCGGTGCGTGAGGCCAGACCAAAGCATATAAACCAAAATAATTTTAAAGCAGTAACTTTATAGGCCCAACCTTGCTCAGGGTCATGTTGGGGTTCTCAAGAACACATACGCGTGGTCATGTCCTAAAAGTTGAGTAATCAAGGTCACATAATGTCCGTGGCTGCGCTGGTTGCGTAAGCTCCGCTTGCATAAGCACCGGTCGCGTAAGCTCGTAAGCGTCGGTAGCTGTGTCTGACAAGAACCTGACGTCCTTGATGACAGCCTCGACGTCGTCCTTGAGGTAGTCCTAGAGGTCGAGGTTGTCTTTTAGGTCGTCGTAGAGGTCATCCTAGAGGTCGTTTTCAAGGTCGTTCTTGACGTACCATCCTCGACGTCGGCCTAAATACCGTCCTTGACGTCGTCTTCGACGTCGTGTTCTACGGCGTCGTTGAAGTCGCCCTAGACGTCGTCTTATACGGCGTCCTTGAAGCCGTCCTCGAGGTTGTCCTTGACGTTGTCCTCGAGGTCATCCTAGAGGTCGTCCTACACGACGTTCTTAAGGTCGTCCAAGAGGTCCTCCTAGAACTCGTTTTTTACGCCGTCCTTACATTGTTCCAGAGGTCGTCCTAAACGATGTCCTAGACGTCGCACTTCCTGTCGTCCTAGGCGCCGTCCTTAAGGTCGTCTACGATGTGTGCACTGCACATTATAGCCATGTCATCACCGCTCCATTCGCTTTCCTAATTGCTTTCAATAACGACGCTCGTGCAAAGGTACCGTATTTGATCGCGTTTAGTCGAATGACCGTGCCTGTGTGTTTTTCTTTACCGAACTCTGTATATATATCAAAGAAAGGAGTTCCATGAGATGTTTTTCTTTTAGCTGTGCATTCTAATGCGAAAGCATTAACTGTCTCATGGAGCGAAGCCGGCGTTGTCTGCAGCCGCTGCCTGTAGCAGCGAAAGTCGCCACCTAGAACATAGAACATAGATTTATTGATAGAACAAACATTTTTCAAAATACAATGGCGAGCCGGAATAAGCCTCAAGGGCTTGTGTACCTGGCTCGGCAGGTGACGAAATTATATAGATTAGATAACGAAGAATATTAAATAAAAATCAACTTGCATTCTTTAGCACACCCGTTCTCTGAAACCTCAGTGTGTATTAACCCAAACCGAAAAGATACACATAGTAAACAAACACCTTAGACACACTACAACCGCAATGTTAAAAAAAGAGAAAAAACAATGCTCTTTAAATTTTGACTTTATACCTCTAAGTTCCGTGACGCATTCCTAAGTCTTTTTTTTTTTTCTCGACATTATAAGGAGTATTGATTCTGGTAGGCGGTTAAATCCCTGCGGGCATAATACACTGTCACGCGCTCACCATACCAAGTTCGAATACGCGGTACCTCAAAACAAAGAGATGGCCTTATTGGCCGCTGTTGAATGTAAGGGGCTTTGAAATTCAGACCTCCAGAAATGACGCACCACTACGGTTCCCCTTAAAAGCCCCTGAAAAGGCGACATATGAAGTTCCTGAAATATCTCTGCACTGGAGACGTCTAGCATGTCAAACGCGACACTTTTCAAAATTCTTTACAACAACAAATTAACTCTAGCGTGCCAAGACAACAAACATCCCATAAAAAGTGGAATGCCGTACCGTAAATAACAATATGCCAAAGCCTGTGCTATCATTTTCCTAACAGAGAAAGGCAGAAACATTCTAACATTGTTTATGTAAACACGAAACGCTTCTTAACTTTTCGCACAAATAGGTCAAGTGTGTACACCAAGATAAATCCTTATTGAAGTATATTCTGACTTCAGAGGTATGTTATAGATTTGACACATTCAATAATTTCGCAATCACAAGATCTGCAGCTGGAAGCATGCAGCGCTACAGGAAGTGCGAGGTGAACCCGTTTAGGTGTATTTTTAAAACAAATCAGTTTTGTCTTTGACGCATTCACATTAATCGGGCTCGAAGTAAACCAGTTCATTGTACAAGTAATATCCTTTTGATAATTTTGATTGGCGATAAGGTAATATGCATGACATCACACCAACACCCTGTCGTCCGCGTATTGAAATACGTTACATTGTGAAACAGCACTCATGAGATCATTTATATATTAATCAAGAAGTAAAGTAGACAGCACTGAACCTTGCGGTACACCAGCCGTTAACAAAGTTCTACTACTCTTGTGATTTTTAAAAACTATAACCTGGGAACGTCCTGAAAGGTAACCTTTTAGGGGTGAAAAAAAAAAACGGACCTCGAAAGAATTTTGTGATTTATGCTGTCGAAAGCTTTCGACAGATCCAAGAACACTGCACACAAAAACATATTATTATCAGAACTTTTATGTAAGCAATCTCCAAAACTATTTAACAGCGCTTGGGTTCATCGTTCCGCAACAAACCCGTACTCACGATCGGACAGTAAGCCAAACCTTTCTACGAAACCAGTCAGTGCCCTTAAAAGGTGTTTTTCTAGTAAATTCACCCGGCACGACAAAACTGAAATAGGCCGATAGGTGGCAAAATCATCCGCCGCCCCTCCCTTGTAAAGTGGCTTAACAATAGCCGTCTTTATTCCCATCGGCCAAATTCCAGTCTCAATGATGTCATTGAATATTCCTAAGAGTACATATTTAAGTTTGTCATAATTTTTACGCAGATCCCCTATATGAAGTTTATCAAAGCCTGGCGATTCATTTTGCTTAAAAGAAAAACAATATTATCGGAGCTCATTTTCAGTGAGGGAAGGCAAAAAGGCTGAAGCTAGATTGTAATTTTGCAACGTAGCCGTTCCGACGTTGTTACTATTTTGAGCTGCACCGGAAGTGCGAGCAAACAAATCGCTGAAGTTTTCAATCGTTTTTTGCGCCACAGGCGGGAAAGACTTGTCTATCATCTCATCGATTAAACGTCTTTTTTTGCCACCTCAAAACCGAATAGCTATCTCCCGGGTTTTTGCCGTGTCAAGGCGATTTTGTTCAAACTCTCACTTGAAGTATCTGCGCTTCGTAGAACGAACTATATTTCGGTTCAGCTTAGGTCCGAGCGCGGCCAATGTTATGAGCAGAAGGGCCAATCAAACAGCGAAAGAGGCACAACGTCATGGCGTGCTCTCTGTAGTTGATAGGACAAGCCGGTATTCGCCGTCTCTCTCTCTCTCTCTCTCTGTGCACTGCTCATCCGCGGCTAGTCAAGCGCAGAGATCACGCCATGACATTGCACTTTTTACGCTGTTTGATTGGCCCTTTGGCTCATAAAATTGGCCGCGCTCCGACCTAAGAAGAAGCGAAGTACAGTGCGCACGCTTTGTTCCTTGCTATTTTAAACTCTTCCTTCAGCGCTGAATTGCTTGGTGACCGTTTGCAGAGTCTCCAAAGAAAATCCTCATAACGTATAGCCACTAAAATGTCTGACGTAATCCATTCCTGATCTGGTTTACGTCATGTAATTATTACTTTCTTTTTGCAAAAATTAGAAAACCAATCAACAAACGTATCGAACAACATTCATGGCTCGACTGAAGTTAATAGGTTATTCCAGTCGTGGTTGCCAATTTTGCTGTATAACTGCGCTTGATAAATTAAGGTTATTTTTTTATTGTTGTGGCACTAATTGTTTCTTTAGATTATCTTGCGCGCCATATATTAATGGTCCGCCAACGTTTCTGTTATCACTGCAGCATTTACGCTACCCTCAAAAATTCGGAGGTTTATGTGATCGATACACCAGGATACTAATTTGTCACTTAAGAGTTCTTCCCGAGTGTGTGCCTGTATCACATTCCGATGCCGTACGTCGCCATTAAGTTAAGGTAATCGCAGACCACATGGCGCGAACAATCTATTGTATTTAAATTGAAGTCTCCCACTAAGCACAGCTGACTTGTCGGGATAATCACGAATAGCATTTGATCTAGTTCTTCGAGAAACATGTTCACGTTGCTCGAAGGGGGGCGATAGATTTCCATCAAGTGAACTGAAAAAACCTGACGTCAAATTTGTAGGCTTAGGCACTCGGAGTGCGATACGGTTGTTGCAGACTGGTCGGCATCCCCAGTGTCTTTGATAAAAACACAAAGTCCTACCCGTCTGCCCAACCTTCTTGTATATGTAAACGGTTTGTAACCGGGAATAGAAAATATAGTTATTGTATCTTCTTTAATATTAACTTCAGTCAAAACGAACGCATCTATGACAGCCTCGAATTCTTGGACTATAAGCATAAACTGGCCCTAGTACTTTCTAATGCTTCTTAGGTTATCGTGAAAAAAGCTAAACGAAAACTCGGAGGATGCTTCAGCCTTCCTTTTCAGCAACACACTGTTTGAAAACTCAAAAAATCACGTGAAAACCTACAGTATTTTGTCAAAATCCGCCACGCGGTCAACACACAACAGTGGCGACGAGTTTTATTTCTTCACGAAAATCTTCCCGTTTTTTATGCACGTTAGTTTATAATGCTTTTCCCTTGTTTTCCCTAAAATCCCATTGGCTGAGCTGAACGGCACCTAACTTTCCTTTGGCTGAGCAAAACGGCGCCCAAATTTCCTTCCCCAATAAAAGAGAAAAAAGCATCGCAACGCAGGTGCTTCGTCACGAAAGCCAGCGGGTGCGCTCAAGGTAAAAGCGGACGCGCCTCAGATATGAAATACAAAGAAAAGCACAGCAACGCAATGCTTCCTCGAGGAAGCCGTCGTGAAGACGGCGCGGTTCGCCGCGCATGCGCAGTGGGGGAGCGTGACGTCACTACCTGAGCACCGTGTGCGAAAGAAAGACGTGCAGCGCTGCTTCTAGGAATGCTCTACATGTAGTAACACTTTCGCAGTCCTACAGCTAAGCAGTCCTCTGTGTCTCAGACGATTTTTTTTTCTGCCTGCATACGAGTTTGAATTTATACGCATTTTGTCATGTTCATTTCAGCACGGTTTACATATGCCTCACAATGTGCCACCCCATCACAGACCATTCCTTCTCTCCAGGAATGTAAATAAAAACATCTTATTGATGAGTCTGAAGTTCGTTGATTACCCTTAAATTGAGTGTACAAAATAAAAGAGACACCAGCTTTTATTATTTTAATTGATACGTCATATCGCAGGGCGAACTGGATTTCCGCTGCGAAACGTATAGGGACAAGTTTAAGTTTTCACCCGACTTTAGTCAATCGAGTGAGATTAAATTCTGAAATAACCTCAAGTACTACACCGAGGAAAAGAAAACTTGAAGCATTTTGAACGGGTCCATGCACATAAATAACGTCAAGTTATTTATGTTTTTTTAGCTGGAAATGTGTGCATTGCTTTGCGCCTTACCTTGGTGTCTGCCGTGATTTATATCATTTTGGATATTTTCTTTCCGTTCACATGGGTGACGTCTCAATCCTTGAATCAACTGAGTGCCACATCGTGTTCTCTGCCATACGAGAAAAAAAAAATGTCACAGCTCACGTTACATTTCTGCAACATTTTGTTCGGGAACAAAAACAAATATTGACATCAAAATAAAAAAGGAGCGCATTTTGTTGCGAAGAAAAAATACATATTCTATCTAGAAATAAAAAAATAAGAGTGGCTTTTGGTTTCCAATTTATGTGGGTCAATAAAAGCAGTGTGGAAAGCAAGTAAAGTCGGGACCCCTAATCCTTACGTGTGTTTCGTAAAAACTGACTCTTAACGATTAACACTATTCAATAGGGAGAGCCCTATGCGTGGTGTGATTACCGCGTCCTCAAGACGGTCCCGTAAATTCGGGATCATGACGTCATAAAAGCTTCATGCTTTGCCCTGCCGTGATCCCGGCGGTGGCTATTAAAGCAGCGAAGGGGGGTGAGGTTCTGATGATGTTTTTATGCCCGTCTCAATACAGGTCAAAAGTTCACGGAAACTTCGGCAGTCGGCAGCAGACGCCGCGCCGACAGCGGTGCTCACGTCCACGCGCACCTTTTGCCTCAACTTCTACGTCTAACCTTGAGGATCGAGACATCCGACAATATGGCACTCCTGCGCCGTCCTTCCCCTTCGGAGCCACCTTCGATGCATGGGTGTTAGGGGAAGTTAAACACACCTAACGACGACGCGTTCGAAGCAGCCTAGTCCAAACTTCAGTAGACCGTCCATTCAAGCGGAAATGTCCGAAAGTCAAAGTAACGTGCAAAGTGGGGCCTTCTGATAGTTTCGTCCCGCAAAGAGTGCGGCGGATCCATCAGCGGAGGTTGCTTCCCTCAGCCTCTCATGATGGATGAGTCCGCGGTGACTGGCAGCTGGGGCAAAGCCTTTTTTCGGTGCCCGGTCGATGACGGCGGATGGCCTACCAATTCTACGCCGTTTCCCCTTCAGGCGGACCACAGCGAACGTGACAAGCCATCCGAGCCAAACGGGTGCTGCGAAGGAATCACATGGCAACGCGCCCCTCACGTCGCTGCGCCTGACCCCTAGTTCACGTGACTCCCACGTGGCACTGGATTGCCTCTGATGGCTCGTACTGCGGTTCTTTGTAAGCGAAAACGTCGTGTAGCGTCGGGCCTCGCGTCGTCCCCGTTCGGGAGAGCGGAACGCGCCCATAGACTGCGGGACGTGGACGAGCTCAGAAATAGCGTAGATATTGTTTTTTTCCGGGAACACGGGTGGCGTTCGTAAGTGAAGAGGAGAGAAAGCGCGTTGAAGAATATATTGTGCCCTCTACACTCACGGACAACTTAAGAAACGCAAGGCGTGTCGAGTCTTGATATTATATTGTTGCTCTACAGTCCGTAAGATTGCGGCATCAGTCGGTAAGAACACACACGAACCAACGACGAAGTTAGACGCATTAATTTAACGAGTCATGGCCTACGTTTCTTAAACTACCAGCGACTAGATCAGATATATATTTGAGGCGTTAAGTCGTCGGTTTAGGGCTTGGCTCGAAGGAACAAATTTAATTTTTAAGTGACCGAAACTTTCAAAATAATAAATGACTCCCACCTCTCTTCCTCCGGAACGTCGAGAGACTCGTTTTAAGTTTTAATTTTACTTTAACTTTAATAAACGGCCCCCTCCCCCCTCCATCTAGAAAAACCGCCAGATTCATTTTAAGATACGAGGGACTCCAAAACATGCCCCATCTAGAGACATCGACCCCGAAAACAAAGCTTGATCCAGGATCAGTCCTAGAGACACTGAGCTTCCCAAAACTACATTTTTTCTGTGCCTGAATGTCGGTATGTCGCAACATATATATATATATACTTTTTTTTTTCGAACAAAAATAATTGAGCGCCATATACGAATAAAATCTCATTGAAACAATTAGATAAGAACGTGCGGCTAGGTCAGAGCGCCACCTGATTAAAAGGATATCGGGCAAACGTAAGAGCTAGCTGCATTTGTGTCCTGCCACTGTCTCCCTCCAATCAGAGCGGGGAAAAATACTCGTCGTATGCCTTTCGCGTAGGGTCTGGCGTTCGGCGGTGTACGTTCCAGATCCAGAGCGCAAGCGAGGAGCAGACGACGCTCTTGCTTGCTGTGTTTAGAGGGAGACGGTGAGTGAAGATAAAGGCAACTAGGTTTTGAGTCTTCCCACTATTGGCGACTCCAGTGAAATCGACGCCGCTTAGCGGAAACCCCGAGAAGCTCAGGAGAGGAGATCATTTCGAGTCTGTCGTCTGCTATCGCTGCTCGGTTTTCGTGGCCAGCATACAAACGAACGTCGTTTCCAGTAATTATTTTAATGCTTCCGCCGTTCCATTCCTACACACTGGCTAGAAGGTTTCGACCGTCGAAAAATCGCTTTGCTTTCATATGTAACACCGAGTTTACGCTGCAGTGCAAGATAATTACAGTGGTCCGTGTGTTGGACGACGAAAACGACCTCCTTCCGTCCGCCATCTTGACTTACCAGCGCCTACCCTTAGTTCGCTGGAGTCGCGAATACTTCTAATCATATCTAAGCGTTCCGACGTCGCCGCGTGTTCTTATCTCCTCCCCTCCCTCGGTGTCCGTCCGTATTAGGTCGGCCGAGTCATCTTGATTTCGGAACGATTCGATTTAATTTCGAGATGTCGGCCCTGAAACGGCAGCATAATTCGGAAGCGTTCAAATGAGTCTCACACCATTTATTCTGCGCTTATTTTTTTTTATATATAAGGTTTTTTATATATGGTTTTTCTATACTGGCGCATATATATACATATATTATAAACGAAGAGGGGAGAGAGTGATTATTAGATTTAAAAGATCAAAGTTAGGGGACGGGAAAAGCAAAAATTAGCAGGCGAAAAATTGGGCCAGGAGTGGGGCCCAATTTTTCGTCAGATATATATTTGGGAGTTCACTGTTTCTTTAGCGGATGACAGCTGAGCAGTTTTTTTTTTACTTTGTCAAAGAGCCGGCTGACACCGCCGCTGCAGGTGACATGCACAAGCAGGTTCCAAGAAACAAATGACCTTTATTTTCTCATTTATTTCGATATTCTATTCAAGCTATTGCAGGTACACCGTAAAAGTAAAAACGTGCCTGCTTTCATGAAGAGCAAGCGGTGATCTAATCGCAGCAATCCGTGTAGCCAGTCCAGTCAACGAAGAGACATAAATTACGCTTTTAGTTGAAAACTTAATGGGCACTCTATAAAACGTGTAGGAGTTTATTTTCCTGCAGAACACGTAGACCGCAAATCACGGCAAAAACCACGAGTTCAGCGAATAACAAAACGCAAAATACGACTAGACAGCAAAAGAAACAAAAATCTGCAGAGACAAGTAAATTTGCTTACGTGTAGAAATGCAAAAGTATTCTTACAAGCAGCGCATTCCTACGAGCATCGCGCCACGTCTTTCTTTTTCACACGGCGCACCGGCGGTGACATCCCGCTCCCCCACTGCGCAGGCGCGGTGCCGCCTCCGGCTCCACGGCTTCCGTGACGATGCATCTGCCTTGCTGTGATTTTCTTTGTGCTTTACTTCTTAGGCGCGTACGGTTTGACTTTGAGCGCCCGGTCGGCTTTCGTGAAGAATTATCTAATATGACGCGTCGCAGCCAATGGGTATTCTACCTGTGGGTTCCGTTTTTCTGCTACAGATGGTTAGAAACAACGCCGTCTTCGCTCCATGAGACAGTTAATGCTTTGGCATTAAAAAAAAATAAACAAGTTGCGCAGGAATATTGAGCATGAGGTTTTCTTTACTCATTGTTTCAGAGTATACATCAGATTTGTCATACTTCGAGCTTGTACTGCCGGATGGGATTATTTTATTGTTCATCGTGATTGGCTGTCAATTTTTTTTTGCGGAGGAGTGCTCTCACAGACTTTTTTGTAGACTTCTATACTTCTAATACTTTATATTCGTCTCCACTCGGCTAAGAACTATATAAAACAACTCCTTTGTTCTTTTAATTCGTTATCATCTTCATGGAATGGCAGCCTTGAGATGAGGCAAATGAATTGTATTGCCTCACAATTATAATTAAGTGTGTCGCAATCTGTAATGCATATCCTTATAAACTAGTCATTGAATCGGTTAAAGCTCGAACATTTTGGAAAGTTCACATTTTAAGAATTCGAAGAGAGTTTTTGCCCCAAAGGAAAATCACTTTCAACTAGCGGCAATAATGCATAAAAATATGCTAATCTTTGGCGGCAGGCGAGTGATTGGGTAGTATGAGTCAAAGGAGAGCCACTGAATCTCTTACCATTAAAGATTGAAGCGCCTTTTATTTTATTCGCGGTTCCGTTTATAACTACCAATGACAATTCGTTCAAATTTTACGTTTGTTTGCTTTAAATTTAAGAAAACGTGTTATCATTTTTGTCTAGAGTAGAACACACACACACACAAAAAACTTTTATGACTTGCCAATACACCACTAAACTTGAAAATGAACATTTAAGAGAAGTCTCTCTGGTTGGGGAGCAACAATAATAATAAAGAAATATACACCAACCAAATCCTCGTTTAAAGGCGGAACCCTGCGTTTCGAGGCCTCCTCGGTCTCTTCTTCAGGGGTTGACTGCGGCTATGGCAGAAGAAAAAAAACAGTAAGAATACTGCTCCTGAACGGCCACATCCGCAGTCAACCCCTGAAGGAGAGACCGAGCAGGTCTCGAAACGTAGGGTTCCACCTTTAAACGAGGATTTGGTTGGTGTATATTTTGTTTATTATTACCACTAAACTTACTTGTTCATATGCAAGACACCTTCATCCCAAAAATGTGCCGCAGTACAAATCGTACTCTTTAATTTTTGTTTCATTTATTAGAATAACTTCTAAAATCAAAACGTGGAATGCCAAAAGAATTTCTGAAAACAAATTACTAACAGAATCTAATATATATATATATATATATATATATATATATATATATATATATATATATATATATATCATTTACCCGTTAATTTACATCCGAGACTTTGTCATAAGCAAAACTTTGAAAACCCTAGAAAAAATCGTAAGGGTGCAGGCAGGCGAGCTGGTGAATATTAATCATGCTGAATTAATCTCAGACTGGGGTAGAGGAGAAACATCAAAACGTAGAAGGGGCAGAAAATAGACAGGGCGACGTCTCAAATATTTGAGACATCGTAATGTCTATTTTCTGTCCCTTTTACGTTTTGATATTTCTTCTCTACCCCAGTCTCAGGGTAATTCAACTCGGTTAGAGAACCCTCCTTGTATAAACGAGCGAATTAACCGTCGTTACCCATCTGTGCCGCATTGAAACGTGCAAAGGAACAGCCAGGGTCCTTCGTAACCGGAGCCATCCTCCTGTCTAGCGGCAACCACAATAGGCCAAGCGGGGAGAGGCAGAAGGCCACTGAAAAATGTTTCCCTGGCGACAAAAGACACTTCAAGAGGAAAAAAGAACCCTCCGCCGACCGACCCCCCATTTTTCATCGGCTTGCTCGCCCAGGAACAACTTTTACACGGACGCGTCTAGGGCCCAACTGTAGCCCCCACCGCCCACTCTTTACCCACCCTCTCTCCCGGCACCGTCTTCAAAGTGTGTACACTTGAGCCGGCAACTTTTTCAGCGCCCTATGGCTTTTCGTTCCCAGTTTTTATTGGAATGCTATTGTTGAGTGGCTTACGCCGTTCGCACCGGCTGCACTATAGAAGTTCCATGCGTCGAGATATCTGGTGGGCGTCCGGTTGCGCTCATAGAGTTATTATAATGTACGCTAGAGGTTCAAGTGGCGCTAGTGTGCTGACGCAAATTGAAGCAGACAGCAACCAGTCCGAAATTGACTTCCGGTAATGCATTTCTATGGGAAAAAACGAGCGCATTTTCTCTCTGCGCTCGATTATAAGAGCAAATGTCAGGAATAATTCGTGCGTACTAGGCGCATTGGAACATTTCTCAGTCACGCAGATGAAATAACTGGTCAGTTTCTGCGTTTTTCTTTCAAATTCCTTGCATTAAAAACAGTGCTAAAACGGCTTCGTACGTGTATTTATGTGCACTGTCGGACACTGTTAGCGCGAACACGACGTCAGCGCTTTTCAGCATGAGGGATATACGTGCCAAACGAACGAAGGACATCTGGAAAGCCAAGAGAGACGGCAAGAACTACTCAGTAACACTGGATCAGTAACGACCAGTGCGTGCACGATCAAAATAAATTGAAGGCCACGTAATATATTCCGATTTTAAGTACCGCTTTATTATTTCTGCTCTGCGCGAAGATGCTTGTTCTACGTTTAAAATATCACCCGCACGCTCGAAATCTTTGAGAACAAGTGACTGCATGCATGCTTAAAGGTGCCCGGCAGATAAAACAATTCGAAGAGACACCTTTCATGGCCCACATACTTTATTGTTTACGTTTTGAATGTCTTTATCCACTCATGCACGAAGGGGTCATTTTCATATAGTGAGAGGACTGGCATATTAGCAATATATAAGCGTCTCCGGAATGCTGGCGAGCCTTGAACACACTCTATATTCCTTTCGGTTGTTATTTTGCTCTGCATCGTCGCTTGTTTTTACACACCTGCTGCGGAATACATGTTTCGGACTGAAATGTGGCGAAGTTAAACATCGCTCACCGATGAAGAAAAGTGTGCTAACTAAAGCAATTACACTGTTAGAATGGTAAGCAAGGTACATACTATTCGGTACGACCCAAATAACCAAAGCGTTCAGTGTTGTTTTCCGGCGAAGAGACAAAATGCACGCGCGTTTTCCCATAGGAATGCACAGGAGCACCGCAAATGTAGACTGGTTGCTGTCTGCTTCAATTTGCGTCACGGAAGTCGTATAGACACTAGCACCAGTTGAACCTCTAGCGTACATTATAATAACTCTATGGTTGCGCTTGCGCGGCCTGCCGCCCCTATAATACTGCCGCCAGAAATGTGGGCTGCGCGCCGTGGGATGTAAACTCTGCATTCATTCTCATTTCATGGATCCTGGCTTTCCGAATATTTTCTGTACGAAATTCTACAAGGGCTCTTCAAAGTTGACCAAAAAATTCGTCCATAAGAAATCGTTCAACAGGCGTAGCATGATCAAACTTGCTGAGGACGATGACGTAACCTTCTTGAATATTCTATACCAGAAAAGACGACTGCATGAACAGTACAGAGAACGAACGGTGACACGGACATGATCGTAGAAATGATGTCATAAGTATGTTGAAGTACGGCAATCGGTGACAAATGAACCGACTAAAACGTTCGTTCAACTGCAGTCTCACAGCCCAATTCTTTCTTCGCAAACGATATCATGGAAGTGTCAAAACAGTGGCAGTGGTGCCGGGACATGCAGGGGAAATACTTTAAAAAACTGACCTATAGTTCCGTGCTTGCCACATTTTCCATTTTCTCTTTATGAATCAAAAACCCGGCGAACAATGAACGGCTGTTTTAGTTTCTTTTTCACTGTAAAATGCGAAATAGGCAGGAGCGCTAGATTCTCCCAACTAAACACTGGTCGCAAGTCTTTAGTCTGACTTATCTCAAAAAAACCTCATGTGATTTCAGTACTGCGTTGGTATGCGTTACAGTCAGGATTAACTAGTTTTCTCATTTATGTCCGAGTGCAATTTAAAGTGGATATTATTATGCTGATTTGTTGGAAAATATTTATTTTATCATAGCTCCCTCACACCTAACATTATATTCAAGTTAAAATTGTGTTTATGTGCTGTACCGGCTTTAACCTTGCAAGGGGTTGAAGTAGCTGTAAAACAACACGAAATAAATCGACAAACCACGTTAAACAACGTTCGGTTTCGTGAAAATCGTTGCTGATTTTACCTTTTACTATGTGAATGAAGATGTCATTATGGTAATTATGCACAGTTATTTGCTGAATTTTTTCAACATCTCCACGTTTCAGACACACAAATGTATTGTATTTATTTCCGTGAAGTAAATATTGCAAGAACCACATTGGGGGCGTAACGTGTAAACTACATACGCAAAATGCTTTACATTCTTAGTGGGAAAATGTAATATAGTGCTCCTTTCTTAGAGTTTTTATGGCGGAGTCTCTTATGACTCGTGCAGATTTTTAGCAGTGTATTTCGTTTTAGGTCTTTCGTCAGGGTGCTCTGCTCCCCCTTTTATGGTTAAAGAATTCACCGCTTGGTGTATTCATCGTGTGAATTATGAAGTTTACTGAACTGCTGATTTAATTGTTCACTAATGCCCCCGGCAGACTCAAAAATGTTGGGTGAGCCGAGTCTGAAACACCTTACTGTCACTGAGCATTCAATCAGATTACCTGCTATACTTACTGACTGTACGATACAATTATAACGGCTCTGTGTCACCTGTCATTGACAGCTGGACAACTAGTTAAAAACTTGGTTACAAAATTATTGAAACGAAATTTCGTCACCGCAACTCCAAGATACATCTCTTCCCGTATAGCCCATGTTTTCAGTATAATCAGTATTTGGTTACAGCAGTTGAGATGAGACGAACTGGTGACAATATAATTGTTCGCTGAAGCCAGCTGGCCTCCTTTACATTCGGTCACAGCACGCACGCCTCCTTGAATTTCACTTTGCATTACTAGCCTTGAATTTATTTACTTGTTAGGCTAGTTAAACTTTAGTTGCTAACACCCCTGTTTGGGTAGGGCGTCGACGAAATTAAATGCTTTCCTAAGCATTATGTGGAAGCACTGGAAGTTCGGTACTATAGTAAACTTGTAATGGTCACGCGAAATGAAACTATATAGAAAAAACCTAATTTACAAGTGTTAAGGTTAACTAATTAAGATAGTTTATTACCTCACTAAGTATATGACTTCGATATTTCATTGCCAAACGGGGAAGGCAAAAACCTAGGAAAAACTACACCAAACCTAAAATTTGTAATATCGTGAAGCACAATTCTTCCACTGGCGATAGTTTTGCATTTCTTATCTTAAACTAAAGTGTGCCTCAGGACGTATCGCGTTGCCATACCCAGCGATTATCAAATACCAAAATAAATTTCCCCTGTCGTGCAATAAAATGTGGTTTGCACGCGAGAACAAAATTCGTTAAAGCACGCCAAGTGTGGACTCACTGGGAAAACTTCCAATATTCTTAAACTTAGCATTGATTGTTGCCAAACATTTTGAAAAAATCATATTTTGTTTAAATTTCAATATATAAAAGGTTATTTTTTTTCATTTGTTGTATTTAAGAGTGTGTGGCTCTAATTAAATGGAGCTTATTAAACCGGACTGGAATTTTAAAATAAGAAAACCGAAAATTGGCGCTGTGTTGCCCATCAAATTCTCTTGGTAATCAATAATATAAAAACAAGGCCAGGTAACGAGGTAAAACGCATGCAATATTAACTTTATAGGCATATAATCTAAAATACACTCTTTAGAGTGTGCTGCCTTTTTTCGCGTTCTTTAGCTACGTAGTGTAGAGCATAGTCGTTTTTCAGGTTACTTCCTGCCAGTTTCCAACCAAGTGATGAAAGCTGGTGAAATGACCACTCCAAACTAAACTCGTTACGTGATATTTTGCCAGCACAGCATTTATTTTCTTAGAACTATTTGGGTATTGCATAAAAGTAAAAGTAGTGGCATCTCCGTGCTACACACATAGATATAAAGAAATGTTACTGCGACCCCCAGAAAAGAGCTCGGGTCAAGAACCTTCAGACGCAGGCTAATCCGCGGAACAGGATTACCCTCTTTACTGTGGCTTTCTTCATGTTTCTTTACAACGAGCGACGAGTCAGGCTCTCTTACTTTTTTTTTATACAATCCTATAAATTGTAAGCTCGTGCCTCACCAGTAAGTAACGTTTTTCGGCATCAGTCGTCGTTTAGAATGAAAAGTTATAACGTGGTCTAGAGCTGTGCGAACAACAATATTGCAGATCAAATTTAATTTAAATTGAAAAGCGAAGCATAGGCACCACAACGTCGAATGTTGTATCGAATATCGAACACTAAAAGTTTTATTCGGAATGTTCAGAAAACAAAGGAAACCAATGAATAGATCAGGGCCCGTTTGCTCGAAGCACTAACCGCGGCTAAAGTTAGCCGCAGTACCTAGGAGAGGGATTTTGAAATCACGTGACTGGCTCGGTAGGGAGGATGCGGGGAAACATGGCGGTGTCCCAGTGAGTGAGCGCCCCTCGCTTTGGAAATAATATGTCGTTGTAGCTGCAATATCGGGCGCGTTAGTCAGCATTGAATGGTGCACGAGGCTTTCGCTTTGCCTTACCTCAATTAAACCGCAAAGCATGGGCAATGACATCGCCGCATTTTTTAGATAGTCTTTCGATTCTGGGCATTCCTAAGCCTAAATGAACGCGATAATTGTCGGCATGGCAACGTCTTTGGAAAGCGAATTGTTGATAGCACACAAAAGCAGACAGCGTCCCAACAGACCTTTTTTCTATATTATCCAAACACCGAGGTGCATGCTACGACTGTAGTTGCACGCGTCGCACGTGCTGGCGTCTGCAGTAGTAACCGTTCTACAGCAAAAAGTACAAAACAAATTTTGCCTTGCACGCGCATTCGTTAAAGCCTTATTATGATTTTTTACTTCGATCTTTTATAAGAGGAAGGGTGGACCGTAGAATTACACTTCCAGCGTTCTCCTCGCGATGCTTGGATAATTTAGAAGAAAGTCTGTTGGGACGCTGTCTGCTTTTGTGTGCTATCAATACCCGGCCGATTGAGTCAAGGCAATCCGCTTTCCAAAGACGTTGCCATGCCGACAATTATCGCGTTCATTTAGGCTTAGGAATGTCCAGAATCGAAACACTATCTAAAAATGCGCCGATGTCATTGCCCATGCTTTGCGGTTTAATTGAGGTAAGGCAAAGCGAAAGCCTCCCGCACCATTCGTTGCTGACTAACGCGATCGATATTGCAGCTACAACGACATATTATTTCCAAAACGAACGGCGCTCACTCGCTGGGGCGCCGCCATGTTTCCCCGCATCCTCCCTACCGAGCGAGTCACGTGATTTCAAAATCCCTCCCCTAGGTACTGCGGTTAACTTTAGCCGCGGTTAGTGCTTCGAGCAAACGGGCCCAGAGGAAGAAAGAAAGCTCAATGGGTTTTTTCAACGGAGGTGAACTAGCTTTTATTACGTTTCAATTCGGTTTCGCGTAGGGTTACTGTTCAGCCATGCGTGCGAAATATCGGTTCTGCTACTGGTTCCGCCACACGCCATCCGGTTATACCCGGCTCATAACTCGACATGATAGGCCGTGGCCGCTCGTAAGTGTCCTGCGCTCAACCAAACGAAAAAAATATCTTTTTTTTTTTTGCACTCAGTCACAAAACAAAATTAAGAAAGGGCGCACAACAAGACGTTATTAGCAATAGAACATTCCTTCCAAAGGTCTGGACAAACGAAGACAGCAAAAATAAATTCCTTAATTTCGTTTTGTTACACCGACTTTCTGCGGCAAATACCACTTTATGCAGATTACGTGGCCATACCAGCGCTCGCAAACAGTACCGAAGTGCAATACCCTCATTCGAGGTCAATCAGCCAGTACACACCGGCACCGGGTACTCAGAAACTACCCACCTTGACTGACTGAGGTGAATATGATTATGACACCGAGAGAAAAGCATGTCAAAAGATGATTTAAACAAAAAGGTGAGAGAAAAGACACGCGGCACGGTGCATTTGGAAAAGCGGAAAAACAAGCCCTCCCTCAAGCAGCGTTCAGCCCTACTGGGCGATCGGTGCCTGGTTGCCGTACGCATCCCTGTGTCGCGCCCCTCTCTGCAGCTGTCCTATGGGTGGCTTCGATTTCTGCCACGACTGAAAACCCGTAGATTTTTCTGGCTTACTTCGTTTTTATGACTTTTGTTTGTTTCGTTTTAATTTTGCAGGCAACAAAACAAATAGAAAATAGCTCTTTAGCCTCTTGGCCAACGCCAAGTTGTGCTACACAAAAAGGTTGAACTTATTTATTTGTTTTATTATTAGTGAGTTGTCTCCAAGTCGCTCCCGTTTCTTTAGACAACACTGCGCTGTTGACACCACCACCCTAAAGGCAGAAATTGTCCTCGCACTGCCGCCTGCAGAATAAGGTTCGGCTCACATTTTTTTATGCCTAACCCTTTCGAACATACTGGTTACCGGCGTAGGAGATTGTGGTTTTATTATTTCTGGGGATTCAGAACCAAGTGTTCGAGTTTGGTTTCGGTTCTGTGCCGGTTTCCTACAAACGGTTTTGATCTGGTTTTCCCTTTGGGTTCAAGTTCCACTCGACAACCCGGTTTATTCTTCTGAAGGGCTCGAGGTAGCAAGAAGGCTAACACTAGAGAAAATGATGTTAATGACCAAACTGAAACGACAAGCTTGAAGTACAGCTGACTGGTATTTCCGCCCATCCCCGCGTTGATATGCAGCATGCTGAATGTAAAATGGAACCTTCTGAATCCAGTTACATTTTGAGTCACCTAACACTGACACCCCAATCGATGCCGAGAGGAGCGATAGTTTATAGGAAGAGGCGGTTAAATGAACGCTGTATTTGTGTTTTTTATATTAAATTACAATATAGAATACGCAACAACCGAAACTTTATCTATAGTGCTCAAGGCTGGTTGCAGCCGACGCAATATAGTTGAATTCCAAATGGCGATGAGCGCGATTAACTGGTTTTCGTGGAGCGCATTCAAGACGGCTTCGTTCGTCAATTTCAGTCCACGTATTTTGTCGGTTAAAAAAAACAGTGCGGTGTGTATTGATAAGCGACCGCGCAATTTACGAATTTTACAATTAAATATGAACTCCAACGGACGCTTTCGAGTGATTGAAAATTCTTACCTCCAAGCTTTTGGTCGTGTGACAAACCAAAAAATAATTCAGTGCTCCTGAACATCAGTCATAAAGGTAAACACGCGTTGAATCTATACCACACTCGTAATGATTCATCATATAATTAATTAAACGCTAATGCTGCCATTCGAAAACAAAGCAAAATCACATCGTCGTAGACTAATTATTCGCGACGCTGAATGCAAAGCACAGACAGAATGCTAAGCTGTAGAATTTCTTTCACTCTAATTTGGAAGATGGTGTAAGGGTTCCGCACCTAATTACCGAAGCAAACCTTGTGGGGAAAAACAAATTAAGAGCTTTAAGTTTGTTAACTCGGTGTTCGGGACGCGTAAGATTCAAATTTTTAATTATATTTATGATCTTGTCGATTTTATAGTCTGGGAGACGAGGGTGCAAGTACACGATGCGGCGAATGGCACGCGGCGGAGTCGGTATGGCCCAAGGGCGATGCCCGGAGCGGTCCACCAGCAAGGTTCAGATGAGGACCGGCGGGCAGGACGGACTCCGGCCATACCGACTTGGGCCATGACGATCCCGAAATGGTTCCGCAGCGAGACCTCAAGCTATGATAGCGCGGAGGAGCTAGTTATACGCAGAACCGGCGTGGGAAGGACGACCTGCAAGCCTGGACACGGACTCCGACTGCAAGACGACGGGCGACAACCATGAGTCGGCGGGCCCGAACTGCCGGATCTCGAGGACGGGCAGTCGGGACGTACAGTAAACATATTCGCTGTCTTCCCGTTGTTTGGTGTCACTCCTTGGGAGACGAACGAAGCAGAGACCGATTGGGCGGTGATTATTATAAAGCGACCTTGCACAAAAATTGTGCATCCAAACTGGGGCACGGTCACTACGCCTCTGCTTCTGGTCGCCTCCATGGAGACCCATGGATGTGGTGAGCGGGTTGTTCACTGATGTTAACAATTTACGTCGAAATAAGGTCAGTTAGAATTTTTGCGACTTGTGTCACAGCAGAGCTCAGCAGGTGCCTCCTTGAATTGAGGACCCAAAGGACTCGAAAGACGAGGTTGCGGAAACGCTATCTCGAGCACCCCAGAATTGTAGTCGGAAGGAGGTAATGCAACCGGGGGTGACGAGGTGTGCGGGAAAGATGTAAGAAAGTTGTCTTCGAAGGCGGAAGAGAGGCACCGCATGTTCGCTTGAAAGCAGGATAGAGGCTCTCAGAAGGTAAAACAGCCAGGACTCGTTGCAGGTTTATAATGGTGCACAGGGTGTGTCAAAATCGTGGCTTGGGGTCTAGTGGTGAGTAAGGAAGAGCTTGTCGGAGGTCCAGGGAGCAGGCGAATTTTCTCGGCGAGTGTCAGGAAAAAATGCGGGATTAGCAGTTGACACCAAGAACACTGGCGGACGAGTTTGTCAGCAGGTGTCGGGAAAATGGCACAAATTGCTGTGCACACCGGGAGCGCCGGCAGGCGAGTTTATCAGCCCTACGATTCCTATCTACTAGGCCACGACGGCTTGTTGCTTCACGCCACCCCAACGAATGACGAAGGGCAGAGTCACTATTCTCCCTTGAGGGTGGTGGTTCCTGGAAAAGGAGAATTATCGGATGCTTTTACGACTTCATTCTAGCTGCTCGTGGCAGTGGCAGCACGAGTTTTCATAAGTTAGGTCGTGTCACGACCCGGCCGGGGATGAGGTGAGACATTCCTGTCCAGCTTGCCTTGAGGCGCGAATGGTTCAAGCGGGCTTGCTCGCTGAGCTGCCGCCCCCTCCGAGAGCCGATCAGTCCCTACAGCCCGGATATACTTGGTTGACGCAATCGTTACCTAGTAATGAGGGAAACTCACCTGCTGAGTGAAGCAGCTAGTGGATTTGCCGCTTCGCTTGCTCCTAGGTGAGAGGGCCCCTACGATGCAAAGACGCGAGCTTCCTATCTTACGTCAGGCTCACTCGGGGAGATACAAACGAGAAGTCTGGCCCAGCTCACATCGCTCACTTTAAGGGGTAGTACCGTCGCGATGGGGAAGATGATTAACTTGATATTGTGGTAAGACAAAGGTAATCCCCTGTTCCTGACGACCCAGTAGCGAGCTCCGGAATTCGAACTCGTCGAGTTAGCCACACTGTACGCAACTCCGTCGGATGCTTCCACTGTGGATGCTTCCACAGTTGTGTGTGCTTTAACAGTTTGTTTTGCGCAGAATGGGGGGGGGGGTCCTTCTGAAAAAAAAAACGCCATAGACGGCGTCACTCAGGAAGTACACCAGGAGAAACACGTGCCCAATAATTTTTGCAAGTGCTCAGGGCGGCTGATACAGGTTCGTCTGGCGAACAGTTCAAGCTGGCAGTTCTACGCCTGTGGCTAACAACGACCGGAAAGAGACAGGTTCACCCGCGTCGGTGGGACCAGCTTAGAGCAGACCCCTGCTGCATTGTGTTGAAGAGGACAGCCAGCGAGAGACATTGTCTGCCGCGGCTTCTCTAAAAGAGCGAACTGAAACCGGCATCAAGAAAGACCGACGCCGAATGTGCTACCCTCATCCACGACGCTTTCGGATGCTACAACGCGGCCACCCCGGCAACACCAATAGCAGCCGCCTCTCCCGACACTTCTGACGACGCAGACCGCAGCGTTCACCTCTGTGTCCTTAGCCCATTGACGAATACGCCATGGCTGACATGGAAGAACTCCTCTCTGAGGCCCATGAGATCCCGAGTACCGGAAATCCTCTGAAGTCGGGGCCTTTATGGGAGGAGAGTGTGGGAGACGAGGGTGGAAGACGACGGGGCGGGGCACACGTAAGAAGAGCACGGCTGAAGAGACACGAGCTGGCTCGAGACAGAGCGTGCCGCGCATGGCTGGGGCTGGGCAGGAACGATGGAGCCGGACTAGCCCATAGCGACCCCCCCCCCCCCTTTCTTCCAGGAGTCCACCAGTGAGGGTTGGACCAGGACCGGCGGGAACGGCAAGCCCTGACCAAAACAGCCTGGGCCATGACGATTCCGGAGAGGTTACACAGTGAGACTCGGGCTATGATAGACCGCAGGAGCTAGCCTACGCAGCGCTGGCATAAGAACGTTCCGCACGCCTGGACACGGACTCCGACTTTGAGTTCTGAACAACGCGTGACAACGAGCACGGCTCTCGAGGACGGGATTCGGGAAGTACAACAAACCCATCCTCTGTAACCTCGTTGTGTTGTGTCACTCCTTGGGAGACGAACGAACCACAGATCGATTGGGCGGTGATTATTATAGAGCGCCCGAAAAAATAGGATCAAGTTTAATGACCATGGTACCTTTGAGTAAATGGGTAAAACAAAGGAAGGTGTAGTATCGAATCCCTGTGATATTCAAAAAAGTGTTCTAAATTCTTGAGCTTATGTTATTTCTTATTCTATAATAAATCTTACCAGAACAGAACAGAATTTTTTTCAGTTGAGAATTACAAGCCAATCTCTCTGAGCCGACAGTGTTTTATAACATTGCTATAATGTTGCAGTTAGCGGGGTCGCTTTACTTAATTAACAATAATATCGAAAAAAAAAAGCAATTCAGGAAGAATTGTTTAGAATTTTCGGTTGGTCGCTTTGACAGACCAAGAAACGTTTTGAACAAACCAATTGTCCTGAACGTAGTTATTTTCTGTCTTAGAAATGTAAAATGCTTATCTGCTCAAAATGGTTTACATAAAAGCATTAGTCTTGGTCGCCTTTTCTCATAAGAGAAAGTGTTTCGTTTTATATTGTCATAAAAGGAGCAAGCCACACTGCTGCAGACATATGCAAAATTAATCTGTCGCGTCATGCGGAACGCAGAAATGTTAAAAGTAGTCAATGGTGTTTCTTTCTCTTTTTTTTTTCTTTTTTTTGGTGAGGGGAAAAGGGGGGGGGGGGGGGGGGGGCGATGCCGAATGTTATTGCTCGAATTCCGCACGTTTTGTATATACCGACTGGAAAGAAAAAAAAAAATGCCCGAGCCGCTTGCATGAAAAATGGGGAAAATCGCAGAATCCCGAACTTAAACTGTACTTAAATATTAATAATAAAAAAAAAAGACATCGCTGCGGGAAAGAGACCAATCTACAGCCTGATTTGGTGTTGATCCGGAACACAGTTCGTACTTAATTGCCCGCAAGAATGCTTTTTTTTTTCAGGGGGGGGGGGGGGGGGGGGGGGCGAAGGGGAGAAGAGAGGGGTTTTTTTTTAGTTTTTTTTTACACTTTTTCGGTAAAGAAGGTTCTCCAATGCGTTCGGGTTGCACTCATTAAACGTCGATATTGAAGAGTCCCATGGACGCGTCCCGCTAAACGTTGATTGCTTGTCGGCAAGTTGAAATATAAAGACCTAAGACACAGCTATTTTTAAGAAAAAAACCTTGTTGTGGTATTGTACCTCGCCTCGACGATCGAGCGCGTGCGTGGCTGACTGGCTACCGTGCTTGGCTGTCGCGTGGTTGATCCAGGTTTGATCCCAGGGATTGCAGTGTTCTCTTATTAATTCGTTCTACTTTACGTTCTCGTAAGTTCGAAAATTTCCTTGTCTGCTCGAGTCATGAGTGTTCTACGCGTCGAACGTTCTACACCGAATGTTCCAGAAACCCAGGCGGCTATAAAAAGTGCTCCGTGTGGCGAGCGGGGGAGTCAGTGTCGCCCCAGTGTTCGATCCGTGCTGTTTCGCCGCCATCGACGCCTGCGACGCTAGGCTTTTTTCTATTTTGTTTTGGGCACAAGTTCGCCCCATTAAACGTTTAGTTGGCTTTAGTTTTCGTCGCCTCATTAACTTTCATTTGTAACAAGATTTCATGTGTTACCCGAATTTCTGGGTTGTAGAAATGTCACGAACAAATTATGGCCTTGAATGGGATCACGAGGACACCACCAACATTATTGTATTTTTTTATGCGCTTTCATTTGGATATAGGATCTTGCGATATTCGCAATATTAGGGCACATTTCCTTTGAAATTAAAAAATTGCATACAGTTATTCACTATCCAGTAGATTGTGTGTGTGCGCGTGTGCGTGTGCGTGCGCGCGCGTGTGTGTGTGTTTGTGTGTGTGTCTGTGTGTGTTGAGTTTTATTTGAGTAATATATTTCTTGTCCATTTTCTTTTTTTTTCCTTTTATTCTCATCTGCTGTGTGCCTGTAACAATGCTGAAGACCCGTCAAGCTGCTATCGCGGCTTTTTTTTTTTTAAACGCCCACGGAATTTAAGGGTGAATAAAGCTATTAACATTATTATATAGGGATATTAAAAACTTTAAATCTGTGGGAAAAATGTCAGAAAAAGTACTGCGGAACTAAAAAAAAAACATACACCGTCTGCAAACACGGAAACCTATTGCAATTTTAAATAATCACGCAAATCCATTAGCATTCTAAAGCACCGACCGTTTTGTCAAAGATTTCGTTCAGTTCTTAAAGGCCAATTCGACCGGCGTTCGGTCATACTCTTCGCAGCTTTCAACGAGAATGTGGCGCAGCGCGTGAGATAGCTGTACATGGGCGGTGCTCAACCGAATGTAGCTTCACTCCCCGAGATATCTGATGAATTTAGGGTGACGGTCGAAAGTCGCCGACATGATTTTCGTGCCTCGATTACTCGGAATCAGTTTCGGCACGATATATTATTTTGTTTCTTCTCGAATATCAGTAAATGTTCAAAGTATTCGTACGGGACAAGACTGCAGTCAAAACTTTGGCGCAAATATTGGTGGTGCTTTCGTGGCAATTGCAACCAGGCGTACGCTGAAATGCGACCGTAAGAAAGCAGGGTCGTGGCTTTTTAGGCTCATGCTCGTTGATTCGTGGCTGGCTCTCCGCCGTTCTTATCGGCCAATGCAGCAATCTCATTGGCTGTGAAGCAATAGTGAGATTCTCGGCACCCCTCGCCCCAACCTGCGATTCTTAAGCTGCCAGTGAACGTCACTTTTAGAAACACGCATACAGGATGTGGCAGACAAAAAGAGCGGGACTTTCGGCAAGCCTCGGAAAATCCGAATTATAATCGTACTTACCAAAAGCTGCTCGCGAACGTAATTTTGCAAATGAGGTTTATTTCTTTATTTCGTTTAGAGCTAAGAGGTGGTGAAGTAATTAAAATAGTTCAAAGAACGGTGTCCGCGCATTTTCTGTGTCCTTTACCAGACGTTTGTCGTCTGCGTTCTGGCTTGCGAGCTGGCTCCGATGTGGTCATGGTTCATATATTTCGTTAAAAGTAATATTTGAAGCGAATTTTCTGCTCGTCAGCAGCCTCTAATAAACGTTCACAGCGCTTTTTTTTTTTTTTTTTTTTTTTTTGGGGGGGGGGGGGGGGGCGTTCAGCAGCAGATTTGGGAGCGACCTTGCTAACCAGCGAGCGGACGATTAATGGGCTGGTGTAGTACATAGAAAATACAATGTCGCCGTCTTTGCTTTATTCAAAATATTTCACTACGTTCAGCTGAGTTCCAAATGAATTTTACATAAAACTTCTTGAGAAACGGCATTCGCGTGCCCGATTTCGGCTGTGTACGTTTGAAATTCGAATTTAGCGAGGCATGCAAAATCTGCTGCTCCTAATGACCTTATTCTGTACATTGACATCCTACTCGTAAACATTTATTATGATTTCTTTCCTTTTTTTTTTTTCAGGGAATATGTTGTGGGTAGTTTTTTTCTGCTTAAATGGTGAGGGAGGGGGATGAGGTCATCATCTTATCCACCAGTAGGAAGGTTCCAAGAAATTAAAACGAAACCCGACCTACCAACCACCTACACCGCAATGTCCATATTGATATGATTTCTTTCAACCTTAACTACACCACTTCATGTACACGAGCAAGGCCCACGAAACACATCGCAGTCAGGCTTTAGTAAGTTTGAAACTCGAAAACCGCCCTCAGGAACTCGACTCCTTAACGAAGTAATCGAGAAATTTTGAACAGAAGCATAGGTTGTTGTAATTTGTCAGACATCTCAAGCTGACTGGACTTGACGCTCATCTCTAGGAGAAGACCTTCCTGCAAGCCACGCCGAGGCGTGACCACTTACTCAAGGTATCAATAAATGTTACTCCAATCCAATCCGATCCCATTTTTTACTAGAATCGTCAATTATGTATTGCCAATCAAAAACACTTATACTTTTTTTTTTTTTGTAGCAACCGCGGCAAATTTAAGAAGGCAGCCCACGTATATTTGTTACCGTTGTGTATGAATGTGCGATATTTTGTTTCTCTTTGATTGTGTAAAAGTTTGCACAGGCGTAGGTTACTCTGTTCTTGCGAGAGTAAAGCTAGATGAAGCAGATGGCGAAGAGACAATATTTGAATGATTAAAACCGGAATTTTGTCACAAAAACTTATGCCGCGACGGATCGCTCACACGCGAGCGAAGCAAGTAAGTATGGTACGAACAAAAAAAAAAAAAAAGCTTTTTAAGCGTTCACAGGAAGTCACGCACGAAAATACACTTTAGAAGTCAAAAGAGTAATATAGAAATCATAAGTTAATTTATTCACCTTAAAAACAGCGCCGTCTTTTTTCTTTCTTCTTTTTTTTTTGTGATTTAGCCACAGAACGCAGGAGACGAAAATAAGAAAGGTCAACACATCCGCGTGCGCGTCTATATGAACCACAACGTAATCACAGTTGCATTTTCCCCCCAGAAAAACAAAACAAACAAAGCAAACATCGCTCGCGACTTTCAAAAGGCACATCTCGGGTTGCCGAGAAAGAACACTGGCGCCCTGTAAATAAGGACTTTTTGTTTTCATATTCCGAGTGACAAACGATGTCCAACGCGGTCGCAGCAATACACGTTCGTGTTCGCCCACGCACACACGCGCGCGCACAAAATGGGGCGCACATTCTCACACATGACCAAGCACACAAACACACGGATGTGCTAGGTCGCAATATACGCGCGTAAACATAAATGTAAATAGATACTAAAAAAAAAACAAAAAAACTGGCAAATGCACGCGCAGACGGTTAGACCGCGCATATCCCCAAGAGTGAAATAATTCCTCGGGTCGAATTGTCAGACGAATACAAAAGAAACCAGATATACGAAGAGAAGTAATAAAAGAAAGTCGCAGGTTTGTTTATACTTGTTAAACCCGCGCTTCGGCGGGCAGAATTTATGAAAGGCAGTTTTAAAGTGCACGCGGAGCGCAGGCACATACTAAGAAATACGCGCCCGGTTCCGAGTAGCAAAAGGCGTCTTGGACGACACCGTTTTCTTGGTGCTCACTCCTTTCTTTCTTTCTCTTTCTTACTTTTCTTCTTTTGATAACGGGCCGCGAGCTTAGCAAAAGCAGAAATTACAAAACTGAGTGCGAACACACGAAACTACAATGGGAGGAAACGCAAAAGCTAAGCGATGCGCACGCAAATAAGAAAAGAAAAAAAGAGACGAATGGCGAAACCTTCTCGCCGGCAGTAACGCTTTGTTTTCTCGGGCATGAAGCCTTCGTGGCCATTCAGCCATTTGACTCGGAGACCATAAGACAAAAATACGCGCCATCTAAAAAGCAAAAGTTTGGGAACGAGCCGAGCCGAAGCCAGCGCCATTTTCTTTTCTTGAATTGATATGCGCGCACGCAATCTCTATGCATATGATGTGTGTGTGCGAGCGTGCGTACGTCTGTTCGCCAAGCCTGGTATTGTGGTCTGTGGTGCAAACGTTGTCGGTTGGCTCCGCTACATACTCCATTCAGGCCCGAAGCAGACAGTGCGGCGGAAGCTACGTGCCCTGTCGAGTCGACCAATCATACGTCTGTATTTCGGCATGCCTGATCCCGCTCTTCCCCACACAAACGCTCCAAGTGCGGGGTCAGCTGATTATATGGAGGCGGCTGATCGGTCTCGTGAGCACGTAGCGGCCACCGCGCTGTCAGTTTCGAGGTTAACCGAGAACATACTGCGTCATAAAGCGACAGCCGCAGAAAGGAAAGGCGGCAAGTTTGGGAAAGAGGAAGGAGGCGTAGGGCCTGTAGGGCAGTGCAATAGACCCTTTTCGATCAAAAGTACGCGCCATCTAAAAGCTGCTGCTCTAATTACCCGAGTGCATCATTGCTTGGGCACGTGGACTGAGCGTGTATAAGACACGAGGACTGCGTGAGTGGTAGACGTGAACTCAGCTCGTATCGAAAACTATTGTTGTGTTCGTGTTGGGCGAGGGCTCAGATCCAGTCACACGCTTCATGGGCGAGAAATGGCAACCACCAATGTTGCTTCCTGGTGTTTTGAAAAGTGTCTATAGCGTTCCCACCACTCTCTCTCTCTCTCTCTCTCTCTATGGGCACCCTGCAGAACTAACTCAGTGCCGATACGCGCGCCTCTGGCGACGGCATCGTGCGTACTCATCGGGAAGCGACCTCGGCAGTCGCAGCTCGACTGCGGCGGTACACCGGTGGGTGTTGCAAGGTCGACGCGCCTGCTTAGGCTATCACAAGCGCGGGAGCAGCGGGAGCGGCACAGAAGCTCTACCGCTCTCCCTACTCTGACTCAAAAGTGGCCGCGCGCGGCGCTGTTCGCTGGGCGATTGGTTAAGGGTTCTAACGGACGTAGGGTGCCCATAGAGATGAATGTAAGGAAGCTTTTGGTTTTGCTCATATTTAGGCGGAGGATGGATTGCTAGAAAGCACGCTATAGGCCAGTTTAGCAGCTGACCGCGGTTCGTAAGCGGGTTGCGTTCTCTTTGTCGTAATAAAAAATCCAGCCACTTGGGCGTCGCTAATCTTGCATCAAAAGGTGTGTGTAGGCACAAGGACGCGGTGAATGTATAATGTTACATAGAGGTGTTCATTTCAATTTTTATTATTCGGTTTTGGCTCCTTCGACGCAGTCGCGTTACCTCTCGTTGTCTTGGTTGAAGAATTGTACTCGTGGTAGTGCGCGACCAATAACGCGTGAGTTTTTAGTTGTTTTCCGTGTCGTCTGACGAAAAGCATTTTTCAGAAGGGTATCCGAACTCCCTGCTCTCTCTCTCTCTTTCGTGGTTTAATAGTTTTAAGTGCCATATCTTCTCTGAAAGCCAGCAAACTCAAGCAGCAACAAAAACGCGTCGTCACGGTAATTGTAATCATTCTGAACGTGTACTGTGATTAACTAGCCAATCAACCATGGGGATTGAATCGTGACTGCCGTTTTACGATGTGTATCTGTATCTATATTTGTATGTATGCCTTGACTGAGGCACTGACTTAGGGCTAAACGGAGTACAGATCTTTGCATCGCTTATCACCCCGGCGAAAAATGCTGAGTCACTGAGCTTTGTACGCATGCACATGTCTGATCTACCGCACAACAGAGAAACAGCGCGTGCTCAGAAGGCATTCCACAGCCCAGCAGACAAAGGTGGCAGCGCGCAGAAGGCGATTTTTGCAAAGGTATGTACACTTTTTCTATCTCCAAAGTTTCAGCCATCTTGAATATCGTCAATTCTGGTATGCGGTAAAACATAGTTTTGATCTCTCCACGCCGCTAGAACATGTTCACAAAAAAATTCGTCATTGTCGCACATTCTTGTTTTGCCTCATCTATATTTTCTCGCATATTCTAGGATGAAATGTTTTACTATTTCTTTTTGTCCCGCATGCCAGATACGAAACCCACGTAATTGAGAACGACAGGAAACAGAAAACGTGTATAGGGGGTACGAAAATACTTCTTCACATTGAATAGCCTAACGTCATTCTAAGCTCACTCCTGAAAAGAGAGCTTGTATGGCGTGGTTGACCCTGACCCTGTAAAGGCTCTGAAAGACGCAGTGCTATTCGGTTTAAACCACCTTTCCCGTGCCTTTAAGCATGGTAAAAATCAAATAACTGTTCCAAAAAAAAATATATATATACATTTTACTTTTACGTTTTAAACCAACGAAGGACATCTGGCGCGCCTCAGCGGAGGACTAAAATGAATTTCGACCACAGAGCGACCTTTTGACGTGCAACCAAAATATTCATCACACGGCCCTTTTCTCCGCAATCAGCCTCCGTCAGACTACGTGCATCTCGGCCAGGGGTTTGAACCCGTCACCTGGGACCCATATAGCGACGATTTGCGTCAAAGCTACGAATGCGCTTTTTTATTTTAATTGCGTTAGCATTTATTGTCTCGGCGCATGCAGTCGTCTATGGTTTGGACTGGACTGGACTGGACTGGACTGGATTGGACTGGACTGGACTGGACTGGACTGGACTGGACTGGACTGGATTGGACTGGACTGGACTGGACTGGACTGGACTGGACTGGACTGGACTGGACTGGACTGGACTGGTTTTGTGAGGCCGCGGGCGGATCCCGCCGTGCTCTTTCGCTTTGTTCATTCGCACGTTACGTCCACTCTCGCCCTTACGTAAGAGGAAAAGATTCCTGTTGCACGTATCCAATGACGCACCGCTGTTGACGCGTACTCCTCTTACGATGGTACAGCGGCTTAGGCACACGGTTTCGTTTCCACAGTATGCACAACGTATGCGACACTTTGAAACCAAGGCGCATCGACGCCGTCATTTGCGCGAAACCGCCGAAACCGAAGACGAAAGTTTGGCTCTTCGAATGCAACCGTATGCGGACCGCAGAAGGCCATCGAGGGAAGCTGTGGCGGCTGCCTCCCAAAGCGCCGACGCCCGTTAGAATAGACTGGCTCCTCGAAGAGAAAAAAAACACTGCGCTAATTTTTTTTAATGCAATAATGAAAGCCCCATACATCAGTCAAAACACGTTAACGTATTTTCAAGCACATTAAAGGGATACTGAACCAAAATTTGGATTTCACAAAATAAGGCCGTAGAAGCGTTAAACGGGACGCTACGAACTCCAAGACCTCCACTCATACATCGATATCTCAAAAGGATGGCCGTATTTTTCGGAAAAAGAGGGCGCGATCACGTGAGGACTTTGACGTAACGATCCTCCTGGAACAGTTGAGAATTGGGGGGGGGGGGGGGGGGGGGGGAGGTGGCCCTCGCTCCTCTTCTCCTCTCTTCGGTTCACCTGCTCGAGGGGACAAAGCGAAGAGGAGAGGGTATGAGAATCGTGACGTCACATGTCTCGTCGGCCTCGTCGGCCGTGTTCCATCGAGCATTTCTTTACCAGAAATACGTCTATTCGCTAGAGATATACTGTACGAGTGTTGTTTGGGAGTTCTGACGCGTCCCGCCAATCGCTACCAACTGCTCTGTTTCGTGAGCTCGAAATTTCGGGTCAGTATCCTTTTAAAGGTTCCTACGAGTATCTTTCAGAGCACATTAACATCTTCCTATTCCGATGAGCGGTTTGCAAAAATCAAGCAGCTTGAATTCAAAACCACAGTTGGAACGTGAAAAAAAAAAACACGATAGCACATTAAACTTAAATAACGAGACTCAAAAATAAGACCGTAATTCCTACATGTTACGGCCAAAATGACGTACAGCCATCCGCGACTTCCAGATGCTACACAACCCTAATAACATAAACACGTCGTACGGAACACCATCATCGTTGCTTACATTCATAAACGGTATGAAGGATTTGGTAACGCAACACTGCTTCTTTAGCGTGCGATGAAGCACATAAAAAAACATCATAGCAAAATATACACACACGTTCAATTGTCTCGGATTTTTTATACATAAAATACAGTCAACCTACCGTGGCACATCAAAACCCTCGGCTTGAAGCTACACTTTACCATAAAACGTACTAGAATGTAATTTAAAAATAGAAAGTTATTTTTGAAGGCGTGTACACATATTTTTACTCGTTTGAGCACATCACTGATCCCGCTAGGACAAAACTCCTATGCAGGGCAGTTGGAAATAAATTCATAAACAAATCGCGTGAAAGCATCTTTTAACATATCGCGTGAAAGCGTTTTTTTTTTTTTTTTTGTGTAGAGCGGAAGCTTTTTTTTGTCATATTACGCGAAAAGCCGTCGGCGTTGTGCCCGAAAGATGGTTATATAAATACGTCATCTAGCACTCGCCGCTCAAGGACAAAGCGGACGCGCCTCAGAAATAAAACAGCAAGAAAAGCACAGCAACGCAGATGCTTCGTCGCGGAAGCCGTCGTGAAGCGGGCGGGGTTCGCCGCGCCTCCCTGGTGGGGAAGCGTGATGTCACCGGCGGAGCACCAGGAAAAAAAGAAAGACGTGGCGCGCTGCTTGTAGTCGTAAGCGTAGACGTAAGTAGTCTTAAGTGTCCCTGCTGAAATAATTTTTCTGCTAAGCGATAAGCTGGGGAAAGAAGGCTCCCTAATCATTTATTTGCTACAGCGTCACGTATATTTTAATAAAGTAACAACAAACGACACTGCTCGAAATCGAACCCGAAACTGGACACGAGGACAAGGGAGAAGTGCAGAGGAGGAGAGCGTTGCCGGAAGTCACTTAGCTACACCTAAACGTTTTTTTTTTTTCTTTCGACATTTTCTGGTCGTGCGAAGCATACGAAAAACGCGGACGTCGGACGAAAAAAATAAAAGCCAATCACTTCGTGCTTGTCGTTCGCGCGTTTTTTAGGCTCTTACCGATTCGTGTTCGTAAGGCGAGCGATGTCTTCAGCCCGTAGAAGGGGCGACGACTCGGCGATGCCCTCGTGCGAATCAGCTTGGTGGTCGGGTGTGTCGTCCTTGAAAAATAGTAAATTGTCTAGATCGGCAAGAAAATTTATCTTTCGAAGCTGGACAGATTCATTGGTACCGCGAACAACAGTTCTGAAATAGAGGTCCCACGTCCGTCGTCCGCCGCCAGCGCTTAGTCCGTTTCGTTCAGCCGCCTAGCCCGTGACTCCCGCGATACGACGCCCTGTTGTTAATTACGCAGAGAATGCACAGAGTGCTCCCGGTTCTCTCTGCAACTTTTTTTTTATTTTTTTAGAGCGCAGTTCTTAGGCGCCCCTTTCCGGCTTGAGCGGTGTCGGCGTCGGAGCAACCGTAACGCTTCAGCGTAACGCGTCGGCGTGACGCACCGCCGTCGGCGTAAAGGCACGACCACATTGGCGTCGCGGAGGCCTGCGGCGCGGCGGTCGGCGCTGCCGTTTGCCGACCCAAACCAGTTTTCGGCTTCAACGGCGCGACGTACGGCGCCGCAGAGTCAACCGCTCCGTGCGCGGTTCAAAGCCGGGCGCCGCACGCCGCAGAAGAGAGGAGCCAATGGGAAGTGGCGTAGATAGTGACGTCGCGATGCCATGGCAACGCTCAAGCCGGTCCTCGGCTCGTCTTTCACGTTCCGAAGGACGTGTTTCGCGTCGTCTGCTCTTCCTATTTTCCCCCGATGCCTTCCCCAACGGAGCGGTTCCTTGAAACTGTGCGACTGTTTCCCTTTTTATATGACAAGACGCAGCCAGACTACCTAGATAAGGACGCTAACAACAACCGCTGGGAAATTATAGGAGAGGAATTCGGAATTACAAGTGAGTTTCTCCGTGGCACTTGTTGCATGTCGTCTGTGTTGTGACGGATGTCGTGTTGATTTCGTGACACTTTCGAAAGTAGCCTTCATCTCTGGCGCGCCGCCGGGGCAGCAAAGCCCCGGCGGCGCGCCAGACCTGTCCTGTCCCGCGGTGTTTCGGTAGAACCAACTCGGCCGGACCCCAAACCTGCGCCTCCTTCCCTTCAGAGCGCGGCGACGTCGCAAGATCAACGAACAGGCTAGTATAATCACATTCACGCTGATCACCAGGTCATTATGGATTCCTACCATGTGTGGCAGCGAGTACGGAACGGAAGAATGTAACGAAGAGCAGACGACGAAAGAGTGGGAAATACGACGGGAGGCGCGATCGCGGGAACCAGTGCTGTCACGTGACGCCTGCAAAACGGAGGCCAATGTGGACTCCTCGCGTTGGGACGCCGGACGGCGGTGCCGCCCGGCGGCGCCGGCCGGTGGCGCCGTTCACGCTAGTGTGGTCGGGCCTTAACCGCAACGCGCCGGCGTAACGCGTCGGCGTGACGCGTCAGCGTCGGCGTAACCGTAACGCGTCGGCGTCGCCGTTGGCGTAACCGCGCGGTGCATTATGGGAAACGCCCCCTAATGCACCGCGGGAAAGGGAGGAGGAGGAGGAGGAGGGGGATGGGGAGGAGGAGGAGGAAGAGGGGGGGGAGGAGGTTAGGAGCAAGGGAGAAGTAGATGAGGAGGGAGGAGGAGGAGCATAGCGTGCCCTCCGTACCCTCCCTTCCTCCTCCTCAAGAACTGAGCTCTATTTCGGCGTTACAGGGAGTTGTAAACGTCTTTCGTTTTTCATTCAGCGTGTCCGCTGTTTTCTAGAAGTCAGAAACAGTAGATATCATTTTGGTTTATAATTTAAATATTGAGTGCGTGCCCCTGACGAACCACGACTTTGATTATACTTGGTGTGTGTGTGCCTAAACCATAGAGAACGGCACATGACCATGGAAAAAGGTGCGAACGCGACTCAAACCGCATAGTTCTCGATCGTCGGTTTTCGGGTGGAAAGAAAACGAATTTCGAGCCGCAAATTGTGTCCTGGGTTGTCGGGCTCTCGTATGTCAGGTACGAATAAAAATATTGGCGAGCATAAATACCCTGTCTGTGTCCCTTTAAGTGATAGACAAAAAGTAAATAAAAAATATATTGTGGAGTCATGATTCGATGGTGAGGGTGCAGGCTCCCTGGTGTAATTTGAGCATAGTTGTAAACTCAAGACTGGGGACAGGGACAAGGGACGTTCTGTCTTTTCGTCCCTTGTCCTATGAAAAATCTAGGGTTCACAAATATGCACTTGAGGAGTATCTGGGGGGAAGTGTTTGATTTTAATCAACATCGTCAAATCGGTGCAACGTAAATCACGATGTAAATCATGATCTGAATTCAAAATTAAACCATCCTTATTTTTTTATTATATACCCCGCTTTAAGCAAAAGACAAAACGGCGAAGATGAGCCGACGTCGAGAGCGATGATAGTGTAGGAGGTGCCCAAGGGGCCGCTTTCGGGCTACACAATCTCCATAACACGATGGCGGGTGCTGAAACCTGTTTCCTCTCAAACATGCGAGCCTTCTTCAGCGAGCGACGGCGGTCCGGAAACGTCGTGCTTGAATGAATTTGTCGAAATTCCCGAGATTCTTGAATAGCGGTGCCATCATTGCAGAGAAAGAATCTGGTGCCGGATGTCGTCGCCAGCCATAATGCGACATTGTCTACAGCCCCCTGATGTGCTCGTGCGCGCTAAATGTTTTAGAGGGTCATGTACTGCCATTGAAAGCAAATAGCGTCACATCACTGAAATGAGCTCCTTTTAGAAGCAAATGGCAAAGCAGCACTCGCTCGTTGTCCCTGGCTTCGAGCGCTCGCACGACAATAGCTGTCTGTAAGGAACAGGAATCGTGAACTCTATCAGGGGACTTTACACTTTCCTAAAGCACCCTGGTGTGCTTGTGCTTGTCTTGCAAGTAGCGCAAATGCGCCATTGAACGAGATCCGTGCCTCGAGCTGCCCTTAGAAACATATGGCGGCGAAACACTTGCTCGCTCCTGTCACGTGCTCCCCTTAATTTACTCCTTTCTATAGACTTTTTAGAGAAAATGGCGCACAGAGGCTCTAATTATTCTAAAAAAAGTGTATCCACTTTTCTATCCGCTCTTTATAGCTCTTTGTTCGCTTTTCTACAAACTTTATCTCAATATTGAATAGAAATTATAGAGAGAGCAGGTACAGGTTCTAGCAATGTTTCTATCATCTTTCTATAAACAATTGACCAATTTTTCGCCAGAAACAAAATCCTGATAAGTAGCGTTAGGTGTGTCAGAATACATCCATGGAAATATGCGCTCGCCACTTGTCGTGCACACATACGCAAGAAAGGCAATACTTTTAATGAGGCACACCCCAGACTATAAGGTTTGAAGTATGCTCATAGTTACTCGACAATAATTTATACGAAATGTGGTTTCTAGGAATTGTTCATTTCGTTTTATTTATTAATACCTTCAAGGCACTTTTTCCGAAGTGCATTACATGAGGAAGGGATCAAGAAATATAAACAAGCACTTAGAAACACACAAGTGTAAATTTTCAAAATAAATATAGATGCTGAGATTTGCCGAATAGTGGCTCACACATTGGACACGAGCCTACTCACCGATCGGCTTGCACCCGGTAACAATCAATTAATCAATCAGTCATTTAACGTTATGGTGTTCTTTCGTGGCCAATTAGTTCAGTTGTACATATTTGTTTGATGGTTATGTTGGCTATTTTAATATTGACACCTATTACATTTCCAAGTCTAACTTTAAAAGGGAAAGAAACGAAAACTCTGCTGGGAATATTTTTACCACTAATTTCTAACGATAGCCGGGCTTTCATCTCAAAACAAAAGTCATATTTAGGCTTCACTTCTGGTTGTTTGGTTTTTATGTGAAACTTTGGGCCTTAATTGCCAAACAAGTACCGGATTAAGGCTCCACTCTTGATTTTTTTTTGTTTGTTTGTAAGTGGAATTTTTGGCTCAGGTCTGGCGCTATAGCAATTATGTGACGAAAAAAAGAAAACCCACAGCAACTAATAAAAATGCTATGTCACTAACGTCTGCGTGCAAACCCTTCAGTCCGAAACATGACCCTAATATTGTCAAGTGTTTACCAAGTTTGACTTTTCTCTGCCGTGTACCTGTGAATGTTCTGTCGGTAAAAAAGTTTTTGTCGAACCTGATGCCGTCCATACGGACTTCTAAAACACTTAGTTTTCAATAACTAACGACCAAAAATGGCAGGGGGTACCAAACAGTATACAGCTTGCAATTACTGATTCCAGCTTTCACAGTAATGTTATAGGTAAGAGTCAATTTGGAGCAGCACAAATATTGCGTTTGCATCACATTAGTTTCATTCATCCCACCGCAAAGACTATGTTAGGATAAGCACATTTAACTAAACTAAAATGGCTTTTTGCTTTCCCAGTTCTGTGTGACCAGTGATCATTAATTATTAATGCGAAAGCCTTAACTATCTCATGGAGCGGAGCCGGCGTTGTCTGTAGCAACGAAATGGCAGCTTAATTCCCATTGGCTGCGACGCGCCATGTGGCCCCGTAGCAACGGCATCATCGTTGCTAAGGAGCGAGACGAACAGCTCGCGGCGCAGCACGAAGTAGGGGAGGGGGGGTAACGTTAGGCCTCACGTTACGCTTTGAGGTCTAACGTCGTAAACCGGCACCCGCAGCTAGGGCGGTGATGATGATGACAGGACACGTGATTTCAGCACGCGCCGCATCGAGCTTCGCACTCCCGCCGCTCTTTCACCCAGCGGCGCAGCAGCCACCAGCGAGCCAGGGTGGTCTGCGCGGCGCACCGCTGCACTCCCTGCCGGCGCTGCGGCCGCATCTACTCCTCATGGCGCCTAGAAGTCTTTCGCATTCACAACTCATAAGAAGTGCTAGGGGTCCTCGGAATTTTTTTATTATTTCACGTTAGTGGTATTTTTTAAACGGTAAACTAAGCGGCGACTAAATCACAAGACCGGGCCACATAAATTTTGTAAAAAAAAATGTTTTAGTTATTTAGAAAAAAAAACGGGCAGTGACATATATTTTAAAAGTCCTATAATCCACGAAATCCAGTATTTGAGGAGCAGTCGTAGAAATAGTTTAGAAGGCATTAAACGGTCATTTCGGTGAGTGGAGGAGGAACCGTAATTTTGATTGCAAAATTATTGAATGTGTCAAATTTGTAAAATAATTTGGAATATACTTCAATAGGGCTTTATCTTGGTGTACACACTTGACGTTTTTGTGCAAAAAGTTTAGAAGCGTTTCGTGCTTACTATACAATGTTAAAATGTTTCTGTCTTTCTCTGTTAGGAAAATGATAGCACAGGCTTTGGGATATAGTTACTTACGGTACGGTATAACACTTTTTATGGGATGTTCGTTGTTCAGGCGCGCAAGAGTTAATTTGTTGTTGAAAAGCATTTCGAAAAGTGTCGCGTTTGACATGCCAGATGTCTGAAGTGCGGAGATATTTTAGGAACTACACATGTCGTCTTTTGAGGGGCTTCTTAGGGAAACCGTCGCGCTGCGTCATTTCTGGAGTTCCAGTTTCAAAGCCCCTTATAATCAACAGCGGCCAATGAGGCCATCTCTTCGTTTTGAGGTACCGCGTATTCGAACTCGCTACAGTAAACCTGCCAGAGTGTATTATGTGCCGTATGTATTTAACCGCCTGCCAGAATCTACGCTCCTTATAACGTCGAGAACAAAAAACTTAGGAATTCATTACGAAACTTAGAGGAATAAAGTCAGATTTTAAAGTGCATTGTTTTTTTTTTGTTCTTTTTTCTGTTTTTTTTTTCTTTCCCTTTTTTTAACATTATGGTTGTAATGTGTCTAAGGTATTTGTTTCGTCTGTGTATCTTTTTGGTTTAGGTTAAGACGCACTGAGGTGTCAGAGAACGGGTTTGCTATAGATTGTAAATTGCTTTTACTTTATCTTCTTCATTATCTAATCTATGATTTCGTCACCTGCCGAGCCAGGTACAGAAGCCCTTGAGGCTTATTCCGGCTCGCTATTGTATTTTGAAAAATGATTATTCTATCAATAAATCTATGTTCTATGTTCAATGTTCTATCAAATTTCGCTCTACACACAGCTGGGAAACACAGTACCTGGGCACGTGTTGTCACTTCCGTTGCTAAAGTTAGCGGGGAAATTAAATCGGTGTATATATCGCGTGATCTCAATTTCCTCATTAAACTTAGCGGGGTACTTGACGTTTTTACGTAACGTGGCATCAATTTCCCCGTCACGCTTAGCGAGATACGTGAATTGGTGTGTAGGTCACGTGATATAAGGTCACGTGACGTCAATGTTTACGCTATATTTGGCAGAAAAACTCAATTGGTGCAAAGGTCTTGTGACGTCAGGTTACCTTCCATCAAACTTCCCGCCAAATTTAGCCAGGAAAGTGAATTGGTGTAGAGGCCACGCGACGTCAGGTCACGTTACATCAATTTACCCGCCCACTTTGGCGGAAAAGCCTAAATGATGAATCTATAACGTTTAAGGTCAGGTCATGTGACCTAAACACTAATTCAGTTTCCCCGCTCAATTTAGCATAAACTGCACTGACGGACGGACAAAATTTTGGGATTGGGGTTCCGTTAGAAAGCCCTTCGTAGTTTAAAATAATAATTCGAGCAGCCTAAGTATACATATGTGCTGATTGAATGAAAGAAACTGCAGAATGAACATTTGTGGATAGGTATTTTTGATACGCAATGAAAAGCGAAACAAACAGTATTTCGCGAATGTAATGTCAGCCTCACAGAATAATTGTTTGTACCAAGTTGGATGCTGTTCAAGTTCCGAACCTCCATATTTCGTGATCACCATCTGTGATGTCACGCGACATTATTGGGTCACGTGTATCTGTAACGCTTGTACGTAACGTCGAAGGATGACGGTTTTCTAGTGGAATTCGGTTGATAAAACGCATTCGGTGTTAAGAATGAATACCCGTCAACAGGGTCACTTTACTCGTTTGAATTCCACCAAACAAAGAAAACGACCTAAGCAAAAATAAAAACTAAAGAAAATGTCAACTTCCCTCGCGTATGCGCTCAGATGGCGATGACCGCGACAAGGGTCCCGCGCGCACCATTTCCCGAGTCGAAACACGGCGGCGAACACTAGGTGTCCCCTCTTAAATTCCCATCACCTCAACTCTTCCTTCTCCGCGCTCCTCCCAAATCGGCAGCGATTCTCGATACTCCCTCAGAAAACTTTTTACGCATGCGCACTCACACCGCCAGTGTTCCTCCTCTCTCTTTCCTTCGTCGGTTCTTCCTGACGCTTTCCCTATCCCGTTCCCTAGCCGACCCTTTCCCTAGGGAATTGATCGAACAATTTCCTCCGAAGCGTGCGGGTTTGGGCCAATGGGGCGGTTCGCAGTCGATGGAGAGACCGTTTAGTCACTTGGCGATATATTTTGTAACTACGGCGGTGCGACTGTGCATACTTTTTTTTCTTTAACGAGAATTGTCACGGACAACTTAAAGAAACGTAGGTAGTGACTTAATATCTTCACGCTTCTAGCATGACCGCATGATGGTAAGTAAAATTATAAAAACCTACTTTTGATGTTTATCTTCTCATCCAGATATGCTATTTGTGTTTTCTCCGGCATACACTTCCCGCCCCATTCTCAACTCTAGATCAGTTTTCCTTTTTATCTTTTCTTACCACAATATGATATTCGCATCATTTGAAGTTTCGTTACGCCCTCAGCTGTAACACGCGAGATCCATCTGTATTAAAAGTAAACAATGATTATTTTGTTCGGCAGATGTAGGAGCAACATACACTTGTTACATTTTGAATCGAGTGAAATGGCAGTATTGAGAATATATTGTCTCCTCCGTAAGTTATTGCAACTGAAGAATTATAAGACGAATTCAGCTCACTCCCAATGAGCCGAGGCGGCTCAGTCATTAGTCATAAGCTTCGGCGTTTTTAGATGCAAATCTTGAAGAAGAAAAAATGGCGACTGTGCATCGGTGTTGCGGAATAGGCACCCCCATTCCATCCCAATGCCATACCGGCGAGATAGAGTTCTCTACAATTCCATTCCTATGAACTCCTCGGAATGGTGGCACTGGAACCGTTCCCACTCATGAAATGACCGAACTACTACCCCATCTCATTCCGCTAATTCCTAAACGCGGAGAAATAGCCATTGATGTTACTGGTGTTACTGGAAAAAAAGCAGCATAAATCTGCTTACGTTATCAAACGCGGAGACGTGCGATATAACATAATAAAGAGCAAAAGAACGTAATAAAGACTACAAAAAAAAAAAAAAAAACACTGGGGTCTTGCATTAGGGCCAAGAACACCCCGATTACTTTCATTGCAAGCAGTCACACGTACATTAGCTATTTTATTAAGTTGTACAACTCGCCTATCAAGGCGCTCGTGAAAGTTAGGTCCCATCGGTTCAACGTCAGTGCACTGCTCGTCGAACTGAAATATTGGGGTGTACAATATGAGACAAGGGGTGTCAGAATCTACCCTTTCTTTCTTAGAGGGCGGTGTCACAGAAGACATCAATCGCGTGATCAAGTATAAAAGCCTCGCGAGTCTCAACAGACGCCAATAATTGAAAGTACCCACCCAAGCAGCACACTTGCTTGGGCTAGCTGGGGCCAGGATGGGGCCTTGGCCGTAGTAGACTGGACCGGGACCGCCCAGGGAATTCGGTGAACTGCCAGCCTGGCGTCTCACCGTATTTCCCGGGCACCGGTATGCCACGGAACTGCCAGGGAAGGGATTTCCTTGGCGTTCCTCGTCTTTTCTTGGTCCGAGCAGACCAGTGTAGACAGGCGGCCGCCAACATTGGCGCTTCAGTGTGTTCATTGGCCCCAGGATTTTACGGAACTGCCAGGGAAGTGATTCCCTTGGCGTTCCTTGTATTTTGTTGGTCCGAGCCGACCGGGGTAAACAGGCGGCCACCAACATTGAAGTCTTAGTGGCGCTTCAGCGTGGTCATTGGCCCCGGGATTCTACGTAACTGCCAGGGAAGTGATTTCCTCGGCGTGCCTTGTATTGTCCTGGTCCGAGCCGACCAGGTTAGACAGGCGGCTGCCAAGATTTAAGGATTTCGTGGCGATTCATTGTATTCACTGGCTCCAGGATTCCACGGAACTGCCGGGGAGTGGTTTCGGGCAGTGGCGTCACAAGGGGGGGGGGGGGGGGGGGGACCGCGCCCGGGTGCTGCGCTCAGGGGGGGGGGGGGGGGGGGTCGCGACGGGAAGCGGGGGGAGGGGGGGGGGGGGCGCGGCGGGCCACGCGAGAGCGGAGGGGGGGGGGGGGGAGTTCGCGGCGGGCCACGCGAGAGCGGAGGGAGGAGGGGGGGAGCGGCGGGTCACGCGGCCACGCACGAGCGGAGCGGGGGGGGGGGGGGGGGGGGGGAGGAGGGGGGTGTCGCGGCGGGCTACCGCCGCGAGTGCCGCTGACCCTCGTGACGCCACTGGTTTCGGGTGTCGTTTATTTTTGCAAGATCAGCGCGCGAAGGAACGACGGGCAATTACCGTCGTTCATTATTTTTTGTCTGGAACTTGCTTGACATCGGACCCTGAAGTACTCGATACGGCCACTTTTACTTACATCAACTTAAAATCCGTTCTTACGTTGCGCTTAAATTTGACTCTCACGCTATTATCACAAAGCCAGTGACATACAGCTTCGTACACGAGAATCTGCTCTTAGACCTTTGGCCAGGAACAGTTTCCTCCTTTTCAAGAATATTGCGCTTGCCAGCGTGACGCGATCGTCGGGCTTTATTGACACACCCGTGCCGACAGTACATCGCAACCGCAAGCAGGGTCCGCAAAACAGCACCCCCCATGTCTGATTTCACAAAAACGCCAAAAACAAACTGTTGCACTGGATGTGTAAATTAGAAAAAAAACAATAGAACACATTTCATCAAATTCCAGAGGCCGGTGTTTATTCCAGAACAAATTAACTAATCGCAAATCAGTCGGCGCTTCAAGAAAATATATGTGAAAAACATGCTGCTCAACTAAATCTGCGTACATTGCAGAGGCGTTGAGCGCGCGTGTTCAATTTTCCGTTCGCTAAGACCCCGAGTTCTTTCCAGACTGAAAAGAATGACCGGGTGCTTCAGTCAAATTGATCGTCCCACATTTAAATAAACAACAAATATCAGTTTCACATGCTACGTAATTGCATCCTGGTGGTGCGTTTTCTTCGCGAAAGCGAACTTGCCTCACAAGCTTCAAGCAAGAAATGCTTTTTAAAACCGACATGTGCTAAGCCTTGAGTTTTTCAAATGAAACGCGACACGCAAAACTTCCGACACGAGAAAGGCTTAGATGTTGGCTGGTATTTCTAAGTTCAAGAAGAGGCAAGACTGCTCTCGCTGCACCAATGTCAACGCTTAGTGCCGCAGTATGAGAAACTGATTTTTAGTATTTATTTAAAGCGGGAACGACCCATCTGACTCACCTTACACCGCCAACACACGTGGAATGCGGTCTGCACGGACCGCACCACAAGTTACGAAAGCCTTGGCCACGCGTGGTGTAAAGCAAAAGCGTTGTATGTGCAAGTGGCGCTAGTGATCAAGTACATAAAAAAGAAGTTTATTCAGCGGAAAATCGCATTCACTGATGTAAGGAATCGAAACAAAGTAAAGTGCACCGGGAATGTAAATATTTATTTACATTTTTATTTTAATCTCAAAATTAAGCAAGCCGGATTTTAATCCGCGTTTGGATAGGTTCCCACGTGGACTCATGCTTATCAGAATTTGTAAATACGAAATAGGCTTAGCGTAGGCAGTCAAAACGGTCAAAACATAGATGACATAGATCTACCCTGCCATCTATTACACTATCTACATACAAAACATAGATTACATCTATGTTTTGTATCATTTCTTTGTTCTATGACTCTTCATTCTCTCTTTCACCATAAATACGAGCGAAGGTGAGCTCGTGACGTGTCAACATCGACCTCACATTGCTTTCGCTCGCACTGAGCGTGAAACGAAGTGTAGGACATGTGGGGCACGTTTCGGCGGTGCACGCGTCGACGTGTTCAGAACTAATTTGTTCTACGTTATCAAGGTTAGCGTAACGTCTACAGGGCAAAAATTGCAAATTGGGTTATGGGGATATTTTTACAGCGTGCAGTTGGTCAGCCATTTAAAGTTGCGACGAGTCACTCGCGGTAGATGAGCAATTTAGCCGGTGCAGTACAACCACTAGCCTGGGGTCCTTAACGTGCACCACGCAGTAGTGATACACGAGCGCAGGTCGGTAGGATGCTCATCCAGATCGAAACGGGCAGGGGTGGGGCTCGAACCCAGGATCCCTGGGTTCTGCAGCGCGAGCTTTCACTCCACGCGCGTCGAGCTGGGTGTGCGCTTGAGCCCACTTCTGCAGGGCTCCAATTTCGTCAAAGCTGGGGTGAGCACGTGCAAATTAGAGGCAACGCAAAGCCTCGTGGGCGTGCTCTTGTAGTTAGTTTTCTGAATGCGCTGATCACGTCCGCTGAACCTGTAGCTATGGCTCCAGAGAAAAATTGGGGAGTGTGTATGTTTATACAGCCTAGAATTTGGTCTGCCTCAACGGCCGACGAGTCTCCCAGCTGTAGATGAAAATTTTAGCCAATGCAGTACAACTGATAGCGCAGGGTCTTTAACGTGCATCACGCAGTAATGATACACGAAAGCGCGCCTGTAGGATGTTCATCCAGATCGAAACGGGCAGGGGTGCGGATTGAACCCAGGATCCCTGGGTTCTGTTGCGCGAGCTTTCGCTCCGCGTGCTCCAAGCTGGTGTGCTCTAGCCCACTCGGCCGCCGATCCCGCTCCGGAGGGAAACAAGTCTTCTGTTTAGACACGCACAGCAAGTTAGCGAGTGGATTACACCGCTGTATGCACTGAAGCTGTAGCGATCTAGAAGGTCCACGAAAAAAAAAAAAAAATACAGCCATACTCGTTGGCAGGTTGAAAGTAAACGCTGGGGAGGGGGTCGGCTCCTCCCGAGCGTTCGCTCTGCAAAAGTGGAAAGAGATGGGAGGAGCTGCTTCATCTCAAAACTGAAAGTTTTCAGATGAAGCAGCTTCTCACTCCTTCGATTTGTGTGTATGTTGATAAGGGAAAAAACGCAGTGCCTCTTATGCTCATTTAGCGACGCAGCCAGGAATATTTTCTAAGGCGGAGGGGAAGGGGGGGGGGGGGGGGGGGGGGTGCGCTTCTCCCGCCTCCCCTGTATTTACATCACTGGTGTATTGTCGGCTGTTCATGATCTTGAATTTCTCAAATCAACCTGTTTTACTGAGCCACAAAACACGGCCTGTAATTCAAACCAAACCAAAAAAAAAAAAACTTAAAAAATACGTACATTTTCTTAGCAAAAAAATAAAAATTTAAAACAGATATCCAGTGAATGATTAAGCAATTACATGTATTCACAAATAAGAAATCAAGTCGAATTAAGATATTGAACACCGTTTGTTTGAAGGACCAGATGGACATGAGTTGATGCAGATTCCAATCAGCAAACAAAGGTTATCAAGCAACGTATAACAGGAGAAGAAGCTGGGAAATTATGTCTGCTCGCATTCGATTGACTTCAAAGTTCGTATAGAGTACGATAACTGCAGTCATGTCAACCGTAGTGACACCGGCCCCAGAAATATGGACTGAGATAGAGTGGGGTCGAAACCGAAACTATTAAGTCGTATTTCAATCCTTGGCTGCCTTGGCTGGCTTGGCTTCGTGCCAATTCAAAGCCGCAAGCAACTTCTGGATCCTTGTTCGTTCCGGAGAGGACACAAAGGCCTTTCTCGGTGTGCGTCGGTCGATCCGAGTTTAGGTAAGTTTTGCCGATTTCATATTCAAAATGCATGCTAGAAGAATATCCAGATATGCTAGATCATCTTCGGAACAACGTAGCTCACGTTGCCACCGTAATTCGGATGATTTTTCACTTTTTTCTACGATTTGAGTCGAAAAAAGTGAAATCGTCTTAGCACTGACCGGCGGTGGCGGCGGCGCCGCCGCGGTGCCGCCGTGCCGCTATCTTGAGAATCCCGTGAATGCTCTGCGACACCGGAGCACTGCAGAGACGCTGATTAGATTGTTTCTAAAGTACGCGTTGCTATCAGTGAACTGTTCTGTGTTGTTAAACGCTTGATTGCGTGTCGTCTCGTCCTTTTTCATGCTAGCGGCAGCGTTGAGTTGTGCCCAATGTTTTGAAACTCCCGGCCCGCGCGCTCTGGGTTTTCATGCCGCGTCCAGCGGGATGGCGCGGTTCGACTGGCGCTGGCGTTTGGCGTATTGATAGGACACGCTCCTAACTGGGTGTCGTCGTTGTGCTCGTGTACGGCGTGTGCCTCGCGCCGGCGTGCGGTGCGTGGCGTTGGGTTTGAGGTGCTCGGGCCTTGAGTTTCTTATACTTGGGACACACGGGCAACTCGAATGCCATTTACAACGAATGACATTTGAGCGGACGGCCAATCGGCGCGCGACACTCCGGGCGTGACGCATTCCACGCGCGACAGATAGCGAGCTGATTCGCCGATCACACAATTGTCATTCGTTGTATATGGCATTCGAGTTGCCCGTGTCGCACGGGTATTAAAAGTGTTGACCGAGCCCTCTTAGTCTCATCGTTCTTGTTGTTTTCTCCCTTGCTGCCTGTTTGTTATTTTGATCATCTTGCTCTGGTTGATTGGCTAGCAGACGATCGTGCGTACGGGCCCCTGCATATATGTCTAGCCTTGCGAGCCACCCAGGGTACTACTGTCGCTAATAATGATTATTATTGCTTGCCTTAGCGACGTTTTAATTTACCCCGGCTACATTCGTGACTTCTAGAACTCTTGGGTGCACAAGTAGTTTACATGGCTGAGGAAAGAGGTTGAATGATTTGATTAAAATGCTCTGATCTGGTATAGAACGTTTAGTGGTACTGGGGAGACACATACAAAGCAAGGAGATCCAGCTTTGAATGTGATGGCTCCCTACTTACTACAACGTTTAAATACCTGAGGCCCTGGTAAAGTTGAAGGGAGTCTCTTAAAACATTTGTGGAAAGACCCAAAGCTGGATACAATTTTAGTCTAATAGCTGGTCTACACTGCAGCAACCGACTAGGACTGACTCCGACAAAACCAGTCTTTAAGCCTCTTGTGACGGCTTATGACCACGCCGTCCAGCAGTAATAATGGCAGTCGTAAGCGGCTTAAAACCCTGTTTTGTTCAACTCGGTCGTAGTCAGTTGCAACAGTGTGAACCAGCTCTAACGCCTCTTAGGTGCATGCGCAAACAGTAGCTTCAGGATAAACTTGCGCATTGCACTGCCCCAGAGGATATCGATCACATCCCCGGTGTTTATTTTTAATCTGTATCCCTGCACTGCAGAACATGTCAAGAGGCTTGTTGATTGCTGTGCATGTGCCTACCAAGCGAGCTGTGCTATTTTTAAGTGGTGTTTAATTTGTTTTTAGCTTCCTGGGATTTCTTAAGGTACCAGTAGGTATTTAAGCTCTGCATGCACATTGTTCTTAACAGGCACTTCACCAGAAATTTGTTTTTTTTTTTGGGGGGGGGGGGGGGGGGGGAGGGCCCAGCAAAATGGACGATTTTGGGGGGGGGGGGGGGGGGGGATAGGGTAGGTAATAAAGAAAAGGTGAGGTAGGCTCCTACCCCCCCCCCCCCCTTTCCGGCTGCGTGCCTGGTTCTTAATACAATTACGTTATGAAGAAGCTCATTTTCCTTGTTTGGTTGAGTGTAATGGTGCTGTCATCATGGTCTTTGCACTGTCGACAACAAGAGAAGCGTAATGTTGGCACTTTTTCTTTTGTTGATCTGTGAAGCAAGTTTGGGTTTCTTTGTTTGTTCCAGAATATCAGTCTGATTCTTATTCATGGTATTGCAGGAAGTCTGTATCATCAAGAAAAAACTGCTGGTGGCTGGAAGCTGCCGATCAGCTGCCAGTCTGGATAGTAGCCATCAACTCAGCAAAGGCCTGCAGGCGAATCAGCCCAACCTGTTTCTCTGCTGCCTTTCAAGACAGGATGGTTTGTGAAAAGTGAAACGGGGCCCATGCACCGCTTCCGCAGGGCCCTGCTGGTATTTATCTGACCTTTTGTTTTCCTAAACAAATAACACCATTCCAAACTGTAATATACCAAGCAATTGCTCACTCTAAATTGGGGATGACCATGGAGAGCTGGGGGATAGGGTAGGTAATAAAGCACAGGTGTACATGGTCGGGTGGTCCCTTGGTCTGACCACGGAATTACAAACAGCTGCCATTTGCAAAGCTGGTTGACTGTGCAAACACGTAAAAACAAACAGTCTGTTTTTTTTTCTTTTTTTTTATTACAAATTAACATCCTAAAGAATGGTTGCTTACACACTTGCTTGTTCTTGTTATAAAGCCTTAAATTTATTCTTCCGAGTTAGAACAAAAAAGCAACCCATCTTTTTTTGGGCACAACTTTCTTTGGCAATGAAGAGAAAACTACGGAGGGGGGGAGGCAGGCAGTGCCAAAGGCTCTGTGTTAGTGCACCAAATAGTTATCATTTTTTGTTTTTTTTTGTCTCAGTTTCAGTTAGGGTGTTGGCGTGTCAACCACGCAGTTGCTTCATTGCATGTTTTTGTACGAGGATTGCGGTTGAGGGAGCTGAACCGCGATCGCCAAGCATGCAGGCATATTCAGATCTATTTCTGAAGGCTTCACCCGTTTTTAAGCGTAAGCCAACACTTTGACTGAAGCACTCGGACAGACTTGCAAGGTAGATTTCACCGTGGTCAATCTCCTAGAATTTAATTTGTCTCTCAGCTGACGAAGATAGGCAGTGTCGGATCAGGAAAAGCTGCGAACTTCATGATAGATAAGCGCCGGAAAAATACCTAGACAAAAATTTGACGTGAACACTGGCGTACCGGCAACTAACATTTATTGAAAACAAAATTTCTTATATAGTAAGTGGTAAGGATGCAGATTTGTGGTAATGAACTGTCCTCTCATGTTGATATCTTTTCAGATATATCAGTGTTTAGAAGGGAGCTAAATTTTTATCTTTAATTCGTGATTGCATGTTAGTCTGTTCTTTTTTACAAGTGGAAGACATTGTGTTAAGTCATCTACTACCATTTTATGTGCCACCACACTATGGCCTAGTGGTCGTTCTGGGGCATGATTCAAATAAAACATTATTATTATTATTATTATTATAGCTGTGAAAAACGTCAGTCATGACTACAACTGGTCAACCCTCTATCAAAAAATTCATTCTTTTGCTGATAAGGTTATGGATGTGTCACTTGTACACCTGGTGCCTTTGGCTTTAATCTTAAACGCCTGGTGTAGCTCTCTAGATTCTTTATCTGGGTATCTGGCCAAAAATTTAGTGTCTTTAAACGACTGGGAGCAAAAGCAGCGTCTGCAGTGTGTGGCCAGATGTCGTGATGGAGATCGCTTGTGTGGCCACCTCGCGTTCGCGGGCGCAATCATTAATACATAGGCCTGTCTGACCCGTGTACACAGAACCATATGACATTGTGATTCCGTACACAACTTTGGTTGTGCATTCTGTGAATTTTTTGCACTGTTTAGTTTTGCATTTGTCTTTTCCAAGGGCCGCTGCTGCAGCGACAACACACATCAGCTGCTGCCCTTGTTTCCCGTCATTTAATGACACCAAATTTTTGGCCAGATACCCAGATAAAATGTCTAGAAAAAGCTACACGAGGTGTTTGAGATTATAGCCATAGGCACGAGTTGTACAAGTGACACATCCATAACCTTATCAGCAAAAGAATATGAATTTCTTGATAGAGGTCTACATTGGTTGTAATCATGATTGACATTTCTCACAGCAATGTAACAGATTGTTGTTTTTTTTCAATGATGTTAGTTGCGAGTGCGCCAGTGGCAACTTCTTGACCCTGTCTATTTTTTGGCGCTTGTCAATGATCATGAACCACCTGACCCGAATTGCCACATGAACGAATTTCATGAGTGCTGCCGCGTTTTGAGGTCAGTTATCTGTAAACTCTTCTGGTGCTGAAAAACTATTGCGCGGGAGGAATATACAGAAATAGAAGCACGCACACTCCACGACGCGAAGTCGCATTCCATTTGGATCGCATTCAGTTATGGCTGGCCCTAGGGGGTCGCTGGCACACCACAGCTCAGAATATGTGTAGCGAGGATTGCGCTGCAGAACCCAGGGGTCCTGAGTTCCGTCCCCGCCCCTGCTCAGACACACCAGTGAGCTTGCTAGCCAACCGGCATACGGAAACAACTAGGAGTCCCGGTTCCCACTGTCCCATTTGTCATACATGTTGCACACCACTTGCTTGGTTTGTTTTAAGATTTCTTGGTTGCCAAACTTCATAAAAATCTTACATGTCAAACAAAGGGGCGAGCTCACAGAGTGTGCCTGCAATAAACCGCACTGATGATGCCCAAAGATGCGCATGATAAAGATGCCATCTTAATTTTGCAGGGAGCTAGAAAACCTAGGGTGAATTTAAACCAAGAAAACACAAAATGGCTAAAAAGGAAATGCTCTAGGTTTGGCACATCCTGGCCAATGTTATGCTAACATTCTAAAGTCAAAGCTAAACGGAACAATTTTACATATATTTTAATTGGTTACATTCCACCCAGCAAATTATTATGGTTGAACTATATTCAGCTATGCAGTGGAATGGTGTCCTTTGGCTCTCTAGCTTTAGCTTCATTGCCACGGAACATTGTCCCCAAGTATATCACTTTCTAGCTCTTTTCGACTGCACCCCTCCTATTCCTCTCCTGCTTTGCTGTTCTACTTGTTCTATCCCCATTCTGCCTGCCAGTCGTGGAGATAAACGCCCATGGCGACAGGGTGCCTGATGTCTCTTTCATATATTTTTTTAACTTGCTTAAAATAGAGGAATAGGCATTAATATGTCCTTAGATGAGTTGATATGTTTCAAAAGTAGGGGTTGAGCGCTTACTCTGCCGCGGGTGCATGCTCGGTGTTTTTTGGTAGTTTTATGGCGTTCTGCGTTACTAGAATAAGTTGGGCTTTAGTATAGTTACCGCATATGTGTACAGTAATTCACGCAGTTGTTAATGGCCGTTAGTACCTGACTCAAACCTGTGCAGGGTTTCTATGAGCTGAAAATTGGTATTGTTGAGAAATTCGGCAATTGGAAAAGTCTCAAGATTTCCAGCCTAATCAGTATCGATCAGGGAATTTCAGCCTTCCTTTCTCTGAATGTAAGCAAAAGACACGTGTGGTGTGACACATGCACCTTCCTCCTACTCAGCAACTCGGCCGGCCTGCCAACGTAAATCTTTGCTGGAAACTAGAGTCTTGGTAGAATCCAGAGATGCAACTTCATCTCGAAATGTATTTACAAGGCAAACTTCTATACTTTCAACGAACTGCTGCTGCTTATGGCAGATTTGTGGAATGGCTTCATAGTGCGAGAGTTTGTCTCTATAGCTACCCTAGTTGCTCCTGAATAAACTTCTAGGGGATCTTTTCCGGGCTGTGAACATCATGACAGTTGAGGTAGTTTCTGCTGGAAAAGGGAGGGGGGCAGAGAGGGTATCCCTCAGCTTGACAGTCCATAGAAGCTTTGTCAGCCAGGATTTTGAATGTTGCGAGGACAATGACAGCTGTGTTAGCTCATATATTTTTTGCCAGAAGTTGTACGACTAACTGCCAGGATTGCAACATCCAACAGCATGACATGCCAGCTCCTGTGGTGTCATTTAATTTTGTCGCTTAGAGACCACTTTTGGTACATGGGTTATATAGAACACTAAACGAACCAGTTGGAGGCGCATTCCAGGCACCATAACGTAGCCTCTGCTGCTGAGATGTTCTTATTGCAGGTATAATTTCCGATTCTGCTTTTTTTTTCTTTTTTCAGTGGGAGCTCATGGAGGTGGCACGGTGCATGGAAGGACAGAGTGGCTGACAGTGAGCTGCCCAAGCAAGCTGCTGGCTCTTGTGACCGTCTCCGAAAGCCTCTGGATGGGCTAAATTGCAGACGTGCCTGGACATTTATAAATGGTAAACACAATCTAGACTACCTTTGAATTATGCCTTGGTCTAACGGATGTAGCTTGGATGTCGTGTTTGGCTGCTAGAATGGAACTGGATAGTGTTAAGCGGCACATGTCACCAAGTAAGCACACGCTGGGACGCTTATCCACAAACTCGGCTTCCCAGTCCACGAGCCACCAAAGACCCAGCCAAAGAGATCCCGAGTCATCCATGATTTCATGTTTCATACGTATATGATGGTTTTACTGCAACAGCTCATAATATTTGGCATTCTAAACTTTCCCATCACTAAGAATACATTTTTGTGGTGCCATCCGTGTTGGTTTTTAAAAGCTCTGATATCTGGGCCTTGTTCTGTTAGTTTCCATGCGAACTGTGAATCGCTTGCCAGGGATGCTTTTGCCACTGCAGGCCAATTTCCTTGGCAAGGCATTTAACTATTTCTGGTTTCATACTTGGCTTCAATTGATTGTTGAGCCATTGACTTTCTCTTTCGACGCTGGCACTGCCACCACAATAGTCCCATCACATACACTGGCACTACTGCTCGTTACAAAAGGTACAGCCGTTTGCATCTATCTATCCATCCCTTAGATGGTCTTTTCTCCTATGCCATGGTGGCCCTTAAGTTAATGTAGCTATCCACTTGCAATGAAGTTCTTCACATCAAGGTAAAAGGAATCTTTCACATTCTTTTAGAAGATTCTTCACTTCAAGAGTAAAAGGAGTTTTTCACATGCCTTAAGAAGATTGGTCCCAATATAGGAATGTTGCTTGCCCCGACATCTCTAAACCACCTCTGTAGTGGTTTCTTGATGTCTTAACATGCCGTGCGTCAGAATGTGTTTTGTCGCGCTTTTATGTCACACCGTTTCTTGAGTAGTTTACAAAGATCTTGTGGGCTCCAGTGACACAAAACTTTTTGTCTCCTTCTCCACATGCCTTATTATTTCAAGTTTTGTTGCAAATGTCAACTTTGCCCTCTAGACATTCACAGTCATAACAACTCTCACAGAATTCAGTGGTTATTGTACTCTTTTTACTGGTTTCCTTTTTGAGCAAAATGTGCGAGTGCCAAAAGCACAAGCTCGGAGGAAGGGATCAAGAAGAAAGAAGATGGAACCCGCGCACGGTGTGGTTGTGGTGGAACGCGAAGCAAGGCATCGGCGCTATGGCCGGTGGAACGGCAAGCAAGGCTTCGTGGGTTTGGGTGGTCAAACCTTGAGCAAGGCTTCGTCAAGACTGTTGGTGGGCTCCGAGCAAGTCTTAGACAATGTGCCTGTGCTTGTGAGTGAGCACTGTGTGGTGCTGTAAGCACCCAAGCCACCACCGACATCTTGGGACCATGATTGGACTCTCCTCCTCCTCCAAATGTATGGCATCTTTGATTTGGCTTCTGTTCCTTTTGTTATGCTTTCAAATCTTTTGTGTTTTTCCTTCTGCGGTTATGAAGAGTGGAACGCTTGCAAGATATGTTCTATTCCTTTATTTATTCCTTTTTTTTTTACGACTGTGTGTGCGTCCTGTGCACCTTTTCTTTACTTTTGAATTTCTTTACTATTAAATAGTGTTCCGTAACGCCAGGCTCGACTCACTCTCAATTCCTACCGCCTCTCAGGAAGTCCATCGCCTAGGTGTGGCCTTAGCACCTGGACAGCGGTCCAATTCAAATTACAAGTTTGTTTTTATGGGATCTTTTCCAACCGAACCTGTGACTAACTTGTGACAGGTTCAAGTCCTGTAGTGGATGCCAGTTTGTCACAGGTTCGGTTGGAAAAGATGCCATAAACAAACCAACTTGTAATCTGAATTGGACCGCTGTCCAGGTACTAGGGCCACACCTAGGTGATGGACTTCCTTAGAGGCGGTAGGAATTGAGAGTGACTTGTACCTGGCATTTCGAAACACTATTTATGAGTAATGAAATTCAAAATTAAAGAAAAGGTGCACAGGACGTACAAATGGTCGTAAAAAAATGAAAATAATAAAGGAAAAGAACATATCTTGCAAGCCTTCTGCTCTTCGTAACAGGGGCAAGAAAATCACAAAAGCTTCGAAAGCGTAACAAGGAGGGAACAGAAGCCAAATCAAAGACACTATACATTTCGTATGAGGAAAGTCGAATCATGGTCCCAAGATGTCGGTGGTGGTCCCATTCCCTTGCGGCACCAGTCGGAGTCGAGAACTTGTGGTGGCTTGGGTGCTTATAGTGCCGAACAGCGCTCGCTCACAAGCACATGCACATCGTCGAAGTTTGCTCAGGGCCCACCAACCATCTTGACAAAGCCTTGTTCGGGGTTCGACCTCCCACACCACTGAAGCCTTGCTTGTTGTTCCAACCACTGAAGCCTAGCTCTATGCAGCTTCCGCCTTCCTTCTTTTTTTCTTTTTCTTCTCTTCCGAGCTCGTGTTTTCGGCACTTGTGCATCTTACTCAAAACGGAATCACACGAAGAAAAAAATCTTTCAATTCTGTGACAGCAACATGTAGGCCTATTTGTTGGTTGATTCTAATGTCAAATATCCATGATTGTCCACATTGGATATCATTTGCCTGCGGTGTGTTCTGCAGCCACAAACATCTGCCATGCCACCGCTACGCATTAGTGTTCAGTGGAGAAACCTGCTACGTGGCTTCAGAGCGTGCAGTCATTAATTTCAACACTAGGGAATATGACAGTGCTGTCTCATGCAAATGGACACCTCCGTTCCTACCCAAAAGCGTCCATAATGTGAGCTGTGCATAATAGCAGGACAAAATGCAGGTATTTACCCGGTTGGTCCCCGAAAACGGTTTTTATATAGCAGAGTATCCATATTATTGAGACATGACTGTTTCCCCACCCTGCCCGAGTCCTACTAGAGCGACAAAGAGAAACACCTGACACTGATATGCCTCAAGACTGGATAATACGCCAAAAAACACAGACGAAATGAAGGAAGATCTGGGCAGGACACGTCTTAACTTTTAACTGAATAGTTTACTTTGGTAAAAAAAATATATCTACTGATAGGAAGTAACACATGCTGTGTGAACACTGTAAACCTGATTCGCATGGTGTGATTTTACTTGCGAGTTTACTGTTGTGACGTCACTCATGCAGCGAAATATAGGCATGGGGGAAGCTGCAGTGCCTGCAGTCACAGGTGTAAATTTGCAAGCGAAATTGCGCCATGTGAAGTGGGCTGATGCGTCGTCTGAACGCGCTCCCCCAGAAACGAGCGTCATTGGCTCTGCAGACCGTGGAATTCTTTGTCATGTATTAGTAAGGAGGGTGGGCTCACATGAGTTGTTATTCTAGGATTTCATCAAGAAGGCATTGTGAATTTTCCTCTTTGCTTTTTTCTTGTAGCAGCCCATGGCACTAGTCTTTTTCTAAGTTGGACTTGCACTCACAATGGACACAGTGAATTGCCAGGTGACCTTCTGGATGAAATACCAGGGTAACAACTCTTGTCTGAGGTGCACCCTTAGTGTCATTGTCTGACAGAATTTCACTCTCTGTGGAACTAGTGGCACTGGTTTCTGAGGAAGTGCATTTTGACCTTACAGTGTTCTGCCAGCAGGTGTCAGTTTTTATCTGTATTGATGCTTTTAGGGAGTCAGTTACTCGAGCTGCCACCAGTCGGTGCGCTTAACGGCCTGCCATAGCTGACCTTCATTTTGTCGCCGTTGCTTCGCATTGTGTGCTGCACCGGTCACCACCAGAGCTTTGTTTTCGTGTTCTTTTACGTTCCGCGTTGAAGTCGAGTGTTTTCTTTAGGTCTTTTTGATATTTCAGGCTTTCATTTATTCATTTGATACCTAAGTTTCAATATAGATGTATTTTCTTATTTATAGAATGGAATCGGACAGTGAATGGATCACGATACAAGATCATGGCCTAGGCTTCAGAGAACATGTAAGTTCATCACATTCTTTTGTTTTTGTTGCTAATAAAGGGCAGTCAACACCATTGCGACATATGAAAATATCAACTGACGCAGTGAGGCTATCTCCAGATGCCCGTCGTTGGTTTGGCACGCAAAACCCCCAAATTTTTGGCAGTGAGGCTATCGCAGTCGTGCTTCTCGGTGCATGTGCGCGCTTTTAGACATTGTTTCCGTAGATAAAAGCCGGACCGCATGTAAGCGCTTTAGCAAGCAAGACGAGAGACAACGACGAGTCAGCAACGAAAGTTTCTCACTGCCACCCGTCGCGGCGCTCGGCTTTTTGATTTCTAGAAAACCGCATGAAAGCGATTTGGGGAGCAGCGAGACAAGCGACTCGCTTCGCTTTCGCTCGATCAGTCGCGCGACGAGGCAAACCGCACGCAAGCGACCAAAACGACGAGCGACGTTTTCTAGAAATCCAAAAACCGAGCGATGCAACGGGCGACAGCGAGAAATCTTCGTCGCTGACTCTCATCATTGTCACCGTTGCTCGTCTCGCCGCTCGCTTGAGCACTTACATGCAGTTCGGCTTTTACTTACAGAAACAATGTCTAAAGTTCGCACATGCAGCAAGAAGCACGACTGCGATAGCCTTACAGCGTCAGTTGAAATTTTTATGTGTCGCAATGGTGTTGACTGCCCTTATTAACGATAAAAACAAAATGTGATGAACTTAATGGTCTCTGAAGCCTAGGCCATAATCTTGTATCGTCGATCCATTCGCTGTCCGATTCCATTTCATAAATAAGAAAATACAAGAGCGATGTTCAAATGTCGATATCAAATGATTAAATGAAAGCCCGAAATATCGAAAGGACCTAAAGCAAACACACGATTTCAACGCAGAACGTAAAAGAACTCGAGAACAAAGCTCCGGTGGTGGCCGGTGCAGCACACAACGCGGAGAACTGCGAGAAACTGGAGGTCGGCTGTGGCGGCAGGGTCACGTGACGTCAAGGTGGCGGCGGCGCACCCATGAAATGTTGCCTGAAAGGGTCTATATGTATTTCTGTTTTTTTATACGAACCATTCAGTTGAAGGTTATGCAGTGTTCTGTCCAGATCTTCCTTTGTTGTGTCTGTGTTTTTTTGGCATATTATTCAGTGATGAATAGCCAACTTGCCATCTTAAGCCCCAAGACCATGCAGCATGCATACCAAGATATCTTTTGGCAGGCTTGCAATAACTTGTGCTTTTTTCATGAGCCTCGAAAAATGGGAAGCCTGCCAAAGGTATCTTCGTGTGCATGCTGAATGTATTTAAGTCGTGTCGGGGTCGGTTGTTGTTCCTCTTGGTTGCTTTAGTGGGACTCTCATCCCATTTTACATTGAAAGTTTATAATACAATTTCACAAAAATATTGCTCACATTCATTGTATTTATTGATTCAATATAATCAAGTCAGACTGAATGTTTTTCTGATCTGATTTTCTTTTGTGTCGTTTTAATTTCTAGGGAATTTGGTTTTTTGTGGGTTTATAGCTTCAGGGCTGTCAGTGGAAGTTGAGACCACTTTATATTGCAACCTTAGAGGTAGCAAGGTGTAAAGTTGGGCGAGTTGATTGGTGGTCATATTGAATGGGTTAAAACAGCGCAAAAAAGATTGACGAGTAAAAGGAAAGACAGCGCTGTGTTTGTGATTAAACATGAGGAAGATGCAAAGAAAGGGGGGACGGACAACGAAGTTGTCCGTCTGTCCCCCCCTTTTTCTGTGTCTTCCTCATGTTTAGTTACTGTTACCAACATGCTCGTTTTGTACGTAACTGTGTCTGTGTTTCCTTTTACTGGTCCTTCGTCTTTTTAGAGGTAGGTAACATAAATACCAAAAAGTACTTCTATGCATTTAAAGAAAAGCAGATAGAAAACATTGTCTTTACAGTGAAGTTGTACTTATGGCTTGGTTTTACTATCAAGAGAATCAAGAATTCCCTTGCGGCAATTCAAAGTCTGCTTTCAAACGATCTGAGCAACCTTCCACAGTACTGTATGTTATATGTGGTGTTCACATTGAGGTGCTCTAACTGGCTTTTATTTTGCATTTACTGACAGTAGTATTCTACAAATGGAGGGAAATCATGTTTGTCACTGTCAAGTTCTGTAGTTCCTGCGTTATGTATTCTCCTGCAGTATGAAAGACCCAGTGGGAGCGCCTGGCCGAGGCAGTGACTGGTGTGCTCTGGGAGATCCCAACCTACCCAAGGGGGAACTCACTTAGTGTTCAGCTAAAGTGCAATGCACACTTATCAGTTTTTGGGTTCACGGTGGAGAGCAGTTCATTCACATTATGTCACAGCCACTAATTCTGAAATGGCTGTCCGAGAGAAACTGGCCCGAGTCAAGGCAATTATTTTCACTTCTAAAGTGCATGGTCCATGCCATCCTTCTGATTAATAAATCCGCTCATCAAGACATTTTATTTTTCAAATATGAGGCTCGGGTGCAACATTAATATTTGTGCCTGTTTTCAAATTTTACACCAGAAACAACTGATAACAAAAACAATAATGAGCATGCTTACTTCGAGCCTCCATGATCATATCTGTGGGCGCAATGCCGATAAAGCACGCTCTTAGTCTAAACCTAAATCAAAAACTGTCCGCAAGTTCAGGACCAGTTCAGCCCCGAGTGAGCGTCCTTTCCTCGAGGCAGAACAGAATCTCGTGGAGCGCACATAGCGCCCCCGACCACGGTCATCTCGGCCACGCGCTTTTAGTACGTCTTTTATATTGAAGGAGACTGAAGATACCACCAAGACCTTTTGGGTTGCCTTTCTGCTGTTATAATTTAATTAGGAGCATGATTTATAGTTCATGTGAAACATATTTACTAAACATGCATCACTGGTTATCTTGTTCCTTCTCCAGGTGCTGCTATCCAGCTCTACGTCACAGCGATGAAGTGGCCATGGGGTGAACTGTGTACAACTGCTGTCATTAGTACTCGAATCGGCAGAGCCACCTACTAGCTCTGAAGCGCAGTTGCCAGGCACCAGATACTCGACCAGCAACCAACCTTTGTCGCTCTAGTGGGACACGAGAGCGACAAACAGAAACAAACGACAGCTACAAGCCTCCAACCCATTCAGCATGCCCGTGGTGGTACTTTTGGCAGGCGGCGTTTATTCGTTCGGTGCTCGTGAAATAAGCATGAGTGATTCTAAGCCTGCCAAAGATACCCTCGCGTGCATGATGCTTGTGTTTAAGCATAGCCTCCTTTATTCTACAAAGCCTGTCAAATCGGGAAAGACTCGGGTTTGAGACTTGTCGTCATTTGTTTCTGTTTGTCGCTGTAGTGGAACTCGGGCATAAGCTAGCACCATGTACTGAACATGAAATAAAAAACCACTGTATCAAACTTGACTTGATTTTGCAGCTTCATTTGCATGCCAACTGCACAATAAATACAGCAGCTCGCGCATGTTTTCAACTTTTATTTTATTGTTTAAGTATTCTGAGAAAATTACTTTAGCAGCTCCATTAATCGTGGGTCACTAAATCCGGAACAAGGTAGCAACCAGTTTTTTTCTGCATACAGCACCAAAAACTGGAGATGTTTGACTAAAAAACATCCTTTGAATGACAACATAGACTTCCTTGGGAGAAGTCTGTAAATTCCCCGTATAGCCAAGATTGAATGACCAGAGAACTCCCACCTTGGCCCACACTGCATTGGCACCGTTTTGCCAAGCTTGACTGACCACTGAACTGCCAGTGTGGCCCAGGATGCATTTAGACCGTTTTGCCAAGCTTGGCTGACCACTGAACTGCCAGCCTGGCCCAGGCTTGTTTTACACCGTTTAGCCAAGCTTGGCTGTACAAGGAACCCCCACTGAACTGCCGGGCCGGCTAGCCAGGCTGGGGCTAGCTTGCCCCTTGGAGCAAAACGGTGCTTGGGCCAGGGAAACTTTCCCCGGCTGCCCAAGCAGGCTCAAGCTTGAGCCGGTGAATTGTGCTGCTTGGGCATGTTCTTCGCAAATGGACCGTACACCCTTCAGCTTCTCTCGTGACGTCGGATTCCCCGCGTCATTCCACCTAACCGTAAGTATGACACCCACCTAGCTGTGAATTGGCTCCGGTGGCTCGAGAGTCCATTGCGGTCCATCGCAACGTGAAACCAAGTATCGAAGTGTACGCCTCCACGCCGACACGCCGACGCCAATTCATGGTGCGTAGGCGTGCAATATACTTATTTGTTTTGTTATAACGGAGCTGTGTCTATGTCGTCACTCCCTTTTGTGTAATCAAAACTTAGTCCCGGGCGCCACCGTTGCGAATATTTATTTAGTTCTCTCCGTCACCTGCAAAGAAGGCGCGTCTCACATTTTATTACACGTTACCAACGAACCGGTAACCGCCAGATGAGATTACGGTTAGCCGCCTCGGTGGCTCCGAGGCGAGAGCGTCGGCCTACGGATCCCTATGTGGCGGGTTTGGAATCCCGGCCGAGGTGCCCGCAATATGACGGTGGCTTATTGCGGAGAAGGCGCCGTGTAACCGAGCTTTCGGTTGCACGTCAAAAGATCCCCAGGTGGTCGAAATTAATCCTCAGTCCTCCGCTGGGGCGTGCCAGATGCCCGTCGTTGGTTTGGCACGTAAAACCCCGAAATTTGAAGTAGATTACGGTTACATTCCGGTTCAGGTTTAATATCAAATGTTCGGTTTGGTTTACTGTTTCGTTCCGGTTCATTTAAAAATTACAATTATGCTCCGGTTTTCGGTTCGGACTCGGTTCGACATTATGGTTTAAATCTACCTGCTGATCACGTGCGATTATACAAGCAGCTTTGTCGTTTCCCGGCGCCACGAACGACATCTTGTTCGTCTATAACTATTCAGTTCTGGTTGCTTCACGGAGTGCGCGCCATTTTTGTCCTTGAAGGAGCATAAGCCAGTGAGACATTGAAGTCGTCAGTCACCTCCAGTGCAATGATGCTGTAGCAACCTTCCATGCGCTAGCGAATTGCGCCATCAGAACGTTGGCCCTAAATGAAAATCTAGCCAGCTCGCATAAGAACCGAGCCCATTTCATTCCCACGCCACTCCAGGCAGAAGGCATATCCATTTGATTCCCATTCCATTCCCCCAGTGCTGCCGCCATTCTATTCCCAATGTATTCCGGGGTCGCGAAAGTGCGGAATCATTCCGGAATCATTCCAACTCCGGAGTGGCAACGCCGCAACACCGCCGTGCATGCACGTTCTTTTGTGGGACGTTGGAAAAGTGTTGAGTTCGTACTGAATGATGTAGTGAAGCTATTGGCCCTCTCGGAGACCGGGTGCAAAGTTCTTGTCTTACAACACCTCATAGTCGTGTTGAGAGTTTGGCTGGAAAAACACGCCCGTATCTTGCCTAAAAGCAAGAAAAAAAGGAAGCTTTTTAGACAACGGAACGTTGAATAAGGAGGAGGAAGAGACCTTGCCGAAAGGAGGAGATAGTTGCTTCGTCGCAAACATCTCGATTAATAAAATATAAAGTTGCAACAGGCCCGACGAATCAACTTCCCACGAGCCAGACGCTTACTTTATCGTCACTTGAATCCCCCTCGCTTAATTAATAACAAAAATTGGAGAGCACACACCAACAGACCCTGCGTGAAACTGGAGCCTCGCCTCGCCCGCTCTCCCACCCCGCCAGAGCGCCGACAGTTCAAAACTTGTCTACCCCTCACAATCCCTAGACGTCAGACATTTCCCTAGGCCTCTGGAGTCATGTCCCTAGCTACACACCAAAAATCTGGAGTGTCTATTTTCCCACGAAGCACTCAAGAGAGCCATTCGTTGTAATCTACGGATGGGAGCTTGACGAATGACGAGGTACAAATAACTATGTGTCCTGAATCGAGGGATTCTTCGCATTGTCAGCGGACAATTACGCGGAAATAATTTCAGCTAGATTACGAATTCAAAACCTCTGCATTAATATATTCCTTCCGCAGGATACCGCGATAGTCTGTCTGCGTATATCTATACTCTCGACCGGATTTATTTATACGCAGCAGTGATGGCTTAGTCCTGTAGGGCCAATATCCAGCGACCAAGACGTTCTGCTGAAAATACGTATAGACCTACAAATTAGTGTTCGCTGTGACGCTGAAATTGATGTAACGTCATTGTCAGTGCCAAAACGCCAACAATTTTTTTGCCTAAACATACTATTAATTTACGTCATTCGCCATGCTCTCTCCGTACATTGCAGCGTTTGGTTGTCCCGAGTGCTTTGTGGGAATGTGAACGCACCACATCTCTTAGCCAGAGTCTCACTGCTCGTACGTCATACAAAAAACCCGCGGATTTCCTCTGCAGGCATGATGGCCGAAATATCCGCGGACACGCCTCAAACATGTTCGAAGCATGTTTCCTTCGTGCATATGTATGCCTCATACAAGGAACGCCTCAAACATTATCTGCAGACTGTCTTTTTTTAATGATGTATAAACGTCCTGACATCGGCTTTAGAGTGTAAAAAACTAAAATTACCACTCGTTTTTTTTTTTTTTTTTTTTTTCTAGCATTCTTTAGATGCCGGGGAAGCACCCAAATCATCGTCCCCTAGGATTCCCTAGTTCCCGAGCTACTTCCCCAGGTGTCTGTGGCACCCGTTCCCTAGCCTAGGGAGCCCCACGCGGCCGGGTGGGTGTGGGTGGGAGGGGGATCCGCGCGACCGTTCGTCCGAGCCGTGTCGCCGATCGCGTGCTTCCCATGTCGGCATCGGTGGCGGACTCGGACGGAGAGGATTCGACGCGCCGCGCTGCTGCTGCTGCCCGCACTCGCGTCTCTCTCCGCTCGCCACAAACTCGGCGTCTCGGCTCGCGTCTCTGGATAAGCTCTGGCATCGGTCTCATCGCTCAGCTGATCCAGTCGGTGACGCCGAACCGGCTCCGACAGAAGTACTGAGGTATCGTCGGTGTGTGTGTGTGTGTGTTTTTGTGCGTGCGTGCGTGTTGTTGCTCCGTCAGCAACGCTGAGCGCCTCTTGACGCCCTCTTGCGTGGTGCGTGTGCGTGTGTGCTTTACACGCAGTGATGTTTGATAGCGGCTCGAAGCAGCGAGCCTTGTGAACGTAAGCGGCTCGTGGTCTCAAGTGGACTTACCGGACAAGTGTCCCTCGAGATGACGCTGTGTTGGATTCACATTCTTCTGCTTCTGTTCTCTCTGATATGTCAAGGTGAGAAGCATGACTTTAAATGAAAGCTTTTTTTTTTACACCTCTATGTTTACTTTTTCTTTTTCTGTGCCAATATAGGATGCTGTGGCATTTCTGCGATATAGCTATATTCACTGTCTTAATCCGCACGTGACAACCACTAGATATTTATTAAAATGAACTATGGAAATTCTGAGCTCTTTTCAATAAAATGCAGTTTCATTGGATCAATGCACATTTTAGTTCAAATTTAAAGTTGTATACCCCAGGAAAACTTTTAAATGTCACCTTTAGAGTTGCATGGATCATGAGACGTCTTGATAAGAATCAAGATAACCTTCTTAGATCTAAAAATGAAGCTAAAAGTTATTGTTTTACACAACAAAAAAGCGGCACATCTCGGCTTTTTTTATAACTTTCAGACGGGATCAAGAATATAACACCTTGTTGTGCCGTCTTCTAAAGATGTCACGGAATGGACTGTCCGTTCATTACATAAGTACGAGACTGATGCTCAATGCATTTTGGAAGCGCATTAATTAATTTTTATGTGTGTATCTTTAGATTCCGGGAAGATCGTCAGCCTTAGTGGGCGCCTCGGGTCTCAGCTGTGTAAAGATGAGCAATTTAGCCTGACCTGGGGTATTTAACGTGCGTCACGCAGTATTCATACATGACAGCACGCCGGTACGATGCTCATCCAGGTCGAAACGGGCAGGGGTGGGGATTCAACCTAGGATCTCTGGGTTCCGCAGCGTGAGCGTGTGGTCCACGTGCTCCTTCCTGCAGAGCGAATTAACGCAATAGGCCAAAGGTCCCCCATGGAAGCGTATTGGAAATACAAAACGTGTCTTTTTTGTCGCGATTACATTGTATTCACCACGTGCACATGGTGGATACAATATTGTGTTCAAATGGACGCGCCTTTTGGACGAAATTGCGGAAGCCCCCTTTTTGGAGTTACGCTCTCCCCCCCCTCCATTGGCAGGCATCATGCGTGCGTTTCGCAGGGGTCATTAATATATCAAACTCACACACAATCTTAGTTTGATATTATTATTAAACAAACTATGAACTATTTATTCGTAGCACTCTATACAATGTGACACCTGCTTCCTGCTCCGTGATGAATCCGAATAATATTCCTAAAAACAAAGGCCAACTTCACTCGCGGCGTATTGTTCTAGTATACAATTCTTTGTTTTGAGTTGAGTGTTTTTTCTTTGCGTACTTTATTATCGAAAAGACTTCTTTGCCGTTTTTTTATCGAGCACAGCACGCATACCGCAGTCCACTGAACTATATAGATATAGCTTTGTTGGAACTATAGTGATTCAGAGCTTAGACAATCCAGGGCGTGTCCAATTTCGGTCAAGGGATACGTTCTTTGCCGTTCTTAAGTGCTAATGACGTAATCGAGCTCAATCGCTGCGGAGCAATAAGACAATACAAGCGCACCACCCTTGGGGTTTCTTAGTTTTGCTGTGACTGCATGTGTTTTCCGTAACACGGTTCCAAAAACAGAAAAAAAAGTGATATTAATACCCCTGCAACTATACCTTTTTTGGAATGGATGCCAAACTATCCCTAAATCAGTCTCTGGACGCCTGACCAATATAATGTATTTTTCACATGCGTGAAAGACCGCACAAACGGGCCAAACACCTAGTATTCGATTTGAAAAGTTCTGCTTGCGAACAAGAAAAAAAAACGATTAAAATTATCTCTAAGGTATTACCAAACTCGTCTACGACAGAGCTTTGAGTTGTGCCATACTCCTTCCGAAAAATCCAGAATAATTTTTCACGGCATTATGAAACTGGAAATCTAACTCGATTTGTTTCTGGAAACCCGTTACGCAGATAACAAAGGAATAATTTCTGAAAACCGGACATCCATAGAGAATCCAGATAGGTTTTCAGTACGATAATCCAGATAGCAAAACGTTACATTAGGTTTTTTCAGTATTCATGTGATTCACTGCAAAACGTATGATACGAAACTAGTTCTAGTGGAACTTTAAAATATTGTACACTATAAAACCGCATAATGCGTCTACTTTTTTTTTTTTTTTGCAAAATATTTGGGTGGAAGGAACGCTGCCATTGAAAGAGCGAGCTTTGTAAATCACGAGGCTCAAAATACGCTAAGACCAAATAGAACTATCTGCGGTGTGACATCGAGCATGGCGTAACCACGTGAAACGTAATGCAATGTCACAGCTCAAACAGTTGCTTTTCTAATTTAAATTTGGTTTTTGTCACTCGCCGTAGGTCGCATCGATTTGCTCTCTCATGTGCTTTATGGATAAGCAGACGGACCGGGCACCTCGGAGAGCGTGGCTTCCTATCATGCCTAACCTGTCAGGTTTATGTCGATGCGTGTTTGTGAATGAAGACGTAGGCACCGACCTAACAGTGCCGGCTACTACGCGCCAAACGCCTCATAAATATATAAGCCGACAACCAAAAGAATTCATTTGCAAATAGACGCGGTTGGACATGATTGACATTTATTCGATTGCCTCCGCTTTGTGAGACGTGAGTCAACATAGCGATGGCAGAATCACATTGTGTGCTGCCAAACGCTACCAGAGCTGTTTCTTTAGGCGTGTAATTATTGCCCTTGGTAAGTTTTATTTGTTCATTTTTTTACTAGAGTGGAAGTCAAATTTCTCGAACAGAACCCAATCGGACCGCAGAATATGAGTTTGCTCGTAATTGTTGCAGACTCATAATTATCCACGAAATCGACTAAGAAATACGCGAGGGTTAACTTTATCATCAATCTACAGGTAACGTCACGTGACTTCACGTGTAGATCTGAGGGAAACTGGCTACTCGTGCTTAGCGTCACGCTGAACGACACATCACAAACTGTTCTGGAGGGTCTAACCAAATTTTCAACGTCGTACGGCGTTGGCCACACGAGGATGAAAATCCTTTATAGATTCCATCCCATGGTTCGTCTGAGTACTTTGCTAAAAGTAGACGCCCCCGATTTTTGTTAGAATGCTAGTGCCAGCTATTAGATTTCCCAAATGCCTACTTTTTACACAGACAAGATTTATTCACGCAGCGATGAATGACCGTAGGAGTTGTATTGTTTTTTGCGAAACCAACGCTGCTGCTCTAGCGAAACCAGTGATGTCGTAGTATTCTTTTACATTTGCTACGTACACGGTGGCGTACACGTGGCTACTCTCACTTTGCAATGCCCGGTGGTGTCGAGCTTCACAAGACTGTGACCCTTCCAACAACGCTTCAAAAGCAAGGCCGAAGTACAAACTTTTAGACGTCACTTAAAGAAGTTCAAAGCATTGAACATACTTGACACGAGTGCTTCGTCATCGTTCGGCTGTAACTCGTGGTTTCATTGATTGGATGATTCCAAAGATTGAACACACAACTTGTGACCAACCTTTGCCAAGCTTTGAACTCCTTTAAGTGACGTGAAAAACGTTTCATTACAGACCTTGCTACTTAGGAGGTGTTACCCGTTCGCCTCTAATCCGAAGGCCTTTACTCACTCAACCTTGCCCTAGGGTCAGGATACACGAGACACTGTCTAACCCGTTCATATTTCATCCGAGCAACTCTTTGTACATTGTTGGTCTCACGCAGCCCATGTGACTGACATCTCGTCGCTCGGCGGCTTCGAGATGAAAAGGGCGTTTAAAAGCACGTATTCTCTGAAGTGAAAGCTGTTTATCTGAACTCTTCACGCACCAAGCTTGCTTCTGCTGGTCGCACCGCTGCATGGGAGAGTGTCAGCATCGGAGTGCAGTTGTTGCGCAAGCGACTAATGACGTAGCCTCGCGTGGGGCGGGGGTTTGTGTGTGTTGTGGGGGGAGGGGAGGCTTCAGCGGTGTGTCAAGCAACACCCCCCCCCCCCCTCCACTCCGTGCGGATGAACTGCGTAATATAGTCACTGACAAGATAAGAACGGCATGGCGTCGTTTTTCAAACGCATTGTCGCCATCACGCGCTTGCTGCCTTTCGCCACACCTCGGCTCTCGACGCTCACGAACAGTGTTGCCGACTTTGTGGGTTTCCTCCGAAATTTATCAGCTTTCCGAGTTGTCTGGTAGAAGAGACTGAAGTTTTGAGGTTGGAGGGATTTTAAGCGATTTTCAAGTCATGTTAGCATTTTTTATGGCGGTCGTCTATAATGTTCTTAAGGTTGCATTTATCAATCGTGAACGGCTTAATTTCTATGGCTATTTTAGACTCCTGTGCTCGTTATATTTGCTCTACACAAAATTGTTGTCAGTGAGAACAGCATTTGCGACGCCATTGATATAGTTGGGCGGGGGGGGGGGGGGGCGCAAACATTTAAGCACAATTTGATTCTTGGTCAACGCACTAAATTTAGTGGTTTTTAACGGTTTGCAGGATTGCTTAATCAGGTTTTTTATTATCATTATTGTGTTGGGAGCACACTGCTCGCACATATGCCGGAGGAACTGTATCGAAGGCAGGAAGCACGCGCTAGAGGAGGGTCAACTGAAACTCTTCCCTAACCGTTCTCCCTCTGTGATTGGCTATACCCAGTAGACATTTAACGGTCCAATTGTATGCGTGGCGGCTTTTCAGAGAAAATGATAGAATATCCCTAAAAGAAAAGGTCATAGATTAAGAAGACAAGTTCATTAAACATTCCCAATTTCTTATCTACGTAACACATTACACATCATATCGATACCATGTGTTGCACCTTAAAAAAAAAATCATTAGTCATATTACTTTGTGAAGGTAGCAAACTAGTGAAGCTGTTTAGCACACGACACAGACATGGCCTGAGGAATCGGAGGAAACTAGACACGCGCAAAGGGACCGCCACCCGGCGGAAAGTAGACACGCGCGACGGGACCGCCACCCCGGGAGAGCGGAAGGAAAGGAAACTAGGCACGCAAGCTCTTGGAACGGCAACAAAGAGAGAGAGGGCTGTGCGAGCGTAGACATGAACGACGCGGGTCGCACAGCGGAAAATCTTTAAGAAACCTTCAGTATCTACCAGAGAGCCTACTTAACTTTAAAATGGTGCGTATTGATAGCTAATCTACCGAATAAAGCTAATGCTAAACTATCCGAGCATCAAGGAGAATGCAGGCGATGGTGTTCCACGCTCCGCACGCGCCGGCGTCTACAGCAGTAAATGTTCTAAATAGGGCTGAGTGTCGATTAAAAATTTTAATTCGATTAATCGCCCACCCTTTAACCAATTAATTATTCAAAGAATCGGTAGGATTTATTTCCATGCATAATATTTTTTTTCGAAGTCAAAATTAATAATATTCTTTATCGTTGCTGAGTATGTGACTAACGGCGCAATATACATCTTTTGTAAATTAATCAAACTCGTTGTGTAGTTAAGAACCGTTAAAATACACTCACACTCAGATTATTACTTCGGCGGCATGAGGCAAAGAGGTTTGTTAATATTCTTCGGCATGTCAGACCTCCTTTTATTTTTTACAATAGTCTCCGTTGCGCTGAACGAACACTCGAACGACGTTTAAGTGGCCAGGGCGTGCGTATCCTTCTGCACTTGTCAGGACTTGTGAATCTCGCCCCTAGAGTTTACTTTAGGCTAAAATTTAATCTAAAGTGTGCCCTTCAAGCAGGTGTTCTCGTCGTCGTCTGCGAGGTGAAAGCGTGTAGTTTTTACTATATTTCGGTTCGCCAAAATGTTACCCACTAACCGGTTAAAAAAATTGAACGCAATTAAAGCATTAATCGATTTATCGGCAGGTTAATCGATCAATTGGCCAGCCCTAGTTCTAAAGCATAAGCCTAAAACAATTCGTATCTTGCGGCTTTATTTTAGTTATTTAGTTCGAATATTTTATATGGGGAAGGCGTGCGAGTGCGGCAGTATGCGCGTAAAGTGTTTAGTCACTCCACACGAAAAATCCTCGGAACCCTAGCTGTAAAGCAAATGTATCGCATCTCAATTGCCTTGAACGGGATTGTCTAAGCCAGGCCATTTTGTTGTGAGCTGAGAGTAAAGATTTGAGAGAAAACACGGTTGCGACCTTGTTGTTTCCAGCGTTCATCAATGGGGACAATCGGTCACAAGGAAAACCTGATATCTGCTGTTATGTTCCTTTAAAGAAGTACTCCAGTGGTTTTTCTTTTCATCGTCACCGATTTGTTTGCAACTAGGCTAAACACTCCAACAAAAATTACTGAAATAGTATGACAAATATGGGGCCAAGAAGTTTTAGTGTTCGCGAAGTTATTCAATTTATAATTTTGATCCTCACCTTGTTTTTCAAAGTGAAAGTCTCTAGAGGCAGCAACAAAAAAAAAAATGGCGGAAACGGCAAGCAGGGGTTCACTTTTTTGACTGTAGACTTGGTTCCCAACCGATTACAAGCGGTTTTATTGTGTCAAGGGAATGCTTTGGAAGCTCGCTCAGCACCCGCGTAGCAGCACGAAACAAAGGCTTGCCTTAGTACAATTTTAGACTGCCCGCTACACCTGTAAGACTGTCTTCCCTTGATGTTACGGGACTAAAATGCGCAGGTATATTTGAATCTTGCTTTGGGCATCATTTTCACATGCCGATTTCTCAATTACTATTCTGAATAGTAATTGAGAACTAGTAGATACCGGAAGGGATAAAAAACGACGATTCTGAAAAATATAATTGGTTGGGGTGCCTCAAAAAACGCCGAAGTACAATTTAAGGGAGACAAGACAGTTGATGATGGGCGCCCTCCTGCGGAAGTTTTATCTCAGACCAGGAATGACGTCCCTCTCTTTCTCTCCATTCTTTGTCCCTCGCGCTCATTGCGCAAGACGAGATGCAGCGATGCCAGCGACGTCATAGTTTTAATCGGCGATTGTGTCGCTCATTAGTCCAAAAATTAAAAAAAAAAAAAAATTCGCGCTTTTGCCATGACTTGCAAATGCACTTAGCGCACTCTGCTGTGCACAGGCTGCACTTAATCACACTCCAAGAGCAAGAATTACATATCGTAGTCAACGTAACGACGCTGTGTCAGGCGACGTCTGAATTTCATCGCAAATTAGAAAAGGAAGACGTTTAACCCGCCACGTCACAGTGTTACGCGACGTCATGTGACGTCAAAATTGTCTCGCTGAATTTAGCGAAAAAATGGATCTCCTGAAAAACTTATCCAAGGCGATGACATCCGAGTGTCGCGTGGCGACACACAGCGTCACGGGATACTCATTCTCCCGCTAAATTTAGTAGGCCCCACCGAACACAAAACGAGAACCTCTGCGATGAAATGCGATGCGCAACCTCGGCAAAAACGGTTCCTGCAGTAGTAATAAAGTTCACTAAAGTTAGCTTCCAAATTCTAGCAAAACGTGTAATGGGAGAATCAGTCAAGCTGTCTTTCAAATTTCCGGGATTGCGGCGAGGTCTCCGCGCGAATACATAATTAAACCAGTCGTTTTCCGTTTAAGGATTCGTAAAAAACAATTGTTGAATGTGAAACGAGAAGGAGACACCTGGTCCACCGATATATTTGTATAGCTAAGTCCTCGCTTTTTTTTGTGTGTGTTAATTGGTTTATTTACTAATAGGCTAAGTTATTCCGGGATTTGTATTAGGCAAGATTAGGAGTCGAAATCCCTACTTTCATGCATAGTTTCGTACACAATCAAAACTCCCCTTCCATAACATAAGGTAAGACTATGCGCACGGTATACTCGAAGGTAAACAAAGTTGCAAAACGAATGAGCGTGCTAAGCAAAGACAACTCCTAGCTGCATAGGTGTGAACCCCGCGAATATCTTCTGTCCCTACGTGCTCGAACCTTCAACAAATCGTAGTCGATAAAGTTTGTTGTCTTCTTTTCCAGTTCAAGCATGAAATTGGGAACTGTTTCCTCGCGAGCTCGTGGCAGCAAAACAAAAGCAAATATATACTTACAGCATGAACTCGGAGACAGAGACGTCTTTTATTTTCTCGGGAGAAAAAGAAAAAAGAGAAAAGAAAAACATGGCGCCTTCGCAATTAAGGAGAAGTAACATCCGACGACTGGCAATCAATTAGGAAGGTATTTCTTCCGTTTTATTCCGCCAGAGCACCTCCGCTCCTGAATCGGAAAGAAAAGCGGTTCGTCTGAGCACCAAAGACAAATAAAAAATAAAAACACAAATATAAAAACAAACAAACACTGCCCCCACGAAGAGCGCAAGTCTGAATGCGGACGTGTCGAAGCTCGTTGTTTGCTCAAGGAATTAAAGCTTAATGCCGAGTCAAAACAAGACACAAGAAGAAGTAAGACGACGACACTACAGAGGGCGCGCGGGGGCAGCCAAGAAGGGACAGTTGCTTCTTTCTTCGTGTTAGAAGACGGTTGTCTCTTGGTAACTCCTCGTTGCGCAGCGCGCAACACACGCACACAAAATAAAAACAGGCAGTGCAGAATAATGCAAACAGACACTGACGAAAATGGTACCTCCTTCGCCATCAAGGTTTTTTTTTGCGTGTGTGCGTGTGTACATTTTTATTAGAAGCTGTGTGCTTAGTTTCAACATTTATTTTGTGTTGCTATTGTTTGTTTTTTTTAAGTCTGCGTCTCTTCTGTAACAGGAGACGCAAGCTCTTTAGCGCGTTTTTGTTTTGTTCGGTTTTATTCGGAAGTGTCGTCGTGTCGAGACTTCCCGCGTCCCAGATCGTAGACTTGCGCTTCCTGATCGTAGACTTGGCGGACGGTGAAGGAAAGTCAAGCGTGGTTTAGACGAGGGTAACTCTTAACGTAGTTAGCTTTCGAATACGAAGCGCCATTATGGAGTCCGAAGCCCCCTGAATGTAAAAAAAGGTATTGAACGTGAAAGAAGTAATACTAACAACCATTCTTTGTGCTATACATGACTTGCATTGACGTCACGTCAGCCGCCGTTGCTCCGTACCAGGTTCCAGTCCCCATACCTTCTGCGGCATACATTTGGCACCATCGAATCTGTTCTTTTCCGTAAGGCTTGTCAAGAAACAAAAAAATGACCGCATCTCCACGTGGTAAATGATGTTGATTGGGGCGAAGCTCTGGTGGTGATGATGATACTGATTTTGTTCATAGGTAGTGCTGATGGTGCTGATTTTTTTTTTTTTTTAATTTATTCCTCATAGGTAGTGCTGAGTTCCGGGTTGCGTTTTTACTTAATTAGCCATTGCATGCAAAGTTTAAATTGATTATATACGCATTTGACCGCAGCGCCCTCTCCTGTATAGGCGTTGAGCGGCTACATGCAACGTTTCAGCCATGACAGAAACCCCAGCTCTTGAGTTACTACCACATCTCAGAGCCCCCTACTTGTCCTGCAGTCGTGGCCGAGTGGTCAAGGCGATGGACTAGAAATCCATTGGGCTCTCCCCGCACAGGTTCGAAACCTTGCGACTGCGCAAACATTTTTTTTCTTTTTTTAAGAAGCCAGATGTAATTGCAATCGATGTGAGCACGGACGCCGGACAAGGCTAGACCCTAAGGATCTTCGCCCCTAACAAATTCTATTTCTGCGAAATATATGTTGCAGAAGGTACTGGCACAGGAGCGTGGTAGAGAGCAATGGCGGCTGGTACGGTGCCATATGACGTCAGATGCAAGCCATGTGTGGGCGGGGCTCGGCCCGATATACACGAACATGATTGTAAACCTGAGACTGGGGCAGAAAAGAGAACACAACAGAAGGTAGTGAAAGAGGAGGCGCCGTCTCCTCTTTCACTACCTTCTGTTGTGTTCTCTTTTCTGTCACAGTCTCAGGTTTACAATCATGTTCAACTTACACCAGCTCGCCTTCACTCTCACTATTTTTCCGATATAAGCGTTACCACTGTACATAGAGCATGATTGTCTCACTCCGCAACTAATAGAACCCGTAGTCTAATATAAAAATTTGTCAGGAACAAAACTGGATGCTCCGTTCGCTCCACCCAGCACGCCTACGTTTCGGTTGCATCTGCCATCTACCGGTAGAAATGGGCCCCATGGGGTTGTTGCCTATAATGGTATAAATGCTGCACATGCGGATTAAACAGCTGAATTAGAAGGAAAATCTGAGTGAGTACCATAAGAATATGAGTTCAGTTTTATTAAATACAAATCATTTGAACAGAACGGAAAGGAGGGAAAGGACAGGAAAATATTGCTCCGCATTCCGATCACCACGCAGCTTGCAGCGGACAAACCCTGTCACTTCCTTCATGTTTGTTCAACTATGGCGCCTGGAAGGCGCCTCCGGCTGGTGTGTCTACCGCGTCTAAAAACGTTGTCCCTCCATTTTCGGATGATGACGTCATATCAGTACCACGCTATCGCCAGTTGCGATCCTAGCGTCCCAACAGACGCTCTGCTGCAGGTCGCTCTCCAGTGTGGCGCTCCTCGGAAGCTTCGACAACCAGAAGTTGGGACGCCATGACGACAGCGACACTCACGTTCGGTTGTGCTACTCGCAGCTTCTCGTTAGCATTTCTACGACCAACCGCCAGGATCGCGACATGCAAGAGCATGACACTTCGGCTTTTGTGACGTCGTTTGTTGCAACTTCGGGGCCATTTTTGATGTATGGGCAGCATAAGGACACTAAACGCACCAGTCGAAGACGCGATCCAGGCACCATTGCTGAACGATGCGTTCGCGATGAGAAATCGGTAGGACAGTGCGCTACAGGAATCGCATACGGCAATCAGATGAAGGCTGCCTTTATATAAATTTAATTGTTTTCATCTACGACCTTGGTGCGTTGCCCGTGGTGATGAAGTTTCCTGGACCCTAGTTATCGGACCAAGTGCTGCCCCGTGCGCGGTGCGTAAAGAGGCCGTGAACGGAAATCGTCCATCAAAGGGTGGGACCTACAAAACCTCTCGCTTCTGTTTTCAGCCTGTTAATGATCATGCGGAGCGCCGAGCTCTCATTGGCTCGATTGGAACGACAGTGGGTAGACCTCAAGCTAGCAAGAATTCAGGTCCAGCCATTATTTTTTCAATCTCAGCCAATCAGAACACGGCGTTCTGGCGTCACCGCAACCTCTACACAAGGGGATGGCGAACTTGCGCTCTGCATAGCAGACGTAATACTTTAATCACAGATAACTTAAGAAGTCACAGATAACTTAAGAAATCACAGATAACTATGTCCATGCTCTTGCTTCATGATTCGATTTTTGAAATACTTATGTGCTAATTCAGCAGTCTTATCCACAGCGGAGGAATATTAAGATACTATGTACGCACCACGCATTTCGTTTTTCTTTTTTTTTAAGCTGCACGTGACATTGGCAGACGGCGGCGCCAAGAGGCTCGCCTCTCCCGCTTTTCGTCAAAAACTCATGGAGTTTCAAACTGTTTACCTTTTTGGTCGGGTCTGGGATTCCATAACCATGACGTCGTACGCGGGTTATGTCTCCTAGCTGGTATGGGCCAAACACACCAATCTCAGACGGGTTTCAGCCGACATTGCCAAAGTGGCCCGCATTATTAAGAAGGGCAAGGCGTGACCGGGCGGAACGACTGACGTCGAAACAACCCATACTCTCGGCCTTAAGACTCTCGCTTCTCTGGAATAGAAATTTAAGAGATGAGCGCTCCAGCACTTGGCCGTAGAGATTCGAATGTCCCCGTGTGTACACCATGAATTGTTCATTCGCGCTTGCCGAAGAGGACCGACCCTGCACCGAAGAACTTTAGGCAGCGTCCTTGCTTGAGAATGTACCGTCTTGGTTCGTTGCTTTTATTTATTCAGGACAAGCCCGATTTCCTTCTGGGAGTAAGAGTTAAAAAAGTAAGAGTTAAAAACGCGAAGTAGATCACAAGTGCGAAAAGATTTAGATGCGCGTTGAAAGTCCCGCAGTCTGGTGCGCAACATGCGGTGCTCGGCGGTCGCCTTTCGGGAGTCTGTATAAACTAGTCACATCATATTATTTACAAGCCACAGAAACTTCCAAGTTTCACCATCGCTCTGGCTTGATGGTGGAATAATCGGACTGCCAACAAGGGAATTTAAGTATGAACTTTATCGCGCAGTGGGGCTATCTTTCACAAACTAAATAATACAAAAAAAAGTTATTGGTACTTAACTACGCCTCACTCAAAGGGCCAATCAATGTTATCTGGAGTAAAGATAATGGCTAATTACCGAGTCGGAAAACTTCCACATTTGTATCCTGCAAATATAAGATCAACATAATTTAAGATATATTGCTCTAGGGCAGGGGATGACTGAGCAGCTAGGAGCTTCGGCTGCACACTCGAACTTTGTGTGACCTGCCCTTTCTTTTTCCTTTTCACTGAGTTTAACCATGGCCGGCGCTGCAATCCGATGGAGCCAATCAAACGGCGACAAAAATGCCTCGTCACGGCTTTCGTCTTCTTTGTGCGTTTTTTTTAACCCCTGCTAAACTGATCACGTGCAAACAAAAATCGTAGGCTTATAGGGCCAAGATCATGGCTAATCAGCCGACTGAACCAATCGCCCTGCGTGATCGGTTCAGTCGGGAGAAAGCACTCACACAAAGACGACGATCAGCCGTAGCGATGCACATTTGGAAAATTCTTGATTGGCTCCGTCGCGTAGTAGCGCGGCCGCGGTCGAACTGAACGAGAGGCGGAGTATGGGAGGTTTAGCTACACTCTCAAAACTCCGTATGAGCGAGTATAAGGTATACGTTGAATGCAATCCACATTACACTTCTATAGGAACCTGATATTCCTGGATATCCGAGTAGAGAGAAGGGGGTCATTTTCCTTCAAACCGACTGAAGAAAAAAAATAAATATGCTGTCTTTATTTACAGCAAAAGCGAACAAACTTCAAAGGAATGTATCATGAGAAGTCTCATTCTCCATTCCTTTTCACCGAGAATGAAGTAATAAAATAAATATGGCCCCTTTGTAAGGAAACCCTTATGTAAGGACGAGAGCCTTGAACCACAGACCCGCGGTTTGTAAGGATTTCGGGGTCTACGGCTTTTTTTCAGCCCTAGGAAAATATATATATACTTTTTTTATTTGAACTTTATTTTATGTTTTTTTCGGGCGCTTTGCTTCCCTTGTTTAAAGTTTGAAGGCGATGTAAAATATTGCGCTGTTTTTTGTTGTTGTTTTTATTTAAAATTATGCATTTGAAATGAGAAGGCGCAGATTTTCAACAATAAGTGCGCAGGCGAATTTTTCAGGCTTCATATTGCTGTAATTTCTGCTTTGTGCAATGTTAGCCAGGGCTAAGTTACGGTAATTAAAGATTTGGAAATACAACGACATTTTTTGAGTCATGTTCAACATCGCGCTCTTGTCTAAGGTTGTCGGTGACTGTTGGCATACCTAAAATTTGACGCCAGAAAACCTCGAGGTACAATTCGTTTGCTGAATCTCGGAGCTTTTGGGAAAAAACGTCTCTTTTCGGCTTTAAAAAAAAAATATATATATATATATATATATTTTCCAACGCCTGAATTAAAATACCAAATTTCGGGGAAAAATACTTTCTAGAGTAAATATATTTTTAACTTTAGTAAATGATTATTATAGATTATCAACAAGGATGCTACTTTTAAGCGAACACGTTACATCTTAATTATTCAGTTATTTTGCTACGTCCTCTGCCAGTTGGTGTCATCTAGCCCTCAGTTTCTGTAAATGCCCATAATATTCAAACTTCAATTTAACTTTCGTCGAACTGCGCATTAACAGGTCTAACTTGATTCTTGGCATGTTGGCAGCATTCTTAGTTATGTCCTCATAAGACGCATCTTTTGTCACGATTGTTTGTACGTGTATATGTGTGCCTTAAGGAATGTAGATGATGGAAAACCTTGCCCAGGCGTCCACTTTCTCGCATTGCTTTCGGTGAGCCGTTCAAATCATATACCAATGAGCATGGCATGAACATATCAAAGGCAATCCTCAGTGTCAGATCGCAGACCTTTTTTTATAGCACAGAACTTGCACGGTTTCATTTAACAAAGTGTTATGCAACCGGTCACAACCAGAAACAAATAAGTGGTCTAGTTGGTGATTGTCGAACTTTACTATGACGCCGATGCTAGCGATAAATATCTCATGAGTCGGTCCCATGCTGTATAGGTTTCAGAACGCAAATGACTGATTAGATGAGCTAGAACCCAAAATTGTGTGGGGAGCAAGGCGGTCAGAGCAAATTTTGAAATTCTAGTTAGGTCCAGGGGATTTCGCGAAGAGTTCAAAAGCACAGAAGAATACTTGTAGCATGCGTGGTAGTCAGCGCCCTGGGGACAGTCACGCATTTTGCTTCATATGTGTACTGATGGCCCTAAAATTTTGAAATGTGGAGGTTTTAGGTGCCTAACAAGCGAAGGCCTAATTGCACGGCCCAGGGGAGGACGGAGGATTCATGTCGACCACCTGGAGATCTTTTGACGTGCAACCGAAAGCTCGGATACACGGCGTCTTCTGAGCAATGAGCCTTCGTCATATTGCGGGCACCTCGGCCGGGATTTGAACCCACCTCCTGCGGGATCCGTAGGCCGGCGCCATGCCTCGGAGCCACCGAGGCGGATTGGCGTCGAAATGTTCTCCTCAAGTTATTGCCCCAAAGGAGCTTTTTCCAACACAGTAGAAGTGTTGATGAAATCCCTTTTGATTCTAAGAAAGAAAGTAAACAATCGAAAAAAAAGTGTAAAAAAAAAAAGCAACGACGATTGCTTCTTTGCGCGAACAGTGTGTCGCGCTGTGTACATATTCAAAAAGGCGTCCTCGAAATTTTACGTCTAACGCCAGAAAAGCGAACCCGCCACCCCACATTGGAGCGTTTACTTTATTTTCTTTTTCTGCAACCCCTCTGCATACCAACAACACAAAAGCCCAAGGTTCGCAGACGAAGAGCGGCTTCGTCCGCGGCCAAAGCTCTTTTCCCAGCCCCCAACCGGGGCAGGAGCGCTATCACAAAAGAGATGGCCGCTTTTTCACGGAGCGGTCCCCCGCGAGACGGGTGGGTAACCATCTCATGTCCGGCGTCCCCTTAGCAGCTGTCCCGACTGCCGGTCAAGCGTGCATGCTTCCCGAAAAAAGGACCCACCTTCAATCTCCCCGTGAGAGCACGGTCAGCGCCGCCGAGGGTCAGTCGATACCCGCCTCGGAGGTCGGAGAGCTTTAGAGTGAGGTTCAAATAGCACGTCTTTCAAAGGGTTCCCTTCTTGTTTTATTTTAGAAAGAACATTTTTTCGCGAAGTGCTTGATGTTTTGTAGTTGCAAATAGATTTGTGTATTTGTTGGGGGAGTTGAAAATTAGAATCCCTAAATCGACGCCATCAATGCCATATACTGGGCGTTATACCGACTGTTTTTGGGTTTTTTTTCGAAATTCCTTCAAAATAAAGGAACGATTTATCAACGAAATCACTATAAACAACTGCTCATGTCGGATAGAAAGTTTAAAGCAGCAATTCTGAGAACATTTTTTTTTTTCAAGTTCACTCATAAAATTTCCAAATATTCCCCTGATGGGGCACGTGCGAGTTATATTTTCTGGGGTAATTAAACATATGCCATACGTGTTGTTTAAATCCACGCAAATAAATTTTGATCCGCATAATATGACACTAGAATGTTGCTAAGCAAACTACAGCAGTAAGGAACACTTTATATGTTTAGACAGGGAGAAGTTGTAGCCAGTTCCAATGGATGTCTAGTGCCTATGCTGTTATGATGAATTGTGTCACTGCCGTACGGCCTGGGTCTATGGCGTACAGGGCGCACTAACGACACAACAGCGCACGCTGCTACGCCGCTTATCCAAATAGAAACAGGGGGGGGGGGGGGGGGGGGGGGGCGGGGGATTAACGGAATCCATAGTTCTCTTAGCACTCTCATATGGGCAACTCTTAGTCTCACGCTTAACTCTTTTCGCGCTTTTCCTACTTTAGTGTAGATATAATCGATATATCCTAACTATTGACGCCTGAAGTTTGAAAGAGAACTTCTAGAAAATTCTAGAAAATAAAAAAAGCTATGCGTCAAACGCCTCCGTAGTAGTATACTACAATAATCCTACTTTAGTTGGCACGCGTGTCAGTATACCTTCTTTTGTTTGACGTGCTTGTGTCTTTAAACTACACTAAACATAGCTGCGTAGAAAGTACACTTTGCGACACTGTTAACGCAAACAAACAATCGTTTCTTTTTTTTTTACTATAAATCGAAGGGCTTTCATAAGAACTACTAGAGTGGTGGAAAGTGCTCTGTGGACACTTTCCATCACATGGTAGTTTTGATGTGGTAAATTCGTGTACTATATCGAAGTAAAACGAAAAGAAAAAGCTTCAAAGTCGCATTCGCACGAACAGTGTCGGGCACTGTATAGATGTCCTTTTGGTGTAATATAAACCACGCATACACACTTTTTTTAGCACTAAACTCGCCGCAGCAGGAATGCGAGACAGAGATAAGGAGAAATAAAACGAAGTGAAGCAGGGCGTACGAAAACTTCTGGATCCAATCTCCCGTTTTTCTTACACGCTAACATCAACAACAACATCGTTTCGTCTAGGCGCACAGCCACGCTGTTGCATCGTGAGTCTTCGTTTGTGCCATCTCACGAAAACGAGCAATTCTGACTCGCGCGCGAAGCGGGCTCCTGTCGTCATATCGCAACCGGAGCACATTCCAGCTTCCGTAATCCCCGCGCGCATAATCCACAGTCTGTCGAGAAAGGCAGGCAATAAAAGCCCATCTCTGCAAAACATCCCGCTTCCATGCAGTGGCACGCCTGGCAAGCTCACTGGGATATGCGTAGCCACGGATCCGAGAAGACGTATAGTATAAGAAATACGCCCCGAATTCTGCGACAAATCTATTCTCCGCACAGAAAACCGCTGTTATAATAACTCCCCCCCCCCCCCCCCCCCTCCACCCCACACGCAAACACCCAGCGAATACATCAACGACGACAAATAAAAACTGACTCCAAAAGCACAAAGAGATTTAGGGTCGACGCGCCGCTGCATGCTCACGTCTTTGTAAGTCCACCGCGTCGTAGGTTCTCGTCATATTACTGGCTTAGCCTCGAAACCAGCAGCGCAGAGCCCACGCGGGCAAATACATGCTAAGGGAATGAATCATTGTTGATGCTGGTGGCGCGCTACAGAAAGCCGTTGTCGCTAACGTGGCGCGTTGTGGTCGGAAGCAACTGGGATTTAAGAACTCCCTGAATTACTTTCATGAGCACCGTTAGGACGTCCGCGTACACTTTGTGCCGTGAGGTGAAAAGAAACAAGCAAAAAAAACTGACGAGCGAGTTTAACGACCGTAGAATGGGAGTGTATTATCGGTTTACTTGGTTCTCTCGACAGTAGGACAGTGAAGAAATTCCTGTCTAAAAATTAAGAATACTGCAAGTTTTATTTTTACAGTTTATACCTACACCCATTGATTTAGGACATTTTAATGGAGATATATTTTCTGTTTTATCTGTAAATGAAATCCACGAAGGTGTCATAATCTAGGGGCCGCTGCAGATTAAATGATATCGCGTATATCAGATAAACAAAAAAAAAGTCCATTGTAACGCTGATAAAGACTGAGCGACTATATGTCGCGCCAAGGTTCGTCCATCACATAAAGAAATGTAGAGATGTACGCAAATCAAAATATTCATTCGCTCTGCAGTGATTTACGATCAAATTAGCTTTCCCGTGTGCGACTAAGATCCGATCCGTCAAAGTTAAAGCCCGAAAAACAGCGTCTTCAATATCAGATATTTTGTCGCGCAACGTAAATTTGATTTTCAAATTTTCGGTCCGCAAGAGATCGTCGAGTCCAGTCTCACGCTTTGTGACAGATTGTCTTGAAAAATAGAAGTGACACTATGTATCACGTGCCGCAACGCTATAGGGACTTAGGAAGACAGTCATCTAAATGCGGAAGGTGGACTCATTGACGCTCAGCTTAAATCTCCCTCCCGGCGGTTTTTACATCAACTGACCTCGAACCAACGTGGATATGTGCAAACACTGGGCTAGGCACGTAAAGTAAGCAGGTAACTATCGTGAATACTATGTCACTCTAAAAACGAGGGCCCGCTTGCTCGAAATAAACTCAAATGGTCTTATTTATGGTAGAGCATATATAAGAAAAGAAGCATTGTCAAGTCTGGACCCAAAGACTGGGTCAGTCTCTCCTCGACAATGATTTCTCCTAAAACTCCCTTAAATACGACCAACGATATACAGTGAATGACAACTTAAAAATCGCCGGGTGTGGCCAGTCTTGACCATCTTGTTAAATTTCTGTAGGCAATCTGATTGCAGCATTGGAAAATACGAACACCCAAGAAACGAATTACATGGCAAGAAGGTGTGAACAGAATAAGCCGCCTCGCTGTGTTTGTTAAGCAGTCGATGATTTTAATTATATTTTGAGCAAACTGGTCCCGTCTTCTTTAGTTGTCATCCGAGTTCAGTCGTTAGCGTTATACTGATTTCTTCAATGATTAGTTTTCTTATCGGGCTATAGCTACGTTAAAAAGACCAACACAAAAAATGTAGGGGAAATTGGTAGGGGATTGTGTTGCATATATGAAACTTTCTAGCATAACAAACATTTAGCGATACTCTCACGGCGCTCTTCATCTGACAGTTTAACGCATATCATGTGTAAGCCTGCGCTTCATAGCTGTTCTTAAAAAGAAGGGATACTACGGCTCATCGGGCTGATCAATCTGGCGCTCCTCCAGAGCATTCCGTACTCACGGGATCTACTCCCTCATTGTGCACAGGTTGTAGAGCTCCTCCTCGCCTACCTCTTCGGGTCACGTGACCTCCCCCGTTAACCAGTCAGCATTCAGCTTCGCGGCCTCGCATACCCTACTTCGCTTCTCAGGCTTCACGAAATGCTGAGCAACTAGACAGAGAACAGTTCGCGTCAAAAACAAATATTGGCACCAGTCACGTCACTATGTCCACTATGGTTGGCGGGAGATGTCTAGCCCACGATTCTCAGCAGCTTTCGTTGACCGTATATACATAAATATTGCACGCATTTTACGTAAAATGGTGATGAGGGGTCTAACCACAACAAAATGTAACTGTTTTCTTATATGTGTCCATGTAGTTTGTACCGTCTCATCTTACGTTTTCTGCCGCTAATATAATAAAGCATTATTTTATAGGCCATTCATTCCGACAAGAAACATGAAAAAACATCAGAAATCCAATCGTTCCTAAAGAAAGCTACGCGGAGAGCAAATCGTCTGTTTCTTTTGTAGCGGTTTCGGTGACGTCAAAAAAAAACGCCGACCTCTGATTGGCTCGAATTGAAGGATAGTGGGTAGACCTCAAAGAAAGCTACCTTGAGGTCTACCCACTATCCTTCATTTAAAACCAGTCAGAGCTCGGCATTTTCACGTCACCACAACCCCGCAAACGAAGCAGACGAATTTGCGCTCCGCATGAAATTAGGGCAACCGGTGCAATCACAAGGGATGATCGCAGGTGCATAAAACACACCTTCCTCGCAGATTTCTTTTCTTTTTTTTTTTTTCGCCTGCACATTTTGGGGGGGAGGGGGGGCAACGGACAAACTTGTCTGTGCAAAAGCTCAACTGCCAAAATATCTCTCGAGTTCCCAAATTTCCAGTTTAACCTAATTGGGGAGAAAAAAATTGTGTTATTCTAACTTAAGTCACTGACATCTTAAAAAATGCAGGGCGTGGCCTATTATGCCCTACACTTCTTGCGTTTTATGTGACGGTAACCTAAGTCGAAACAAAAGACCCAGATGTGGATAATCACAAAAACATATCACAACACTAGACGAGAGTAAGAAACACAGGCATCGCAGGCGTCGAACTACCAAGAGTTGCTTGCTCCGCACTACATGATTAATAACACTGTCAGCGACGCAACAAAAAAAAAAATCTAGGTCGCAGAGGCATTGCCAGGCGCCGGTGACAAGGGGACAGAACCAGGGTCCGCGCTTCCCAAGTCCGAGTAAGCAGATGCTTCGGGTAGCGTCATCAGGCCGAGAGACGTTAACGTCCGAGACATCCCTACGGAATACCGAACCGAGCGACATCCATTCACAGCTCTCCCCCTTCCCCCCCCCCCCCCCCCCCCCCACCCGTTCTCCCGTTTTTCCCGAAACCCGTCGTCGAACGGAGCCCGATCGGGATATCGTATTCCCCATACTCCGCGTCCCTCTCTCCTGGAAGGTGGCGAGACACTCCGAATCATCCCAGGCAATCCTGCGTCGGCAAAATATCACGTGATCTTATTTGGCGGGGCTCTGTGACAGACGGAGCGCTAGTTCACGTGACACGCCTCCAGCTTTCTGATTGGCCGCAGGGTCGGCTCGAAGCCTTTCGCCAAGGTCCACCGCGGGGCTGCAAGCGGAGCGCGAGGCGAGGAGGTGTTCTTCTGTTATGGTCATTCGGATGTGGATGAAAGATGGCTTGCTCCCGGCGTTGTGTCATGTGTCGGAGGTTCCTTTTATGCGAGAACGAACCGAAGGCTTCGACAGAGCCTTTCCTCCCGCTTGCCTCTTTCTTTTTTTTTTTTTTGTTAGTTTCTTTTGTACGTCTTGTGCCTTTATGTCTTGTCGTTCTTGAGATGGCAATTTTGCTTCGGAAGCTTGCTATTATGCGGATTCTAGGCTGGATGCCTAATGAGGCTTTCTTGCAGATCGATTTATGGCGCCGATAAAATAAGTAAAAACTACCATAATGAGGTTTGGGGTCGAGTTTAAATGAGAGATGCGCACGCGATCGTTTTCAACCTATGCCCTTAGTCGCCAGCCTATGTGTTTCCGATTAGAAGGAAACACTGCGCTGTTATTGATCCATCTGCAAAGGGGCAGGCTTCGAGCGGTTTCCGGGAGCAGTGGGGTGATAAATATTTCAGCGTGTGTCAACGAAATTTAAGTCTCGTAATATCGACGACAGCTATTTTCAGCCTTCGAAAACGATTCGCAGGTAAAGCTTATGTTTGCGTGCAACCAAGATACGTTAGTAGAAGTAGAAGTACAGGTACAAGCAGGTATAGGTATATTGGTAGGAGGGAATAGGCAGCATTTCAAATACAAGTATTCCAAGAACGTATTTAAAATGCTTTGAGTATTAGATTTCGTATTAATATTGCATATTGAGAAATGTGTTTGCCAATTACATTGCAATAATGAAAATTTAGTATTTTAAATACTGCCCAAATACAATTGATGCACCATTCTTCGCAATCATGTGTTCTTTTAGCACTATTTTGGTGGGAATCATGTGCAAAGACGCAAATTATGAACTTGCTTCGCTTTCTTCGTAATAGACATCGAAGTAAAAAGAAAGAGTAAGACAAGAAATAAATGAAAAATTGTTTATATATATATAAAAAACAAACAAAAAAACGTCGGATTAACAACATGTTGTTTAAAAAGGCCTTGTCTCATCAACTGAGCCTTTGAAATTCAACTGACATTGAATGCACTGTGTTTCCTCATGTTGGACTCGGCTTTTTTATGTCAAATATGTTTTAAACTGATACCTAAACTTTATTTTTAGTGGGTGATTCGTATTATATATAGAGCCATCTCTATTTGTGCATTATCTTTTGTTCACTAGAAGCAAAATGGAAGTAAATAATGAGAAAAAAATGTATTTGTAAAAATAGTTGAAGATTATCAAAAACTCTAGTGGGAGTTGTTTTATGTAAGGACAGAACGAGCGGGTTGTTAGGGACAATTAAACTTGAGGAAGAAAACGAGAAGGGACGGACAAACGCAAACACAAACGATTGGCCGTCCCGACTGCTTGGCGGGAAAATCGACACTTCAACTTTCTGAGAGCGTGGCAAGCAGGTGCGATGCTGGAAGCTCTTAACTCTCGAATGATGAAAAAAAAAAATACATGAATGAGCCCTAGAAAACCGCCCGACAGGCAACAAAGCCAAAAATTGGGGAGGCAATATGCGTATGAGAAACGGGTTAAGGTTCTTCGGTCGGAAACAGAGTGTCACATTCTCACGAACGACAACGTATGCTGATCCAGTTTTCGGAAAACTAATTCTTTCCACTCGCGGACACCCCACCAGGGGGCCACGCAGTACACACGCTCCTTGCATGAGCTCCCGCTTTTTCAACCGTTCATAGCTGCCCAAGTGCACTTATCAGCCTTAAATAGTTATTAACGGCTTCCTACAACCACGCCCGTCACATTGATACCAACCACGTTGATCTCGGACCACTTATTCGACCAAAATCGCCTTTTGAAAAACAGACCAAGCCGGCAGCCACCACCGGGCCTACTCCCGCCCGCCCAGGTGGCTGCCGCCGCCTCCTCGCCGGTGCTCCCGACGCACAACCAAGCCTCAGCTGCCGCCCTGCTCCCGGCGTACAACCGCACCGCACCCGCCGACACGCACACAACTACGGAAAACCCGATGAAATTCGACACGCTCAGCGGACGCACAATCCCGCCTCTCAGTCCCTGGCAGCAAATGCTACGAGAGCGCCGCAACTTCGAACAAGCAGCAACCACACCCCCGCTTCCTGCGCCCCGCATTCAGCCAACCTCCCCACGAACCACACCGGCGCCTCGACTCCCTGATAGGCAATATAAAATCATCTACCGACCTTGCGCAGGATTCCGCGTAGCTGCTTGGAACGACCGGCAGATAACCCTAAGCATTCAACGGGAAAGTAAGATCCCCGACCACGTGTTCAACGCCTACGTGACAATACAACCCCAAGCATCGCAAAATCTTAGTGTCGTAAGAACGCCCGACGAAAACTGTGCTACGGTACTCAGTGAAATCACCGCGCTGCAACTAGGCCCAACAACGCACGAAGTATACCATACCTAAGCCACTTCTAGGTACGGTCCATGGCGTGATTCACGGATTGGACCGGGGCACCAACACGGAACAACTACCCTACATTCTCGCACCGAACGAACCCAGTATACTGTATGCACGAATGCTGGGCACCTCCATCTCTGCAGTCGTAGATTTCGAAGGACCACATGTGCCGTTTTGCATCAAAGCCTACGGCTTATTCAAACAATGCCGCCCGTATTGACAAGCTGTGCAATGCTCCTCTCTGTGTGGTGGTACAGGCGGGACGTTCGTCCTACCCCTGATACGCTTGTATGTGCCCAGTGCAACACCAAACCCCCCCCCCCCCCCCTGACCATGACTGTACACCCACGTGCCAACTCTGCGGCATGGATCACCCCACAGCCAGCAAGGAAAATCGCAAAATATTCCGCCCATCGCCCCCACCCTTGCGTGCCCGGGAACGTGCATTTCCCAAGTAGCAGACGTTCCACAACTTGACAAACTCCCAAACCCAGCCAACGTCACAGCAACCACAGAAGCAACACCTTCAACGCTCAGCCAAACTCCAGGTGAGCTGGTCAGCTGTTGTTGCCCTCGCCCCCCCTCACTCACTACTCTTGACCAATCCCCCCCCCCCCCCCCCCCCGGCCCGCTTCCCGCACACCCCACCCCATCCACTACCTCTGTTCCCGACCCCCGCATCCACACTCTCGAAGAAAACGCGCTCCTGCGCCGACAACTGGAAGCTAATGAAAAACGCACCACGCCCCATTGAGCAGCTAAAGTCCGAAAATGTAGCTCCATCCAATATTTGAAAAGGCAACTCGATAATTCAAAACCAACTCGGTTTCTTCATCAGGGGTGACTGAAGGCACGCGGGACAGCAGCAGCTCCTAACCTCTTCGCCTTCAAGAAAGAAAAGAAAAGAAAAGGAAAAGAAATTAAAAAAAAAAGAAGAAATTAAGAAATTGGAAAAAGAAATTTGTAAAATAACTTTTTAGTTATGGAGACAGTCACCTCTTCAACTTTTTTTGTCAGGTCACGGAGGCCATAGACAGAGGGGAAAGCGCCTAGGGACCTGTTTAGGATTCCTGGCGTATGTTGGATTTGCCACGATTCCAAGAAAAGTTTTCTTCGAAATTTGGGCTCTGTGTCCACCACGTGCGCGTTCGCGAAGTCAATGCGATGGTCTAGGGTATCGCAATGCTCGGCGAGGGCGCTGCGCTCACCGTCAAACTTCCGCACGTCGTTCTTGTGTTGGCGGATTCGCTCGGGGAAGTTCTTCGATCGCCGATGTAGGTTGCGGGGCACTCTGCGCAAGGAATGGTGTAAACCACGCCCTGCGCTCTTTCTCTTGGCAGACGATCTTTCGGTCTTGGCATAAACCTTCCCAGTGTGTACGTGGGCTTGTGGGCCACCAGAATACCTTCCTTTCCCAGTACTCGTGCGAGCGCTTCGCTGGTTCCCTCTACGTAGGGAACGATGATGCGCGCGACTCGATGGGGCTTCTTTCTTCTACTGACATCTGGTTCTGATGGCCCACAAGCCCACCTCCACACTGGGGATGTTTATGCCAAGACCGTAAGATCGTCTACCAAGAAAAGGAGCGCAGGGCGTGGTTTACACATTCCTTGTGCAGAGTGCCCCGCAACCTACATCGGCGATCGAAGAACTTCCCCGAGCGAATCCGCCAACACAAGAATGACGCGCGGAAGTTTGACAGTGAGCGCAGCGCCCTCGCCGAACATTGCGATACCCTAGACCATCGCATTGACTTCGCGAACCCGCACGTGGTGGACACAGAGCCCAAAGAAGACTTTTCTTGGAGTCGTGGCAAATCCAGCAAACGCCAGGAAACCTAGACAGGTCGCTGGGCGCTTTGCCCTCTGTGCGCGCACATGGCCTCCGTGGCCTGACGAAAAAGTTGAAGAGGTGAACGTCGCCATAACAAAAAGTTATTTTACAATTTTTTTTTTTCGATTTCCTAATTTCTTTTTTTAATTTCTTTTCCTTTTCTTTTCTTTTCGAAGAGATTAGGAGCTGCTGCTGTCCCGCGTGCCTTCAGTCACCCCTGAAGATGAAACCGAGTTGGTTTTGAAACGTCGGGTTGCCTTTTCAAATATTGGTTGGAGCTACATTTTCAGAGTTTAACTTTCACCCAACGAGGCAGATTTTTGCCGAATATGTTTACTTTAATTTCAGCTGTTACTAACCCAAATGGAACTCCTAACGTCATCACGTGCCTCCTCTGCACCGCAAACACCCCATTCCGCAGTGGCCGCAAACAGACATGACCCCGCTCTCCCACTACCTCGGAAACAGGACGCCTAGAACTTCTTATACGTGACATGGGCAACCAGATCAACACACGTTTTGCTGCCCTAGAACGACGCTTCGGAGATATCGAAGAAACCAAAAGCCAATCCCCCAAAAAACTGAAGCACCGCAACGCGTTCCAAGACCCCGACAACACGACCCACACTATCCTATCTGGCCATGACACTTTCCAGACCACCTAAGGATGACTCAGCGCACCCACCCTCGCTACTCCTATGGCAATGAAACTGTAGATTGTACCGAAGAAAACAAGCCTCACTCCTTCCACTTACACAGCAGCGCTCACCTGACATCATTTCCTTACAAGAAACTGACACCAGCCAGATTACATTACGAGGATACACATCATACACCACAGACCCCGCATCCAGAATGGCCATCATCGTCCAAACTACCCAAACGGCCCGACCACATACCCGCCCCACCACAATCGATTACAGAAAAAACTGGTCTCAATTCTGCAATAAACTCCAAAGAACACTGGGAAGCCGCCGCACCTGGCACTTGCTCCGCTCCCTCATGGGAACAAAAGAAACGAAATCAACTGCGGCGCACCAATTTTGAAGACTTATACACAACCACCCAGGCACTGAGCAAGACCTCATAAAAGAACTAAAACAACCCTGGGAAAGACAAAATTCTAAACAAACTACTTTCAAACCTCGACCCAAGAGCCATTGAAAACCTACTACAATACATTAACAATCACCAGACAGCTGGTCCTCCCCCCCCCCTAAATGGAAACACGCGGTTATAACTCTCATACCTAAACCGGGAAAACCCCTAAACACCAAAAACCTACGACCCGTCTCCCTGACATTCTGTGTGGGAATAAACGATGTATGGATTCCGTCCACATATCTCAACCCAAGATGTTCTTCTTCAACTGAAAGAAGACACGATAGACAAACTAACAAATCACCACAAATTCTCAATCCTAACGCTAGACATCAAAGGAGCATTTGACAACATAACGCACCAAACAATCCTTCAAGGTTTCGACTCCACTAACTGCGGCCAATGTCTCTACAACTACATTATCTCCTTCTTAACCAACCGCACCGCAACAGTCGGTATCGGACGCCTCCGTTCCGACATTTTCCAAACTATACCTAAAGGAACCTCACAAGGATCAGTGATATCTCCACTACTCTTCAACATCGGCATGAAGGACCTGCCTCCTCTACTACAAACGATCCCCAACCTCCGACACGCCATATATACGGATGACCTCACACTCTGGACACCTACGGGCTCCATAGGTGACCAACAAGACGCCCTCCAAACTGCCATCCAATTAGCACAGCAATACCTGCAAACATGGGGCTGGAATGTGCCCCGAAAAATCCGCCTTACTTACACTATGCAAACGAACACCTAAACAACGCGCCAACTCCATACCAGATCCGGAACTCAGCATCAATAGTCAACAGATACCCAACGTACCCCACCTCCGAATTCTGGGGCTCACCATACCCCAAGACGGACCGGGTGCCCAAACAATCCTCCCCCTGCAACGTACTCTCACACTACTCGTGCACCTCGTCCATTGCGTCTCTCACCGAAGATTTGACCTCCAAGAAGCAGATACTCTTCGCCTCATACAAGCCATCCTCATCAGCCGGATAGCATATGGAACTCGGTATTTAGCCCTAAAACCCTCCGAACAAGTCAAACTAAACACTGCGATACGGCAAGCCTATAAAACCGCACTGGGATTCCCCCAAAACGTCAAAAGAGAAACTGCTACAACTAGGCGTCCACAACACGTGGGAAGAAATCCAAGAAGCGCATCAAATCTCACAACATACACGCCTCCAGCTCACCTCCACGGGTAGAACCACGCTCCACCCGCTAGGATATTCGATCCCACAAGAGCAAGATAAGAAGACACGCATTCCCCTAGCCATACGACATTTTATCAAAGTGGCAGCAATCTCACGCAACATGCACCCGACATACAACAAGGCACGACGAGCAGCAAGGGCCCGAGCCAGCCGTGCACAGTACGACCATTTCCCCTTCACTCGCTATGCAGACGCATCTCCATACCCCCACAAATGTGTCCACGCTGCCAGTGTGACCGACGCCAACGGAGAAGAACTAACAGCAGTCACGGCCCTTACGGCATCCATAGAAACAGCCGAAGAAGTTGCTATCGCCACCACTGGCGAAGAATATCTAACTATACTCACCGACTCCCAAGTTCCATGCCGCAACGGATATTACATCCAGCATTGGCTATCCTACAAGTGAAGCAGCTTCCAGAAGTACACATTGCCTGGTCCCCTGGACACGAATCTCTCGAAGGAAACGAGGCGGCAGACGCCGCTACCTGCGTCCACACACGCAGGGCCGTTTCCCAAAAGGGAGCAGACTTCCAAGCTCAAGACAACCTCCAGGCTCCAACCCACGCCTTTAAAAAAAAAAAAAGAAAACGCCGATATACTCGCCCACTACAGGCACGGGCGCCAACAATATCCAGCACCCCACCCGCAACTATCCAGAGCCGAAGCTACCACCTTCCGACGACTACAAACTAACTCTTACCCCCACAATATCCTACTCCATGCCATGTACCCTACCCTCTACCCCGCTTCTTGTAAATACTGCCCCCACCCTGGCACTTTATACCTTCTAGTATGGGAGTGTCAACTAACCCCATCCCTTACCCCCAATCCCCAACCCACATACGAGCAGTGGGCGGCACGGCTTACCAGCCCCGACCTTTCCTCCCAGCGTAGCCTGGAGGAGAGGGCCGGAGTGGCCAGCACAGGCCAGGGTATCCAGGACTAGCGGAAACCCCCCACCAGGCGGGTGCCCAGGCATCAGCACTTAAGGCTCGCCATAATAAAGTTTATTCCTCCTCCTCCTCCTTCTACTCGCGCACGCATATCTGTTTGTCGGGAGCAGACAGGTTTGCGTCCGCTTCACTTTAAAGTGGTAGCTTCAGCGATAGCTTCTTTCGGTCTAGCTGCCCCGCAAATCGGATCAATGATAACATTTTAGAATTCCATCTTGAACGCGCAACCCAGTTCACCGATATTCTGTATCCGTTTCAATCATGGGAGACATACTACATAAAGAAACATATGAAAACAAAAACTGGTGTTATTGTTGTCATTTATAAGGGATTATTAATATAATTAGGTATCGTTCCACGAGCGCTTGAAGGCAGTGGCTTACACTGATTCACGACAGCCATCTCGTAGGATGGAATGACGTCTGTAGGAAAGCCATTGAGCTGTAAACAAAATCGTAAATTCCTCTTGGTTCCTCAAATTGCGTCGTTACACCAGCGAATATCAACTCCATAAGACAAAATTCTAAAATATAACCTAAAAATGTCTTGCTTTCTTAAAAGAGATCTTAACAAACTGGCTTCACAGCTCTCTTGAGTTTCTGGGGGGGTCTACACCGAATATATTACATTCATGGAGATCATTAGGCACAACTGGTATACTGGGCGACATTGTTAGCGCAAACACGACACCAATGTTTGTTTGTTTTTTTTTCAATTTTATTTTGAAAGGCAACCAAGCAGCAAAATTAACCGCTTTCATTAGAATTCGAAATCAGCATTTTCAACTTACATGTTAGGTTTCATGACAACCTCTTCGATTAAACAAACAAAGATAAGCACGGCCACTGCTTGTTTGCTTTAAAAGTATGGCGATATGTACACTGTGTGCCACTCTTAGCCCGAACAGGACATAGGCGCTTCTCTAGATTTTACTCAGACAGAGTATTTACGACAAAATACCTCAAAGCTTAACGGGGTATGAAAGTTTGAAAGGGTCTTCTAAGCATTTATTAACTTATGTAGTGCTCACAGAATTCATTAAAAGTGTTATCAAAAGATAATATCTGCATAAAAAAAAGGTTGAAAATTGCTTTATATTTTTTTTTGCGTGTTTTTTTGTGTATATATATATATTTTTTATCATCTATGAAGTCCACTTCGATCATATTTTTATGTATGGTTCTGTTCGTGCTTTCAGCTTGAATGAAACTAGTGTGAATTGTCTTTGTGGTTTTGTCATGCTTTTCAAAGTGTGTGTTACTACAAGGGCGATAATATTTTACCGAACATACACATTTTATATGGTACATTTTATAACAGAAGCTCAGTTTTAGTTCGAGGCATACAGGAATACGGGAGACCTATCCGCTTACTAAAATCGAGAATTCTGCAATACGTAACTTTATGGAAATAAATAAAATGTAAAAATTAAAACCGAACTCTACCTTATTTTTGTTACTGTATGTGTCTACTACTTATTGATAACAACTCTACTAAAGTTCAAGATCCTTACTTCCGTCATCAAGATTATAAAACACACTTTATTAATTTTAACTCACAAACTCTCATCCCATGCTACGTTACCGCCTTCAATAAGAAATTTCAGTCAGACTAGCCTTTTTTTTTTCTTCTTTTTTATGGCAGTTGGATCATTTAGGAAATACTGGCGACTGCGTTTTTTGCGCTAACATTTTATGTGGACAGCCCGAGCTTTCGGCCTGTCTATATAGAATGACCCAAATTTGTTTGTGACATTTTTCCTGATGTGATTAAGAATAATGATAATAATAATAATAATAATAATAAGAAGAAGAAGAAGAAGAAGAAGAATGGCAGTTCCGAGCGTTTTGTATTATAGTGCGCACTAGTGTATTGTCATTCTCACGAGGCAGCTAGTTTTCCGTTCCAGTTTACTCTTTGCAGAGCGTGCCTTGTACAGGGTGCGAGTGAGTGTGTTCCCGCATCGTAACTTCACTCTTTCTCCCGCGCAATCTGCTCAGCGTCCTTACGAATTTCGCGCTTCGGTCACTGCGGCTCCAAGAACAGAGAGATAGCACCGGACAGGAATTTTGGGGGGCGTCCGGTGCGATTAGAATATGCAAAGAACTCAGGCCAGCCACCCCTTCGTTTCATCTTCTCCTTATCTTAGCCTGTGGGTGTTGCGGGCGTGTTGAATAAAAATAAATAAAAATAACGAAACGAAGCAATAATACCGAGTTCGGCATTTCGAACAGAAGAAAACCGTTGAAACTTTAAAAAAATTGAAAGGGGAAAAAAAACAGTACGAATGTATTTTTTAGAGCGCATTTTAGCGTAACCTTAGCATCCGACTTGCGTTTTGTTTTCCTTGAATGGGATACGCAAAGGGGAGTAGGAGCTTTTTTTTTCTTTTTTTTGAAACCTCGCGTACTGGTGCAAGGAACCGTGTATATAAATGAAATAGATGACGTATTCTCTTTACATGCCTTGCATGTGATATCATAGGGCACTGTACCAGCCGCCATTGCTCCGTGCCATGCTTTTATGCCCTTACCTTCTGCAGCAGACATCTCGCAAAATAGAATCTGCTCTTCTTGGTCAGCCTTGCGGAGAAGTAGAGATTAGATGGTACCAAATGTATGCCGCAGAAGGTACGGGCACCGGTACATGGTACGCAGCAGTATGGCTGCTCACGTGACGTCAATGCAAGCCATGTAGACTCGCTGTAAGCTTATACAACTCAGGGTGCGGCTCATTATGTCCACGCGTCTTGCATCGTGATTGGCTGGCCATCGATGTTCTTATCGGAAAACACTGCAATCTCATTGGCTGGGGACCGATAATGAAATGCTCGGGATTCAACACGCTCCCTCGTTCCTTAGGTTGTCTGTCATTAGAGCACAGGGGTTCTAACACAATATCAGCGAAACAAAACTAAAATACTAACCGCAGAATCCGGCACCCGTCATTCGTTCTTCACAAATTGTGGCGGGCAACCTTGTACATATCAATAATATAAAGCTGACCATGTCAGAAATATGAAAACTGTGGGATGGGCCACCTTGAAAGATAAGGTTCGAGAGTAAAAAAATAGTTTGAATCAGCTCTAAGATGCCTTGCCTTTTGTTCACAACGCTCTTAGAATAAAAACCAAATACAATTTTCTATTTGTGTTGTGTCTATAGACGTTTGCAAAAATCGCCTTCTGGGCGCTGCCATGTTTGTCTGCTGGGCTGTGGAACACCTTTTGAGCATACGCTGTTGCTCTGCTGAGCGGTATATTACACCCCGCGCATGCGTCCACAGCTCAGTGACTCAGCGTTTTTCACCCGGGTGATAAGCGATGCAAAGGTCTATAGATACTGCTTTTATTACTCCTACAAGAGCATCTCAAACGGAGCGGATGCATTGGCCTTTGAGCTGTAGAGCCAAGCGTCCTCACAAATAATAATAAAAGCTAGGCATGCATTTGCTTTCATAAAATGGTTTCCAACGCAATGCATATGTACACGGTAGTGTGTACATTATAGACAACACTCACGCTAGATTGCCAATGAGCAAACAGCTACAAGAGTCGTTGGAATACTAATGTACGACAAAACTTTCCTTGTAATTTGACTACACCTAATGGCGTTTTATTTTTTTTTTTATATGCTTAATTTGAAAAAAAAAAAAGATAGGTAAGGTAAATATTCTTAGTTCAAACAGCCTGTTTCACTTCATGTGCGAGCGAAGCCGCAGCCTCAAGCACGAGTACGTCGCTCTGGACGGTGCTTACACAGCACCAGCGCGCTTTCTTGTCAAATGTGTTGAAAGTCCGAAACTCACACTTAAAGAGCCCATAAAAAAATTTAAAAGTTTTTTTTTTTTCTTTTAGCGGTTTGGGAGGGACAGGCGTGTCAAGAAATAAATTTACAAGAACAAAATATTTTGAGAGGAATATTGACGGCAAGAGATTTATTTGAAATTTTGCGTGCGAAGTAAAAGACATCACTGGTCATTCCAGAATGACCATCTCGGTCGTGAAGGCGAAACCGCTCCACCTCTCCCCCACGCGCCCGAAATGCCGAGAGAGAAAACAAGCGGAAAGGAGGTGACTGCCGACTAAATCGCGTCTCGCGCCGTTAATATTGCCCTAAAAAAGAATTTCATCAATTTTATTTTTTGACAAGCGTGTGTCCCAATCAAACTGCTTTAAAACTATCTGTTTTCTTTTTAGGGGCCCTTTAAAGAGAAGCAGAGCGCAGTTTGCGTGCTTCCTTTCGTTAGAACGCGAACAACTGCGCGAACACCTAAGCTACAAAGTATGACAGCAATCTGACGGGAACGAACACAAACAAACAAAAAATGATACGCATTATATTCCCAAAGAGCTCGGAATCCGGTATAAACGAGAGAAAAAAAAAAAAAAGAAAAAAAGGAAACTCGGGTGAATTCTTGCTCGTTTCGCAATCCTCACCAAAAGTGCAGCCGCCGTTCCCCAGACGGCGCCAAACTCGAAACCTAACTGCATCAACCGAACGGCAACTTTGTAAGTGGAAACGCTCCCAGATTGCCTCCCAAAGGTCGCGTTGCCAAATTAGTCACGTCCGGGCGCTCGAAACACCATTCTTCTTAATCTGGGGGCGGGGGCCACGATTTTTAACGACCAGGCGCGACGCGACGGCAGGCCGCAAGCGCCGAAGCCTGTTGTGTCGCGATCGTCTTGGGGATCCAGGCAGAGAGCCTAGACTTAAGAGATGGAGCAACTCCAAGCATACAGGGCATTTGCAATGCAATGGTGGACGCCACCTGCGTTGACACTACTGCCCATGCGCTGCGCTGTTTTTGGCGAGAAGGAAAGCGGCCGGAGAAGTGGAGACGTTTGCACACGACCAACGCTACCGTCACCTCCTCGCAGCTCGTGTGGCAAACATGGCCCATAAATAGGCTTCCATGTTTTCGGTAATTACCGATAAACCTCGAAAATTAACCACCGAGCCAGTTCGATACGGAGAAAGTCAGGTAAACACAAGAACTAAAGCAAAATAAATTCTCGTGAAAAAGAAGCTACTTAGAAAAGAATGTTCTTACAGCATTAATTTGTTTTCTGTCAGCGAACAGAGCCTGCACCGAACTGTCCTCGAAGTTTCTTCTTTCATCCAAAGCCATAGTCCCTGTTTTTTTTTGTTTTTTTTATTGTATCCGTATCATCATGTTTTGTAATATTCGGGTAACCGCATATTCTCTGCAGGGTGAGGAATCCTACACCTGTGTCCTGCTTTCTGTCCATAAATTCCGGTTCACACCAATGTATTTGCTTGGCAAAAGAAAAAAAAACACCGAGTCTGTGGTAAAAATTTTGCTGTGTCTGGAGGTACTTAATACAGAACGAATAAAAACGCGGAGAACGTTCAGAGACCGCCACGCCCTTTTTGTTAGCAACTGTTCCTGTTCTCCAGGGATTATTATTGTTATTGTTTTCCAGCTCTCTTGCACCTTTACATTAATTGCATTGTCATCATAACAAAAGTTAATTTTCGCACGTCCACCAGGATCCAGATAAAAAATGTATGAGGACAGGATGGAAGGGGTATAAACAGTAGGAGAGGGAAGGTCTGGGCCACCGAACCGTGGCACGTGTTTGATTTTTCTAGTTCTGGCCCGATAAAATCCTTTTCACGTTTTGCAAAATCCATAGGATGTCTTCCAAGGGACAATACGTGAAATGAATTTATAAGGCCAGAACTAGAAACGACATAAACATGGACAGTCACGGTACGGTGGCACAGTCCTTATCTGCCCTCCCGATTATGTACACTCCTTCCTTCCACCCTTCCCCGCCCCCCCCCCCCCCCCCCCTCCTTTTTTATCTGGATCCTGGTCGACGCGCCAATGTTTTGAACCCGAATATAAATATTCGTCGTTGCTACCTGAAAGATTGTGGTTGTCTGCGACTTGCGTCCTACCTGTTTTTATTCTTTCTATTTCAAGCATTTATAATTACAATACGCTCGCGTTTACCAGTACAACGGTATGTCCGACGTACCTAGACGATATTCTTAAAGGCACGTCGGACGTGTGCGGCATACGAACAAACATAGAAGGTGAAGAGCAAAAAATCTGCCATCTTCACATGCATTTTGACCTACTCAGAACGACTGAGACATCCGACCCAAGGCTTCTGTGCCCCCTCCCCCCCCCCCCTTTCCCCTCATATCTCAGGCGAGGCTCTGATAAACGCGAAAAGGCAGAAAAATCTCGGTATATGTACTTTTTAGATATACTTTCTAAAAAAAACAGAGGCACCGGACGCCGAATAAAAGAAACGTACCTCCTGCTTTTCCTTTTCCCCCGTTTTTTTTTTCCGTTTTTTTGGGGGGTTTTTGAGATCCGAGTTTACGATTTTTTGTCCTCCACGGCTACACGATTGCGCTGCTGCCTTTGGATTGTCTTTACTGTATTCTAAATCTATTCGCAAACTCAACTGATGGATGGATGAATGCATACGGCTAGCGCGGCTAAGGGTTGCCGTGCTCGCGAGGAGTAGCGCTAATACCGTAAGCTCGCGCTGTAACTTCGAGGCATGGTCGTCGGGATGCTCAGCCAGCAGTGCGCACAAGGCACCGTCTCCAAATATGAGACCCATGCCACGCATACGTCTGACGTACCGGGTCAAAGGATCCGTTCGACGTACCCTCGAAGAAATCGGCCGAGTACGTACCTTTTGACACAGTGAAAGAAATGATCCTTTTCACAATGCCCTCAAATTCTAAGAAAAATAGACCTCAATAACACGGAACCTCTTACACATGAACCACGAGGTTCCGATCGAACTGTTGGAAACACTCTGAAATCAAAGGACGCTAGATTCACGTCTGAGCCGAACTCCAAACACCCGTCGTTCCCATTCACCTACGTCATGATCTTTTCACCATCCATTCTCGTGAAGTTGTCGGAGCCGTATGTAACGCTGAGAAATCGGTGTGCGTTCATTTATTCATTCGTCGGATGCGTCGGCACCGAGAGTCGCGCATTCAACGATACTGGAGGCTTTATCGGCTTTTCAAACTTTCTTTACAGTCAACATTCCTAAAGGTGACGTTTCAAACAGGTATACCTGTTTTGTTCTGTTCTTCTCTAAACAAATAAGAGTCGGCGTTGACAGTGAGATATTCAGATTTACGGTGTGAGGTGGGAGTTGCCGGCGGTAGCTCCGTTTCTTGAGGGAGTAGTTAGATTTGCATCTTCGCTATTGTTGCCGTAAGACAGGGGTCTCAAACACGCGTTCCGCGACTCGCCGGGACGCGGCCCGCAGACGACCAAATGCGAGACTATAATTATAATGCAATTAAATGCAAAGGTGCAAGCGAGCTGGACAAGAATGATGAAAATAATCCCTGGAGAAGGAGAACAAGAGGGACAAAGGACAAACACCAATCTCCAAGCACAGCTAGGTGACTGGTACGCGACCGAAAGGATCCGCTTGGTCCGGGTATCGAACTCGGGACCCCTCCATTATAGGTGGAGCGCTCTACCAACTGAGCTAACCAGGGGTTAGACGTCAGTAGAGCAAACAGGTTTTATCAGCTGCCACCAGTCTAACACCAACAAGGATGAAGCTTGCAATTTAAGGAGAGGTCCCGGGTTCGATACCCGGACCAGGCGGATTTTTTCGGTCGCGCACCAGTCACCTAGCTGTGTTTGGAGATTTGTGTTTGTCCCTTGTCCCACTTGTTCCTCTTCTCCAGGGATTATTTTCATCGGATGCGAGACCCCGTTCCCATGCCCTGACCACTAGAAGTGACATGCGGTATAATGATTTTATGTTGCCATTTTTTATCCGTTCGAGACGTTGATCCGCTCCTATTGCGTATTTACATAGTTTGTACTATTCTGTTTTTATATGCATTGTGTCTCGCTTTAATGCTTGCTTCCCAGATTTTCGTCATGGTAGTCACTGTACAACGATTCCGAATACAGCCTGCTAACGCGAGCACTTTGCTGAAGGACGCACTTCGGCTGCACAAGCTCTCGCTCAGTACAGCCACTGTCAAAGACAAAGCTGAAAGCTTAAGATGTTGGCATTCATAAAATATTACCATTAACCTACAAGTATTTTCTTTCAGACTGCTGTTACATAGCTCCTAAGGAAAGCTAGAACTGTAGTATGTAAAGATTTTCTCTATTTTTTAATGTTGAGCTCGATTAATTCCGGAGGTAATTGATCAACAGAAACGACAGTGTACTTGGTATCGTAGGAGCGCACGGATCGATTTTAATTCGTGTTATCACACGAGGCGACGGCCCAGAATAGTAATATAAACAACTGCGAGTTTAGAAAGAAAAAAAAAAAGGAAAGAGAGTGCGCGAGGTCCCTTTGTCCGGCTCGGTTGTTCGAGCGGTATTACCTTGGTAACCTGCGTCTATTAGGGCATGTCAGGTTGTTGCAGGAAAAGTACACCTATAATTCGTCGCGCGGCGCACGTGGGCTTTTAGGATTTTCGCATAGGGTCTATTATAGATCCTCAGCTAGTGAGATGACACCATTGGCCGGTAAGAACACCGACGACGTTTCACTATGTCAGTGACTTTGGCCTCTTCTCCAGCGTTCACTCCACTAAAGTGGAAAGAGGTGGAAAGACCTTCCACACTATTCTTTTCTTTACCTGTTACCGAGTATTAGCCCCGAGAAGTTCGGGTGGCGCCCCTTACAGCGAGCCGGGATGACGTCACGCCGAGGGTAGAATGTTTCTCTGACTCGCTCTGCTCGATTTGCCGAGGCTTTGACGACGTTAACTGTTGGCACGCTCGTTCCTAAATCCGGTTGTGTGTGTGTGTGTGTGTGTGTGTGTGTGTGTGTGTCTGTGTGCGTGTGTGTGTGTGTGTGTGTGTGTGTGTGTGCGCGCGCGTGTGTGCGTGATTTAAGCAGGAAGTGTGAATATTTATATATGGTTTTCAGGCATGATCTTTACATGCAGGCGAAACTTTAACAAACATTTTAGGCATGTATGGTTCACAGACAGGGCAGGCAGCGTTTGAATCACAGATGTTGCTCGCGGAGAGAAGCTCGCTTTGGGGCGCTTCTGTTTTCCACTATATGGGTAGTGTACGTGCTACCCACGCGGTTATGTTTTAATTTGCATAGTGCATAGGAGCTTGGCATTGCACGTGCTCGCACCAGCAGGGGAAGTTGAAGTATCATCTCTCTGGGTTGTAAAGAAAAAATGTAACAGGTTGCGATACCCAAATTTCTCGCCGCGAATATAAAAACAAAGAAATGTGTCAACACTTGGAGGAGCATCACGATAGATTTGCATCTCACACAATCAACGCAGCTGATGGTCTGAATGAGTTGAAAGGTTATGTATACCACTTTTTTATCTATTTTTATTTTTTATCTACTTCGCTTTTTATTTGTGCCTGTTTCTTAACAAAAACGCGGAAACAAAAAAGCTTCATGCTGCTCGAGCAGCATGTAAGATATATTCTGGGCGATGGAAGGAGAATCACAAGTGAGACCGCCCAAGTACTAGGTGATGCTAAAGATATAAACGAAACGCAGAATGCATAAAAGAGTTATTTATTTATGTCTGTTTGCATTACATGGGTTTGATCTTTGCTGGCTTCAGATAGCATTTTAATAGATTTATCTGGTGGTATCTGAGGACTTTTTTCATGATATCCCTCAAATAATGTACATGCAGTCATTCAGATACAAAATAGCTCCACGCGAGCGGGGTTTTTTTCCGAGGAGCGCTTGACTGGTGGCTTACGTTCGAGCTAGCGCTGCCGTAAGGACTCGTTCATGTGAAGCAGGTAGGGGAGAGCACATAAAGACGAATTGTCGCTGTCATCTGCGCCTGTGTCAATGCGGTCTACTTGAAAAGGGCTCATAGTTATTTTGATTCATTTTTCTCTTCTTGCCCTCAAACACGTAGTCGCCAGTGGCTGAGCTTGCCGTTTCGATAATCCATAATCCTCTGCCCCTTTCGATCAGACCGCAGTGACACAGGCGCCGATGATAACGGCAGTTCGCGTTGATGGGCTCCCCTACCTGCTTCACATGGGCGATTCCTTACGTCACCGCTATCTCGAACGTAAGCCACCAGTCAAGCGCTCTTCAGAAAAAAATCCCGTAGAGCTATTTAGTATATCCATGACAGTTACAACACACGTAAGTAAAGGTTTCTAGCCGGTTATTAGTCTCTCCTCATTAATTTATGCTTTATAGGGTCTAAAACTTAGAGTTTAGCTAAATAAAATTGTCCTGAGGATAAAATACCTTAATCTTTTCTTGCGTAAATTGTCACCCTCTATGAATTCAACATTTTCGGCTACTAGTGCAGGATCTTACACTGGGCAGCCGTTCAAACGCTTGTTGTTCCTTGTCTTTTACTCTGCTGTCAGGGATTCCAGCTCTAGGATATTTGGAGACTGTGGACACTTTTGGGAACCTGCAGAAGTGTATCTTTTACCTGGAAATGACAATTTTAAACAATGTATTTGCCGATTACTCAAGGCTAGAATCAAGAAAGAATGTAAAGAAAAAGTATAAAAATTTCAAATTGCCGCACAATGTTGCTCTGCATATTTCGGGCGGTTCAATACAACATCCCGTACTGGGAACTGGAACCACTCCGCCGTTTTTTTCAACATAAAAACACGTTTCAGTAATTGTGTGTGTTTTTAAAATATAGAAAAGCATGGGCCTACACATTCTTTCGAACTATATAATTATGCCACAAAAATTTACATTTATTTAAAACATTCGTGTTTCACGAGCATTTCAAAGCTCTTCCGACCCGAGGTCTTTAAATCATCTGCGAACCAGCGCGCGCAGAGTGACACGTGCAGAGTCGGGGTTGCGAGCGAATTTGTCGACTACCCAAAGGATTTTGATATAAATCCAATTTAAAATGCCCGGAAAGCGGGGTGTAATGTTCTCTTAACTCATGAATGTTCAAGGAACAGAATTTCAGCGTCTGAAACACTTACGCCGCCACTTCGCTGACCCATCGCCTTGAGTCGTGTGCACGGACGAAGAGATTCATCGGCGGAATTGCCTCCGCCGATAGCTTTCGGTACTCATAACCCAACAATAAATGCAGAAAGTGAACAAACACGCTTAGCGAAGGTACGGAAGCACGTCCGTATCGGTCTTACCCAGAGTCTTGTACACCGGGTAAACGAAGTCCCGCTCTTCGAGGTGCTTACGGCACGCAACGGCCGACCTCGACGATGGCTCTCCCATCCTTAGTCTGATTGTCAGTGCTTTCTTTAACCTCGACGTCTTCGGGCGGTGAAAGCTGATACCTGCTTCTTCCCGGGATATATTCATCGCGGGACTGAGCACTAGGTCGCCATGACCGCAAGCCAGAAAACTGAGGCAGAGAAGTAAACCGGATACGAGATCGCGAAGAAGAGTCCCTCCCTTGATGTCACGGTACACCTTACACAATCAGGCACGGCGACCACAGCGACGCTTGTGTTCACTCTCGGGACTATTTGTCACAGACAGCTTACGAAACGCCAAGCATAGTTTATTATGTTCACGGTCCGTACATAGTGATTCGAAAAACCACAATCTCATTGGCTCCGGAGTTGCAGTAAGATTCTCATAACTCGCCGTGTCATGGCTGTCGGTGGCCACAGTAAAGCGTCGGGTCTCAACTTACCGCTCTGAACACCAATAGGGCGTTAATCTTTTCTTTTCTTCAAAACAAGCGGAAAGCCAATGATTTCGTTAAACAGAAATATTAAGGACGAGGCTTTAAAAAAATAGACAAAAAAGAAAGCAATCTGCGTTGGAATATCGAACAAGAAAATGACATGAGCAATGTACTACCAAAGGCCTTTCTCCTATTTCTTTTTGCCGATTTTTTATTGTATGCATTTGAATTTGCTCCACAGTAAAATAATCTGTAGAGTCTACGTTGCCGTAAACCACGCCGGGCCGCGCGAATGTGGACGTCGTCCTAGACGTCGTCCATGAGGTCGTCCGAGACGTCGTCCGAGAGGTCGTCCTAGACAACGTTTTTGACGTCGCCCTGTAGGACGTCCTCCTAGATGTCGTTCGTGAGGTTGTTCTGCCGGTACCTTACTGAAAGAAATGATATGGATCGATATAAGAACTTATATAAAATATAAAAAAATTATATGCGACATGTGAAACTGATATTAAATATCCAAAAACTGATATGCGATATGTGAAACTGATATGAAATACAGAAAAACTGACATGCGACATATAAGAACTGATATGCAACATATCCCAGCTCAATTAAAAATCCGTCCAATAAACATGTCACAAATAAATTCATTTATTTTTTTTATTTTATTTTTTCAGTAAGTGACGTGCCGCGCGGGGAAGCAAACACGTGGCTTAGAACCGCAGTAGAGCGGCTTGATTTCTTGGCTTTGAAATAATTACGGCATGAACATGCACTTTTTATTAAGAGATTCATCACCTGAGCCGTTCTGAATGCTCTCAGAGGTGTGACACTACCAAAAAATAATCAAGATGCTGAGAATATTACTTATTGCTTGGGTGGTCACCGAGAAAATACGTACCTTCAAAACGACTTGTATAAAAGGCAGAAATGCAGAGCTCAGAAGTAGTTAACGGGTGTGCTGTTGTATTAATGTTTGTTCTGATGTGTGTCTGCATCAATGTATATGTTCAGCAGATGCTCGTGGTATAGGTAATATATCTAACAAAAATGTTTTTTTAGCACATGAATTAGGTGGTAGCTAGCGCCCCCTAGCCTACTGCAACTTAAATGCGACATATGAAACTGATATGAAATACCCATTAAGTTCTGATATGAAAATGTGTCCAGTAAACATATCAGAAATAAATTCATATAATTGTTTTTCAGTAGGGTAGTCCCTGAGACCACCTTAGAAATCATCCTAGAGATCGTTTTAGTCGTCGTCTTTGACATCATATCCTCCAAGACGTCGTACTCGACGCCTTCCTAGGCGTCGTCCTTCCGGCCGCACTGAGGCCCTTATATACGTCGTCCTCGACGTCGTTTTAGGCGTCGTCTTTGGAGTCGTCCTCCGGGACGTCGTCCTCGACGTCTACGTAGCAAGCGGATAAATCCGCGCTGCGCATACGCGCATACGCGGAGCGGCAGTACGCAGACTTTCGCATTTGCGCGCAAGCTACGAAGCAATTATCGGTTGGAATTGAGTTAGTTGGCACATGGTCAATGATGGTGGTGAAACAGCCTGAACAGCGATTAAGAAAATGCAGATTATTAAACGATTGCACAAAGACGAATTAATCACTCAATTTCAAAGTGGCGCGCTGCAGTCGCGCTGACGTCAATGATTGCGTCTTAAACCATTCATAAAATAGTGTTTATTGAAAATTTGCATCGTCGTGTTCACAGTGAGCTGCGTCGTGAGTCTCATGACGACTGCTGTCGCAATTCATAGATAACGAGCACTAGTAATTTAAGCAGCCAATATATATATTTTTTTTTAGATTTACCAAATTGAATTATTGATCGATTCGAAAAGCCAAGGAATCGTAGGTGGGGTGGATATCAGCCAAAAACTAGAAACTTGAAACCTTCAACCGGCTGCAACGTGGAAATTCTCATTTCTTATATAATATTCGATGCGTTCAGAGAAAAAAAAAAAAAGGCGAACTGAGTAGCGCCCTTCGAGGCCTGTAAAACGTGATGCGAAAGTTAATATTTCCATCTCATTTCCCGAACCCATTCTCCGCCGTTTCATTTTGCCACATTTCTCCATTCTCTGTGTTAGGAAGGAGATCACTTTACTGCCCCGATGACTGATTGATTTTTAGAAGATAAATTGTTTTCGGGATATGCCGCGCTTCAGCACGCGTCATACATTGTGTTTGAAATAGTAACTTTTAAAAACAAAGTTAGATACCTTTTTTAATTGTGCAAGTGTTGTCATTAACGGCTTAAATACGACGCGTCCCGGTTGTCAACAGCAACCTTTGTTCTCTCTCTTCTCACGCCGCGCGATGGTTGTTTTATTGAAGCTGCACTTGGGAGCCCTCCATTTTATGGCGTACAACTACAAGCACGACTCGAAGCATGCGTGGCGACAATTCCCTTTGAATAGAAGCTATCCCTGCAGTGCGGACGACTTGCTATGGCACTTCAGTAGTGAAGACTGTACAAAATAAACACTTAGTGCCTCAGTTTTTCCGAAGAGCCCTCGTGAGAACCAATCGCTACGATCCATCCAGAGCGCTCGATCAGTGTCGAGGCTTAGAATACGTTTATAGATGAAAAAAAAAAAGTGATACTAAGCGTGAGGCAAGCACGTGAAATGTGGTGGTCTGCGTTATAGTGCAGGTTTCTTTTGGGTGTTTAGCATGATTTAAATTTTGTTTTTCGCCAAGCTGCCTCCGAAGATAGCTCCGAGTAGATTTCCCGAAGTACTTTGCTGAAATGAAGACGAACTTTCTTCTTTTTAATATGCAAAACCGGAATGATTTTTTTTTGCAACAGATAGATTTAATTGTTGTGGAATAAAAGCCCAGTCTCTTTGTTGAAAACACAATGCGACAGCCACAATGCTTTTTCGCACTAAAGTATACAAATCAAAATTTATCGGTGTTTCTGTTTTACTAGAATCGCCAAAAGTATTTGCGCATTTCCCCTTGTTGGGAATCGCGAAATATGTTCAAGCATCACCCAGTAGGACGCTTCTAAAAGTATAGGCGATCACTTTAAAACAACAATGGCAATGCTCTCTTCTCTTTTCTTTTTTTTGTTTGTAGGTAAAGAGTCTAAAAACTTCACATATCATTTGTCTCGCCGGATATTGTAGCGAGCAATACAAATATTTTTTTTTAAACCAACGCACCTTAGAATGATTAATGGAAAGGCGAGCTGGACAAGAATCTTCAAGCTGTGTTGGAGTTTCTTGTTTGTCCCTCTTCCAGGGATATTTATCATCATTCCTCCTAAACGCATTTCTATATTAGAGTGGGTGATATACTAAAATAATGTTAGTTATATCCCCATTACCAGCCTATTTGTTTAACATCTAACGCAGGCGAGTCAATATAACCGAAATAAGCCAAAAATACTAAAAAAAAAGCTAGATTTTTTTTGAAAAAGTTAATTTTATTAGTGGAGGGGAGAGAACGACAGAGCGTCTTTTTTTAATGTCCGGCAGCCAGCCGAACGTTTTCGAAGGTAGGAGGCTCGTCCCGGAAGCGGGAAAACTGACAGACCCACGTGTCGTTCTTATACTGTCAGTGACCGTACTGTGAAAAAAAAAAAAGAAAAACAACACCACCCACAATTTATGCATGCGTGTTGACCCCACCCTACCTGAGCTAATCAAAGCATGTGAGCAGGCAAAATGCTTTATACCTTCTTATGAGTTGAAAGACTGACCTGCTCTAGACCGCACCAACTGGGCCCTGAGGGTATTTAGCCATGCCACATGGCGACGAACCTCTTCCTCGACCACGCGGGATTGGCGCCATGCTTGCCGCCATTCACCGTCGCTAACATCAACCAACCAGCGGAAGCACATGCTATGACGCAGGCCAACAGACGGCAAAAAATTAAAAGAACATCTATTGGTGGATTCTTAGGGAACGCGCTAGCATGACGCTTGGGAAGCGCCATACACCTCCCCCTTTGGGAAACGCTAACGTTGACCCCTTCACTTTTCTGTTTTGGCTTTCTCTTTTGGCTTTCTCCTTTGCTTCCTCTATTTCTTGCTGCCTCTTTTTGGCTTGGCTTTGCTACGGGGTCAGTGTTAGCGTTCCCCCAAGGGCGACGTGTGTGGCGTTTCCAAAGGGTCATGCTAACTCATTCCCTAAAGATCCACCGATGGATCTTCCTTTGATTTTTTTACGACCTTGGAGTTCTCGTTCGCCCATTTTGCACGCCTAAGGCTTATACGATGCATCTTTTCAACGCGCCACAGTTTAGCGAAACCGAGATTTTGCGAAATTGGCCTGATCATACGTGGGGTTTGACGCGCCAAACCTGTGACGTATGGACTCACGAGAATTTCGCCCAACCTTGTCATCTGCACGGGGAATATCAAGCGTTTCGCATCGAAATGATATGAAGTACGCACAGTGTGAAGAGACAGTCTGTTTTATTAATACCACTCAATAAGCTTCGTCAGATTTGGCTCACTCGGTTTACTAGTCCTGCCAAACCCGGCAAAGACCGCGAACGTCAAAAAACAGGCGGAGGATCTCGAACCATTTCCGACATTTTTGCGCCCCTAAACAAGTTATCCCCAATTATCATGTTTATATGCGGTACTTGCACTCGTCGCGGCTGTTGATGAACCTGCACCACGCTACCAACCCCTACTGCTAAAGCGCCGTTCAGACACTTTAACCCGAGTAGGACCCGTACGCACCGCTTCTCCGCTCGTCGCTCGCCATGCTTGTTTTTCTTTTTTCGGCTTTGGCTTGGCTCGGATACGGAATCGGCCAAAAATCAGACTCCTCAAAAAGCTTGGTCTGCCTCGAAGGTAAGACGTCACAGCCAAGTCGAGGGGCCATTTGCAGCGTCCGCGTTTCTCCTTCGGTTGATTGACAGGCCTCGGTGAGGTTTCAGCAAAAAACTGCTCTAAAAGCGAGGAACGCGCGTCACTCTTTTCGGAGGCGCACCACTTGTTCGGTCACGTTCAGACGGGGAATCTGTTTCCTAAAACCTAGTTTCGCGACACAGGATTCGCCAATAAGATGCATCGTGTGAATAGACCTTTAGCAGCGGGCATCCGCTGCCTGACGTGGCTTTCGCTATGCAACGCTTACGGCAGCCCGTCTCCTTCGTTCACCATCAATCTCTTTTTTCCACCTACTTGAACCAGCGCTATGCTTGGTTCTCACTCCAATTTGTAGCAGAAACCAAGACATGCGCGCTCCGCCCACCTGCAAGTTCAGACTTGCCCCAGTATCCCCTCGCGCATTGGCTTCTGCCCCGTGACGTGTCCTCCCTCTCGCCTTTGTTCTTGACTACTCTCCTCCTCTCTACGCGGCGCGGTTTCGTTCCACTATTTTGTACACAGACGGACGCCATCAGATTTTCCCTGTCATGTAGGTACTAAGGCTTCCGCATTAAAAAGAAAAAAAGGCAGGGCGGGCCCTCACTAAGTTTCGTCGGTCGTTCCAGAAGCGAGGCAACATCGTGCCATATTGTTAAATGTATCATCCTTGAACTCAAGCGGGCCCTAGTCACCTGCATAAAGCTCCCATCATCCGAAACCTAACTTCTATGAAACTCCATCAGTCTAGAAGGGCACCAATTCAGCAATTTCGTTTCGGCCCAATGCCAGGCGGCCTTCAGGTGCACATTGACTGAACACTCGGTCTGGCTGAGTGCTGACACAACACTCGTTTTCAATTCGTGTGCATGATCTCACTAGTGTCATGTCAAAAAATTGGTACGCGGGTTATGAATTTTCTAGGTGGTGTTGGTCAAACGTTAGTCACTTTATTGAAGTGAAGTCCAGTGGTTAGGCTGAAAACACAACAGCAACAACGTATTAAAGATTTTGGGGGGTTTTAGACACATAAGCGAACATCCACAGCTTCATTTCTAAGCCCAGTCCTCGTCCCTACTACCCGAGTGTGCTGACACCACCTAGAATAACTGTAGCCAGTACGCTATAATTCTGACGTCATCACAGTGAGATCGAACGGAGACACCGATTGGACGCGAGTGCAGCGTAAGTGTTTGGCTGGCCCCCGTGTCCAATCAACGCGTGGAAAGAACAGTAGCTATCGGGTCCAATCAATACCACCTCGAAGAGAAGGCCTCCGCATGACGTTTCGTTAGCAGATCCCCGACCCGCCCCAAGCGGGAAATAGCTGAAGCTTGACGAGAGTGTGTGCCGCGTCACAACTACGCCGCATTCACTGGCGGCCACAGCTGCGTACGCGACTGCTGAGCGCGAGCCGATAGCGAGCTTCCAGTTCGTTTGCAACGTGCATGCGAACGCTCCCTCGGCAATGGAACGCGAGCTATCACGCGCTCCTGGCTTTGAGAAGCGCACGCGCTCGTTCTGCGGATGACCGCTTTAAAGCAGCGACTTCGAGCTCTCGCGCTTGTGGCTTTGGCTGCGTTCTTTGCTTCAGTGTGAACGGAATATAAACAGCGCCCTCAAAAATGGCGTCCAGTCCCAGCGTCCAGCGAAGGACTTTGGAGCCCTTCGCACAGCAGTAAGGCATTTTCACTCATGCTCCACCTGCACGTCTAACTTCATCGTATGTTACAGCAACAGACACTCGGCGTCAGCATCTGTTTGATTATCTGCTACACAAACCACTGAATCAGGCGATGGAGCAGACGATGTCGCAGACGATGTAGCAGACGATGGTGCTTATCTGGGCTAGCTAGGGGGCGCTGAGGGGATCTACTAGTGCTGACGTTTAGAGAAGGAAACGCGCAGGCCTTGTGTTCTAAGTGGTACCGGTTCAATAGACTATCCATCCCAAAATTTATGGAGGCGCGTTGTAATCTGGGACCCATTTGGCCATGAAGAAAAGTGGCATGGTTTCGGTTTCGATTGCCCAGTAGATAAAGTGCGCGCATCTCAGCACCGCTCGCTCGGATTACATCCTTTTATCTTTGTGAGAGCTCCCGTTGCTAAACTAGGTAAGTATTTACTGCCGCTGCAGTAAAGACTTGCCTAGACTTAGCGACGAGGAAGGGTACGACCGGCCGTTTCCCATACCTTTCTGGGGCCTGGTTGAACTCCAGATTGCAGCATAACCCTCCCAGCTCAGGGATCATTGAAGAAGCCTGGGACATGGAGAAGACGATAGGACATGGTGATCGGTTCAGTATTCTTTTTTTTTTCTTGTGCCATCGTAGCCCGTGTTTACCTGCGCACAAACTTTGGCATGTCGGGAGTAAAAGAAAACACAAAAAAATACATGCTTCAGCATTGTATTCCTATTGCCTGTCAAAACCTACAGTATTATAAATTCAGAAAGAGTCGCACATTCGGAAATGCAGGGACTTTATTTGGTCGTGACGAGGTGTGGCGAAGTGAGGTGGGCAAAATCAAAACCGAAGCAGTGGCCAACGGGTTCACAATATGCTTTGTGCGGCCCTGCGCCGCTAGGATCGCTTCAATTTTGCGAAAAATCTTGTTGCTGAGTTGCAGCCCTCCAACTATAATGACGTTCCATGGAACAAGTGGAAAATATTCGCAGACTTTAAATGCACTATATGACAAATGTGCGCTCCCCATACTCGCGTGATGCGATGCGGACCTGCAGGACCAACTTTAAGCATACCAGGAAGCAGTGCAACTTCGCCTACTCGAAAAGGCGTCTCGAATACCCCCCCCCTTTCCCATCTCCCGCCCTCTCTTCTCCTCCTCCCCCCCCCCCCCCCCCCCCCAAAAAAAGAAAAATATACTTTCCACGGGTCCCATATTACGCAAAAAGTCTTGAACGCCGAAAGCTCAAACCAGCCACGTAATTGTAATCTCTCGCGAGCAGCTAACGAGAACGCCTCGACGCCCAAAATATTAATTAGCGGGCAGAACCGTTTCGGAGAGTTGGGAGAAGGGAAGGGAACAGGGGGGAGTCCTCACTTTCTATGGCAGTCCCGTGAAAAATCGGTGGGCTTCGCTGCAAGGTGGTCTTTCGAGTGTTTTCATCCGGCGTTGTTGTGACGGAGGATTGGGGTGGAAGCGTCGAGAGAGGAGCCAAGATGGGAAGGCAGGGGGAGGGGTGACTATTTTGCGGTGTTTCGAGTGTGTGTGTGTAAGGAGGGGGGGGGGGGGGAGGAAGGGGGCAAGGTGCCTCGATGAAATGAAGACCCCCTTAATGGAGAGTCGAGGCGGCTGTTTGTGAGGTGCACCACTTTGGGTCGGTGAGTCCACGAGCGTGCCCGTGAGGCACCGTTTCAAGGCGGTTTGATGGTGATGAATTGCTTCGTCCCTGTTTGTGCTCCTGCGTATGCGCGTAGGTAAGAGAGGCGCTGCAAAATGCGATAATTTCTGCTAAAAATAATGAAAAGGGAAACTTTTTTAATTGGAAAATCGGCCTACCGGTTTTCCAATTAATAAACTCAGCAAAGTGTTTCCACTTTGCCGAGTTTATATGTGTGTGTGTGTGTGTGCGTATGCGTGTGCGTGCGTGTGTGTGCGTCTTGCAAGCACCAAAGGCAATGAAGCTTCTAAGAAAAGTGTAATTGTCTATCCGCTATTTTTCCGATTTGTTCTTCATTACATTGAACAAGATTTTTTTTTTTTAGATTTCGCAACTTATGTTTTAGGGTTTACATATCTAGTTACACAATGACTTGCTTTAGAAAGAGTACTTGAACATTGGCTACTGTCAACGAAGCACAGTTTACGACAGTGTAAGCGGTAAAGTGCTACAAGTAACGACGTCAGACGTAATAGGTTACTTTTTTTGTAAACGCAACTACATTTTCAAAACGGTAACTTACAATGCACTTACAGCGGCTAGCAATATAAGCTAGAATGCGCAAACTTCGACCAGGAAGTACAAACCCACGCTATCTCACAGCAACCGTGTGTGTGTGTGTCGTGGTGGGGGACGTGTCGCATGCGGCGAGTGAGCAGACACATCTAAACACATCTACTGCCGTTCTGGCCCTCCACTCGTTGCCCGCTAGACCGCGTGGTCTGTACTGCGTGGTCGCTGTTTGCGACGTTCTAGCCCATATTTCTAGCCACTGTACGCTACTTATTTCGAGTAACGGGTAGCGTAGCTACAGTACTCGTTATATCTTCTTCCCAAAACATAAAAGAAAGTACTCTTACAATTGTTTTTGCGTTTCTAGGCGCCAAGTTATGATTAAGTATACTAACTCATCAACCATACCTTTTTACTTTTACATTTCTTGGTGACACCAAGGGGGGGGGGGGGGGGGGGGAAGCTGGGTGAAACCATAAACATATAGGATCATTTTGCAACGTTAATGAATAGAGAATGTTCCTCAAAATATGTTGCTTATGCATAGCAGTAACGTCAAACAGTAAAACGTTTTATATCATAAAAAGTTAATGACGCAAATTTCTTTTTATTTTCTTTTTGGTAGAGGTGGCGCTAAAGAGTTCGCCTTTTTTTACAAATACTGAGTTACACGTATTCGCTTTGAAGTAAGGATGGTTGGTAATGCATCACTTTCATTTACAAGAACTAATAACGCATTATGTTACTTTTTATCGGTAACGCCTAGAAAACGGGATTACGCCCTTCAATGGCAGTGACATTTGGCTGCTAAGAAATATGCAGATATCTCACTGAAGCTTGAACATTTGCGTTTATGCTTGTGAAACGCCCCAATAGTATCTACTGCATCTGAATTACGTTGTGAACTGCAACCGCTGTTCTTTGTCTTCTCACCCCACGTGAGAAGACAAAATTTGTCTTATGGACTCTGCAATTGGCAACCCTTCTTTTTCTAACATAAAGCTACAAACACGATTAGAAGCATGCGTGGTAATTATTCCCTTTACACTGAAGCTATTCCTGTAACGCGGACGATTTTCTGGGGTATCCTAGTAGTGAAGACTGCGCGCGCGCAGCTTGCATAGAAGCGCAATATGTGCTTTGCGCACGGGTTTCCATGGCTTTGATTGAATTGTTGCAGCAGGTTGTCCCCACGCAGACTATTAAAAATGTCCAGTGTAATAAAAGTAGCTGCTTATTTTTGCTTCGAGTTTCGCCACTATTTCTCTAACCTCCACCGACTTTCCTCCGCACTTCAAACATTTTCTTGCGCTATCATCCTCTCGACATATCATCGCTCTGAGTAAAACCGCCTGTACATTCAGGTACTAAAAATCACCGAATGAGCGCTTTTTACTTAGGGCCAACAATTTCCAACTAATTCAATGAATTGCTTGAAAAGAGTTGAATACTGCTACTTAAAAACTGAAGTACAAAAACAAATATTAGAATTTCAAATAATTTCTTTATCCCCTGCCATGCCCGCCTCCGCGCTTTTTCCTAAAAGACATATTCTGTCATGGGTAAGAATAAAGTCGTAACACACAAAAATATGTACCGTGCTTTCAGCTTCGCTAATCTTTTGCATTTATGTTAGCTGAGAATTAACGCTATATTCCGCTAAATATAGCAAAATTTTGCGTAAGTAATCTCTCTTTCCCATTAAATTTGGCGGAGAACCCTATTCTGTGTGCAATTAAATATCAATTTAGTTTTTCGCTAAGTTTAGCAGGGAAACGTTTTCCGCTCTGGACGTAAACTCGCTAAATGTAGTATGTCACACTATTTTGCTACACTAAGCCTTTCTTATTTTAGTTTTTTTTTTCTCTTTTTGGTAAAACTTTTTAATATAAATTCCATGTCCTAAACACATTGTGTGTTCAAAATTCACACACACACACACAAAAAAAAAGCCGAGTTTCTTCCCCAGGAAACTCCAGGCCGCAGGCAAGCCAGCAGACAAAAACGAGACTGACAATAACTCCAAGTAAGAAGATGGTGGGCGGCTGTGCAAAATAATCGAAATAGAATCCCCGAAAGCGAACGCGCGACTTGGGACACGGCCCGAGTTTCTCGGACCGATCACCGATTTTCCGTGCTTCGTTGGTCACCAATCTCTGCGCCCGGCCGTCGAAGTTATTAAGGACGCAACGAGGCAGCGAACGCTGGCCGTCTTCTTAGACGCAGCGCTTGTCTTTTTCTATACTTGCGCCGCCGCTGCCGCACTCCCGAGAGAGGAACCCTGATATTACCCGGATATTACGTCGCGGGGCTTACTAAATGGAGAAAGGAGCTGTTTTCCCGGTTTACGCGCTCTGCGTGTCGCAATAAACGTATATTAACTTTAGAGTGCTTAGTACGAGCCACCTTCCAACTGTCTCCGGGGATCGGAATTAAAAAAAAAAAAACTGTTTTTGTTGTTGGGGTATCTCGGTATTAATCGCGATAGTTTCAATACCCCTTCAGCTTTATGTAAAGGTATCGAATTATTCTGTATATAGTGTTTAAAGGTTTCAGCCCTACGTTTCTTGTTGCGTTCTTCGTGAAATTTGCATATAAATGAATGGGAAGGGTTTTTGTTGCCTTTGCAATTTGAGCGAGGTATTGGCCGTTATTATTTGTCTAGCGACCATAGTCTTGAGAATGGGTTCTGTTTACCACGTAAGACGAAAATTAGCTCTCTTGAGGACTTAGTATACATGCTACTGTCAGTCGCTGGTAATAAAAAATTAGAGCATGAGAAGGGGGGGGGGGGGGGCGGGATAGGTGTTGGATGGGGGGGTGGTACTTATATCTGAACGTTATGCGGTTTTGAAATATATTTTGTGTAATGGTCTTGTGTAAGCTTTGCCATTATTTTTTGCAAATCTTTAAGAATGAATAAACGTGGTTGATTTTTAAAATTACTTGCCTCTGAATCTTGTCATATTCTTTAATAAGGTGCAAGTATTTATTTTTCCTAACATGGCTGTCAGGCTCCATAATTTATGAGAATATTAAATTGGAGTTAATTAAAAGCTTGACGCGCCAGAACAAAAGCGCAAGCGGGCGTTTCTTAAAGTTTAAAGCAATTGATTACACTTTTATTTTTGTTCTCATTCAATATTTGAGACGTTTCTCTTCTTTGGATATTTAAAATCTTCCTCGATTGTTTCCCTTCAGCACTCCCTTGGAGAGTAAAATAGATTCCTTGGAAATTATGAACAAACAATCTATATGGCCTGGTCGTTTTGGGGCACCCGAGAAAGAAACATTGTTGTTGTTCTTATTATTATTTATTACTATTATTATTATAATTATTATTGTCCTTGTCCTTACTGCCCGCTTCGCAAGATGGCGGGCAGTAAGGACAAGTGCGACGGGAGCTCTCAGCCTTTTTACGGCAAACAAAAGTATCTCCGATGTAAAGAGTGCGGAAAACGCTGGCACAAGAAGTGCGTCATGCTTCCGGACAGCGAGGTTGGACGAATGATGACTGGGGTAAGCCCATTTATATGCAACGACTGCATCACCGTCGAGCGCACGCATAGTCCTAGCTCGGACGAAGCTAGGCCTGACGACGAGCAGGACTCACCCTGCCCGGACCGGCTCGGCGAGGTCGCCGCGACTTCGGTGGCTGTTCTCCGAGACCTGCTGGCCGACGCCTTGAACGGCATCTCTTTCCTGACGGACCAGATGACGGCTGTGAGGGAGGAGAATGCTCGCCTTCGCAGCGAGCTGACGAGGAGCTCCGAAATTCACTCGGTCATGTTGCGCAACATCCAGACGGAGCTACAAGACCTCCGGCGTCGCCCGAGGTACGTCGGGGTACCCCCGCCTTCCGCTGCCGTGGCGGGCCGCCATGATCTGAATGCTTCCGTGCTGGGAGGAGGGGGAGCCGCCCCATTCCCCAAGGGGAAATCGACCTCGACGGTGTCTGAAGAACCTGTTTCCTTCAGCGAGGCGTGCGCCGTGACTCCTCGTTCGCCCCCCGAGCATCAACGTGACCAGAGCCGGTTAACCTTGAGCGGCAGAGCCTTCCGCGAGACGACGACGGAGTTGCTGACGGGCATTCCCTCCGTTGCCGCTTCGGCGACGCGGGCAGAGGGGGCCGGTGGCTCAGCTGCTCACAGCAATCGAGACGAGGGAGGAGATAGGGGAGAGACCGGTCCACTGGCCCGTGGCCGCTCAGCGGCTCAACCTGGCTTACCGGAATACAGTGCGAGAAAGGTCCCTGGACTTCGTTCCCCCGGCTCCATTCCCCAGCGGCCATTCTTTAAGGGAAGTTCTAAGAATGGAGGAATTACCGCCGTATCGGTGTCTGTGCGACATTCCAGAGCTGTCTTCGTGACACGTCTGGACGCCAACTGTTCTTCGGCGGACGTCAGAGAACATCTCGGACAATTCCTTGGCCCAAAGGAGCTTCGATGCACAAAGCTGAAGACACGCTATGGTGGGTACTCTTCATTCCACGTCGCTGCTGTGGACGACGACATTGAGGCATTGTTTGACCCGAACATCTGGCCGGAGGGCTGCCTCTTCAGGGAATTTCAGGGTCGGCTGACGGGAAGCCGTGTGCATGATGAGAATGAACGTATAGAGTGATCCCCAACCATCTTGCCTGGAAATGACAAGCACGCACATTTACTATCAAAACGTTCGCGGCCTTCGTACTAAGGCCAGTGACTTCTTTTCTAATGCTATATGTACTGACTTTTCTATATTTTGTATAACGGAAACCTGGTTATGCCCAGAAATACTGTCTGGGGAGTATTTTTCGTCGGATTTCCTTGTGCATCGCAGTGATCGTGATTTATCTTGCGGAAAGAAAACGGGAGGCGGTGTCTTGATGGCAATCGATAGGTCTTTGAGGTGCACAAGGCGCGCCGATTTAGAGACTTATTCGGAATCTGTGTGGGTAGAGCTGGAGTGTGATAATCGAGAACGCGTTCTGATAGGTACTTTTTATTTTCCTCCATACATTGAACCCGAGGAGTTTAATGATTGTCTCCTTGGAATTGAGGATATAGCAGACAAACTGGGTGAATGCAAACTATTAGTAATTGGCGATTTTAATGTACCAGGTGTGTGCTGGGAAACTCACAGGGCTGTTTCAAGTAATTATTACGGTGCAAAGAAGGCCGGTCATCTTGTTGACTTTGCCTCTTTCATGGCCCTGAATCAGTTCAGCAGGGTTAAAAATAGTAAAGGCGCTATGCTTGACCTTTGTTTCTCAAACATTGATAACGTTTCTGTAACTAAGAGTGAATTTCCTTTAGTACCGACAGACAAATATCACCCTGCACTTGAGGTGGCTATAACCTTGAATGTACCTGTCAGCCGTATACCGGCTGCTAGTGTCACTTACCTAGACAAACTGCATAACTTCGCTGCCGGTGACTATGTGGGATTATATAACCACTTTTCTACGTTCGACTGGTCCCCTATCCTGCAATCATCTGACGTCAATTATCAGGTTCTTCAATTCACCACGGCGGTGCAGGAGGGAATGGATCATTACATTCCTCTAAAGAAGCATACCAATTCAAAATTTCCCTCGTGGTTTTCTCCGTATTTAAAAAAGTTGCTGAAGAAAAAACGCTTCTCTCATCGCAAATTTAAAAAGACTGGCAGTCTCAGGTGGGAGGCTGAGTTCGTTCATTATAGACGCCTATGTAAGCAACATCAGAGGATTGATCATAAGATATATGTGGAGTCAGTGGAGTCCGAATTGAGGAGAAACCCAAGAAAACTCTACCGACATGTTCGTTCTCGAGGAGGAAAATTGATACATCCTGATATTATACTTAATGAGGAGAATGTGACCACGTCCAGTGTATGCGATATATTCCCGCGTCATTTCAGTTCTGTATATAAACACAATAGGAGTGGGTACCAACAGCCGCCATCCCCTAGCGTGAACGAATCCATTTCCTCCCTGCCTGTGGATGAGGGGATGATTCAGGAATGCATAAAAAAACTGAGGCCTACCATGTCCACAGGTCACGATGGTATTCCAGCAACACTTGTAAAAGCATTTCACGAAATTTTTACGCCCATCCTTTATGATATTTTCAACAACTCCTTAAGAGCAGGAGTGTTCCCTGATATGTGGAGGAAGTCAGTCGTAGTCCCAGTCTACAAGTCTGGAAGTCGTACCATTGCATCAAACTACAGGCCAGTGTCTCTGCTGTGTACATTTTCGAAGCTTTTCGAAATGGTGGTCCACAAAACATTGTCCTTTCGTTTAAAAAATGTATTAAGTTCCAACCAACACGGATTTGTAGCAGGACTCTCGACAACAACAAATTTGATTTCATTTATGTCCATTGCATCCAAAGTTGTGTGCCAAAGAGGCCAGCTCGACGTGGTCTACTTTGATCTGAGTAAGGCGTTTGATGTGGTTGACCATGACATTCTTTTATCAAAACTTTGTGGTATTGGTGTCTGTGGAAAGCTACACAACTGGTTTCAGAATTATTTGTGTAATAGAACATGTGTTGCTCGTGCGAACGGCGCGTATTCTTTTACGTACACGGCCACGTCTGGGGTACCTCAGGGATCAGTTCTGGGCCCGCTTCTTTTTTCTATTTTTGTGAACGATGTGTGTAAGCAGATTGTAAACTCGTATTTTCTGCAATATGCTGATGATATTAAGATAATTAAGGAGATTAGAACTATCTCAGATTGCAAGTTTCTACAAGAGGACATAAACTCATTTAGCAAATGGTGTTCACTGAACGGTCTCCTACTAAACAGCTCGAAAACCAAGGTCATGTCCTATAGTCGCAAAACGCAAACGACGTGTCTCCCTTACAGTGTTCGCTCAGACCTATTGTGCCGTTCTAGTGAAGTGCGGGACTTAGGAGTGCTTTTTGACTCCTCCTTGAGATTTGATAGCCATGTGGCTCGTATAAGTACCTGCGCCTTGCGCGCGCTCGGTATCGTTTGTCGAACGACTAGAGTATTTAAAAACCCCACAACGTTTGTAACCCTGTACCGTTCTTTGACAAGGTCTCAACTCGAATATGCATCTCCTGTATGGAATGGCAGTTGTAAAACTACCCTCCTAAGGCTGGAGCGAGTGCAAAACAAATTTTTATCTATTTATCGATATCGATATCTGCGAGATGAAACATCTCTATCAAAGGGTAACAATGTATTGGACGTCCTACAAATGAACAGCTTATATCACCGTCGAGAAAAGGCAGATCTGGTTTTCCTTTTCAAAGTTCTTCATGGTATGGCCGACTGTTCAGAACTGCTCTCACAGATATCTTTGCGAGTTCCTCGGACAGCGACCCGTTTGACAACGTCTTTTTACTCTCCTCGAACGTTAAATATCTTGGACCCGATGTTTCGTATGTGTCGGGCATATAATGGCATTGGAAGTGATCTTGATATTTTTTGTGTGACTGAATTTGTCAGATCTCTCAGATTCTTGTATGGGTCTCTCTGAACCTGTCGGTGATTGTGATGTTATTATATATTATTTTAAGAAGGTATATTCGTTGTTGTGGTAGTCTTCCTACTCTGCGTTCGGACCCTGTGTTCCGTTCTTTCCTTGTTGTGTATATCGTATCTTTGTGTCAGCATGCGTTATATGTATCATATCTTTTACTCAATGTTTTGAGTTTTTTATGTTTTTTCCTACTTTTTTGTAGTGTGTAAGTTTCGGTGTGCCAGCACCAAGACCGCATGGTCGTTCCTGGACACCAAATAAACATTATTCTTGATTCTTGATTCTTGATTAATATTATTATTATTATTATTAAGTGTCATAATTCAAGTCACGGACAGCATAAAAGACACTGGACGTAGCGTATTATTACGTTTGCGCTTCTTGCCGTGATTTCTTCCTGGGTATTCTTATTGGGCGATTCTGAAATCTCAAATAGCTGATACGCGATGACAAGATGTTCGACACGAACCTCGCGCTGCGTTTCTTAGAGTGTCAGTGACTATCAGTTTGCTTGCCTTCGGCAACAAAGCATTTTCTAGAGCCAAGGTATTGTATCAGCACAAACTCTACGACCCTGTGTCCTTGGTTGCTCTGTACTCGAACTATGCGAGCAGAATTGGATACCCCATTCACACGATCAGCTGGAAGGTATCTTTTTAACATAGGTACCTTCCCAATAGGCGAATCAACACGCCCTCTTCACTCGCGAGCACATGCCACGCGGGGAGGATCGCGAACAGACTCGCCGCCGACCATCAAGGTCCCTTAGCAAAAGGTACATTTACGATAGTGAGAATGGGGTACAAGGAAAAAAATTGAGCAGGCGAGAGAGAGAGCGGTAACGTCAGAACGGAGAAGCTTTGGTTGGAACGATTAGTGGCTAGAAGAGCAAAGCCAGGTGCCTTTGTCTCCACTGCGCTAGTCGAACGGCCTTTGAAGGCTAACGCCAAACGCCAGACGCCAGCGTTCTGCGATATGACGCGCTCGAAGAGCGCAGTTGAGTCAAACGCTTCCTTTGTCTCCACTGAGCTCGTCGAACGTGTTAGAACGCAGAACGCCGTCGTTTGGCGTCCGAACGCGTGCGATGAGGGCAGTGGAGACAAATGCAGCTAGCTTCAGGACTACCTACTAAAGATCCGTACCAAAGCTCGATGTTCCGACGTCCCTTCGCGCTCTCCTCTCCTCCTTTCGCCCAGTTTCTGCCGTCACGAAGCTCAAGTACAAAGCTGCCAGATTAATATTTGGAATTATTCTTACTATGTTAGCGTTTCATAAATAAAATTAACCCAAGGCTTTCTCAACCTCCTGTTGGGTCGTTAAAATGCTCGTAATTGTCAGTTGTCGTCTTTTTATGGCGGAAATGAAGTCTACGCTTCCTAAGCATTTTGTGGAGGAAAACTCAAAATTACATGCATAATTTTTTTTTTAAGCGTAATCTCTTTGATCGAGATGTATCTCAGATAAGAGTCGCAACGGGATGTCTGATCACGTTCTTAATTAAGAAAAAGGCCACGCAGGATTGCAATTTCGGGTTTTTTATAGACGCTTAAAGCGCGCTGATTGAGCGTTGATGTCAAATTAAATAAAATATAAATTCTTTCATCGTCCTGGGTGTCATCTCCCACAATTACCAGCATCCATTTCAACCCGCTTTATATATATATATATATATATATATATAGTGTGTGTGTGTGTGAGAGAGAGAAAGATAGAGAGAGTGTAAAGAAGTTCTACACGACTGAAACACATCCCTGTGTGTATCTCCGCTATTCCTAAAACGCTTACTTTGAAAGCAGGTGCCCTACACTGACTGTGGACGTCCCTATTAAAAGATTTTTTACTCTAATAGCTCCGAGCACAAAAATTACCAAAACTAAACAAATAAGTAAAAACGTATGCTGTGGTGTATATAAACAGGTCAAATCGGCAGCGCCATCATGTGCTAGCCTTCGCAAAATTAGTTCTACAGAAACGTACATTTTGAGCATTTCCGTTGCAAAACAACATACGGCAATAAGCACACATTTTCTAAAAGATGAGGGATTGAATAGAGCAACTGAGGATGTTTTGAAGTGGAACCAAAATTTTGTAAAACGGCGACTACATCGCAGTAGACGTCCACCATATACCTTGGCCAAATTCAAATCCATTAATAAGTGGCTCGTAGGCTCGCACTGTGTTTATTAATCAACGAGCCGGCTTGAAGTATGTGTAAATGAGGGTCTAAGGTACAAATTCAGTTTCACCGACACCCTCAAAATATGTGGTGGCATTTCACGTTTGCGAGATTGACAATTTATTTGAACACGTTAATGTGTCTTCGACAGTGTAATATATATATATATATATTTTTATTTCACATTAGCGCAAGGCCCGCGCTTCTGGGTGCCCATGCAATAAAAACAGCGCTTGTGAACTATAGTTCACGAGCGCTGTTACATACTATCCTTCGCTATTCGTTACGCACTAAAAATTTTGCTTAACTATAGTTTGCTTCGAAAACTATAGTTAAAGCATTTTTTTTTACATATAGTAAAGGGTGTTTTGAGAATAAAAAAACGTGTTTTTCATTACGCGTAGATAAACTAGCATTTCGGATAAAACGTGAATGTTCTGAGAACATGACGGCAATTCGCTCAAAAGATAAAAGGGAAAGTCCAAACTTATCTCTCTGCCGACATCCGCCTAAGCCTAATATCGTGAACAAATAGAATTACGAACGCCTTTAGGATTCATTTCAGTTAAAAAAAAAACACATAACAGCAAGAAATAGACCATCTTTTTTTTGTTTATAGCTAACAAGTTTCTTTCCACTGAAAAAAAAAATTGAAGGCGTCCAGAATGGCATTTTTGTTTTGGCGATGTTGTGCTTCAGTGGAAATCAGCTCATTGAGAAACTTGGTCTTTCTCTCTTATCGTTTGGTCCAGGTGACATCATGTACTCAAACTCTCGCATTCTACCCGAAACACTAGCGTGACAGATTCTCATACATTTTGAGCTTCCTGCAATGCGTAGTTCATTTACGCGGGCCAAAAAACACGGTTCTTTTTTCTCAAAAACTACCGGTATGTAATACAGTTATACGCCTATTTAGTTCCCCTTAGTTGTCAGACTGTATTGACTCGCTAACTGCACGGCTAAATTGCAAAGTGCACTAAAAGTACATAAATATTCACTTCTATTATCGAAACTGTGCTTAACATATTGTTCAAGTATATATTTATGTTTTATATAAGTACACCAATAATAAGCTTATTTTGTACTGCTTTTTACCACCGTTAACCAAAAATAGTTAACGGTAAATGTGTTGTCATGTAAAATAAAATTTAAAAAAATGCTAAAAACGCCTCAGAACAAAAGATATTTGAGATCCCCAGCCATTTCAAAAGCAAACTGTTCTTCGTGAAAACAAATAAAATAAATCTCCAGTTCCCGTGGAGGAATTCGTTGGAAAGCAACGTACGTTCGGCGTCATCCGCAACGTGACTCACACGTAATTCCGCCAATTCTCACCATGTTGTTCGAAGTAACAAACCTTAGCGTCTGTCGAATTCTGTAGTTTCTTCAAGTCTGAGCTGACGGATCAAATCGATGGCCTTCCTTCACGTCGAGAACCGCATTCAATTGAGTTATAAACGTCAAGCACTCTTCGCATGATCACAGATAAATAGTTCCTAGCAAAATTCTATTTTCACGCTTGAAAGTCACCATTTGGTCATGCACTAATACGTTCGTCAGCTTTCGGCATTTTGTCAATATTCGACCAAGTACGAGTTGTTTAAACAGTGTAACCCGATTTTTATGTTCAATCTTAGAACAATTATGAGCATATTTATTAATACCGTATTTTAAATATTAGAGAACTTTTTTCTCGTCATCACCCAAATAAAAAAAATTATATTTTTTATGATTTGTATTGTTTGTCAAATTATACACACGGCCTCCGCCCGGAACCCCCTCCTCAACTAGGGAGCTAAATCAGCAGATAGGGAAAGAGTGAAGGGGGGATGCTGACTAAATCGTCTCCGAAGACATATTGAAAACGTTACATGGTTATTGCTAGGGAAAGTATTTATGGAACTTTAAGGTGTAGCGAAAGCTCGTTTTTGTTCAGAGGCAGGAGAGGAGTGTTAAAAACTAGGGTGCACAGAGCGAAATACGAGGACATGGATACAGTGCTTGGTGCATGTGGAGAAGAAATGAAAACGGCTGAGCCCATGACACCCTTTTGTAGAGTGCTTCGCCTAAGAGTCACCTTAGGCAGTGTACACTTTGTAAAGGCTTTCGACTTTAAGGACAGCGACCGAAAAAGAAATGTTCGGAAACGGAGATTGCCAAGCGCCGGCTATATTGGACCGATGTTATTTGCCGAGGGAAGAATAAGGTTTTGTTTTTATTTTCCTTTAAATCTGTTCAGCAGATATTGGACGTCCGAGGCGAATTGTATTTTTTATTAAGTATACTCTTAAAACGCTTAACCTTGTTGTGTTGTCTTAACTTGTAACCAGTTAACTATCCAAGTTAAAAGCTTTGGCTAGGTGGCCCCAGCCCCCTCGCGATTAAGGGGGTTCAGCCGTGTCCATCAATCCATCCACGTATCCATGTACGCAGAGGCAGATAATAGTTAAGTTTTTGTCGAATATCGATCGAACGCCCAGTTTAAAGTCGGTCAAATTCTGTTTTCTGGAAAGTTTAATCGCAGGTTCCAGTGAAGTTCTAATTTTATGCGCGTGCGTGGTAATCGAAAATAATATGTGATACCACCTGGTGCAGGAGAGTAACATACGAGCTACTTCTTTAAAAGATGGCACGTTGCTTTCATAATATTGTGTAAACATTGGTCCTCTCGTCTGAATATTTCGTCTGCTGTTTTCGGTCTGCGATTGATTTGTCTTCAATTGTTCTTCAATATTTACCATGTATTTCACAATCGACTGGTTTTGTTGGATGTGTTTTTTTCTTTTTATCCACTGCAATGGAACACTTGGACAGTGTTAAAGGTGTAATTATTCACTATAAAATGCGTTCTGCAGATTGGCCTGGCCCCACAGGCACCAGTTTTGTTTTTGTGCACCAGATCGTTCCGTATTAATTTTCATAAATGAAATCACGCTTATAATTACTGCTACCACGTGTTCAGATAAGTTGACATGGCACGCGGCACCCATGGTGAATGCCCGGGTTGGAATACATCCAGTTTAGTCTTCCCTTACGTTCCTCCACTTGAAGGTTCGAGTTTATTCTACGTTTTTATTGCGTTTAATCTTTATACTAATTCAGAGCATTACAGAACACGAAACGTTTGGGAAAGTAGTTTTAGCGCATTGCATCGAGTCAGTCTTAAGGTACCGCTCTATCCCACCGTATCGCCGACATCAACGCCAGTTCTTGCATTCTGTTGTTGTCTTATTTCTGACACATGTTAGCCTCATTATTTTTTTGTGAGTATTATTCGTCTTTCACTCGTAAGCCGTGAAATGATTATATCTTAAAGTAAAAAAAAAGGTCTATATTATTTTAAAAAAAAAATATTTAAATAATTTATATGCAAATACATTGAGGAACACAGTTCAAAAGTCGAAGCTCGGCACGGTAGAAGCTGTGGAACGGACACTGATTGTATAGCAAAAGGCTATACTGCGGATCAGTAACCCGTCGGTGGCACCCCCGGAGGCCACTGCTTTGCATCAGGCAATACTGTAAAACCCTTAATGTTCGCGAGCCCTCAATTTTCGCGAATTTCACGAATTGAAGAATTCGCGAAATTTAAGGGCGCGCGAAAATTTCGGTAATTAAGATTTTCAATGCAGGCGTCTGGAATTCGCGAAATTTAGCGGTCGCGATTCTGTCATCTGTGACCGATTCGCGAAAAATAGGGGCCACGAAAATAAGGGGTTTTACAGTACCCACAAGTATGTAGGATATGCACACAAAAGTAGGAATATTAAAGTTTGTACGCGGTGCTCGAAGGAGAGTATGTTATGATGCGCTCCGCTTATTATTTCGGATGTTGGGAGATCGAATTGGTATTTCTCAAGCGTTCGAACGCCGATTAAAAAAAATCAAATGTTTTGGAGCACCACCAACTCTGCCGGCGTCGCTTCTTTCAGTTGCTACATAAATGACACGTTCAACAAATCAGCAACACGCTCCAAGTTTTAGTTTGTCACAGAAGCCCTCACTGCAGTTCAAAGCAAAAGCTCAATTGCACCGAAAGTACTCTGTACAAGCGTTTGAAACGACGCGAATATCCCCAGTATAGGCCTTCTAACTTATCATCTCTTAACTTTCGGATGACTTCGAGATCACCAACGACTCCACATTGACAATTGGAAACCGTTGTCTCGTTAAAACCGCATCAAAGTCTACACCCAACAAAGTCGCAAACCTCGACCTTCAACCCAAAAAACTTTTTTTTTTATTTTTTAAATGATCGATAAACGCTTTTGATCTTTCCGTCCCAAATATTAACCGTCACTTCCGGAAAAAAGGGTAAAAGTTTCATCGTCGAGAACAACTTACGAAAGTAAGAAATCGCAGCCTTTCCAGTTTGTCTCATAAATTCTCAGGAATCTGCTTGTGTCAAACGACGGCTGCCGGTCTTGCCGCGCGACCCCTGCGAGACGAGGCACCATTAGTATTAGTGAGAACGGACCCAGCTTCATGCAGTCTCAGACGGAAGAAACAGCGGAAGTTGAAGTGGCAGAGGAGTCAACTGGCTCGATCAAGTATCCAAAAGTTTTGTGATCCCCCCCTTTCAAAGCGTAAGTCGAGGGAATCCAATCTAATCCATTTCGTCAAATATGCCCAAACATTCGCAAGTTTGCTGAACCTCCAAGTTCGACGAAAGTTCGCGGCAACCCTACGGTATAAGTACGTTCGAACTCGACCGTACAAGCGTCCGTATGCTGCGCTGAGCGAAGCAGCATTTTACTTTTTTTTTTTCCCCCCGCCGCTGCAAATTAACCCGACACGGGTCTGATGGGGCAGTCGGTTCGACGGGGGGGTGCGAGGGACTTGGAAAGCGGCGAGTCTTCGGACCGCGTCCGGCGGCGGCCGAAACGATCATCGGGTCCGCGCTGATCGATGGCGAGATCGATGCGCCATTTCCGCCAATCAAGATCAACAACGAAGGCGCTCTGGGGTCCCATTATCGCCACGCCCCCCTCCCTCTCACCCTCTTTTTTTTTCCGACCGCCTCCTCCTCCCCCTCTGGTCCCCGCAAACTGAATCGATTTCTTTCGTGGCGTCGATAAAGGCACGCGCTGAGAAAACCGACGTGTGTACGACTCCACGGAAGAAGGCACAGTTTAGTTCCGCGGCTGAGGTTTGGGGGTCGGCGTGGTGAGTCACGTATTGCAACAGGCGTTATGCCTTTTTTTTTTTTAAGGCGACAGTTTATATTGCGAGGTGGCAGCCGTCTGTTTCTCGTGTACGTGGTAACCATCTAAATTTAGCGGGAAAATTCGTTCTGTAAATTTAGAAGGAAGTCACAGTGTATTGACACTGTGACGACAGTTTCCATTACTTCACAATTTTCCCCCTAAATTTAGTCGAAATATTTTTTTATTTATTTTTTGCTAAATTTGTAGGAAAATCAGTTTTGTTAGTGTCACATGACAGTGTCTTGTGACGTAATCTAATATGACGTCACGATTCTCCGCTAAGTTTAGTGGATACATTTCTACGCTTAATTTAACGGGAATCACGGCGTTGTGACAAAGTGGCGTTGCGATGTCATGTGACATCATTTAACATGAAATCACAATTTTTCCCCCAAATTGAGTAGAGAACTTTATCCGCGTAATTCAGCGGGAAATCAAAATGGCTCGGCAATGTGATGTCACAGTTTCACGTGATGTCATCATTTTCCGCTTAATTTGGCGAAGACATTTCTCCGATAAATCTTGGCAGGAATATTTCGCCGCCAAATTCAACGGGAATTTAATTCCACGTGCCATCGTCGTGCCACGTGACGTCACAAAGTCCCGTAATGTAATGGCGTCATGTGATGTCATTCTGTCATGTGAAAGCTGTCCGCGACATTTAGGGGACGGCATTTAGTCCGCTACATTTACCGGGCAGTGTATCTGTATACAGCAGTGTCCAGCACATCGGCCGTCGCCGCAGTTAATTTGCGGGAGATTGCAGGAAACTGGAAATTTCTTTCACACCGGCGTCCGTCTTGGTATGCCGTTTCGTTGTCTTTGCGGGAGAAATACTAGCGTTCGCGAGCGAAACAATTATTCCCCGAGCCCGGAGGAACAGAACAACACCATACGTGTTTACGCCCTTAAGGGTGTGAAGTAACCAATCTTCAGCTAAAATCCTAAGGCTGTTGCTAACGCTTACCCGCAGATATGCACTTGAGACGAGTCATGGCAATCTATTAAAGCGTGAACTTCCTTCTTACTGTAGTCGCCACGGTATTCGGCGTCAAAAGAAGCTTTTACCAGAAATCGTTCTAAAAAGCACTTTAAACATCACGAGGACACCTAAGCACTTCTTATGAGTTGTGAATGCGAAAGCACGAATATCATTCATCCACTCCCTTACTTCGTCTGCGGCGTACTGGCGTGACCGGCCACGTTTCGCTACCGCCGAGGTAGCGGCCGACGGCCGAGCGCGCGCTCTCATGAAATGGCCGCGGCACGCTCAGCTTGGCCGTGCAGCGTCTCCGGAGATTGCCCAAGCAGGCTGTGCGGCCAGGTGGCTGCGTGCGATGAGACGCCATGGAAACGGCTTCTCTTGTGGTGTCCCTTGAAACTATGGCTCGCAAGACCTAATGGGAGCCTCGTTTTTTGAAGCTATGACGGGCGCCAGCCAGTGGGAGCCTTTCCTTCAGATTTCTGCTACAGACGATAAGATTTGCTCCATTGGGACAGGGGAAGGTGCCGTTTGGCGCGGTGTCAAAAGCTGATGACGTCGGTTTGTCCATGGGACAGTTAATGCTTTCGCATTAAAACAGCAAATTTCGCGGAGTGCCATAGAGTTAGCCAGCCGCCAAATTGTTTTCGCCTCTCGGTCCCTGTCAAGCTGCGTAGTGACCTGTTTTAAGGACCGCGCCTCTTCGTCGCTTGATAACGCACACACGTCTCGACCCAGCTGCGTCGCCCACAACGCCGGGAATACTTGCGCCCTTGACCGGCGTTGCTGCGACGCCTTTAACGAAATGACTTCGTGCTTTCGGCCTAAATCGGCGTACTGGAAAGGGCTGTGAATTTCGAATGATGTCGGACAAAACGAAAGGTATAAGGCACAAAGGAGCGTCCAGTCTCTAAACTCTTATGTCGACTCTTGGTTCTCGACCACGGAAGACGACATATTTGGTGTCGCGAAAATTATTGAATGGTTTCGCGGCTTAGTTATACTCTTCGCGGAAACCTTACCGTCCCTATGTCCTTCGCGAGGGTCCTTCCGAGACATGCCCCTCCTTATCGGTTCCTGAAATTACGGGTTGTTTCGGGGAAAAGAAAACCGCGTTTTTTCCCCAGAAAGAGAACGCGTGGCAACAAGGCAGCCAAAGGTGCGCCGGCGTTGGCTCAGGCCGGGGGGAAGCCAAAGCACGTGGGCTCATTTTGGAGGATAAACAAGCGCACCAGGTGCGCAAGAAGCAGTCGAATTTGCAGGCCGTATGCAGTTTAGCCTGTAAAGTATTTATGTTTTATTACTCTGCTCTGCATCTAAACACCACTCCACGCCCCATATCTTCGTACATCGAGCGACGCACCCTTATCTCAACTGTATAAGTAACGAATTACGTGCCATTAACCCACAATGTTTTAATAATTTTTTCACACTATTTTTTTTTAATTTAGTTTTACACAGTTTTTAATGATCAAGGTTGGGGTGCAATTCCGCTATAACGACCCTTCGCAAAGATTTGCACAATCCACAGAACCAGCGATGAATCGCTCCACACAAATTTCCAGCACCGGTATAGTTACGGAAAAAAATGTAAACAAAAAGAAACCACGAACAAGGCGCAAAATTGAAGCGCAGTTGCGGAATTTCGCATTTCATAAATTACTACCTCCGCGGGGGAAGAAAAAACGCGAGGTGCACAAACTGCAGCAAGAATTTCGTTGAACCCGATCCCGCGGTTCGAGTCTGCTTGTGATCTAACGACGTCTCCTCGCGTTTTGTGTCTTGAAATATAAATCGCGCGCTCAGCGACAAAGCGACGAGTCGACCTCCGAACAGAGAGCGCGTGACGTCAAAGGGATGCTCGGAACGCCACCGAACAAGTCCTTACAAACAACTACAACTACAAAAAAAAAAAAAATGAAATAAAGCTAAGAGCGAAGCCCTTACGGCGTGGAGACAGAAATGGCGTCATTGAATATCCTTTTCGCTCTGACGTGTAAATAAAGCAGCCGCCGTTCGGAACGCTTCGCCATGGAAACAAGCGAAGAATTCGAGGCGCACATCGGTGACGCAGTCATTCAAGGGCCTTTTTGGCTTTCGCCCTGAAAACGAAGCCTCCCCCCCTTTCTTTCGTCCCCTTTTCAACGACGCTCTTTGACGCGGCAGCACGCATATATAAGTTGCGACTTCGCGCCTTTTCCTCTCGAGTCAAATTCGAAAATTTGGTATTTATTTTTGCCTCTGACTCTTTCCTTTATTTTATTTCTTACGCGTGGCGGTGAAATATTAAGAATAGGATCCTCTGGGCTGAAGTAGATATTGACACGCTGTGATATTGAAGCTCCTAATTAAAATTAAGAAAAAAGAAATCGTCAAGTTGGTTCATCGTTCTATTGTGAACAAAACTGGTAAAACGAAAACAATTCTATATGCACTGTTTATAAGGATTGTAGGTTTTCTAGACGCCTAGATTGCGCCTGCATCATTGCGACACATCTGAGGGGTTCGTTGGCTGGCAATTACAGAAACACGTTTTCCTCGAAGTCGAAATATCGGAGAATCTAAAACCTGCAACACACAGGTTTCAGAAAATGAGCAAGGAAACACGACCTGGCGCTCATTGGAACCTGGCAGACCCCTGAGTCCTATGCGAGCGCAGTAGCGGAGAAATGTCGCACAATAAACATTAAACTAGACATTTTCAAACTTCTTTTCTCTATGGGGTACATGAACACGATAGTCCATAAGTTGTGTTACTTGTTTTTTCCCAGTCACGACCGGGGATCGGGAAGAGATAAAACTAGCTGAATGCACCCAAAGCGCGTAACCGCTAACTTTACAACAGGAAAGTGTGATTTCGTAACTTTAATCTCTATTCGAAAGTAAACAAGCCTTCCAGAATGCTGCAATAAGTAACTGCCTGATCGCATCCTTTCGGAAAACAAAAAGACCGGCTTGGCTGTAGGCATGACATGACGTTAATGTAATACAATTAGAATAATTTATTCCTTACATTAAGTAATGTTCATTGTATACACCATTACTTTTCTGGATATGTAATTTATTAATCCAATAAGTTACCTTAGTGCACTAATTTGAACTAAACTTGATATTTATTTTTTTTAAGATGTGGAGTGTTCGGGCAATCAACCACACAGCAACTTCTAGAAATCCTCTTCGGAAGGAAGAGACTAAAAAAGGGTAGAATTTGAAACGAAACGTAGAAAGACGAGATATAGGTTGGAGAATCATTTGTCGAGATGTGCATAAGAAGGCATTAAAAGGATACCTGCAGAATCGCATTCTGCCAGGCAGAAAACCGGTCCCCAGTTTTCTCCTTTACATTCCCCCTCTAACTCTTCTCGCCTCCTCTTTTAAAAAGGGGGGTTGTTAAGCTACCTTCACGGAGAGTTTCCTCTTTCTTGAATGGAAATGATGAATTGAGGGAGACTCTTCTCCTTTCAGGCTCCTTGATGTTTTCAAGGGGCATTAGAAATTGCATGTCTTCTTTAACCAATCAGGAGGAAGCAAAACACGCCGAACTACCCGAATGTGCGAAAAGGTGAAATTGCTACGACGACAACCTCTGAACCTTGCTCAAACAAGATATTAGTTGCTTTACACTACGGAGTATGTCGGTATATTGAAAATATATCTCTATCATTTCAACGCGTTATGTAATATCCAAGTAATTTTAAAGCAATGTCATGATTGTGCAGGCGCGATGCAATTGTAATTTTATAAAATTTGAGTAACGGCAACTTGTAATTTATGAGTTTTCAAGATATTCCGGTTAGTTATTTTTGTTTTAAATGTCATATAATCTAGAGATAATTGGGCCACCTCTGTCTGTATGGTGGAAGCAGTCGCTCCACTCGAAAGGTCCAGCCATCATCCATGTAAGCATCAATCAGCTTTTAAATAATGGCACATGATACTGAGACATATTGTTCGAGCTAACGAGGATGCACCTTCGTGTAAAACGAGAGAAAAAAAAAACCGTCTTCCCTAAAGAGCAGCAATTGCACGTTTTCATCACCATTCCATCGACTGACACTGGCGCTCACTCTGAGGAACACTTCGGCATCTCACGCCGGTCCCGCATCACAATAAATACGCACGTCGAAAAAATATAAAAACACACTTGAAAAAACTAAAAAATAAAAACACGAAATAGCGTTTTTTTTTCAGATACGTAGTAAAATCGAAATTAAAAATTCTCAACTCAAAATCTTTACCAATTTTTTTTTTGCTAGTTCACGAAACATTTATAGTACCAACTCGGCGGATCAAGAAATGATAATATTAATAACAATATAAATAATAATAAAAGAAAGGCTTGTCACCAGCCGCCTTCGATATTCCTCCGTCTCCCGGGCAATCCTTTCATTCCCAGCCTCCCCTTTCCCTCCTCCCCTCTTCCGAGTCAGTGTCGGTCGGATTCCCCTTTCCTTTTATTTTATTACTATTTCCTTCCCCCCTTTTCAAACCGTCGAAAAGTTAATTTCGCTCAGACGACGTCGCAAGCTGCCGCCCGCGTGGCCTCTTCCCCGCACGACAGGAAGAAGGGGCGGCGTGTAAAGAGGCCAAGCCAACGCTGTCGATCGCGTCTACGCTGCCCGATAGATCGCGTCTTTTCAGCGCACCGACGCACTCGCCCTTCTCGCGTCTGTTGTAACCCTCGCCGCAAGAGCGCCTTTCGATACTCCGTCTCAGGTGAAGATGGAGCGCGCTGGACGCTAGACGATGAATACGACCTCAAGGACAAAGGGCCAACGCCTCTCCCACCCAAACGTCATCCCCGGTTGAACCACCTGGCGCCGTCTAGTTTGCATCAGCGTCGCCGCCGGTGTGTCGTGTAGCGTCGCACGACGAGCGCGACGCTAACACCGGGCAACGCCGAGGCGGACACGTTTGCCGCTTTGCGGTGCCTGTACACCAGCTCCAGCGTCTTCGCCGCTTGGAGGCGGGACGGCGATCCCCAAACGATGACGTAATGAGCAGGCCTTGACTCGTAGGCGGTATTGCTTCGAGCCACTGAGACCAATCCAAAGACGTCTGGCTGTCCCATGTCCTTCGAAAGGATGTCACAGTTACGCGCAGCTATACGTTCACAGTACTAAATTGGTTTCAACGGGTTGCAGCGTGAACGTTGCGGCCCATCGTAAGGTAAAGCGGAGTGTAGAACCCGCCATAAAGTTTAAAAAAGAAATGCCAGAGGATAAGCGGCGTGCCGGTCTGGAATTAAATTCTCCGAAGAATTTAATTTCGGGGAGGCCTGTTTCACGTTGCATTCCAGATGGAACCACGGTGAGGACTCGCCCACGGCCGCGTTCTATATTGCTGTAACGGGAGAAGCAATATACGGCGAGCAAGTGCTCCAAAATACGTCTTTGGCTCGTGGGAACGCGTGAAGGGGCGCACCAATTAATCGGCAACGAAGAGAACGCGCTGGAAACGCGCCATGACGAGGCATCCAAGCGCTCGTTTTCATTGGTCGACGTAGGGGAAATAAAAAGGAAAAAAAAAACACTTTGGCGCATTTGTGCGGGTGTAAACGAACCAACAGGTGCGCAAGGTGCACGCGAACTTGCACGCCGCATAGTGACTGGCAGGGTGCAAATCGCAAGACGTCCATCTCGGATGTCTGGTCTCGCTCGTTGCCTTCTGACATGTTCTGGCTCGAAGCTGACGGGACGCCGAAGGCTTTTTACCGAAGAAAGGGATCTCACGCTGGAAGTAGCACAACCGATCGAGGACCTCCCCTCCGTTGTCAGCCTGTCAGTCACTATGGGCAACTGACAGTGCTCTTTCGTTTGGAACTATCTAGCGACTGAAACAAGAATCATTGGATACGCCTGGGAGTGGCGGCTGCAGTGTTTAAACGTGAACTAAGCTTGGTTCAGACAGTTGCGTTTGACTGCGTTGCGGCTGCAAGAAACCAGGATATCCTTGCTGCTTATATCCCGTGCCATGATGATTCCTTGAATTGGATTCCACGCTTCATATGAAGCACATATATGCCGGCGACTCGCTTTATATGCTGGGTAGGCCAGAAAGCCGTGATCCTGGGACATGCAAGTATACGGCGGAAGCTACGGCCCTGGAGGGCCAATCGGAATGTGACGATGCACGTATCATCGGACTGCGCCTTCAGTGCGAAGAAGTGCCAGGTACTCCGCTGAGTCATGATTCAAGGTGTGTGCGTTGCGCTCGTATCCGTAGTGCATATTGAAGCCGTCGGTACGCAATGCAGGGCTTATCGTTCACCCCTTGTCAAGTTACTACGAGACTGGACAAAACCGTGGGCTCTGACTTTCCTGGCGCCGCCAGGCTGTTGCGCGCGGGCTAGACCATTCCATGTAGCGCTCTCAGGGCGGCGCCATTTCGTTAGACTGCAGCGCCCTCTCCACACATCCGGAAGGTTCAGCAGGTTCGGCAAGCTAAAACGAGAGAGAGGGAACGCGCCCGATTTTGCTAGCGGACGACGAACCGGGTGGTTGCCGTTCTCCATCTTTTGGGCTGTACCGGCGGGCTGTACCGAACATCGAACTCTCGCTCGTGGCTGCCGTTATGAAGTGGTCCGCGTTCTTAGAATATTTATGGCTACTCCAAAATCAGCCTAGAGCTCTCTGTTGTTCTACTTCGGTAAATGATCAACTAGCGTATCTTCATTCCGTTACTTCAATAGCAGCGGAATCAGCCGGCACCTCAACCAGTGCGTGCATTGCGTTAGGAGAGCACGTTTTTATTTATCATTCCAGACTTCCACTCATCTTCGCTAAAGGCCTGCACCATTACGAACTTTGTAGAGTAAAAACTGGTATAGCAACCGGATTTACTTTTCGCCAGAGAGACCGGCCAATCTGACACAGTTTTCCCTTTTTTTTATTTGCACGCAGGTAGCAGCGCAATGACGCCCTGTTAGTATTTTTATCTAGCATAGTATTACACCAGGGGTGGACAGGTTGACCCGGCCTAAGAGCCGCAATTAATACCACGAAACTTCCAAAAGCCGCTGGGGGAAGGGGAGGGGGGAGGGCAACTTTTGCCCAGAGCAATAGACAAAACTCGAACTACTTTCAATCTATTCGAGTCAACAGCATGGACTGCTTTTGACTCGGATAGATTGAAAGTAGGTCGAGATTCGTACGTACAGATGGACACTGTACGTAAGGTCAGTAGCACAGGACTACCAAACCGCAACATAACTTTCGATTTAAAACGCGTTCCATTTCTCTTTTTGGGGAAGTGCCCGTGTGACGGGGAGGGAGGCGGAGAAGTTGGGGGGGGGGGGGGGGGGCGGGGGGGGGGGGGGGGGCAGCCGCGAGCCGCACTTTAGCACACAAAGAGGCGCATGCGGCTCGCGAGCCGCAGCTTGACCACCCCTGTATTACACGATAACTGGCACACCAAAATCTGCGCATCTGCGCTTGAAATTCCCAAAATGACGCGATTTTAAACAGAGTTTGTTCGCCAGCCGGATGCTAGGTACTGCCCACTCGGCGGAGCAGACCGGAGCAGACCGGAGCAGTAATAATTGAAAACGAGCGCGTTGGTGAATAGATACGAATATATGAAGGGATAAAACATCGAGGAAAGAAGTCCCATTTCCGTCCACGACCTCGATGTTTTATCCTTTCCTGTATTCGTAACTTCCACAACATTTCTCGACATCTATCACAACCAGACGTCTGGTAGAGAAGACGACCGAACGCTTCGACGTCCAAAAGGCCGTCGACTTCGGCAGAATTAGGAGAAAAAGCAAACATGCTCAGACGGTCTCTTGTAGCCGCCGGCGACGACAGCGAGTCGGGTTTCCGCGCTGGGCGGGAGAGATGGTCCATGCCTCCTATCAGCGGATCTGGAAGACCTCCCCGACCGTCTGAAAAACCGCGTTCTGTTTAAACAAAAACAAACACAAAAGCCAAGCCGACGACTGGCAAGAGGGCTCCCCTAGAGGTTCTCGTAGGGTCGGAGTTGGTCACATTTGGGCAAGGACAGAAGCGAGAGCGTGAGCCGGATGTTACACTCGAATTGCCGTGGATGTAACTCAATCTTTGTGATACTCTGTTCGACGCTAAATCCGGGCGCAGCTGACGCTATCGATCCGATTAACCCAATCAAGGAGTGCCAGAAATGCTGTGTATATCAGGGAGCTCCTTGTCTTTCTACGTTCGCTATACCCAAATAAAACAATCACGCGCAAAAAAAAAAAAAAAAAAAGAAAGAAAGAAGGCGCGGGATTGCGGTGGATTTAGTCTGCGGGATGCGTTTCTGGGGCCCTAATCTGGACACTCGGCGGAAAAGTCGGCGAGAAATTCGGCGGCTATGATTGGCCGGCGTCAAGGTCAAGTGTGGCGTTGGCCAATCGCGGCCGCCAAATTTCTCGCCGTCGTTTTCGCCAAGCGTCCAGCTTAGGGCCCCTGGTCGGTCATAGAGAACCCACAAATTCGACGAGCATCATTTCATGACGAAGCACTTTTGGTCCTGCTCTGTTGCATCCGTCGGATGGTAGCCTCCTCAGCCCTGGGACTTTGTGTCTAACGGCGTATAAAATTGTGGCAAGTGAAAATCTGTAGATTTCATCAATCACCTTATGTTCCGGTGTATATAAGTCGCGTCTTTTGTTTTTGTTCCAGAGTTTGCGACTGTGCGCCCTGTTTAACGGTGCAATTTTAATGCATTTTATTTCCTATATGTGTGGACATGTATGTGTATGTTTGGCTTCTGGTCTTTTATAAGTCGTTTGTTCTGCTGGCGTTATTATTTTTTGCGCGTATTTTTGTTTGTGCAACGAGGTGAAGACCCGCTGGTCTTTTTCTGGGCCACTCAGACATAATTTTTTTTTTTCAATATTAAATGCGCAAGTTTGCCGCGGGGATTATATTAGTCGTTCGATTCGTTGCTGGCAATGTCGAAACTGGCTTCCGCTTGCGCGTATATTGCGATTACAATAGAGATACGCGGATGTGTATGTCGTGTTCCTCCGCGCCGACCACGCGAGTATAAGCGACTTCTTTGAAAGAACCACCTGTAGAGCGCCTTTTCGGTGAAAACCGGCTGTTTATAGGGGGGTCAATTTATGTAACTGTGCGACTTATAGGCTGGAAAATAATGTAAGTCAGCAAGTACGCCGACCGAAACTAAAAATTAGCTTGGACGATATGGAAAAAAGAGATCAATGATTACCCAAAGGAAAGAAAAGGTGGTGAATTTGTTTCAATGTAACACTATATATTCATGTTTTTTTATCTATCTAAATTTATAGCTAGGAACATCCTGAGATTTATTCGAGTAGAAATGGTAGAAACGACCACTGAATACATAAAAGAATTTATATTCACAAATTAAACTAAATCTGTCCTAATTATATGGACGAAATTGCGAGTCACTAGGTGAGCAGCGGATAGCGCGTATACTTATCTTCTTGGAACTAAATAATTATAAATGTTAATACAGACATGTCTCGTTGATATGGACCCCGTTAATATGGATACCCTGCTATATGGACACCATTTTCGGGGACAAACTCGGAAAATACATGAATTTTTGTCTCGTTAATATGGACAACTCACATTATGAACGATATTTTGGGGGAACGTAGCGTCCATATTAACGAGGCATCACTGTATTACTATGTAAGCCAAACACATAACACCCCGTGTTAAATGTCAAGTAAAGCAATTCCACAACCGCTATAAAATTATCAAAGAATGCTACGCAGACAACGAGATTAGCCAGCTTTGTTCAAATCCTGAATTGCTCGTGGGAAGAAAGAATACACTGTAACAACAGTGGAGAACTTTTGACTTTGCCTAGACGTGTCCGGTGCCGAGACCCGCAATTCCCGCCGGTGTGAACACTCGTTGACACCTCCGGCGTCTCCAGTGCCAAGGCCGACAATCCCCGCTTGTCTGGGACCCCTTAAAACTTGTGGCGTAAACAACAGGGCAGCGATGAGGATGGCATGCTCCTCTTGGTTGTCTACCGGCGTACTTCCCTTGAGGTTTACGTTAGAGTATACAGGGCTCGGGGGCTGGCATTTCTCGCCAGACCGGCGCCGTGAGCCTCGCCGCTTGCCGGTGGCCTTCTATTTGCATGCCATCCTCGGTAGGAGTAAGAAAGGGCAGGAGACACAAGGGTCAAGCGGGGTTCTGGGTAGTCTTCATAGACGGTCTTCATAACGCGTCTTCATTCTGGTAGTCTTCATGGAGGGAGCCGACAAGCCGTAGCCGTGACAGGAAGAACGAAACCTGGCCGATGGAATATGAGTTAGTAAATTGTTTCGTTACACTTGCTGTGTCGTGTGACTTTCTTCGAAATGACTGAAGCGTGGCTTGATCAAGTCTGGCGTTGTATATTAGGTCAAACGATCCAATACAACAAAACACATAATTAGACCAAAAACAAATCTGCGCTGTGGCACTAATCATGCGGTTTCAGCATGCTCAGTGTAACATATCAGGGTTTTTTTGTTTTAGGTCTGGCGCTTCCCAAAGCTTTTCGGTGAATTTTACACACAAAACCTCTTGCAGTTTAGGAGACTGATAAGGGCTCTCAATGACGTAACTGAGCAAAGTATCGAAATTGGAGTGTTTCGCACGTTTAGCTCCCAATCGCAACGAGAGTCATACGTGCAGTCGCAGATACCGCAGCTTATATGTGTAATTTTTCTTTTTTATGTGGTATAGTTATAATTCAACTGACCTCGCCGAAAAGTAGTTAATAAAAATAAATTTACTTCTGTATAAACTATAAAGTTAAAGTCTGTACAAGAGGGTGTGAGCTTTAAAACATGACGAAATTACTCTAAAATTTCATATGTCTTCAAAAAAATCCAGACCAGACTAATTTTAATTTTTGCCAAAATTAGAATGATTTGTATGTTTTGCACTGGTTGTTTAGCGACTATATTACATTCGGGCACCATTATTTCCCATTACCAGGCTTATTAGTCCTGCGAGCGAGCCGATTCCAACAGCTATACAACATTTAGTTTTATTTTTCAGCTTCATTAAACTTCTTTTTGCGTCAATTGGTGTTTCTTGAAGCAGTTCCCTATAAAATAAATATGTTCCGAAAACGAGTTTCCATCCACTGGTTGATCGCTAAATGAGACGGATGCCCTTCACTTTCTTTTCTTTCTATTAATTTAAGTAAGCAGCTTGAGCGTTAGGTGTTCATTTCTAAAGGTCTTTTACTTGTGCCCCTTGAAAAGCTTACTATTACTAATAGACCGATCTCACTAAGCGTTCGGCGCATGCGTGACGCCGCCATAACTTCAGTTGACAGGAGACAGACTGCCGTGCATGCGAGGACTTGTGCTGTCTCATGCTCCATACGCGCAGAGCTCCAGTGAGGTTCTCGAGGCTAAAGTTCCCTCGATGCACTGCGGTAGCGGTGGCGTAGTGAAACTGGCTGGTGAGATCGGTCTATTCCAGAAACGAATTTAAATTTTGACTGTATTTGGTCGAAAATAATATACTACACCTAAATATTATAAATAAAAGTAGTTCAACTACAGTAATTGAGTAACTATACATGAATGTCTGGTAGCCACCTAGCTACGTAAAAAATTCAAGCAAACCAATATTAAAATCTGAGGGCAGGGTGAAAGGAAAGATCGGCCCCTTAAAAATCATTTATGATAATCGTTTACCCACGTAAATTACTCGTAAAAATGAAAACGACACACGCAGTTACCGCAAGTAAAAAAAAAACAATACTGAAATGATGCTTCGAATAATATTTGACTTCTCGTCGCGAAGGAACTAATTTTGTAGGAACCTATAAGATCGCCCGCGGACGAGAAGTGGGTCATTAATAAGCTCGTGGATTGCATCCTCGCAAACACCTAAAGAAAGCGAACCTCTCGAATGCACCGCCTCTGGAGTTACACGAAGGCTGACGATATTTCTGATACAGGATACCCCGGGACGTAATTCGAGTTAGTGCCGTTTACCCTTTGCGCTAACGCGACCGCCCGTTCTTTGAGCCAGCTTGTTGACTCGACGTCGGAGTCGCCGCTCGGAGCTATCGACTTAAGTGGGCTCGGAGAAGTAAACACGCTTTTTCAAAGGGCTCCCTAGAGTCCGCTCACCCCTACGTTGACAGTGCGGGTGAAGCTAAGCGCTCGTTCGACCCGTCATACGCCAAACTTTTGTCACGTGATCACGCTCCCGCCCATGCCCATGCGCATGGAGCGGGGTCAGGTGGAGGCGTTTGATTGGTCTAACGAGAGTGTAGCCTCCACAGTACTGTCAGTTCAGGGGTGAGCGGAGCTTAGCAAGTGCGGCGTCCACGTTTAAAAGGGTCGCATCAGCGCATCGCCCAGTGGAAGAAACGGCGAAGAGGGTGGCCACTCCCGTCTTGGCAATGCTCCCAAAGATGTTGAAGGCGCGGCTCCGTTCTCTCAGAACGAGCTCGAGAGAAAGTTCCGAGCGTGAAATGATGATAAAGAAATATATTTAAACAACTTTTTCGGCAATAAATATTTCTCTACCTTGCCGGTAGAGTCAATATACCCATCAGCCAAACTTCTCTTGCTGCCCGTTTTCGTTATTCCTGAAACAAACTTTCGTCCATAGAATGTGTCACAGGACAGTCACGTTAAGTCACTCGCATAAAGCTTTTAGCGTTCGGTCTTTAATGTCTCTCTTTAAATTCGGTTTTCAGTGTCGCTCTCCAATGTCGCTCTTTTATGAAAATTGTTTCCTACATTGCGACTCTCTGTTCTGAAGGCGCCCCCAAGCGCTACCCCCTCATCTTCATGAACACAATACACCCCAAAGCTCACGCTTCTTTCGTAAGAAAGGAAAACTACCCTAAACGTGTCGCGCTTATTCCCCACAGCAAATTCACCGCGCGAGGAAGGTTCTAAGGTATCTAAGCTAAACGCGTTACGGCTCAGAAACCCCGAGTGAACGACGCACCATACACCATTTCGCCTTACAATGGACCACTGAAAACGCCACCGACCATCCTCGTTTAATCTAGCGCTGCAAACTTATCATCAAGAGACTACGCTCTCCGCGCGCCCATCCGCCCTACCCCGCTCCCCCCAGAAGGTCAGGTGACACCCCCACCGCATTGCATATGGCTTCGCTAGCGCCTAGCATCCACTGCGCTCCATCGCAGGGGGTACTATTTACGCCCCAAAGACCCAGCCGGCGATTAAACGAAAGGAGAGTCAAAGTAACGACGCTAGAGCGCCGGCCTTCGTTGTCTTTCCCCAAAGTCGCGCACCGAAGCTTCCCCGGCCCGTTTAATATATTGCCGTCCTGGGAATGAACACGGCCTTCGATTCTCGCTCCGCCATCGCCAAAGTTTCACTCTAACGCTCACTTCAAGATGGATCCCAGCAGGCGCTACTTGCCGTCCTAGCCAACCCAGCGCTCTCCACGCGTCACGTGACTAAGCGCCCTCGGGTCTCTGCCCCACTCCTGCGGTCACGTGGGACTGCTATGGCACTGGATTGGCTAACCATGGCCCGTGGTGTACTTTGCGATCCATAGTCAAATGAATAGAAGTGTAACTTTCGTGCATCAATTTGTTACTTTTCTTCTTTTTTCTTTTTTTTAGAAAAGGGGAAGTGGGGGGTTGTAGTATGTTGTTCCTCTATTTTCCCGCGTGAGTCGAAGTGTAGCGCTCGGGGAATTAGATTCAAATTAGCGGTGCTGTCCTCAGATAGGACCCGGGGCGATTAAGCACCCAAGCACTGAAATGTGTCTGCGTGTGTTTATGTTGGCTTTCTCCTTCGCTGAGCATTTGTTTCGACTCGTAACCCCGGTCGGCCGTTAAATTGGGGAGGGCTGTGAGCCCGTGTAGATTATTCTCTTTAGGTGGCCCCTTTGGATTTTTTCGGTGGTGCTTTCTTTTTGTGCAGGTTTTCTTGGGAGAATTCGCGAAAAGTGGAGCTAGCTGATCGCTATACGGGATTTCCTCTTGAATTCCCCCGTTTAAAGCGAGCTTTTCGGCAATGCGAGAAATTGATGCCGGTGCTCGAGGGTTATTACCGAAAGAGTAATCTCTCTTCTGATCCAAGAGCGAGTCAATCGTGGATATCATTGGGTTTCCCTGTTCCTCTCTCTCCCTCTGTATATCTGACTTTCGTCAGCCCTCCCTGGATAACAAGGCGGCATTACTATTGTGCCCGGAGCCCGTCTCCGATTGGTGGGTCTGACGGGTCCAAAAAAGTGGTCCCTCAATTTCGGCCTGATGACGTCGTAGAATTGTGATGCTGTCACCGGCCACGATCCTAGCGGCGTCACAACAGCGGTGGTGGATGGGACAGACGCCTGTACTGCTGCCGGTCACTTTCCACTGGGGCAGTCCATGGAACCTTCGACAGTCAGGAGTTGGGAAGCCGTGATGAGAGCGACACTCGCGTTCGCTCGTGGTTTTCGCCGGAACTTCTTTGGCCAACCGCCAGGACAGCGAAATCCGAAAGCATGATACCCCACCTTTTGTGACGTCATTTGTTGCCACTTTGGGACCACTTTCAATGCATTGGCCGGAATAGGACGCTAAACGCACAAATCGGAGACGCGTTTCAGGCCTCGTAGCTGCAGTACTTGATCCTCCACGCCATTTACCTGAGGAGAGCACGAGTAACAGATTAAAAACGAGTGCGGCGTCGGCGTTCAGCTGAAACTCGTGTTCGACCATCTTTAACACGAGTCCCATTCAAGCATTGACGCAACACTCGGGTTCAATCTATGACCCCCACTAGCGTGGGGTTCAGTGGTGACGTGTCAAGGGTGACGAGAGAAGAAACAATGAATAAATGAGAAAAGTAAACGTTTAATGATGTGAACTTGCGCCTACAAACTAAAGCAAGAATTGGCTGCGTGTTTGGTCACTCTGCAAACGCTTTTAAATGCGGTAACTTTATAGCAGGGGTCTCAAACACGCGGCCCGCGACTCACTGGGACGCGGCCCGCAAGCAACTGGCTACGAGCGCCGGTTCCCATGTCTCGAGCGCTAGAGATGGTATGCGCCATAGTGATCTAATCTCGCCGATTCATTTTTGGCCGAAAAGTAGCTCTTCTCTTTTCACGGATTCACATAGTTTTTACTAATCTGTGTTCATTTGTTCTTTGCTTCGCTTCATTTTTTGCTTCCCAGCTTTTTGTAGTGTACAATAATTCGGCTACTAGGCTGCAAGAGCGAACTTTTTGTTGAAGGATGCATCTCGTCTGCGCGAACTCTCGACTAGCAGAAGCAACTGCTAACTATAAAGCTACGAGCTCGGGATTTCCGCCTTCAAAAAACATCACCATTAAAAGACAATTATTTTTTTCAGTGTTGTAATAAAATCGCCAGAAAAGGAAGAACTGTTAAATTAATTGATTGCTTTTTAAGAACAAGTTGAGCTTGGTTATTTCCCCAGTCAATAGACCAATGGGAACGATAGCGTACTTTCTCTTATTCTATATTAGAAATGCCAGCACGATGGTGGGGCGGTGTCATTTTAATTCTTGTTACCACATCAGATCAGGGACCCAAAGTAGTCATGTAAACAAATCAAATCTACAGATGTCACTGGCAGAACTGAGTTTACTGGAATCATGGAGCACGAAGGCTCTTCTCTTTTAAACCTTATGAACCCCCCCCCCCCCCCTCTAACTTTGGCCCTCAGCCTTTCCAGTGCGGGCTATCTGGCCCCCAAACTCAAATGAGTTTGAGACCTCTGCTTTATAGGGTAGGTGTTGCTCTTAGTTCGGGTGGTGCCTAGGGCAGGATAACCCTTTGTCTTTCGGTGACTGTCATGGGTGGCTCCCTTAGTGTATGTAGTGCCTAGTGACGGATTTTGTACGAAAACAAATTGCGTCACACCACTGTCTCTTTTTGACGCTGCGCTTTCCTTCAGCACCACCCGGATACAAAGACTTTGCGCTGACTTTTCTGGGTAACCGAGAAAAGGAAAGCGCGCCTTTCTGCCCTTTTTAATCCTCCTCATTTCGCGCACTCTTTCTACACCAGCTGGTTCTGCTTCTCCCGTTCCCACGTGCTGGGTGGGTAGATCAGTCAGCAGCGCACTGAGGTTTCACGCAGTTGACCGGGGAATCAATCCCTAGCGCCGGTCGCCATTTTTTTTTCTTTTCAAATTCGTTTAGCCGTTTAGGGACTCATCGAGCTAATCATTTCGTGCTTACGCAACCCCTAAGTTTAGATGGCGCTATACAACTACCGCTTTAAAAGGAACCCTACATTGAGCGAGGGCGACAAAGGAGCCACTGTCACGAAGCTGCCAAGTCACAGATCTTGTCTTACAGACTACCTAGTCCAGAGGTGGCCAAGCTGCGGCTCGCGGCTCCTTACCCTAGCCCCCCCCCCCCCCCCCCCCTCTCATGTCTTCATCCTAGTCAGACGGCACTTCCCCGAAAATAGAGATAGAACGCGCACCAAATCTAAAGACAGTTTGCGATGTGGTAGTCTTGTACAGTTGGACTGATTTTGCCTCGGAGAGATTGAAATACTTCGAGTTTCGTTTATTGCTCAGGACAAATGTTTGCCCAACCCCCCTCCTCCCCCCCTTCCCGCGGCCCTTGGAAGTTTCATGGTTTCGTTTGCGGCTCTTAGGCCGGGTCAGCCTGGCCTCTTATGACCTAGTCAATAACATGCTGAACAAGAAAAAGCGATACTTCACAATATTCGAACATATACTCGTTTTCAACTCAAGAACCTCGGTAAGAGAAGTGCAGCTCCTCGCGAAGCATTACTGATCTCCCGCTTTATGGGAAGAATGAAGATATATGCAGGTGCATTTTAGATTAGATATATGTTATCAACACTTATATTTTTCAAACGCCAAAAAACATCGCTTTTTGCTCCGACAACCTAAATCTTGTATTAACTATTTTGCGTGGCGTATACACAATGCACACACCTTTCTTTTTGACGTTTCGACGGGCATAAAACTTTCCAGAAGAGCCACTCAATATAAATTCAAGAGCTTGACTGGTGGGATTCCAACACCACGCCTCCCGAAGGGAACTCTAGCACAACGGCATTGTTTTCTAAGAAATGCTCGTTTCTCCCTACCTATTTTTTTTCTCATTCTCGAGAATCTGGTTTACCGAAAGCCAGCGCGTGAGACTATGCTCGTAAATACCTTTCTAGTCAACGGAGCCAAATCTAAAGTGACTAAATGCCTGATATGACCAAGGGTCACGACGTAGCTAGTGAGTCATATAAGCTATTTCACTTTCATGTCTCGCATTTAGTAGAATATATTCTAGTTGCTTTTAGTCTTTTTTCTTTCTCGCAGATTTAGGTTCTAAACTAGTTAGTATGGAGCATTGGTCATAACAACCTTCCTGTTTAAATAAATATGTTAAATGTTGGAGCGCAGATAAACGATTCTCATCGTGGACGAAACAAGAACCGAGACCATATTGTAAGCAACAACTTGCGGAATAACATGTGTAAGGGAGCTCTGCTTGCCTAGCTTTGGGTTCACTATATCACGTTCAACCTTAAATGTCCCCTGAGGAGGTTTTTGAGATCGCCCAAATAAGTCTATAACTCACTCTGCCGGTCCTAAGCATCCTAGAAATTTATAAATCAAAACGATGCGCGGCCGCTCTCCTATTACAAAAGCAATTAAAGATCGAAATTATCTCCGGCGATGGAAGGAGCATTTTGCCGGCAGCCATGGGACGGCACGTGATCAATAAAAACGCGACATTTCGTTCAGATTGCAGAGGTTGTTAAAACAAAATGTGTATGATTTTGTATATGATAGATGCAAATCAGAGTGGTCGAAAAATGATAATTTTTTGGATGGAGGGAACATAATTTTTCAATAATCGTCTCAAAAACAAGGAACTATGTTGTTGTTTTTTTTGTTTTTTTTTCTTCTGCGGGAGGGATGTGCCCGGTCGTTAGGTCTCGCGTGCTCGAGCGCGCACTCGCTGGATTTAATCGTAGTTCGGGCTGTATGGGCAAGGAGCCGCGCACATTCGAGATATCACTCTGCGGTTTCAGCGGTCGGGGGCGCGAGGATACTTTGCTTGCTATTGGTTGACAGTGGTCCTGGTTCCGCCGCGTGGCGGTCTTTGATTGCTTTTTTTTTTTTTTTTTAACGGAAATTACGGTTACGTATCGTCATGATTTGGGGATTTCTCGGATGCTTAAAGCTAGCAGAGTGAATTATCGCAATATTTCGGCGATCTCAAATACCTCCTCAGGGTTCGGGAACGAAATATTTGCATAATTGTTTGTTTAGATGTGGCTTATGTTCTTCCGGCAGTCAAGACGCGCTACCGCAGACTAGTGTTTCTGGGCTGCCGGCAAAAAAGTCAAGAAAAAAAGTTTAAAACGAGTTAACAGATTTTAAATTCGCGTCTGGTAACGGTTTGGGAAGCTACCTTGGAATGACGCCAGGTCACGAAGTCCTAAGAAGCAGCCCCAGTTTGCGGCAGTATGGTTCGCTCGTGGAGTTACTTAGTCCTGAACATTGCCTCTGAGATTTTTCGCGCACTCTGCGCCGGCCTTTCCAAACACTCTGCAGCCCAGCAGAAAAATCTAGCCGAGTCATTTTTATAGATCTCCGCATGCGACGCTTGAAACCAAACCAGAAAAATAAACGAAATAGCCTCAAAGCATACTATCAAATGCACGCACACGACATAAAGCTTGCATCTTCATAGTTCTCATAATCAGAATAGAGGACGGTACGTTTATATATGTTGATTCGTAATTTATATTTGCTGGTCCGGTCTTTACTGTTGATTCGCAAGATGAAACCTCAGAAGGCAAGATAGGGTTAGGAGGAAGCTGCAGCTGGGCGTAAGACGTGTTTTTCCCATTGTCAGAGAGCAAGTCGGACCAGGGGCACACACCATGTCTTGGACCGACACGGTGGTCACGTTGCTTGATTACAAGCTCGACCGCAAGCTGTGAGGCTTACAGCCCGTTTTCGCAAGGACCTCCGACCGGCCAACACCGGCGCCAACCCCTGGAGCTTCACCATGGGGTGCTGAACTCCCTGCGTCGCCGGAAATTCGGACGGAGTGTCTGCAAGCCGTGCACGCAGGGAGCACTCGCCAGGGGCTCGAGACCGGCTTGCTTAGTTCGTCCTTAAAGGGGCGATGAAAAGATATCAGGGTGGAATGTGCATGTCATTACAGAAGCGTGCTGGTCCTAGTCTGGCCCAAGTATACTCGCGTGGATCGCCACTGAATCAGAAGCTTCTTGGTCGAGGTGAAATTTCAAGCTTGATGACGTAGTTGTGGGATCGAAATCACCCGCCTTACGACAATCGAATGCGCCTCGTGGATTGAACATGAGAACTGCGTAAGCACTAGACTTCGGCTCATAATAATCAATGCATCCGCGGACATTCGGGCGGTTGCTCGTGCCCAGCCACTGCGCTGATGAGAGTAGCAGTTCTCTATTAATGCCTGGAGCTCGCACGCGTGTTCTACTTTGCCGACCCCAGCGCGTGTCTATCATTAACGTTGGCGGCATAGAACATGCATTAGACCACGTGGCCGCTTCTTCTGGTTCCGAGTTGAGGGGATGAACGACACTCATTTTTTTTTTTTCTAATTCATGTGCCGACTGCCATTACTTAGAAAGAAAAACTAAAGCAAATTTCATTCAGTTAATAGCGTTTCGGGAGTGATATTGATTAGTTTCTAGCAAAAGAAGAAAAATCATCTCATGGCTCCTTTAAGCTGAGACTAGAAAAATCGTTTGATGGCTCCTTCAGTGCGATTTTTCTGCCCTCGCTAACATGTGTAGGAACATGCAGTCACGCTCAACCAAAGCACTGCGGAAGACAGCGAGCTCGAGCTTGAAGACAGAAATTCTAGTATCAGCTTAAAGCTGCCCTGAGGAGGATTCCATGATTGCCTAAATATGGCAATAACTCGCTCTGCTTGCTCTAACCATCCTAGAAATTCATAACTCATTACGATGAGTGGCCAATTTCTCTCTTAAAAAAGCATCAAAGGTCAAAATTATCACGGGCTTAAAGGGCTTCTGACACACCAAAAAAAAAGATATTTTTTTCATGCTAGGCGTTGAAATGGCATATCAGGACATTACAAAAAAAAATTGTTTCACTATAGAGTTGCGTAGTTTTTTTTTGTTTCTTTTTCATAAAAAAAATAGAAATACGAGGTCCAATTCAAAGTTCCCGCCAGTGCACTGTGACGTACCAGTGTACCGCAAGGTGTCGGGGTGGTCTGAAGGTAGGCATCGCCGGAAGTTACGTGAGTTGTATCCCTTGTCGTGCTTACCGCGAGCGCATGTAATATTTGTTTTTAACATTTCTGTTATTCTCCGCACCTCCACGAGCGATCCAAGTAGACAAGGTTTCTTTTTTTAGCTTTTCATCGCTTAATGTTGCTGTAAAGGTAGAAGAAGAGGAGTCAGTGAATTGACGTGATCAACTACAATGCCTAGAAGGTGTCTGTTTGCTGGGGATGGCGTCACGCATTTTACTGACGACACAGGAAGGCAGGACAAATCTCGTCCTTCTGCCCAGCCTACCCCACACCCAGCGTCCGAACCGCCGGCACGCCGTGTACCGGTATTTCCTAAAATTACAACAAATTGAAAATGTCAAGGTAATTCCTCTGCGGTGATTTTCTTTCAACTCCAGCCTGAACTCGCAGACTGTAGGCAACAAAACTAGACTAACTTGTGAATATCTCTGGGGGGCTATGTTGCGCTTTTTCCACTCCCAGGAGACTAGGGAGAGGGAAGTGACGTCAACGACACAGCAAACGCAGATTGGGTGTTGATTTCGTTTTCTTCTGTCAACATCCAATCTGCGTTTGCTGTGTCGTTTACGTCACTTCCCTCTTCCAAGTCTCCTGGGAGTGAAAAAAGCGCAACATAGCACCCCGGGGCATTGGAGACTTCCCGTCGTGAAGTTCGAAGTCTGCAATCTTCAGCATTGTTATATTCAAGCAAACGAGTGGGAATTCTTCTTGTGATGTTATGCAACCTATGGGGTACAGGTCTGTAAGTTTCCTGCCCATCTCCATGCAGCAACGGCACTCAAGAGTCTTGAATTCCGGCATCACAACACATCGGCTGAATGTGCACCTAGTAAACAAGTTCTACTCGTGTTCTAGACAAAACACGTACTTTATGGTCGACGTTTACTTGTACTTGGTACACTCACCAGTTCGCAATCTTTAGACGGGAGGCATCTTCAGCCTGGAGAGTATCCCATGATTCGACGACCTCGGTGTCTGAACCTTCAGCAATGCGATCAGGCGTGTCGTATGCTAGCAATCCTAATTTCTGCGAGCGCTCTAAATTTTTTCTCTCAAAACTTGATAGCTTGTTTTGTGCCCAGTATAGACCGACACGCGGAGCGGCTCTGTTTACCAACACGGCCGGAAGGCCGCGCATGCGCGGTCGCTATGTGGGCAAAAGCGACCCGGTTCTCCGTGTTTTCGCCATTGCGTTGTGTGGCGTGCGCTCGTTGTTGTCGTTGTAGGGACGCTTCTAGCTTTATTTCTGAGTCGTATTTCCCGGCAACGTATGTCGTATGCTATGCCCGACTATTTGAGCTCGCTACCCGAGCCTGAACGGCGGCGGTATCGAAACAAACTGTGCGTGGACGGCGCTGCCTACGAGGATCCGTACGCCGTAAACAAGGCCTGCTGGACTTCCGACGTGAAGTTGCTGCCACCGAAGTCGACGGCTTACGTCGTCGTTTATTTGGTTTTTTCGCCAAGCCAGTTCACGGCCGACACGAAGCAGGCGTACATGTCTCTCGAGGCCTACGATTACTTCGAATAGGTTTCCGCACTGCCGGCGGGATCAGCAGACTGTGGGTCTGCGGAAGTGTATTTATTAATTAAATGAATACACACAGCGTCTTCAAGTCAAGGTAGGCTATTTTTCCAACTCACATGACCACAAGGCATGACAAGCAGTAACGCTTTGTCCGTTCTGCAGTCTTGGCGGTAACACGTTACAAGTAACGGCGTTACCAGGAACGCGTCACTTTTTCCAGTAACGTAGTAATCTACTCGTTACTTTTTCGACACAGTAACGGGTAACGTACTTACGTTACTCGTTACAACAATTACACTTCAATTTTTTCTCTGTGTTTTTAGGCGTCAAGCCATGTGAGTATTTAGGTGAAACCGTAAAAAGAGATAAAGTAATTATGTTCAGTTTCTGCATCAACATAATGTTTCTTGATATATGAGCTTATGCATACATGTATCGTCAAAACCGTAAGACGTGTTGAATCACAATTTAAAAAGTAACGCAGAAGTAACGTGCGTTACTTTTTATCGGTAGCGGTAACGCGTTCCTTTTATTTTTAGGCAACGTAGCTCAGTAACGCGTACCTTTGATTTGCAAGTAACGAGTAATGTATTTCGTTACTTTTTGTCGGTAACGCCTACAACACTGCCGTTCTGTCACCGATCCCCTTCTGCCGGGTAGCACGGGCGTAGCGAGCCTCCCACGAGCGCTTGGCCGGTGCTTTGTGCGCGAACACCGTGGGAACAAAATCCGAGTGGTCTCGATCAGACGACGGTTTCCCTGCACATAAGCAAGCCCCGGGTCGGAGATTGAAATGGAAGCCGCACTTGCCGCCAAGAAAGTGCTTGCCGCACAAACGGTCTCGCGTGAGGCGACTATAATTTTCAATCCGCGGATATTATCCACCTTCTAAGCCTTTCAGAGTCTGTCGAGAACTTGTAGGAGCTCACTCCGCTATTTCTCTTGTACATTTCGGTGAGATTAACGGCAACACAGCTTCGCGCAATGCTGAAATGCTATGACGCCCATGCGAAACGTGCGCCCTTTTGCCCACACCCCCCGGCTCCGGCGCGATCGCAGCGCCGCCGCAGCGCCGTGACGTCAATCCCGCGTGTCGGTCTATAGCTCTGTATCATCGCACTGACGGCATGCACTCGTACAGTGGCTTGTACTCGCAACGCCTTCACCATTGAACTCCGTCACGTCGATCCACTGACTCTTCGTCCTCAACTTTTACAGCACGCAAACTAACCAACGGTGCAGCGATAAAAAGCTAGTGGAACTGAAACTTTGTTTTCTACGATGACTCGTACAAAGATCAGAATAAAAAAAATTAAAAAAGTCTTAGGCACGGTCGCAGAGAACACGAGGAGTGAAGCTCACGTGACTACCGGCGAACCCACTTTTAGTGACGTAGTTCGATGCCTCCCTTCTGACCGCCCCGACACCTTGCGGTACACTGTTACGTCACAGTGCACTGGCGAAACTTTGAATTGGGCATTGTATTTCTATTTTTTTATATAAAAAAATCTACGCAACTCTATAGTTAAACAATTTTTTTGTAATGTCCTGATATGCATTTCAACGCCCAGCATGAAAAAAAAAAAATTTTTTTTTTGCGTGTGAAAGGTATATAATGCTCAGCTAGTTCTGTCATTCTTAAGATGGGCCGGTCCAGCAGTGTGAATGGTGTTTGTTTTTGCGTGGTATCCTTGTTCAGCTGGCCCATCGTAAGTATCAAAATTATCTCCGGTGATGAGAGGAGCATTGCGCCGGCAACCAGGATGGCATGTGACCAATGAAAAGGCGACATGTCCTTGAGATTCCAAACGCTGTTATTACAAAATGTGCATGCTTTTGTAGGTAATAGAAGCAAGTAACGGTAGTAGAAAAATGTTTTTTTTGTTCGTGGAGAGGGTAGATAATACTGCAATAATCATCTCAAAAGCATCAATGTTTTTTCGTTTTTTTTTTTATCTTTTGCTGGAGTGATGTGTTTGGTCGTCAGCCCTCGGGCGCGCACTCGCTTGGTTGAATCGTAGTCCGGGCTGTATGGGCAACTAGCGGTGCGCATTCGGGATATCACTCCACGGTTCCACCGGTTGGGGGCGCGAGGATCCTTCGCTTGCCATATACTGACAGTGGTCCTGCTTTCGGAACATGCACCTCACATCGCCTGAGATGAAATCGGTGTGTAGCGATCTTTGATTGTTTTTCTAAATGGTGAAATCGGCCACGTATCGTCTTGATATACGGATTTGTAGGATGCTTAGAACCAGCAGAGTGAGTTATCGCCATATTTAGGCATACTCAGAAACCTCCTCAGGGCACCTTCAAGGGTGAACGCAGTCTAGCGGTCAGCAGCCTTTGGCGGCCCCACGAAAACCACCGTCGCGAAAACCGCGGCAAGCCTAACGCTCTTCACCCTCTCCGGCTGCAACATCAACGCCCCACCCTCGCTCACAAGCTCCATTTAAACCATCATCACCATTTCCTTGAAAAATTCATCGGTGCAATACCATTTCATCATCGTAGGACCCAGCGCCGCGGGCCTTCCCGGTATGCGCGACTTGCCGACTTGCCTTTCAGCGGCGCCGTGGTTCTCCAGGTCCGAAATAAATCACTATCGCAATAACTATAACTATTTAGTGCGAGTCTATACTTTGACTCGCCTTCCTTATTTTGATTGACTCGCCTTCCTTTTTTTTTTTTTTACGGAAATAATTAGAGGCGCAGTTTCTTTGAAAACAGCATTGTGGGAATTTGTTCTACAGCTTTCGCGCCTCCAAAAGATGAAACTCCAAATTTCTATTAAACAAAATGGGGTGTGTGTATGTTTTTACAGCCTAGAACTTGGTCTGCCTCAACGGGCGGCGAGTATCCCAGCAGTAGGTGAGCATTTTAGCCAGTGCAGTACAACCGGTAGCCTGGGGTCTTGAACGTGCACCAGGCAGTATACACGACCGCACGCCGGTACGATGCTCATTTAGATCAAAACGGGCAGGGGTGGGGTTTGAACCCAGGATCCCTGGGTTCTGCACCGCAAGCTTTCGCTCCACGTGCTCTGAGCTGGTGCGCGCTAGAGCCACTGTATATGGCAGCATAGCTGCCAGAGTAGCGCCACGCTTTTCCTTGTGCCGCCTCTCACCGCGATTGGTCACACGCTGCTCGTCGCGTGACCTCAAACGAGACGTGATGTCACCAGTAAGATGGCAGCCCAGAGCTGGTGGATGCGAGTTTGTTCGGTGCGCGGTAGTCGCAATGTGCCACTGCTTGCCGACGATTTCGGACACCTTTGTGCTTTCTGACGCAGGTATAATGTGAAGATCTGAAAGAATAAGACTTCATACCTCTTCTTTGCAAGATCACTCTGGACATTAGCACCAGTGCAACAGCGTCAGTCATATCGCCGTAGCGGTGCTCGGATTCCCGGATGTGTTGGAGGATCAATAAGACTAATTTTAGCATGCAATTTTTGCATACTCTTGGCTTTGTTTCAACGTTGGAGTGTCTGAGAATCGATGCAAAATGTATGCGTCGCATGTTGGGCGTTGGGACAGTCGTTTCAACCCCAGGTAACCGCATAATCACGGAAACTTTTAGCGAGGAATGTCCTGCGATTTTTACGTTTCTAATCATCGATTTTGCGATATAGCTTTTAGGATAAAGTTTTCGCATTTTTCTAGCTTCCTTTGAAACTTTGAATTTCTGAGAATCGAAACGAAAGGCATACGTCGTGTGTAGGGCTTAGGGGTAGTTGTTTCAGCCCTGGGTCACCGAATAATCACAGCAACTTTTAGCGAGGAAGCGCCTGCGATTTTTAACAATTTGCACTAATCGACGATGTTTCGAATCGGCCGTTCTGGAGATTTTGATATAACGTGCTTTCGTTGAAATAGCTTGCATTTGATTGCAGTGTTTTTTTGCTGTTTTTTCAAGTGACAAGATTGCGTTTGTTTAAATGATGTATCTGAAATGTCCTGCTATATAACAATGCATCAACACATACTATTAAACTTAATGCTCAGAGGTGTGTACATACGTCTTTGTAACTAACAAGCTACGGACATAATTATTTCTTACGATTGCAATATTTATTTTCTGTAGCTGGGCCCGTTTTGTGCTCGTTAATGTCCATGTGCTATAATGTTATCATCATGTGTGTATGGTTCTAAATATCCTCTTTGCAATGCCTACAAAGACAAAATGACGTCAGCCGACACCAGCTCACGCATTGGTCACGAAAACTGCGTCACTCCGACTTACGCGCTCGTCAACAATCAATTCCTCGACGAATATTTGATTTTGCATTCGAGGCCAAGTGAGTGCCCTGTCGGAACTTATCCTCCCTTGCGAATACCTAGTTCTACGGTGTGCTTAGCAAGCACGGTGGAAGCTTTGGGTCATCACACCGGTGCCCTAGCATGAGCGCGTGATTTCACAGTTCGCTTTTGAGTTGAGGATTACAGCTAAGAAAGAAGTTAAAAAAAGCATTTCACGGCCCCTTTAACACGGATAAGTGTGCTACAGCAGATACAAATATTGACTTTTTTAATACCGGTAAACTTCAGGACAACCACTTGGCCTCTCGGCAAGAACACCTCATATCTGGCGTCCTTCTCTTTTGATGGCGTTAACAACCCTCCGGAGACCACCATCCTGTCCTTTTTGGTTTAACCCCGTTAACTGTTCATTGTCCAAACGAGGTTGAGACCGTCGTCGGCGTCGCTCCTCGCCAGTCGGTGAGATAATTTCATCTTGAATGGATGGTTGGGTCTTAAAGAAAAATGATTCGAAGCATACAATCGCTTACTATGGGGCAGTCGAGCAGCAGTCATGTCTCGAGGCAATCGTCCCGTCGTGGCCGGCGCAATCAGATTTTGTTCCATAGGAGCGAAGTTCGAAAGTACAAGGACGGTATGTACGTCCCACAAAGCGGCCGCCATCCCGGCGGCGAGGAAAACCACTCGCCTTGTCCGTGCACCTACGATACTTAGTAGCTCTCGTCGCCCGACAGTCCCCGGGCTGCAAATCGTCTCACTTCACAGAAGAAACAGGCACCATTCCCTCAAAGGCCCGTGCCGTACCGCCATGCCAAGCGTCTTTTACCACTTTTCAATGAACAAATGGAGATATCAACTATAAAAAAGTTGCTGCCCGGCGTCGCAGTAGCACGGTTACCATGGCAACCTCCCAGGCCCAAAATGGAGAGCACTATCGGCACTTCTGACGTCGTGCATCTAGATAATCTTGCGTCGTGTCGCTACTCTGGCAACTACGCTGCTATATTCAGTTTCTCTAGTGTACGCTAGCCCACTCGGCCACCGATCCCCCTAAATTTCGATTAAAGGAGCTATGCAACAATTTTTGTACTGTGCACAAATACCGCTTAAAACGGATCCCTAACGTTAATGACCTATGAAACACGCGTTCGTTTTTCACCCCACGCAATAGAAGTCCCAGAAAAAAATTTAAGAAAAACGAGCAGCGTTCACCCCCTCAACTCGCAGCCAGAACAAGCGGCCACGTGATCTGGAGCCGATTATATGCCTCCAGTGTTGATCATAGCCACGCGCTGGGGTTGGCAAAGCGCAGGACACGCGCCGAGTTCCAGACATTGTTATGGCTCGGCTGTTGTCGTCGTTGCAGCGATTGATCACGGGTCACAACCCGAATGCTTCTCGAGCTAGCAATTGTCACGAGCCCAAGTCGAGTGCCCACGCAATGCTCGGGTCCAATCTATGAACCGCATTCAAATATCGTCACTTGGGTGTACTGCGATCCCCGAGTTACGTCATCAAATTTTGCGAAGGAGAGATTGAATGAAAATGATCGCTTTTGTCCTTGAAATTACACCGCAACAAAGGGGTTTCTTGGCCAATGGCGTTGCGTGTGAGTATCCTTGAGTCCCAGGTGTGCCAGTAAGCTCGTGTAGAGAGAAAAACATTCCAATTGAATATCGTTGCACAGCTCCTTTAACGTTTTCCTTTCTGTGTGGTGCGGCGAGAGGCGGGGAACACATTTCGCGCTGCTCCTGAAGGCCCTACGCGCAGTTGAGTTTCGTTTGATTTGACTGCGTTGCGGTTGCGAGAAACCGGGACATCCCTGCTTCTTATGTCGCGTGCCAAGCTATTCCTTGAATTGGATTTCACTCTTCATGCAAAGCACAGATGTGCCGGTTACTCGCTTTCGTTTCTCGTAGCAACGCAGTCAAACACACTCGAGTGCCAGAAACATACCTCAAAGTGGCCTGAAGATCCCAAGAAAGCTAATCCCCTTGAATAATCACTTTAAAGCACATTCTCGTCTGCAGCTGACTAGCGAAAGTGATTGTGCAGGGCAAGATACTACAGACTGCAGGTCGACTACCGACCGCCATTAGTACGGCAAAGAGAAAACTGCTATTTAAACCACCAGATGGCACTGAATTTCGAAAAGAGTCCATTGCGCCCGCTGTGGACGAGGTGAAAAATAGCGCCGCCAACGAGACACTAGGGGAACCGAGTGTCGTTAAATGCCCGAGTCCCACTAAGGCGACAAACAGAAACAAACTACACCGATGAGCCTCTAACCGCTCATTCACACTGGAAGCGGATCCGCTTTCGCAAAGCGGTTGTATAAAGATCCAGTGCAATTGCACGCGCACTCGATGATATCAAGTGCGCGTGCAATTGTACTGGATCTTTATACAACCGCGTTCGCAACCGCTTTGCGAACGCGGATCCGCTTCCAGTGTGAATGAGCGCTAACACCTGCACCATGCATGAGATGGCACCTTTGACAGGATCGCAGTCTTCAGGTGCTCTTGACGAAAGTACGAGTGACTGCTAGCCTGCCAAAGGTACCGTCGCGTGCATGCTGCACGTGTTTGAGGTTTGTCGGTGTCGACTGTTTCTGTTTGTAGCTCTGGTTGGAATCGGGCATAATCGGAGCTTGTTTGATGGCTCTAGATCGAGCCGCGTAAGCTCGCTTCACGCCTTCTCGTTCCCCAAGCGAACCACGCGAGAAGCAGCGCGAGGTTCGATCGTTACAATCCGAGCCACATGGTGGCGTTGTTGGTGGGGGGCGGCAAAAGCGATTAATGTTGCCCGCTTCCGGTGCGGCATCGAGAGTGTTTCCGTGTCTGGCACGTGTGTAGCATCACGCAGACTGCATCTACCTCCTCTTCCCCTCCCCTGCGTCTACGCTTGCAGCGGAGCCCATAGGGAGGAGGTGCAGCCGCGTAGAGAGTATACGACGTGGGAGGGCAAAGATGGAAAAAGAACGTGAAGGAAACAGATGGTAAACAGAGGAAGAAGGTGGGAGAGCGAGAAAGGGGAGGGCGGTTACGATGTGGAGAGGAAGAGGATTCAATGCGAGTAGGAAAGATGTGGTAAACAGAGCGATCAAGGGGAAAGGGGAAAAGGCGGAGAGCACGGGAGGCAGTTTGCAGACGTTGAGGGGGCAATGGAGAGGAAGGGTAACAGTGAAAGACTGCCCAGGTTGGAAAGGGGGATAAGGGGGGAAGTGGGGAGGGAGAGATGTTGCTTGGAGTGCCTGCTTAATTGCTTCGCCTGAGATGGAAGCCAGTGGCGGGGTTTATTAGCTTTCGTCGTGCTGCTTAAGGGAATAAAGGGCGACGTAAGACGTCCGGCTGTTCGCCGCTCGCGGGGCTCTAACAGCTCGCTTTGTTTTGGAAAAAAAAGGCAACATTCCATTGTAGTCGATTACGCTTTATGTTACCAAAGAGTTTGTTAGATATAGGAATGAGGTAATACGCTAATACTACAATGGAAAATGCCCCCGAAGAGATTCATATCAGTATATCAGCCAATCACCTGTCCTTATTTCCTAGACGTCACTTACGACAAAAAAGCAGTTTGACGATTTATCTTTTATTTCAATATGGCAGCGAGTGTGGCTGGTGACTTTTGCGCAGAGTGACGCCGGGTTCTTGCAATCAATTTTTAATGTTCTTATCTAGCTGGGTTTGCGTCTCCAAGTCGTGCCGTATCCGCTTTCGTCTGTGGTAGTTTCCGTGTGACGGCCTGAGATTCCAACAGCCGTGTCGCCGTCGAAGTGTGCGGCGGGCCAGCGTTATGATAGGTCTAGAGACCGGCCGGACTGAAGTCGGCACGCTTCGTGAGCTCCCATGGCTTCTCTTATGGGTTTTTCTACTCGCTTCGGTCTCGAGCTACCTCATCGAATCGTGGTGGTATGAGCACCTGTTTGCGATGGTTTCTATAGGGAGGCATGAAAATGTTTTGGTCGTCTCGGTCGTGCGATTATCCGAGTGACGTCACCTCATGCCTCCTGATCATATTCATTCTGCTTCTCTGTTGGCATTGCAAAACAAAACAAAAAAACGTTACCCCAAATAAACGCCACACGGCGCAATTTGCGACGTACACAGTGGGTGTGTGACGTCTTTGTTCAATGCATATATGCAGTCTGTACCAGCTGACATTAAAAACCAATCAGAGCCTCAAACAACGACTCATCTTTTTGTCTGCTTATGTATTCGCGGACGGTCGCGGTCCAGAACTTCGACGAAGACGTCATGGGGCACCCGAAGGAGTTTTGGACACTCGGCGGTGTCGCTTTCAAGACGCTCTTCGTACAGCTGGTTCTGTATCCCAAGTTCTTTGCACTGCATCCAACTTTCACCCAGCACCTTTTTTAAGCAGGTAGAATGTCGTCGCCGTCCGCTTCTAGCAGCGCTACTGCCATAACGACATGCAGCCGCGTTGTTCTCGTGAGTGCGACAGCTAAATTCGCCTGGTAACACTGATATCCCTCACAGCTCCCCGCCGTCCGTGCTACTGCTAGAGCTGCGACCAGAGTTTCAGAGGGGCTTTTGACGTCAGGACATCCGCCCGCGAAGTCTCCTTTGTGTAAAAACTTCTTAACCTGTGACTGATTTTAGGACTTCACACGTTTTATCTTGCCCGTTAACGGTAGCACTTCCTTTAGGAGGACTTGAATTAATGAAATGCTCATTAACGCAGACTGTGATTGGAATAGTTTTAAACTCTTATGCGTTATGTTTCTTGCTAAAAGCTAGTTAGTAACAGTTACATTAAGAGATATATTATATATTGCTGAGTCTATTTATTACGTATGTGTGTTTTGGGGGGAAGGATTGAGAAAAAACGCATTCAGCGTAATTTTGAATTATACATTCCCTTAAGATGTTTACAATTTGTTTAAAAACTGATATAAATGCGGCTTTGAATTGTTTTTTTTAACTCTGCATGAGATGACTAATTGAGAAACAGCATGGTCAAGCTTCAAACATGGCACATTGAATGCGCTTTACTTAACTGTGGCCAGCAAGTATCGCTCTATGACGCTACCCAACGGTTAATCGAATAAAAAATCATGAGCCATTCCACTCTGTGAAACTGGACGACCAGCTAAGCTGTTTAGCATACGACGAAGACGTGACACAAAATTTGGAACAAAGGTACGAATAAATTTATTGTTTTGATCGGTGGCCATTATAACGAAAGGTACACACTCACATGTCGAGTTCCAAATCTTACTCGAACGGATCCAAGTTACTCCGGTGGATCATGTCACATGACATGACAGATAGAGTAACGCTGGACGTGGGGAGGTTTTTGAACGCCAAAGGTAGATAACTTCACCCTAAAGTGAGAATGAGTGAATTTTGAAACAAGGCCCATGATTATTGCCGTCCCGAGTAGCTGGAGGAAACTAGACACGGCGCCGCAGGAGCTGGCGTCTAAAGCAGTAGCTGTTCTAAAGCAAAAGCCTGAAACAAATGGCATCTTGCACGCGCGTTCGTCAATGCTTTATCTTGGTTAATTACATGGAACATTTTATACAGGGAAGCGTGCGCGTAAGGCGGTGCGAGCATGGAGTTTTTTATCACGCACATCAAAAATCAACGGAACCCTAGCCATAAAAAAGCTTCGCTGTAAAATGGGAAGGTTTTGCTGGAGGTCGTCGAGAATTAACGTAGTGGATAGAAGGTGGCAGTTTCGCAAGATACCCTTCGAAGACATTCGAAGGGTTATGAAATATTTGTTATACTTGTTTTAGAGGAGAGGCTGAGGGGGAAGGGGGTGGGTAGAGATGTTTTTTTCCTTTTTTTATAAATAACTAAGCGACGCAAAGGAAGAAAAAACTACGACATAGTGAACACACTAACACGCATTTAATGTGTACCGTACTTTAAACAACCCATCCACTCAGGTCTAAGACTGAGAACACTAAGTCTCCTCATTCTGAGTGGAAGATCTTGAAGCGTAATAAAGAGCCTTGTATTCGGTGACGCGTGTCTGTTTACCCTCGGGGGGCGCGTAGTGAAGAGGAAAGGGTAGTGCAGAAACAAAAACACTGCCTCTCTCAATGAAGCAAAGGAAACTAGCAAAACACGTGACACCGCTTGTTGTTTTGCTTTTTCTGTCGTAGCCGTTGTTTCTGTCGACCCCACCGCGGCCCTTTTGGGCCGCGGTGGGGTCGACAGAAACAACGTTTATTCATGTACCGCCCGTAACTTCTATCATTTATCCCTGCTTTTGTTTTCTAGAAAGTGCGTGTTCATTCTCGCCCCGATAACGCGACGCTCGAGCCATTTTCGCCGAATTTTCGAGATAGCGACGCACTCCAGGTAAGAGGCCGCCCGCGACCTTGTGGAGTCAGTCTCGCCCCTGCGCTCGATCTTGCGGTTTCGCCGACATCGACGCCCGCGACGCTCTGCTGTTTTCTTTTGTACCCTTTTATTTTTGGCACAAGTTCGCCACATTAAACGTTTATTTCTTCCTTTTTATTTCCTGTTTTTTGGTCACCACACGTGACATTTTGGTGGAGGTGCGGGGTAACGCATGCCCGTGCAGCGTTCCCCTCCGAGGGTTCGCAGTGCAAGTCCGACGCCAAGCCCACGAAGAACCAACGAAGGCACTACCGAGATCCGGTTCAGTCGTCGCACCCAAGGCCTACACCCGGAATCCGGACTTCTGCCGCCCAGGACCAAGCAGCCAACGAAGCCGACGATGGCCGACCAGTCGCCGACCCCCGCCGCTCCTGCCGTCGTCTACCTGCCCGCCGCTCCCCGTACGCCGACTCCCTTCCACGGCGAGATCCATGAGGATGTCGAAGACTGGATCAAGCACTACGAGCGTGTGGCGCGGCACAACGGATGGACTGCGGAGCAGTGCCTCCAGAACCTCTACTTTTCGCTGGAGGGTACTAAGAGGTATTGGTTCGAGAATCACGAGGCTTCGCTTACGTCGTGGGACATCTGTGTGGCCGAGTTGCAGCGGACGTTCGCCACCCTACACCGACGGGAGAAGGCAGAAGATCTCCTCAGAATTCGAACGCAGGGCCCCGACGAAAGCATCACAAGCTTCGTAGAAGATGTCCTCCGCCTGAGCGCCCGTGCCGACCCCCGAGCCACAGACGACAAGAAGCTGCGGGTCCTCATGCGCGGGGTGAGAGACGACATCTTTGGAGGCCTCGTGCGCAACCCGCCGGGCACCGTCGAAGCCTTTGTCACCGAGGCGACAAACATCGAGCGCGCCCTCCAAGCGCGCGCTTCCCACTACCAGCGACATCCAAGTTTCGCTGCAACCGCGCTGCTTGGCGGCGAGCACGCTCCTGGTACGGATATCCGCGAAATTATCCGGGAGGTCGTCCGGGAGGAACTCCGCCAGTTGCTGCCAGCCGCAAGTCGTCCAGCGACACTTTCCATTGCCGAGGCTGTGCGCGAGGAAGTACAACGGGCGCTCCAACCAGAGGTTCCCGTCACCACGGTGGCACCGCAGGAACCGACGTTGAGCTACGCTGCCATAGCCCGACGACCGCCGCAAGCTCCCCGCCAAGCCGCGGCGCCACCCCGAAGAGACGCCCCAACGCCGCAGTATCCCCGACGACAGGAAGATCAGGCGCACGTTCACCAAGACCGACCTGCGCCGAGGAAGACAGACGTCTGGAGGACGGCCGACCGACGCCCGCTGTGTTACCACTGCGGGGAAGCTGACCATGTGTACCGCCGATGCCCATACCGACGACTCGGGCTGCGCGGATTCCACCCAAGCGACCCGCGTCCCAGGTATGGTGAACGCCCTCGGGAGATCGACGAGTACTTGCGACGACCCCAGTCCCCCGAGCCTGCGTCCCGCCGAGAGTTCCGATCGCCTTCACCACGACGTCCAGCTTCGCCGATGCACCGACCCCGACGTGAAAGCCTGTCGCCCCTCGCTCCACGCCGGGGAAACTAGGCGCGGCAACCCCTGGAGGTGGAGTTGCCGAAGACGACCGACGCCAAGATCCTCCACGAACGTCGGAGGGCCCCCACTCGAACGCTACCGGAGACCGAAACGACGCTCCTGAAACGGTGTCCAACAACCTAAACGTCATCATCGACGGCCACGACGCATCGGCACTCGTGGACACCGGAGCAGACTACTCAGTTTTGAGTGGGAGGCTCTCCCGCCGCCTTCGAAAAGTCACGACGCCGTAGGATGGACCTCAAATACGAACCGCCGGTGGGCACCTCATCACACCAGTCGGGCGATGCACCGCTCGCGTCGAGATCCACGGTGAGACGTGCCCTGTAAAGTTCGTCGTTCTGCAAGACTGTTCGAGGGACGTTATCCTCGGAATGGACTTCCTCTGCGAGTATGGCGCCGTCATCGACCTCGGGGCAAACCGGTTGACGCTGCGAAAGCCTGTTTCACCACCGGAGGAACCCAAAGCGACGTCATCTGCGGTCCGAGTCCTCGCCAGCCACGTGAACTTACCGCCGCGGTCGAGTGTTTTCGTACCCGTCGGGATCACCGAAGATTTCTGCGGCGAAGTTCTGCTCGAAGGAAGCCTCCAGTTGCTTCTGGGAAGAGGAATAGGCGTCGCAAGAGGAGTTGCTGAACTTCAGGATGGCCGCACTGTGGTCCTCGTCACGAACTTCCGAAATGAAGCGCAACACCTCACAAAAGGTGCAGCCGTGGGCCAGGTCGAGGAACTCCAAAACTCCGCCGCTGTCGCCGCCATTACTGACGAATTCTCGCCACCTCAGCAAGACAGTGCGTCGCCAGCGCAGCTCGACATTGACCCTAAACTCCCGGGCCCGAAACAACGACAGTTGATTAACCTTCTCGCCGAATACCGCGACTGCTTTGCCACGTCGTCGAAGGTGCGCCAAACCACCGTTGCGAAGCACCGCATCGTTACCGAGGACGACGCGCGCCCTGTGCATCAATCGCCATACAGGGTCTCCGTTAAGGAAAGGCAGGCGATCCAGGAGCAAGTTCAAGAAATGCTGAACGACGACATAATTCAACCTTCAAGCAGTCCTTGGGCCTCTCCAGTCGTACTGGTTAAGAAGAAAGACGGGACGCTTAGGTTCTGTGTAGACTACCGGCAGCTGAACACAGTGACGAAGAAAGACGTCTACCCACTCCCCCGCATCGACGACACTCTAGACCGGCTGCGCCACTCTCGATATTTCTCATCGATGGACCTGAAGAGCGGCTACTGGCAGATCGAAGTCGACGAAAGGGACCGAGAAAAGACAGCCTTCGTCACGCCGGATGGACTGTACGAGTTCAAAGTGATGCCCTTCGGACTGTGCACGGCGCCAGCAACTTTCCGACGTGTCATGGACGCCGTACTGGCAGGACTGAAGTGGCAGAGCTGTCTCGTCTACCTCGACGACGTCGTCGTGTTTTCCAGCGACTTCGACGAGCACTTGCGACGACTCCGAGCAGTTCTCCAAGCCATACGGACCGCCGGACTCACCCTGAAGCCGTCAAAGTGTCGGTTCGCTTATGACGAACTGAAGTTCCTCGGCCACGTGGTTAGTAACGAAGGTGTCCGCCCAGACCCCGAGAAGACTCGTGCTGTCGCAGCATTTCCAGCGCCAAGAGACAAGAAGGCCGTCCGAAGGTTCCTTGGGCTATGTGCCTACTATCGGCGCTTCGTTCGAGATTTCGCGAGAATTTCCGCACCGCTCACACACCTCACGAAGGACGCCGAGAAGTTCGAATGGGCCGATGAACAGCAGCAGGCATTTGACGAGCTGAAGCGACGACTGCAGACTCCTCCTGTTCTTGGACATTTCGACCAGGATGCGGAAACCGAGATTCACACGGACGCAAGTAACGCAGGGCTTGGCGCGGTTTTGGTTCAAGTACAAGAAGGCACCGAGCGAGTCATCGCCTACGCAAGTCGGACATTGACCAAGGCGGAGCGAAATTACTACACGACTGAGAAAGAATGCCTTGCGGTCGTCTGGGCAATCACGAAGTTTCGTCCGTACTTATACGGGAGCCCGTTCCGGGTAGTCACGGACCACCACTCGCTCTGCTGCCTTGCGAACCTTAAGGACCCGTCAGGACGCCTCGCGCGGTGGAGTCTCCGACTACAAGAGTTCAACATGACCGTCGTCTACAAGTCAGGCCGCAAGCACAGCGACGCCGACTGCCTGTCCAGAGATCCCGTCGCAACACCTTCCGGCAGCAGCGACGACGATGACGACGAGTGTTTTCTGGGCGCAGTGAACATCGACGACATGGCCCGGCGTCAACGAGACGATCCTGAGCTGCGCGCACTAATAGAGCACCTGGAAGGGCGCGGGAGTGCCATGCCACGTGTTTTTTCACGAGCGCTGCCGACCTTCGCCATTAGACAAGGTGTACTCTACAAAGAGAACTTCGGGAACAACAACTCGCCATGGCTGCTGGTAATCCCGACCGACCTTCGGGAGGAGATCTTTCAAGCCTGCCACGACGACCCGACGTCCGGACACCTTGGTTACAGCCGGACCCTGGCACGTATTCGTGAAAAGTATTACTGGCCCAAGCTCCCCAAAACCGTCCACCTGTACACGCGATCATGTCATGAATGCCAGCGACGAAAGAAACCTCCGACGAGGCCGGCCGGACTCTTGCAGTCAATTCCTCCGCCAACAGCACCCTTCCAGCAGATCGGAATGGATCTACTTGGCCCTTTTCCGCCGTCGACGTCGGAAAATCGCTGGATCATCGTCGGCACAGATTATCTCACGCGGTATGCCGAAACGAAAGCCCTTCCTTCCGGAACTGCTGTGGAAGTTGCCAAGTTTTTCATTGAATCCATTGTCCTCCGGCACGGCGCTCCCGAAGTCCTGATCTCAGACCGTGGATCATCATTCATGGCCCAGCTGACGCAAGAAGTCCTTCGTCTCAGCCACACCAGCCATCGCCGCACCACGGCGTACCACCCGCAGACCAACGGGCTAACGGAGAGACTCAACAAGACCATCGCCGACATGATCTCCATGTACGTCGACGTGGAGCACAAGACATGGGACGAGGTGCTGCCGTACGTCACATTTGCGTACAACACGGCCGTACAAGAGACCACCGGAATGACACCCTTTCAGCTGGTGCATGGGCGCAAGGTAACGACAATGCTGGACGCTATGTTACCCCACGAAGCGGCTGTCGACGGAAGCGACGACGCCCAGGTGGTTGCCCAACGGGCAGAAGAAGTCCGCCAGCTCGCCAGACTCCAGATTCAAGCCCAACAACGTATCGACACTGGCCGCTACAACCTTCGTCGCCGGGACGTCCACTTCCAGCCCGGAGACAGGGTGTGGGTATGGACACCCATCCGCCGCCGTGGTCTCAGCGAGAAACTCCTGAAACGCTACTTTGGACCCTACAAAGTGCTTCGTCGACTCGGGGATCTGAACTACGAGGTGATGCCCGACGGAACACGGACTTCCTCGCGCCGCCCTCCACGACCGGAAGTCGTCCACGTCGTGCGACTGAAGCCGTACTACGCTCGATAGGACTGTGGACCTTATGTGTTCCAAAAGACTCTTTAGTTTATCGTTCTTTTTTTTTATTTGTTTTACACTGCATCGGGGCGATGCACTTTTAAAGGGGGGAGTAATGCCGCGCGCAAGGCTGAGAAAGCAACGCTCGGTCACGGTCCTCCAGAAAGTTCCCGCTTATTCATGTACCGCCCGTAACTTCTATCATTTATCCCTGCATTTGTTTTCTAGAAAGTGCGTGTTCATTCTCGCCCCGATAACGCGACGCTCGAGCCATTTTCGCCGAATTTTCGAGATAGCGACGCACTCTAAATAAGAGGCCACCCGCGACCTTGTGGAGTCAGTCTCGCCCCTGCGCTCGATCTTGCGGTTTCGCCGACATCGACGCCCGCGACGCTCTGCTGTTTTCTTTTGTACCCTTTTATTTTTGGCACAAGTTCGCCACATTAAACGTTTATTTCTTCCTTTTTATTTCCTGTTTTTTGGTCACCACACGTGACAATAGGTCTAGAGACCGGCCGGACTGAAGTCGGCACGCTTCGTGAGCTCCCATGGCTTCTCTTATGGGTTTTTCTACTCGCTTCTGTCTCGAGCTGCCTCATCGAATCGTGGTGGTATGAGCACCTGTTGGCGATGGTTTCTATAGGGAGGCATGAAAATGTTTTGGTCGTCTCGGTCGTGCGATTATCCGAGTGACGTCACCTCATGCCTCCTGATCATATTCATTCTGCTTCTCTGTTGGCATTGCAAAACAAAACAAAAAAACGTTACCCCAAATAAACGCCACACGGCGCAATTTGCGACGTACACAGTGGGTGTGTGACGTCTTTGTTCAATGCATATATGCAGTCTGTACCAGCTGACATTAAAAACCAATCAGAGCCTCAAACAACGACTCATCTTTTTGTCTGCTTATGTATTCGCGGACGGTCGCGGTCCAGAACTTCGACGAAGACGTCATGGGGCACCCGAAGGAGTTTTGGACACTCGGCGGTGTCGCTTTCAAGACGCTCTTCGTACAGCTGGTTCTGTATCCCAAGTTCTTTGCACTGCATCCAACTTTCACCCAGCACCTTTTTTAAGCAGGTAGAATGTCGTCGCCGTCCGCTTCTAGCAGCGCTACTGCCATAACGACATGCAGCCGCGTTGTTCTCGTGAGTGCGACCGCTGAATTCGCCTGGTAACACTGATATCCCTCACAGCTCCCCGCCGTCCGTGCTACTGCTAGAGCTGCGACCAGAGTTTCAGAGGGGCTTTTGACGTCAGGACATCCGCCCGCGAAGTCTCCTTTGTGTAAAAACTTCTTAACCTGTGACTGATTTTAGGACTTCACACGTTTTATCTTGCCCGTTAACGGTAGCACTTCCTTTAGGAGGACTTGAATTAATGAAATGCTCATTAACGCAGACTGTGATTGGAATAGTTTTAAACTCTTATGCGTTATGTTTCTTGCTAAAAGCTAGTTAGTAACAGTTACATTAAGAGATATATTATATATTGCTGAGTCTATTTATTACGTATGTGTGTTTTGGGGGGAAGGATTGAGAAAAAACGCATTCAGCGTAATTTTGAATTATACATTCCCTTAAGATGTTTACAATTTATTTAAAAACTGATATAAATGCGGCTTTGAATTGTTTTTTTTAACTCTGCATGAGATGACTAATTGAGAAACAGCATGGTCAAGCTTCAAACATGGCACATTGAATGCGCTTTACTTAACTGTGGCCAGCAAGTATCGCTCTATGACGCTACCCAACGGTTAATCGAATAAAAAATCATGAGCCATTCCACTCTGTGAAACTGGACGACCAGCTAAGCTGTTTAGCATACGACGAAGACGTGACACAAAATTTGGAACAAAGGTACGAATAAATTTATTGTTTTGATCGGTGGCCATTATAACGAAAGGTACACACTCACATGTCGAGTTCCAAATCTTACTCGAACGGATCCAAGTTACTCCGGTGGATCATGTCACATGACATGACAGATAGAGTAACGCTGGACGTGGGGAGGTTTTTGAACGCCAAAGGTAGATAACTTCACCCTAAAGTGAGAATGAGTGAATTTTGAAACAAGGCCCATGATTATTGCCGTCCCGAGTAGCTGGAGGAAACTAGACACGGCGCCGCAGGAGCTGGCGTCTAAAGCAGTAGCTGTTCTAAAGCAAAAGCCTGAAACAAATGGCATCTTGCACGCGCGTTCGTCAATGCTTTATCTTGGTTAATTACATGGAACATTTTATACAGGGAAGCGTGCGCGTAAGGCGGTGCGAGCATGGAGTTTTTTATCACGCACATCAAAAATCAACGGAACCCTAGCCATAAAAAAGCTTCGCTGTAAAATGGGAAGGTTTTGCTGGAGGTCGTCGAGAATTAACGTAGTGGATAGAAGGTGGCAGTTTCGCAAGATACCCTTCGAAGACATTCGAAGGGTTATGAAATATTTGTTATACTTGTTTTAGAGGAGAGGCTGAGGGGGAAGGGGGTGGGTAGAGATGTTTTTTTCCTTTTTTTATAAATAACTAAGCGACGCAAAGGAAGAAAAAACTACGACATAGTGAACACACTAACACGCATTTAATGTGTACCGTACTTTAAACAACCCATCCACTCAGGTCTCAGACTGAGAACACTAAGTCTCCTCATTCTGAGTGGAAGATCTTGAAGCGTAATAAAGAGCCTTGTATTCGGTGACGCGTGTCTGTTTACCCTCGGGGGGCGCGTAGTGAAGAGGAAAGGGTAGTGCAGAAACAAAAACACTGCCTCTCTCAATGAAGCAAAGGAAACTAGCAAAACACGTGACACCGCTTGTTGTTTTGCTTTTTCTGTCGTAGCCGTTGTTTCTGTCGACCCCACCGCGGCCTTTTTGGGCCGGTCGTCGGTTCTCGGGGTCGAATTCGGCTCTCCCAAATGGATCCGTTTCCGCGTCATTTGCGAACATCTTTCTTTCCCGTTTCTTTTTTTTTCCTTTCTTTCTTCGCGATCTCTTCGTCCACCAGTAGGCCCCTTCCTACCGTGTCTGTTGTTGTGCTCCTTTATCCTTTCATCTATAGATGCCTCACCGCCAAAGAAATCAGACACACAGAGCGCACAGCTAGACGCAGAAAGCATTGAGGCCTCGGGCGCAGTTAGCTGTCTGATCCGAGCCTCGGACCCCGAGCTCACTTGATCGGGTCCGAATCAACTTCTTACCTCGTTCCGCGCTCAACCTGAACCGAAGACGATAAAACCGCGCACACCCACGCTTAGCCGTCCACCCGCCGCGATGCCTCAATTCCAGTCACTTCATTGACCAAACCGGTTCAACAACACTGCTACGTCCCGCATTTCTGGGCCGCTCATTGGACGATTTACCTTAAGAAACTCTTTTACGTGACGGTGATCGGATCGGTTTGGTACTAGCATCGGCTGCAGTCCAAGTCGAGCCGATTCCGATGGTACGAGGAGAACCAGACCACAGCAACGATGAGCGACACGGTTGGATGTTCGGAGGGTTCTTGTGCGTGTATCCTTCCTGTACTCCGTTTACCCCTAAGCTGGACAGTGCGGAGGGAAGCTACACGTTCGCCGGACCTTTCAGGCGCCTCCCAATCATCACCTAACCTCCGCTTGTGGGTAAGGAAGGGGGCGTAATCTCGTGGCGAAATTTCAAAGTGTGACTGGTTCAGCGAGCACGTAGCATCCACCGCATTGTCAGCTCAGCCTGAACGGAGTACAGACCCCGCGCGTTAGGCATCGCTGTGCTCCGAATCGCTGCCGTCCGCGATAGCTCGGAGTTTCTGTAACGATGAGTCGGCGGGGTGATCAGGGTTGTGTTTGCGGTTTCTCCTTCGTTCTTTTTTTCTCCTCAGCGGCGAAATAGGAGACGGCAGAGATCGAGACGCGGATGTACCTGAGATGACGCCCTAACGCAGTCGTCTCATGTCGGTGCGATGGCGGTGCCGTTTGCTGACTACAAAACGACCGAGATTGTTGGGTAGAAGAGAGGCGTAGGATGCGCTGTTTCTTTATGCGGCCTTCTGTTCCGACGATCGCCGATGGTAGTGTTAAAGGTGTGTAGGGACCAGTGTTGCGGAATGGGCACCTCCATTCCATTCCAATTCCATTCCGGGGAATTGGAGTTTTCGATAATTCAAATCCTTTCAATTCCTAGGAATGGAGACACTGAGCCCATTCGCACTCCTGGAATGGCCAAATCGTTCCATTCCAATCCTTTAATTCCTAAACGTAAAAATTGGCACTTGACAGCTACATTTTGTTGCCGGCATAAGCAGCATAAAGCTGACATTATCAAATGCAGAGACAATTGCAAAAAAAAAAAAAAAAAGAGCTAAATTTCTTAAAAAAGCACTGATTTTTACTAAGCGGACTGCTGGTGGCAGAAAGTGTTTATTTACAATGTACTGCAAACATCGAGAAATCCCCTTGATATGTCAATGCTTGTTTAAGACATCGATCTCGCGACCACGTCGCCCGCAACAAACAGCAAAACTTAAATCCACTCATTTTCTTTTCTTTTTTTAACTTTTTTGCATTTGACTTCTAAGACATACGCTGCCAGCGTGTTTGTTTGATAAGACCACAAAAAATATCCAGTTCGTCCGTGGCGCAGGAATAAGCTATATTACTGTATTCTTCGAATACAGCAACACGGCTAGTACACTGCTGTAAGCGACTCCATGCGCAGTGGCAGAACACATCCTCTGACAAAATGCAACCTCTGCGGCGCAGCACGAGGGACCGTATAGATCATTTAACGAAACCTGTTTTAAACGCATAAGTTCACGCTTGCTTTACGAATCTCGATATTTCTTATCATATTCAATACAATTGTTTTCTGGTTCGCCTGCCCTTTTCCACCCTTCGCATCTCGTGTTTCCTCTTCAGACGGCGAATAAAGTTCGATGATATACGCCGACTGCACCGTGTATAGTTTCGTTGCACAACTTTCAGCGTGCAGCTTGTTTATTTTCGCGACTAATGTAGAAAAATGTCTTCTACGATGCCATGATTCAATCTGTATTTATCTTGTCTTCTCCTCCGAATTGTGATGTTCCTCTTCGCGCTGATCGAGTGGCGGGTTCAGGCAGCAGACGGTACCAACCGATTCATTCTTCTACCTCGGTGTCGGTTGTTCGCGTAGTGGCGACGGGTCGGGAAGTCAGCGTTGACAACGCTCTTCACATCAGGATACAATTAACGGGGTAATACCGCACCGTTCGAATTGACATTCCCCGTGTTTCCCCATTACCCGTCCAACTGATTTCTCACCACCTCAAATGGGGTCCAGGACAAGGAGCATGAATGCAGACCGGACAGCTGAGACGCGCGGAAGCCAAAACCTCAGTGGCAGCTAGCACCCAGCTCTCCTTCTGAGTTGCCCTCACAGCAACGGTCGCACCTCGTGTGGAGCGAGACGGCCTTTCTGCAGGTCTAGTCAGTTCGGTCACACCAAGAGCGGCGACGATAGTGTACTTCACCTTACGATAGACCTCAACAGACAGCACGAGAGCCATCGAAACCAAACCAGTGCTTTCCGAGTGCTGCGTCACCCTGCAGTCCCGCTCACGGTACTGGATTGCCTAGGGTGACTCCTAGCGTCCGCAGCGGTCCATCGCAAGGTGAAACAAAGTATGCAGAGACTAAAGTCAAGGGAAATGAGCGGTAATCCGCTAGCTTGCCTGTAACCCCGACCCACTAAAACATAAAACACAGAAAACAAGCATCGGAACAAAGACCAAGTAATAGGCGGACATACAATACAAATGCAGTACAAAAAGACAAGCCTCGGAGCAAAGCGCAAGAGGAGAAGAGGGAAGTGAATCTCGCTTTGTTTTAATGCCGAAGCAAACCCATATTTCGCACTTCAAAGGAGTGCGCACGAATGAACGTGGAAGGCAGCAGGGTTGGCTGCCTGCTAAACAACGCGCCTCGAACTATAAGAAAACAATACCTGATCATCTTTCGACGGCGCCCAAGTCAACGAGTTATCAGAGCTCTGCGAGTTATGAGTCGCTTCCGCTCCCAGAACTCAGTCTGTGCGCGCGCGTGCATTCTACAAGCCGTCGCAACAACAACAAAAGAAGCATGACAAGAAGTACGATGAGGAGTTGTGCATGGCGGTTTCTTTCTTTGCCGCTCCCTTTTCTTTTGCTTGTTGCTTGGTTTCTTGTTTCGCTCTCGTGTAACGCCATCGAAGCCCGACGCCTACGCGTCCGTGAAAGGCGCCACGTTACCCCCCTTTCCCCCTTTGATCTTTGCATTGATGCTTGCTTTTTTGTATTGCCTTTTGTTGGCGTATAAGTCTGTTAGGGCTCCTCGCGGGCTAGCAGTGTCCCGCTCATTTTATTTCTGAGCAACTGACTCACTGACTGGCTCGGTTTAGCTGACCGTAAACACTAAAAGAAAAAAAAAAAAGAAGAACCGTGCCCATTCCATTCCCATTCCATTCCGGGCAAAAGGCACCTAATTCCATTCCCATTCCATTCCCTTCAACGTTGCTGCCATTCCATTCCCATTCCTTTCCGGGGTCGTGAAAATGCGGAATGATTCCGGAATCATTCCAACTCCGGAGTGGCAACTCCGCAACACTGGTAGGGACTCGCTTAATACTGAAGATCATTTCAAATAACGTCTCGTTGTTACTGATTTCTACCATTTTTGTACTCAATTAACTTCCTCGTTCGTACACACTACATGTGCTCACTTCTAGATTGAATATAATAGCTAACTGTGCGGCTCTGGTAACGATGCTCGTAAATCTATAAGCCGTGTTTCGTTTCGGTTTTTAGAAGGTTTAGGTTACTGTATCATTATTTCGGTTACTGGTTCAGCGTTTCCCTAAAACCAATTTATTTCAGTCCGGACGGTGCGCCTTTTAAACGGTCGGTCATGAACCTATTATATATAAAAAAAGTTTTCTTGTTTTGTGAAAAATAGCAGTCTTCAAAGTGTCCTGTGTTTCCTGAGACAGTTTTCTGCGAGTTTTCTGCAATTGATTAGGCACATAAAACAGTACTATACGCTAGGGTTACATAATTTATCTAAAAAAGTGCATCAGTTCTGTAAAAGTATGTAAGGTGTGATTTATGTCAAATAGGTTATAAATAAGCATAAACCGCAAATAATACCTTAAGCCATTGCGATGTTTTACTTACAAGACGGCAAAGAAAGCAGGTAAAGCAAGATTTTTTCTTAAGTGTGCTATTAATTTCCCTGCATGTATAATATCGCATGAAATATCACAGTGGCCTTCATCAATTTGTAACGAAATAACCTATATAATCAAAAGCTTGTTACGGTTAGAATCAGTAGAGTACGACCGAATATTCCTCGTGTATGTTCAGAAGCGACATCCGCAGTCCACCTCCTAATGTGAAACCGTATATGACACCGAATTTTCGCGATTTTCCTAAAAATCCTATACATCCACTGGACTTACGCGATACAATGTTCCGAAGTGAGTTTGGATCTTCTGAACACCATCAGATACGCGTGCGACACTTTATGCTCTTTTGCGTTTTGACACTAACTCGAGTTCTTTACGGAGAGGTTATGACTGAAAGCGAGAAAGACATGTAGACTATAAAGTCAAAGCTTTAGAAACGCAAAGACATGGACAGTGATGCTAACCTTATTGTGACTATACAGCCAATAAGATTGCAGAATAAATCAGTAAAACAACGTCATAATACAACTCACGATGCGAGACGCGTTAAACTAATGCGGAGCACAAGTTCGTCTGCTTCTTGCTCAGGGGTTGCGAAGATGTCAGAACGACGCCAAGCTCTCATTGGATAATTGAAAAAAAAAGAAAAAAAAATAGTGGGTAGATCTCGAGGCATCTAGCATTCAGGTCTACTCACTGTGCTCTCAATCAGAGTTTGGCGTCGTTCTGACGTCAGCACAACTCCTGCGCAAGAAGCAGGCGACTTGCTTTCCGCATGGCCCACGCTAGGCGTTTCTTAAGCTCACATTCACTAGACGGCGAACAAGCGATTAAAAATGCGTCTTCGGCGTGTAGGAACGCTAGGAGGAGTGCACCGATTTAAGGTTGCCATAGACAGTGCGCAGGAAAGGGCACGATGACGAGCGAGCCAAGCGGGTGCCATTATATATATATATATATTTTTTTTTTTTTTTTTGAGGTCGGGGGAAACGAAAGCAGACGGGAGGGGACGCTTAGGGATTAAACAAACTCCCGAGGTGCGCAAGGGGCAGACAGACTTGCACGCCGTATAGGTTCGGTCCAAAACTGACCGTGTACACATGTTGTTATCGTCGCCGCCATTTCGGGTTTCGCTTTCTCCATTCATTGGTTGATATCGTGAATGATTTAGCACAAAAAAGGTGTAATATAATCGGTGTACGCCACTTTCTTTTTTTCCTCCAATCCTGCAAACATTAAGAGGGTTTCTCAATCCTCGATCCAAGATACATTGTGCGGTTGAAAAGCGTACCATGAGATTCCTTTTTGGTAAGTTTAATGGGAGAGCATTAACTGTCCAATGGAGCGAACCGTCGTTATCAGCATTTGAAGCCGCGCAAACCGGTCCCTAAATTGGCAGCCCTTAAAATCCCCAGTCCCGTGGAACGAAGCCCACGCACCGAATTCAGGCCTAAAATCTCATTGGCTGCGACGCGTCATACCAGATGCCTCGGGACGGAAGCCGCCGGGGCCGCTCACGGTCTAACCTGATGCGCCTTACTAAAGAATAAAACACAAAGAAAAGCACAACAACGCAGATGTGTGGTCACGGAAGCCGTAAAGCCGAGGGGAGGGGTGGGGGGGGGGGGGGGGGGGGGGGGCGCTGCGCATGCGCAGTGGGGAAGCGTTATGTCACGGCCGGAGCGCAGTGTGAAAAAGGACGACTTGGCGTGCTGCTTGTAGAAATGCGCAGCGTGTAACGAATGCTTTCACATTATCAAAGAAAAAAATCTCTTTCGTGACGGAGTATATACTGAGTTCTCAACCTGTCATCGACTGTTGTTAAACCGTATATTCCGATAAATTCAGGCTCAATATAATTTACAGGAAACAATGAAACTGTGAACGCGATATGTTTAAGCACATCGTCGATGCGATGAAGCCCACTATCACATTTTACGTTTTAAGACTGCGCGAAAGTTTTCCCTTTGTATTCAAGTGTACCCTCTAAATATACCGAAAACATACCCGCAAGGCAGCCTTATTTTATTGCAAATAAATTATTACAGGACAGCATGATTTTATTGGGGAGTTATTTCTTTAAGCAGTCGGGTCGACTATTGGAGTATCAACTTCTCCGCTCAAGCGGCTAAATACAAGTGAAGGAATTAAATTTTCTGCATGATGTTTTGGGATTACTTATAAAAAGCTTTTTAATTTTTTTTAATTTTCTGAATGAAATGTTTTTCGGGAAAGTATTGTCTTTAATTATTCATTTAAGTAAACTCATGAGATTGTTCAGATATTTTGCGCACAGGTAGTTATGAAACATTTACAAATCTCTTTTGAACTACTTGCATCTATTCATACACACCCATTTTAAGTAAAGGTATTGAGATAGAACGTTTTAAATGTCATAAAAGAATGCAATGTTTTAATATTATCTGATTATGCCAGATCATAAAGCACTTTTTTCCCGAAAACCCAGGAAAAAGAAGGGGTAGAAATTAAAAGACCCTTCTACATTATTTCCTTGTTTCACGTGATTTATTATTTTATGTGTTTGTAAGGACCCTCGCAAAGCAAAAACGCCTTAAGTCTTTGTCCCTGTACATAGCTAATCCCAGAAAGGCTTTTCTCATCTTACAATTACCAGAGGTTCCGGTGCTCGGGGAAACTTATAGCACTACCTCGCCACATGCCCCCCCCCCCCCCCCCCCCTCTCCCCAATTTTACCGATTCCGGAGAAGCTGATTCAGAGTACGCTCACGTTCTATTAGCAGCTCAATAAAAACTCTCGAAGCAAGCCCATCACAGTCTCGTCGGTGGGAATTAAAGTTTCCCATTAGTTCCTTAGTTCGTCGCTTTTTCTCGTTTTTCCGGTACGTTTCCGCCGCCAATTCAAAGCATTCTTCTATTCTTTTTTTTTTTTAAGTTCAAATCTATTTAAATATTTAACCCTCCACCTTGCCTGTTCGCAATATT